>NC_084829.1:156623352-157261745 GCF_033115175.1 Lepus europaeus | reverse complement strand
CATCAAGATTCATTTTCAATTCTCTTTATACACAGAAGATAGATCAGTATATACTAAGTAAAGATTTCAGCAGTTTGCACCCACACAGAAACACAAAGTGTAAAAATACTGTTTCAGTACTAGTTATAGCATTACTTCACATTGGACAACACATTAAGGACAGAGATCCTACATGAGGAGTAAGTACACAGTGACTCCTGTTGTTGACTTAACAATTTGACACTCTTGGTTATGGTGTCAGTAATCTCCCTAGGCTCTGGTCATGAGTTGCCAAGGCTATGGAAGCCTTTTGAGTTTGCCGACTTCAATCTTATTCCGACAGTGTCATAGTCAAAGTGGAAGTTCTCTCCTCAATTCAGAGAAAGGTACCTCCTTCTTTGATGGCCCGTTCTTTCCACTTGTAGAAATCTTTCATTTAGGTGTTTTTTTTTTTTTTTGGTTGTTGTTGTTTTGTTTTGTTTTTTTGGCAGAGTGTCTTGGCTTTCCATGTCTAAAATACTCTCATGGGCTCTTCAGCCAGATCCAAAAGCCTTAAGGGCTGATTCTGAGGCCAGAATGCTGTCTAGGATATCTGCCATTCTATGAATCTGCTTTGTATCCTGCTTCCCATGTTGGATCGTTCTCTCCCTTTTTGATTCTATCAGTTAGTATTAGCAGACACTAGTCTTGTTTATGTGATCCCTTTGACTCTTAATCCTATCATTATGATCAATTGTGAACTGAAATTGATCACTTGGACTAGTGAGATGGCATTGCTTTACTTTTATTTTCTCTCTTTTTCATGAGGAACTCACAAGCTTTTGTGTACTGTGTTGCATTAAGTATTCTTATTGATGCTGAAATTATCCTGCCTTTGGTGGGAGACCCCAGATTATTTACTCACATATTCCTTTTCTAAGTAAAAGTTTGCTTGCTTTAGGGTATAATAAAAGGTATCAGCTTCATTTTGTATTTCACTTGGCCAAACCTGGAGAAAGCAGCCATTCCTCCAAAGAGTCTGGGTTATCTTCATGGGAAATGGTCCTTTGGACTCCAAAATTGGTACCCTTGGCATGTCAGTTACACCTGAGCTATCATTTCTTCTGGCCATTTCAATGCACAAAACTAGGAGGTAAGTATGTTTGAAAAGAAAATTAATTAGGAATTTGTATTTATATTTATAAGTCAATATTAATAGTATTTCTTTTAAAATTATATCTTTATTTTCTCATATGGAAAAATTTTCAACCCTAATCATATTAGCACAATTTATTTATTTTATGCTATTATATATAGAGATTAAGATAACATCACTATTACCATTAAAATTACACTTCTAAATAAAGACTCAGATTCTCTTGCACCCGTATGCATCCTTAAATCATACACCAGGAAGGAAATAGAGACAAAATTGTGTGCTCTGAAATGACTTAGGATCATTATTTTTGTGTGTGTGGTGTGACATTAATGTGATGTGTAATTATGCTAATTTATTTCAGTTTGTATCAGTTTTCAGATGTTACTTTTGTCTTTATGGTTTAGGTATTAAATAGGCTAAGCTACATAATAGAAGGGTTTTGCATCTGGTCTAGTTAGAGAAACAGGGTTGGATTTACCCTCCTCCTGAAACAATTAAAACGCTGGACAAGATATGTAAAGCAAAGCTCTTGAAGATACTGGAGATCATGCATTGAAGAACACTCATCTCTGAGAGGCAGAAGCCAGTGAGAGGCCCCTATAACTGACTGGGCTTACTGCCTCATGAGGGGACCTAGGCAGGGTGCTCCAGTCTTAATAAATGAGAGCCAGGAAGCCAGGGAAACAATGGAGCCCGAGATCACTATGCAGAGGAGTTAAGACAAACGATCTGTGGAAAAGGAGAATCCAGGGTATCTATCCCCCTCAGAGTACTCAGCAGCGTGCTGATCCGTGCAGGAGTGTGAAAATACTATCCTAGGTCTGGGAAAATGTTCTGAGGGATTAGAGTCCATTTCCACCAGCAGCCTGCAGATCTCATCATTCACAGAGCATTAGGGTACCCAGAGGCTCTTGCCTTGATAATCATAAATAACTAGCTCTAAATTAACACTGATCTGGCCCTGCCTAGTAATTTGAGAAACAAGACCCCCAAAATGTTTCCAAGTAATTTAACTGCATCAGAATAAATCTTAAGAATATTGACAAGAATGCAAAGATTATCAAGCACGACGATGAGGTAAAGGGAATTATCTCTGGTATGTAACAAAAAAATTACCAGGCATGCAAGAAATAGAAAAATATAACCAGTCAGAGAAAAAGCAAGCATAATTCATACAAAAATGGTAAGGATATTAAAATTAGTGATCAAAAACTTAGAAAAATACTTTGTGTTCTACCACAGGTTTAAAAAGTTAGTGGAAGTTATAAAATAAAAGAATAAAAGAACCCAACTGACCTCTATGGATAAAAATCATAGAGATTGATATTTTAAATAGAACAGATGGGATCAATACCAAATTAGACTTAGCAGAAGAAAAACAAATAGTGAACCTGAAGACGCAGTAGTTGAAGCTATACAGAATGAAACACACAGAGGAAATATGTGGATTTATAAAAAGGAACAAAGAACAATGAAAATGTTTTTAAATTTATTTTATATGTAAAATATCTCCTTCAAAGATAACTCACTGTTTAAATAAATAAATATATATATATAGGACTCTTCAAATTCAATATTAGGAAACTAACCAATCCAATTAAAAACTGAGCAGAAATAGTCTGGATTACTTTAAAATTTACTGTATATGGGTGAAATGGTCACTTTTCCATTCAATTATTATCTTTAGTCACCGTCTATATTCCCACTAACTTGGAGTCTTTTTGATTTTTACTTGTTAAACCTCTTATTTGGTGAAGCATTAAGCTTTTTTACTGTAGTATAAATTAAAAAGATGTTTATCTGAAAAACTAAAAAAGAAAGAAAGGAAAAATTAAGGATTAAGAGAGGAGGAAGAAGGAAGGAGAGAGGGAGGGAGGGAATGTCATTAGAATTGTATCTGCGAATTATACTGAATCAGTTAAAAACCAGTTAAAATTTAAAAAGTTTAAAAAATTTTTGAAAGACTGAAAGACACTTCACTAAGGAAGAAGACACGTCTGCCAACCAAACACATGAACACCTTACAACCATCGCCAGTCCTCTGGGGGATGGCAAGCAGAGCCACAGTGAGGCAGCAGTGAGCACCTACTGGAGTGTCTAAAATCAAGAAGACAGGGAGGCTGTGGGCAGGAGGCAGAGAATGGAAACTCTCTCTGCTGTAGTTCATGGAAAGCAACACAGCCACTTTGCCAAGCATCGCCCAGTTTCTTAAAATTTCAGCATACCCTGATCATATCACCCAGAGATTCCTCTCCTTGGTATTTACCCAGGAGAAATGAAAGCATATGTGCATACAGAATTTACACATGAATATTCAGAGCGGCTTAATTTGCAATAGCCAAAACCTGTGGGGAAATGCGCATAAATCATTGACTGGATAAACAAATTGTGGAGTATCTATACAAGGGTCTACTACCTTGCAATAAAAAGAAATGAATTATTAATATACACAAAAGTTGGATGAATCTTGAAATGATTGTGCTGAATGAAAGTAGCCAAATACAACAAGATTATATATTGTAAGATTCCACTTATATGCAATTCTAGAAAATGCAAATTAATCTATAGTGACAGAAAGCAGACCAGTGATTGCTTGGAGACTACAGAGGGGTGGGTGCAGGAGGTTGGATCAGGGGAGGAGTTGAAGGGAGATATTACAAAGGTGCCAAAGAGAACTTTATGTGTTGATGGATATATTATTATCTCAATTATAGTGGTGGTTTCACAGGTGTATTCTTTAGTCATACTCGTCAAATTCTACTTTTAAACATATGCTGTTTGTTGTCTGTTAATTATACCTCAACAAAGCTTTCTGAAACCTAAAAAAAGTTATTTCCAGAGAAGTCTTCCTTCCATCCAAGTTCCCTGTATACCCACCCCTGCTTCCTCCTATAATAACATTGTATACCATTCTTATATGCCATTCCAGTGCTTCTTTGTACAAATATGGGGGAATGTGAACTGTATTTCTCCCTTTTTACCCTCAAATACCATTTTTTTTATGAATTGTATTTATCTATTTGAAAGTCAGAGTTACAGAGAGAGAGAGAGAGAGAGACGGAAAGGGAGCGACAGGGAAATAATCTTCCATCTACTGGTTTACTCCCCAAATGGCTCCCAAACACTTGGACTATCCTCCGCTGCTTTCCCAGGCCATTAGCAGGGAGCTGGATCAGAGTGGAGCAGCCAGGACACAAACCAGTGCCCATATGGGATGCCGGTGTTACAGGCAGCAGCTTTACCTGCTACACCACACCACCAGCTCCCAAGTATCATCTTATATATACAGAGAGCTGTCTACATCTTCACGCAATCGAGGACTGAAAAATATGTGAAAAAAAATTCATCTGTATTGAACTAGTGCAAAATTTATTCTTGTTATCATTCTCTACATGATAAAGTATAGCAACTGTTAGCACAGCACTCATATTGGGTATTACTAGTAACCCGGAGAGGACTTGGAGTACACAGGAGGATGTGTGTTGGCTATATGGAAATATGCCATTCCACACAAGGACTTGGGCACCTGAGGAATTTGGTATGCATGAGTCAGGAACAAATACTTGAATGTCCAGGAATGACTGTCTATACTTCTCTGCATTTCTATTTCTTTACTGAACACAATATCCCTAGAGATTTTGCCACAATGGCACATAAAGATTTTCACTATTCATGTTTACAACTGCATAGAATTCTTTGGCATGGCCATCCCAGAGCTTATTGGAGCAGTCCCTTATTGAGGAACTTTTGAATTCTTTCCTTTCTTTTGCTATTACAAATAATACCAAAATAAATAACCTTACCCATAATCATTGTGCATTTTTGTCATTCTATCGTTCAGGCTGATTCTGACAAATAGAACTGATGGTAGGTCAAGGGATAAAAACATTAGTAAATTTTTAAAATATCAGTTCTTTCCAAACGTATATTCTTAACTATTTTGGGGGCAACCTCAACAAAGTGAAATGTGATTATTTGTTACTTTGATGAGACTCAGTTTTGAACAAACACAGATGAGTTAGTCTTGCTCCCTATCCTGCAGTTTGATAGTTTGTTTATTTCTTGTAGCGCTCAAGAACAGCCCTCAACGGCACTGAATCCTGGATCCTGGCTACTTCATCCACAAATGGAAGCTCCGACCAGTCCTCGGGACACACTGAAGTCATCACCAGCTGAAGATGCCTTGCAAACAGGCAAGTCCTGGCCAGTCTTCAGGAGAGAGGCCAGTAGGGTTTGGAGCTCCCCAAGGTAGTGGGTAGGCCAGCGTTTCTGAAAGGACCAGACACGATGCTATCCTTGTGGGATCCTTGAAGGAGCTTGACCCTGGGCTTGAGTTTGTCTCCGGATACCCTGCTCTCTGTGGCTCAGGTGCCCAGATTCTCATCTCCTCTCCTGTATTACAGCAACCATGTCCTTTGCATGGGTCCCTGGGTGCCTGTCTGGCAGCACTGGTGGTGATTAAAGCTATCAGGATTTGAAATCGATTCCACTAATTTCTAATTACATGATCTTGGGCAAATGACTTATTCTTCAATTTCCTCTTTTATACAATGGCAGTAATCAGAGAACCTACCACACAGCATCATAGAAGAGATTAAATGAAACATACAAAGTGCTTACAAAAATTCCAGGCACACAGTAAGATCTCAACATACCCAAGCTGTTCCTTCCTCAATGAACATCACACCTGGAGATAGCTACCCATTGGTTATGTATTTTATGAATCAAAAGAACATATTTCCACGGTGTTTGAAATTTGGAGTTTTCTCTAAACTTGCAAAGAAGTGTCTTTTATAAATGTAAGATTCCCATTATACACACAAGTATTTGTATATATAAGAAATTATGAAGGATATACAGTGAACCTGATATTAGACATTGCATCCTCCTGCTGAGAAAACTGGGCTAAAGGAATATCAAGTCTCCACCGGTTGAGTCCTCTTCTATGACTTCCCTATCTTAAACTCTCCATGCACTTCCTGTAGGCCCAGCCCCCAGGGTTAACTAAGCTTTTGTTTGTTAAGTTCCTGCCTGAACCACAGTTATTGGACCTTGTGTGTGACTTGCTCCAGAAAGGCTGTTTTGTTGCATTCTGATCTGAAGGTGCAGGCTGTGTGTGGCTGCTTTCCCCTGTCTGTCTGGAACCCTCTCCCTCTGCACTTGGGTGCTGCACTGTCCAAGGTCAGCAGTGCCCGTCTATACGGGATGACACCGTGAAGTCCCTTCAATGGCTTCTGACGGAAAGAATAACTTTCTGCTTAGAATCTTCCTTTAAACAAATTGTGCACTTGGAAAACACCATGACACTTCCTTTTTAACCCCATTAAGTATCCCCAGGTAGCAGTAGCTTGGTGAGCTGCTGCTAAATACTTAATGTCTCTGTAGGTAACCCATTATTCTCAGAAATGGCTGCACTGTGGAGACTGGAGAAGATCATACTGGTTTGATCAGAAGTGAAAGTGTGTGTGTGTGTGTGTGTAAAATGCCAATAGAGCCAACAGAGACAGACACATGATAGAAGATAGATAGATCAACTCCATTTGAAGGGCCTTTTCTATTTCCTGTTAAACTCTGAGGATATTTATATTGTTTTTATTTAAGCATTCCACGCGGGTGGAGTCAACGAGAACTGTAAGATGGAAATTTTAATACATGTGTGGTGCATTTTAATCAGTTCACTTTTAAGTACCTGCGAAGCTGCTGGATGGAAGAGTATGATGCATGTAGACTGCAAATACTAACGAGATGCTCCTTCAACTATATGCTAAGAATCTTAATTGTATGATGTGTCTTAGAGCCGTCTCCTATTTTGCAGAAAACTCGGCTCTGTTCTTAGAAAGATGGCAGGCACATGGTAAACACTTGGTAAATGCAGGCTATTGTTTCCATAATGATCATCACCATGGGACAACTGCCCTCTGAGGATGCACACTATAACAAGAGGAACACTTGCCAGTGATTTCGGAATTTAAGGGATTTTTCTATTTACAGTTAATTTTATTGTACTCAATCTTATAGGATTTACCTAGTGACATGGCATAATAAAAAATACATGAGACTGAGTGTCAAAAAGCCAGGATTTGAGCTCAAATTCTACCACTAATTGTGTAAACTTCAATTACATGGCACTTTCCTTCACAGCTAAAAATGATGAGTTTAGAAAGAAGGTATTTCCATGGCTGCTTTCATCTGAAACCTCGATTAATCACTGGTTCAATCTGCATTTGTACACTGAGTAAAATGATTCATTTAAACTCTTACAAGAAATTTTGTTTTATTCTTTTTTCCTCATTTATTTAAATCACAGGCATTACTCAAATTCTTTGGAATGGTTTTTGGAGATTCTTTTACAGTATTGTTACATGCCGTCTACATGCTACCTCAGTAACACTCCTCCAATGAGTTATCATGCTGCACCTGAAACCACAGCCTGGATGCAATTCTGCACCACCCCAAAGGAAACAGCATCTCCTCTCTTGCCATAAGCTGGTAAAAACCCATGTCTTTGGCTGGCGCCGCAGCTCAATAGGCTAATCCTCTGCCTGAGGCGCCGGCACACCAGGTTCTAGTCCCGGTTGGGGTGCCGGATTCTGTCCCAGTTGCCCCTCTTCCAGGCCAGCTCTCTGCTGTGGCCCAGGAGTGCAGTGGAGGATGGCCCAAGTGCTTGGGCCTTGCACCCCATGGGAGACCATGAGAAGCACCTAGGTCCTGGCTTCGGATCAGCGCAATGCACCGGCCACAGCGCGGTGGCCATTGGAGGGTGAACCAATGGCAAAAGGAAGACCTCTCTCTCTCTCTCTCTCACCATCCACCCTGCCTGTAAAACAAAAAACAAAACAAAACAAAACAAACAAACCAAAAAACATGTCTTCACCAACTCCACTGCAGGGAGCCACTGGGGTCAATGTGCCAGGTGCTTCAGTTTCTCCTACTGGTATAAGCCTTGAATTACAAAATTCAACGCTTGCCATGAAAATCATGTGAAGTTACAGCTAACATTTAGAATAATTCCTGGCTCGGGATCAGACTTAATTGTACCCAGATCAGTGGGTTTTCTCCCAGTTTTGCAGCCCTCACTTCCTATTCAGTTTTGCACGGTGTGAACAACCGAACATTATAATTTTCACATTATCAGCTCCACCCCCATCCTTTTATTCTTCAGCCACAGAATTAGGACAGAGTCCTCCATGGAGAGGAAAGGATGGATGGGGTGGGGACAGAGAGAAACCTGAGCAATAGGAATATTGTAATCATTAGGGAGGTGCTTTCTGTAGTGGGGGTAGGAATGAGGCCAACCACCTGAATCGTTTATTCTCAACACTTATTTGTACACTGAACAACTATTTCAGATCAATAGAGCCCTCTGAGATCATGACATTGCTCACTGCAGATATAGGAACTGGGCTTTCTGTTCCCCAAAAGGGTCGATTAGATTCTTTCATTGTAAATGTATAAAGGAAGATTTTCTTGATTATACTGCAGTGAGTTGTGAATTTAATTAGTATGTCTCAGTTGACGTGGATCTAAGTAACCCTGGAACTCTGACGAGGTTAAGCTTTTGGAACAGAAAACTGAAGAACAGATTGAGGCCCACGGTGAATTCACTAAGGTAATTCTACCTCAGGCTGTCCCCCTTGGCAGTGCTCTGTCTAACAGAACCCCCAGTACAGAGCCCAGCCTGCCAGGGTAAGAGTTTTGTTATTTTCATTGTTGATGTCTTGAGTACTTTGGAGCTTCATCCCAGCCTACTATGGTTTCCATTATTTTTGTAGACCTTCCTAAATTGCTCAGAGGGCTGGGGTGTTATTATTATTGGAGTAATGAAATAATGCCTTTTTATCAACTCTCTGACAATGCCCTTTATATTAACAAAACACGCATTATTCCATCTCAGTCTAATTAATATCATGTTTAATAGGTATCTCACTTCATGCTAGATTCCAGCACTCTTTTCAAAAGCAGCAAGCTTAAGAATTTTTACTAATTTAATTGAGAGCAGTCTTAAATTAATTGTATAATTAATCTTGTCAAATTAAGTAACATTTCATACACTACCTTATTAAAGAGACTTGAATATTTTAAATTACCATGCTATTAGGCATTAATAAAGAAGTTCTTCTTCTGCATTGTTCTGCTTTATAACACAAAGAAGGTAATTGCAATATAAATTGCAATATAAAAGCTAATTTCTATAGTACATTAATAATTAGATACACATTATTTCCCATTATATATTTTTTAATTCAATGGATGATCTTTTTTGAAAAGAAAAATTATTCCCAAATGCCAAGATTTAAGTATTGTATTAACGACCAATTTCAAAACTGGACCCTGGAACATTTTTAGGAGTGGCCTAAAGCAGATGACTGCAAACAGCGACAGTGTCAGCGACGGAGAATTTCAAAGCCCGAGACATTGCTTGCTCTGATGTTTGAGAATAAGCAGCGTATCTATTTCCTACATGGAACAGAAGAGCTCTTATCTTTGATAAATCCTTGGGAATTGCAAAATGCAGTGTCCACACATCTGAAGTAACAAGTCCTTCCAATAGTGACTGTCAGAGGTGAACAGAGAATAATACATAGACATCCAGATGAGCTGGGGTGGACAAAAGAAAGGCTTACGTGTAGTTCCCTATCAATGTTATAAATAGATGGGACTTATTCTCAAGGTCAAAACCTCAGCTTTCTTCTATGAGCATGTACGTTTTCATAATTGTTTGCTCTCCATAGTAAGTTCCTAAGGTACAATGCCAATGTTAACCTCCGGAAACTATAATTGAGGCATATGCTGTATCCCTCAGCCATGGAATCAATGTTAAAATCACTCAGAAACTGGTGTATGCACAATTCCAAGCAGATTCAGGTTATTTCTTATTAATTTTTGACTTTGTTGATGATGCTCACTCATTAGCATTGATGATAAATGTTTAGAGGATTGATATTGAATACTTTGTGTCCAAATCCATAGCAATTAGTATGCATTCAAAAATAAGATGGCAAAGTAAATAAGCACATAGCTAGATAAACCACGTGCACACGACACTTTAAAAATCTTGCTAATGGCAGTACTTCTGGTTAGCTTAATGGAGATCTTTTTTTCTAATATTTTCACAGATTTCCTGCTAGTGACTGTTATCTGAAAATGACCAACTAGCTTAAAAATTGTTTTTATTTTCTTTAGAGAAAAATGAAAAAAATCTGTCAAGTTCCTGTTTTAAAAACAACAGTTTTGAGGCACTGGAAAATGTGTTACTTTTTTTTTTTTAATCACACAATGTGAAAAATGAATTAATGGGTTAAATCCATTGGATTCCTGCTGATGCTAGCTGCTGCTTACCCTGTGGTTCTGACTTCGGGTGTCGTCCGCTCTGTTCATTGAAAGCTTCTGGCCTTCCTCCTTTGGAGTTAACAGTAGCATTTTATTTTCTGCCCCTCTGAGGCTAGGTAGTCATTTGACTCCCTTTGGCTTGTGAATCTGCGAGAGGAAGTGACTCACATCACTTCAGAGAGTAATTTTTAAAACCCAATAATATGACTTATCACATTCCCTTTTCCCTGCATCAGCAAATATGAAAACAGAGAGATGGAGCACCCCTCAGCCTGAGTTACTGAGGGGAAATGAATCAGCTCAGGGTCCCAGGAAACCACTGACGGACGGGCGTGAAGCACAACCGTGTAGATGAGCAAGACGCTTGCGAGCACCGTGTAAGCTGCCAGGTTGGGGTTTGTTCGTTATTCTATGATCCCTCAGCATATCTGTGACCACACCACTGAACTGTGTGACCAGGAACCAGAAATAACCAGCAACACTGAGTAAGAGGATAGGGTTCCAAGTCCTGGGGGGGTGATTTAAAAAGTAAAAATGGATTTTTTTAAATATTGGAAAAACAGCTTTATTCATAAAATTTGAGCAAATTTCTAATATTTCTAAAAATCTTTCATGTATTTTGGCAGACTAGATTTACCTAAGCAGCTTGAGAATATGTGTGAGAACTTGAAAAGTACATATTTAATTTTCTAAAGATTTATTTATTTGAAAAATCAGAATTATACATAAAGAGGGAGGGAGGCAGTGGGAGGGAGAGAGAGACAGAGAGAGCGAGATCTTCCATTTGCCAGTTCACTCTCCAGTGAACTCTCCAATGGGCTGGGCCAGGCGGAAGCCAGGAGACAGAGCTTCTTCCAGGTCCCCCCAGGTCGATGGCAGGGGCCCAAGCACTTGGACCATCCTCCAGAGCTTTCCTAGGCCCTTAGCAGGGAGCTGGATTGGAAATGGAGCAACCAGCACACAAATTGGAGTCCCTGTGGAATGCTGGCATAGCAGGTAGCAGCTTTACCTGCCACACCACCTTGCCTTAGCTGTAGTTTAAGTGCTCTATAAAGTAACATTATAGCACAGTTCTGGCTTTTGTTCTATTCGATGCTAATTTTGACAATGTTTTACAATATTCCAATGCTATACTAGTTTACTGGAGAAATTCCGGTAACACCAAGAAGTACAAAGAAGATAAAAGTTATATATCATTTTATCAGATTAAGATGACCAGAGTTAACATTGATCTAAGTCCTTTTTTCTTTCATGTTAAAATACTGTAAGTGTGCAGGTATCCATTTGAGTTGGGAAGCATTTCCTTGAATTGTATATAATAAAAGGAGGACATGTGCTGCAAGACAGCAGGTTAAGCTCCCACATGTGATGCTACTTCCCGTATCAGATGGCAATTTGATCACAAGCGCTCTGTTCCCCACCAGCTCCCTGCTCCTGTGCCTGGGAAGGCACAAGAAGATGGCCCACTCATGTGGGAGACCAGGAGCGAGCTCCTGGCTTCCAGCTTCAGCTTGGTCCCATCCCAGCTGTTGTGGCCATTTGGGGAGCGAGCAGCGAGCCAGTGGATGGAATCTCTTTCTTCTCTGTCACTTTGCCTTTCAAATAAATACATCTTTTAATAAGAAAGATTGAAAGACTTCCGTTTTTCTCCTTTATTTATCTCTGACGAGGTAGTCCACCTTAGAGATAATCCATTAATATTTTCTGTTTTTCCTGTACACACACACATATACACGTGCACACACTCCCATCTTTAGCCAGATTATCTGTATATTAAAAAGTTCATGGGAGGGCCCGCGCCGTGGCTCAACAGGCTAATCCTCCGCCTTGCGGCGCCGGCATACCGGGTTCTAGTCCCGGTTGGGGCGCCGGATTCTGTCCCGGTTGCCTCTCTTCCAGGCCAGCTCTCTGCTGTGGCCCGGGGAGTGCAGTGGAGAATGGCCCAAGTGCTTGGGCCCTGCACCCCATGGGAGACCAGGATAAGCGCCTGGCTCCTGCCTTTGGATCAGCGCAGTGCGCCGGCCACGGTGGCCATTGGAGGGTGAACCAACAGCAAAGGAAGACCTTTCTCTCTGTCTCTCTCTCTCTCTCACTGTCCACTCTGCCTGTCAAAAAAAAAAAAAAGTTCATGGGAAATGTAGATTTTGAAAAAAATCTGGGTGGATTTCAAAATAAACTTCTATTTTCTTAAACTTAAAGTACTATCACATATTATATATAAATTCATACAAAATTATTTTTGAGCAGGACGGATTCATTCAGAACACTATTTTCTCAAGGCAATATAAAGCTCTTAGGCAAAATCACACTGGCATGTAAAGAGCTGTCTCATTTGATTTAATGGCTGCCAAGTATATATTTTATATACAAAAGGTATGCCTGCAACTTAGCTGTTTTATACAAAAATGTGCTGTGGTTGTTTTTTATAACTAGATAAAACTCTCCATCTGGATATCAACGTTCACCCTCGCCATACCATTGCTCATCTTGGGTCTTCATTTAATAATGTCGTTTAGGAAATGCGAGTGTCCTGCAGGGGAGCTGTAGGCTGCCCCTGAATCTCTTTCCTCCTGCCCTTTCCCCACGATGCACTCGGGGGAGCGGCACATTTTGCACAGGGGCTTCTCCACTGTAAAGTGAACCATCGCACCCTGTTGGTTTCCACGGGGTCTGCCTCTGTGCAGTGCTGGGGCATCCTGTCTCCGCGGTGGTCGTGGTGGCCTGCAGAGGCGCCCTCCTGGCCAGGCAGCCTGTTTCCCCCACAGCAGCTGCCTTGTCAGATGCGCACAAGGCTGGTAGTGTTCTAGCATGAGTTAAGCCTTGACTGTCATTCGTATGACTCACCTGCCACTGCCCTCCTGGCAGCAAGAACGATGCTGGAATTGTCCTCAGCTGCAGGGAAGTGCCAGAGAGAAGGATCCAGGCTGAACATTGTTGCTCACCAAAGAGTCTTCAATGTCTCAAATCCTCTGATTTTCAGTAAGAATTTCCAAGTACCATTATACTTGTGGCTAATATCTATCATTTCTTTTTAAAAGATATACTAATTGACTGCTTATAATATTTTCTCTTAATTTTTGAAAATTAAATTTTTTCTCACTTGTACAAAGCTACTTATTTTTAACACAGATATAGATGCATGTAACCAGCACCACAATTAGGATAGAGAACCAGTCCATTACCCACAAAATTCTCTTTGGAGTCCTTGTGCAACCTCTGTCATCACATTCCACAAGGGATCTCTTCTCTTTGCCTACAGTTCTGACCTTGCACATATGTCAGATGAAGGAATCGAACAGCACCGAACATTTGGGTTCTGGTTTCCTTTCTGCAAAAGATCGCTTTGCTATCATTTCATGTTTCTGGTCCATAGCTTATTTCTTCCTGTTGCTATAGTATTGCATCATGTTGATGCGCCATAATTCATTCATTTACCCACTGATCCACTGTTTCAACTTTGGGCAGACCTGAATGGGGCTGCTAGAAACATTCACGTACAGATGTCAGGGTAAACATGTTCTCTCCATTTCTTTACAGCAGACACTCAAGAACGGAATTACTGTGTTTTAAAAGAAATGTGTGTTTAACTTTAAGAGAAGCTTCCAATCTGCTCTCCCTGTTTTGAAATGCCAGTCCACATTCCCTCCACCCACATCTAAGACTTCCAGCTGCTCTGCTTCCTTGTCAGCACTAGGTTTTAGCATTTTGTAAATTTTTAGCCATTCTTAGAAATGATTGGTGGTGTTCTAGCATGAGTTAACCTTGCATTTCCCTAAGAACTATTTCTGCTGTCTTTTCATAGGTTATGTATCTTCCTTATATTTTCTTTGATGCAATGTGTTCAAGTGTTTTGCCCAATTTTTAATTAAGTTGTTTGCTTCCCATTAAGTTTTGAGCATTTTTATATAAATTCTGAATGCAATGCCTTCATCGGATATATGATCTGCAAAGATCTTCACACAGTTTGCAGACTGTTTTTTTTTTTTAATTTTTTTCAGTAATTGCTTTCACACAGTAAAAACGCAGTTATGGTAGCTGTGGAAACTGATTCCAGGAAAGATCCCATCCCAAGGACCTCAAAATGCATGGATGCTAAAGCCCACACATAAATGGCGTAGCGTTCAAACACAACTGACCCACATCCCTTGTATGCTTTAAATCACCTCTAGAGTACTTACAACACCCAATAAAATGTAAATGTTACATAAATAGTTTTTACACCATATTGGTTGGAGAATAAGGCTAACGAAAAAAGTCAGCACACTTTCAGTTCAGAAATAATTTTAAAAAATATTTTGGCTCTGTTGTTGGTTCAATCCACAATTGCAAGACACACAGATAGGGAGAGCTAACTGTATTTAATTTTGATGAAGTCCATTTATCAATTATGATAGAGTACTTTGGCTTGTTTCATGTCTAAGAATGCTTAACCCCAGATCACAAACATTTTCTCCTATGTTTTAATATTTTATGATATTAGGATTTGGACATTGATTTATGATTTAATTATTTCACTTCCTGTGAGATGTCACTCCAATTCTCACCTCCACTCCCTTCATAATAAGACCTATCTTAGTGAATGCTCCAAGTACACTTGAGAAGAATGCTTATCTGCTGTTGTTGGGTAGAAAATTCTAGAAAGGTCAGTAGATCCCATGGGTCAATGGTGATCTTCATTCATTCTGAATGCTTGCAGGTTTTCTGTCTCCTACTTCTGATCTCTGATGTTAGGTATATACACAGGGAGGATGTTACACAATTTTGCTCAATTAAAGCTTTTATCATTGTGTCATGTCCCTTTCTGTCTTTGTAGTTTTCTTTGTTCTGAAGTCTACTTCGTCTGATATTCATACAACTACCCAATCTTACTTTTGGTGAGTGTTTGCATGGAATGTCTTTATTCTTCTTTTCATTTTTTAATTTTTTATATTCTTAAATTTCAAATAATTTTTTGTAGACAAAATGCAGTTGAGCCATTGTTTTTTTAGTCATTCTGATAATCTGTATTTTACTTGGTGTTTATAGACCATTCATATTTAATATCTTTATATAGTTAGATTTTATTATAAAATTTTAATTTTATATCTGTTTTTTTCTGTTTCCCTCTCCATCTTTCCTGTCTTCTTTTGTCTTCTATTGAACATTTTCTAGTATACTATTTTAATTTATCTATTAAATATTTTATCTCATATTTTTGTATAGATATTTAATGTTGTTTTAGGGCTTAGACTTTTATTTACACAATCTACTTAGAATCAATATATGGAAATATCTGCTTCCAGGGAGGAGCGTTGTGGTGCAGCGGGCTAAGCCTCAGCTTGCAACACTGGCATCGCATTTTAGAGTACTGGCTACCCTGCATCCAATCCAGCTCCTTGCTAATGTGCCTTGGAAGGCAACAGAAGATGGTCCAAGTACTTGGGCCCTGCCATCCACATGGGACAACAGGATGGAGTTCCAGGCTCCTGGCTTCAGTCTGACTCAGACCTGGCTATTGTGCCCATCTGGGGAGTGAACCAGTAGATAGAGAATCTCTCCATCTCCTTCCCACCCCTCACACCTGTCTTTCTCTGTCTCTTCTCTCTGCGACTGTGTTTTCTCTATCTATCTATCTATCTATCTATCTATCTATCTATCTATCTATGTTTTTAAAAAGAGATGATCTGCTTGCAAACTATTCGCTGTGGTTGTTGTAGGCCTCACTTTACTGCAGGCTGCTAGAGAGAAGGCTTCAGTTTCTCATCATGTGGAACTTAACTATATGGCTGCTCACTCCATGTGTTAGGTTGCTTCCCCCAGGGTGGGGAGACAGTAGGGTGGGGGGAAACAGTGGCAGAGAGAGAGAGAGCACTGCAGTGTTTTGCAGTCTTTCTTTGACCTGCTCTCTGAAGTGCCATAGAGTCAGTAAGGGCTCTGTCACCCAAGTTGACTCTGATGATGTTCGAGGGGGACTACAGAGATCATGAGTGGCCTTCTGAGGTTGTCAATCACTGCTATGGCCTAAATGCAATCATTCCTATTGCAGGCTACATCATACTTGGCACTCATACCCAACCTGCAGAGTAGCTTTAAAGCTTTGCATTTGTCTAAGTTCTTTCAATGCTTGAGAGAAGTCCAAGCTTTTTCCTGGGACCTTCTAGAATAGTGAAAAATAAAAAAAAGAGTCTCAAAACTTGTGGCCTATTTTAAATGTCTATATTTAATTAGCTAATGTTTTTAACAAACACATATAAATGTAAATGATTATATTTATATCTCTTTTGAAGATGCCCTGACAATTCTAAATCTGAAGATTTTCATGTAAAACCCAAGACAGCCAGCCATCTGCTCTTCCCTTTCTAAGTGCCCACAGAGAATGACTGGGTTGCCACTTTCCTTTTCAAACTTCCCCAATAAGACTTCCAAATTCATTCGTCTGGAAGTAACCAACATTTCCAGCTTTGGTGTTCTGATAAAGCCTGTGATCCAAGAACTAGCTGCTTAGCAACACAGCTTCCCTGGTAAGCATGGGACCAAGTGGGCCTTTCCAACCCTCTTGTCCAATAATGATTTGTGAGTTGGAGCTCAGTGAGAATTGGGACCTGGCAACTGACTAGCCTCTCCATGGTATTTATAGAGTTGGGTCCATTCTACTGGAACAGCAGATAAAAAGGGCAGAGGAAAGGGACTTGTTAAGCTCAGAGTCATGGTCAGTACCTCCATGATGCTGTGGCAACCAGTTTTGCTCCTCCTCCCACTGAATTTAAACTGTATAAGCTGTTTTAGAGTGATGTTTATGGGTTGAATTCTTCAAGCTTCAGTACCTAAATAATTACATTTTTCTGACAGTGGTTTATTTATACCATGTTCTCTATGAATTGAGGTTTTGATCATGTTTTCCTATTAATTTTTTAGACATAGAATTGCAGAGTCCAGTGGGGTCTCCCCACAGTGAGTGTACAAGATCTATGCCCTGAGCGCTGTGGCATAGCAGGTAAGCTGCTGCCTTCAGTGCCAGCATCCCATATGGGTGACAGTTCGAGTCCCGGCTGTTCCACTTCCAATCCAGCTCTCTGTTATGGCCTAGGAAAACAGAAGAAGATGGCCTAAGACCTTGGGCCCCTGCACCCATGTAGGGGACCCAGAGGAAGCTCCTGCTTCCTGGCTTCGGATCGGCGCAGCTCTAGCCATTGCAGCCATCTGGGGAGTGAACCAGTGGATGGAAGACCCCTCTCCTTTTCTCTCTCCCTCTGTCTCTCTCACTCTTTCTTTCTCTGCCTCTCCTTTTCTCTGTGTAACTCTTTTAAATAAATAAATAAAAATCTTAAAAAAAAAAAGCTCTACGCCCTGTCTTTTCCTTACTAACTTGAGCACAAGTTTCAACTTATTTTTCTTCCTTCTATTTTTTTCTCTTTTTCAGTCATCTAATTGCCACTAGTTATTTTTTTAGAACACCTGATATTATATTTGGATAAAGAAAGTTTAGAATAGAAGAAGGAAGGGAGAAAAGAGGTAACATATTGGTAAGCCTTGTAAGAAAGACTTTTAACAGTAAAAATGTATTTTGAATAATTAATGGTGCCCATGTTAGAGAGTGTTTTACAGTAACAGGGCATCCACATCTGCAATGGAGGACATGTGGGCAATTTTTAGATGAGATTTCATCAAGGTTCAAACTTTGGGTAGAGAATGTGCATCTATTTGCCCATCAATTAAGGCTGAGACTCACTTTCAAGGAGCTGAAAAATATGTTAAATTGACTCAATCCTCTTTCTAATGATTTCCTGTGGTGAGAAATTCTATGCATAAGTGACAGTTAATTTTCTATAATTAAGTCTATCTGATACTAGTGATGGGTAGCCTTAGATACTATTTTATATAATAATGATGCCCACAAGGATACTTCAAAAAGTTTTGGGAAAAATTTTTGAAATTTGTATATGCTTCTTTCATATTATGCATTTTTCTATACACTTTTTGAAGACTCCTCATATGCATGGACTTAAATTTTTCTTTACCCCCCAAAAAATATCTTTTAATTCCATTTTCCATGAACTTTTTGAAGTACCTTCGTATAATAAGCCCTAGCAGAACCCATCATACATTATGAATCACAAGATTTTCCCATTAAAACTAAAATGAGTACCTTCTTTAATTTTTTTAAAAATCTTAATGTTTTTAACAGATTCAATGTGATTTGTAGATTCAGTTCTAAAAACATAATGGTATTCCTTTCTTCCCTCCCTCCCTCCTTCCCACCCTCCCTCCATTCCCCCCCCGCCAATCTATTTCATTGGAAATCAGTGAAACGTACATTGTTACTGACCTGAGTATTCTTGCGTAACTACTGTGGTAGACGTCAGAGGACTACATGTAATCTGAGATCTCATTGTGACTGCTGATGCCATTTGGCTTAGGATATGAAGAGCAGGCATTTTTTCTGATTACCAAACTGCTTATCAAGATGATCCTGTTGCATCGGCTTTTCATTACTATAACTAACAAGAGAGAAACTAACTTATAAAGGAAAAGGTTTCCTTTCACTCACAGCTTTGGAGGCTCACAGTCCAAGATCAGGTAGTCCTATTGGTTGGGGATTCATGAAGTCAGTGGGTGGTGGTTTGCCTATAGAGGAAGGATTCCCTGGCAGGTCTGGAATCAGAGAGATGAGCTTCTGCATGTCTATGTGGTTTCTGCTAAACCCACATGATTGGAATACAAGAGCACCATTCTTTTTTTAATGATTTATTTATTTTAAAGGCAGAGTTGAGAGAGAGAAGACAGAAAGATATCTTCCATCCATTGATTCACTCCCCAAATGGCCACAATGGCCAGGGCTGGGCCAAGAACTCCAATGGATCACCCAGTCATTTTCCCAGGTGCATCAGCAGGGAGCTGGATTGGAAGTGGAGCAGCCAGGATGTGAACTGGCGTTTATATGGGATGCCAGCTTGGCAGATGGCAGCTTAACCTGCTGCCCTGAATGTCAGCCCCAAGAGCTCCATTCTAACAACCCAATCCAATCATTTCCAAAAGGCTCTACCTTCAGACACCACACCCAGATCAAATGTTCACCTGTAAGTATCAATTCATGACTTCAAGGCTTAAATATCTGCATGAGCTGGAGAGCCACATCCCACGGTGTAAACTTTTTGGATCTGGAATCAATAATAAACAGCTTTTCAATAATTTCTTCAAAATGAAATATTGGGATCCTGAAGCCAATGTGTATTCGACATCTTAAAAGACTCTTAGAATCTAACGCTCTTTTTCTGTGACACATATGCTGGGATTTCTCCTACCTACTATTTTTTAAGGGAAGTCTATGGTAATCTGATATATTTGTCTTTTTTAAAAAATGCCACTAAAGTCATTGCATTTATCTGATACACTCCCATTATAAACACATAGTTCTCTGAGACTTCTCACTTATATCTCCTACTTAACTTAAACCAGCAGTTAAGGGAGCTGGAGCTCCAATCTGTGTTCCATCAGACATCACAGAGTAAACACCCCAGAACCCAGAGAGTAACAGACCTAAATACTGTTAGGAGAGAGACAGACCTAGGAGAAGCTCCACAGTGAAGGAGCCAGGCATTCTAGTAACAGATACAATGCGTGCCCATGACCTGGAGAGCAGGAACGGGATTGTTTTGACAGCAGGTCAGTTATTTCCGTTGTTGATGTGCAGTGCACGTATTCGTAGTGGGAAGTCAGTTCACTCACACAGATTGGTATTACACTTTAATAGATTTCAGAAGGGAAGGGAAGCTTTGCCCATGCAGCTTCCTTCCTCCAGAAAATCACCTCTAGAGTCTAACAGAACCGAAGGAGCTCTGTCACCAGTTTTCATTGAATAAGAACTCACACATACACACACACACGGAAATGACTTTATATATGTTCAGAATTCCTGACAGATTCATGAAAGACCGTGAGAACCTACTGACGAATACCTCTGGCCCTCCTGCCCTTGACAGGGGGAGTCTGAAAACACTAGGTTGGGATGCGATCGGAAACTGTTTCATAAACATTTTGGGCAAAGGTGTGTGACTCTGTTCTTAGCATCCCCGGTATTTGTGACATGAAGGAGTTCAGCGGCAAACACAGGGGACTTTCAGCTGCTAGGTTCAGTATTCTCTGAAATCTGGCAAAGGAACAGCACCACTGCTGGAAAAGTAGCAATTGCATAATTACATTGCATGATCTTCTTCCGCAGGAGAGAGCCTTTGACAGCAAAAGTGATTTGCCTACGTGACTAAAGCTACACTACTATTTAGGTTAGAATTAAAAATATAAGAAGACATACAAGGACAACTCTGTATCTAAATGTTAGTAGTGGAAAAGAGAAAATTGCAACTTGCATAATAATTTCATGGATTTTTTTACTTATTCTTACTTCCACAGATTTGATTAGTAATAATAAATTATATATCTAAAGGAATTTATAGTTCATCATACAGTATCTAATTTGATACTCATAATTCTGTAAGAGTAGGTATTATTATTGTAATTTTACAGACAAGGTAAAACAGAGTAATTTAAGAGACTTAACAATGATAAAATTGTAGAGCTAGAAAGGAATTTAGAAAATCATCATTTAGTTTGTAGAAGGCTTTTTCCCCTTTCTTTTTCTCTCCCTCTCTTTAGCTGGCCAAGAAACTTTTTTTTTTCAATCAGAATGTTCATGTGGAAACTCACTTTATAAGACAAATTAAAGTGCCATTTGTTTACTTTTAAAGCAAATTTATAGTATTTTCTATTTATAAAAATCAATATGAGAACAACAAGCCTGCTTTGAGAAATCCTGAATTTGAAAGGGGTCATGAATATCGTCATGTCTATTATCTTTTCTAAAAAAAAATCCTCCTTTGCTTCCTTTATTTTTAACTAGGTTGCATTTATTTCCTATTTACTCCAGTGATTTTTAGTTGTGTAGTATTAGAGATAATTGTCATTCTTGTCACCTAGAAATTATAGCTAGTAACCCGCTTTTTCTTTCAAATAGAGTGCCTTGAGATTTTAGAGTATCTTTACATTAAAATGTTCCCTACATCAAAATAAGAGTAAATGGAAATCTCGTTTTTTGCAGCTTCTCTTTATAATTAAATAGAAACACAAGAATTGCCAATAAAAGTTGATCAACTGAACACATCTTCATATTGGCCTTTCCATGGAATTCCACTAAAATAATAGGCAGAGAGCTTTTATACACAATTAACAGCCCCTCAAGGGCAAAGATAATGCATGAGGCAACAAGAACCACTGAGACCTATCACCAAATTTGAGAAGAGAGAAATGCAACTAAGGATTAGTAACTGACAATGCAGAACAACAACAATAACAACAAACAAAACAGGAACCCTGCATTCCTACAGAGAAAAACAGCAGGCAATCCACCTACACAGCCTCAGGGCAGTTTAGGGGAGAACAGGTGAACTGGAGATGAAGGGAACTCCAGTCTGAATGTGGAGAGATTGAGAGCGTGTGTAAGGATCAGTGAGATACCCCCTTCTCCTCCACACAGCTGTAGAGCATGGCTCTATGCTCTGGGAAGATGGATCCAGTTGGATGTCTGGATGTGGGAACACCTGGTCCTGTGAGGGTTGAGTTTTTGTGCTGGGTAGCAAGGTGCCTTCTTTGGAGAAACACAATTGTCCCAGAGTACATCCCCCAAAATCAACTTTTCCATGCCAACATGAAGATGCTGGTTTATGCTTTTGTCACTCGAGCACAGCTCACTGATAACGAGCTCAGTCCCTTACTCCTTCACCTGAATGGCAGCCAAGACCATCATAGGAAAATGTCCAATATGGACTTTCCCATATAGGAAAGTCTCCAATATGGAAAACAGAAACCAAACTAAACAATTACTACACAGGATTCAAGAAGCAGAGCTAATCCAGAGAACAGAAGACAAATGCCAAATATTCTCATTAATTCTGGAACAGGAAATAAAAGAGAATATTGTTCCATTACATGAGAAGCAAGGTTAAAAGGAATAGACAAAGAAAAATTAGTGATGATCATTTAAAGATATATTGGGAAAATATTCTAGCAAGTATGTAAGAAAGTAAACGAATAAAAATAAAAGCAACTTTTTGTTAACTCCACAGTACAAGGAAGTCAGAGAGAGAAGACAAAAAAGTAAGAGAAGGAGCAGGACAGAGATGGGACCAAAATGACCAGGTGAAATAGAAAGGGTAGTAATAAGTATAGAAAGTAGTACACTAACCAGCTCAACAGGAATACATGTTTCAAGGTCAAAATGAATCAAACCTTTAATGATATTTCAAACAAAAATGATGTAACACTTTAGAGGAAGAAGGTATGTAATTGGAAACAGGTTTTCTTTTCTCTTGAAATAAGAATTCAATAAGTAATGTCTCAATTGAATTGATTCTGAAGCTGAAATATTAGAAGCACATTCTCAGGGTGTGAGACTGGGGAAGGTGGAGCAGGGAATACTATATGTCAATATTTTATTATTTGTTTTCTTTCTGTCCTTTTTAAACTAAAGAGATCTTCAAAAATTTGGAAGAAAATGTGTATTATGAAAAACACTATTCATAGATTTCAAAAATTATATGTACCACAATAAACTTACTTTTAATTCAATTTCCACAAAGTTTTTGAAGTACTCTCATATAGCATATGTGACTTTGGTACACTTATAATCAAATAATATATAGACTTCAGGATGGAAGGGCAAGTTTGAGCTGTAGACAGATACTAACAGTCTTCTGTTTGGGGAACATTTGCACAACCTGTAGAGACTGTGACACAAAGTAATTGTAAAGAAAATGTTTAGGGAGTATAGAAAATAGTTACAGAAATCCAGAGCCAGTTCTGGTGCAATCTGAAACTTTGTGGTTCCTCTGTAACAACACCCTTCCCTTATTTTATTTGCCAGTCTTGTGGTCACTCATTGGCTTGTATGATGGGATGGAAGATTCTATGATGAACTAGATTATAGCTGTGCTTACAAATGTGCAGGACACCAGAAAAACTCACGTTACAGCCAGTTTTTAAGGTAAATGCCCTGGTCTTTCAGAGTCATCTGTAAGGGGACAGTTTGTATTCAAGAGGAATCGATGTTCCTCAAAGAATTAACTCCATGAACCCAAATCTAAAATGTGACGATTAGGCAGACTCTGGTTAAAGTGCAATTACAATGTAAAAGAAAACATCTGTTAGTAGACGTTACATGATTACCACTGATGAAGAGATCCAATTTGCTAGTAGGAAATTAGAACACCAAGAGAAGGAGGAAAACGATTTGTATACATTGTTAAGTGGGGAGGTCTTGTTCAGTTCAGTAGGAGACTGGATTAACCACAGAAGGAATGAAGGCAATGGAGCTTTGATAGGAATATGGTTATGAAGAAGGAAAGAGGAAAGGGACTCAAACATGCAGTAGAAGCAAGTGGGACACAAGATAATCAACTTGTTTCCAATGTTTTATTAAGACTTTCTCTTAACATCTGATTCGAAAGTAACTGCTTTCTGTAACTCCAGATTTTAACATTAAATAAGCAAGTTAAGTCTAGTATTCCAAAGCCAACTATATGTCCAGCCCAGCCTGTGTGTCATATGTCAGATACATCCTTACCAAGGGGCAAAATGCTGATCCAAGACTGTCCTTTGAAGCATTATCCATCATTAAGGGTTTTCTGGACATGCATTAAATTGTGTCATTCCCAATAGCAAACTGAACATTTTCCTAAAAGACGGGGAGAACTGACACTAATAATGAGCTATAATATTCCAAGAAAATGCATTGAAACGTTTTGTTGAGAGGACAATTTGTTAGTAAATAACAGAAAATAATAGGAGGAATTTAAAGAAAGGGCAGGAGTTTAAATTATTAAATCTAGCCTTGATTATTCAAAAAATAGCACAAAAGGAATAAATGTTCTAGTTGTTCAAATTTTTCACATTTTTGCATGAGGATATAACTGGTATGCATTTCCAGGTCCCTGACTGATAGCCTAGTACAAAGTACTAAGCTTTAGATGAGGAGTCCTGCCTTCACCTTCACCCAGCTCCTCAAGCACTTCAAGGTGACCTTGGACTTGTCCTCTAGTCCAGACACATGCTTTCCCCTCCATCAAATGTGCCTGTCACTGGGAAGCAGAGAAAGGAAAACCAGACTAGATCATGGAAGACCATTTGTGTTTTGTAGATAACAAAGATTCAACCAATGTGATTGTATGCCATGCCTTGCTTCGTATATATTTTTTAAATCTAAGATTAACATTTTATTACCGTTGGTACAACTGGGAATGCTCACCTCTTGGATACTCCCCATTCTGACAAACCAATAAACCATTTCCTAAAGCTCCTAATTCTGGAGTAACCATAAGACACCAACCGAACATCTGCACCAGAAGCAATCACAGCTGTGGCTGAATTCAAGTTTGCAGTAGCAGGGATGAAATTATTTGGCTTTAAGACAAAAACTTTATTAAATATATTCATTGCATAGGCCAGAGAGCTGACCTTTAATCTGACATGTCAGTGTAAATTCTGTCTCATGGCTCTGTCCCACCTAAGCTTCGGGAGGACAAAGTATCCTAAGGTCCAAGGACCTGCTTATCAATAAACTGAATTAAGGATGCATTGGTTAAACGAAGCCAGATCATCTACATGAAAATGGCTTCCTATCATTTTATAGCATTAAAATTCAGTAAGTTTTAAAAGGAAACATTAATTGTCCAACAGCACCAAGTGGTGCTGTTCAAATGGTTAGAAGCCAGTGCAGTAGTATTTTACCAAGTGAATTTTGGTCGTATTTCTACCACAGTTCATTACTTCACTGCATGCCTGGCTTGGGGCCTGGGAGTTCCATCAAGCTAACAAAAACTCAAGGAGCTTAATGCCAAGGGCAATGTGTGGAGACACTATTTTGGATGCCTCTAAGTTTTTCCATACTTTAACTGGCAAGAGACAAGATTTGGAAGAACTCATGTAAAACAATCATTACCACCATATTTCATTAAATTTAAAAAAAATCATTCGATATCAGAGATGTTACAGTATGAAAAAAAAAAAAAAGAAAGCCTCTTAACATCGCTGAAATGCAGCTCTGAAAACAGCTATGGCACATGTTCTATTCACCATTTGTTGATAATGGTCTTTTTCAAAAATAAAAAAATAAGCATTATATGCTCCCGTGAAGTTGTAAATTCCTTAGATTAAAGACTCCTATGAATGGCTTCAGCAACGACTTGAGCAGATACCATTTTAAGGTTTCTTCACTATGACAAATCTCATTTCAGTTTTCAAATGCCTAGTGATTACACAGTACTATTTGCATGGTGCCCCTTTTAGCTTTTAGGTCACTTATAGTTTGTCAATCAGCCCTACAGTGTTATTTATTTATCTATCACTTAATAACCATGCAGCAGAGAATAATTTCTCTGCTGTAGCATGGTAATTTGTCCTATAATTTCACCCCTGCTGCTGTAAACTTGAATTCAGCCACAGCTATGATTGCTAAAATTAAGATTTCTAGGTCACTTTTCAGCCTCTGTGGTTCCTGTCTTTCAGCATTTCATCCTACTCCGTCTTCCTCAGCCGAAGTATGGTTCATCAAATACATGAGCAAAGAATTATAGCAGTTGTTTCTTTCAAAATGTTGTGCATACTCGACAGAGCAGGTAACATTCAAGTACTTATGTGAACTTGAATTTTGTACTGCAATCCTGTATATCCTGAGGTTAAATTTTGAGAAATAATGAAAGACGATATTTTTAGAATTTGCAGTCAGGTTAGTTCCTAGTTACTTCTGCATTAGGAAGAACCAAATGGATAAAGTGAAAGGCATCAGTATTACTAACTGCAAAAAGCAGTGCACCCCTGAAACAAATAGATATTGGTTGTGACAGGATTTCTGCAAAATGTCAGATTTTAACACCATTTTCTTTTGAAAGGGACACTTTTCCTTTCTTCTAGTTTTTTGAGTAGGAAGTTGTCTTTGCATTATGCCAAAATCTTTACAGTATGGAAATAGTTGGTCAAATAGTTAGAGACTTCTCAACACTCACTGTAACTAGTCTTTGAGAATATGAGTTGCAAGTGAGTTTGCAAAAGAATTTGCTACCAAGATGGAAGGCCTAATTCCTGAAATATCAAAGACTTGTCTTTTATTTTTTAGACTCGTGAGTTTTCTGCTATTATTTAAAAAGGAATTCTGAATAAAGGGCATTTCCGTCTTAAAAATCACAATTGCAATTTTTATGAATGCCTTTACTGTAGGCACACATGAAACAGAGCAAATCAAGGTTCTTGGATGCTTTTGATGCCAAATTCAGTCTTGGACAACAAAACCCTGCAGTGTTGCCTTTTTATAAGTTGCAGATGTTCAGGTATTTTAATAGCTACCTTCTGGCTTAGCGATAGCCCACACAAAATGACTTCCCAGCCACGTGAGAAGTTCTGAATTTGAAATTCAGCATCAACCCTTCCTGGTGGCGACTTCTAACAATACACTCACATTTGCTAGCATTTTGTTTTCTTATCTAAAATATGGCAGAAATAATACCCATTTCTGAAGCATGTCATGAATAAATTTTTTAATGCATCAAACCTCCATGCTCCTGAGCTGTGTGTGATTAGCATACAATAACTATTAGTTTCTTTCTTCCTCAGTTAGAAGGGCTGTTTAACAAATTATGAAGCTCTATGTGAATGTGAGACAGTTTTACTAATGTTGTGTTTCTTTAGGATTCAGGTTTTCACAGCAGAGTTTTAGAAAGAGAACTTTAGCCATTGTTTTATAATCCCTGGCATAATGCAAGTACTGCTTTCTCACTGCTTTGCAAACTTTTCCCACTTATTAGCTCAGGTATAGCCTGTCAAACAAAGATTTTCCTGCCACAAAATAATTTTTCCTCTCTCCATTTTGTCTTTCTTTTCCAACAGCAGAAGTATCTTTTTGAGTATTCATAACCATGGTAGAAAAGAAATCCAAAGCTCCAAATCCAATTTGCTCTTTGTTTCTCTTTTTCTCTCTTCTGCACACCCCAATCTGATACAAATCAGAATTGTATACTTGTGCTTCTGGGCTAAAGAAGGAAACAGTGAGAGGATGCTATGGTCCATCCTGTGGAATCTCTCTCTGTGTGTACACTGTTCAAAGGAGACATGCAGCCTCACTTTGTAAATACTGGGTATGCTTTCATGTTCCCCATCCTTTAAAGGAATTAGGACAGTGATTATCTACCACATAATCAATGTGGGAGACCTGCTCTTTCTAAGCAAAATGTTTGGCTCTATCATCACTATTGAAATCACAAATCCAGAAGTTATAATCCATATTAATGCATCAATGAATCATTTTAAATCAGTTGTGCATTTAGTTACAGAAACAAGAGAGTTATCCAGGCAGATTTTAAGGCTATCTCTTTTTATCCCCTGCAGTTTTATCTTATCATTATAAGACGCATACTTCAAGATAGCTATTTTTATTTATTTCATTGGCTTGCTCAATGACTTTTTATGGCCTGGGATAGTATTTTGGAAGAAGATAACATTTTATGGTCTTTCCTTTACATCATATCTATCCACATAATTCTCCTGTGACTTCAGCCACTTGCTTTTGGATACTAGATTGGGCTTAACTTTCATCTTTTATACTATTGCAGATTTTAAAATTGAAACAGTCTTGGAAAGTTAGATTAGTATGTTCATCAAATATGACTCAATAATTTTTTAACCTTGATAAATGAATAAAGAACAATCTATACAAAGCATACAAATGTTTAACATCATATATTTGTATGTAGGAAAAAATCATTGTCAATGGTGCACCTTTCATGTGTATTGTTTTGTCTCCGCATTGTTGTAATCACACAATAAGTAACGTTACATCCCTTACAGTGCAAAATTTCCATAAATTCCAGCTGCAACAAAGGTAAGACCACATAGGGTTAAACATTACACAGAATTAAACCGTTTTTGCTAATGCCTATTCTACTTATTTCTGCTCTGATCTTTATATTTTCTGCCCTTCCTCCAATTTGGTGCTTGGTTTACTATTATTGTATAAATTCTTGAGGTACATCATTAGGTTATTTATTCAAAATCTTTGTATATTTTTGATGTATGCATTTATTGCTATAAATTTTCATCAATAATGCTTTTGCTGTATCCCATAGGCTTTGCTGTGTTGTGCTTCGTTGGAATTTGTTTCAAGAATTTTTTTTTATTTCTCCTCTATTTACCTCAATGACCCATTGGTCATTCAGGATCATGTCATTCAATTTCCATGTTATTTGTATATTTCCAGTGTTCTTCCTGTTAATTTCTAGCATTAGTCCATTGTGACCCGAGAAGATTCATGATGTGATTTCAATTTTTAAAAATTTTCTGAGACTTGATTTTTTGGCTAACACAGTCAATCCTGAACAAGGTTCTGTGTGCTGATGAAAAAATAATGTGTACCGTGGCATTGTTCTGTGGTCCTCATCCTAACTCAAAGCTGGAAGCATCACAATACTTGACTTCAAAACATAGCACAAATGTGTAGCAACCAAAACAGCATGGCACTGGCATAAAAACTGACATCTGGACCAGTGAAATGGCATAGAAGACTGGGCAAGTCCTGGTGAACACATGAAAAGTCATCATTGTGGATGGGACCTGTCTATCCAATCTGAAGCTAACATCCAGTGATGCCAAGGAGATAAGGAGGAATATGGAGATTATCTACAGCAATTGGCAGGTGTGTGTTTAATGCTGCAAGAAAATGAGCAACGGCCTTTTATATCCGTGGGATCAATGTATTTCCCATGAATGGAAGATAAGAGGCTTCTTGGCCTACATTCCCACTCCACAGCCACTTTTTAAAACTATTGTAGCCTATTGGGTATTACAAGATATTTAAAATAAAATTCCTAAAATATATTTTTTGATTGCTTAAGAGACAGAATGTCTTTTGATAAACTTGTCAGAGGTTTGCATTTTCTCTTTTCCCAAATATCTCTTTATATTCTTCATCAATTTTAATCAACTTTGTATAACTATATACATATAGTTATATAAAAATCATTTTGAATACTAGATTTGATTTTATATATATGTACGTTTTTATAAAGTTGAATTTATCTATCTATTGCTTTTTACATTTTATTCAAGAAATCCCCTTCTACTTAAAGAACATGAAGATAAGCTCCTATATTTTAAACTAATAATATGTTAGTTTTCTGATACAGATAGTCAAGCTTTCAGGAATTTAACACTTTGTATCTTGTAAAGAAAGAACAAATTTTGTTTGTTTTCTTACCAAAAATCCATGTTCCCAGCTCCATTTCTGGGATGATGCATCTTTTGCCACTTCTGTACTGTGTCCATGTCCTATGGATGTCATTCTGTTTTCTCTGCACACCTACCTCACTGTTTCCATAACTATAACCTTGTATATAATTTTGGTATCTGTTAATCCAAATTCCCTTACCTTCTTCTTCTTAATGGAAGCGTTTTCTATTATTGTCCTTTTGTTCTTTCCTATAAACTTTAGAATCTGCTTTGAGCCATAGAAATCTTTGTTGGGATTTTTCTTGCAATTGCATCAGATCTAGATATCAATTGAGGACAATTAACATATCGATGAGACCTAACCTGTCTATGTTTGAAGAAAGATTTTTGTTTATTGACATTTTGTGTTGGCTATATTTTATTTTTCTTCTATATTATATGTTCAGGTTAAGAAGATTCCCTTCTACTGTCCTTTGCTAGAAGTCTCCTCTCATGAATGTTCATTAAATTTTACCTAATATTCTTTCTACAGCTAATGTGATAACAAGAGTTTTTTTTTCTTTGTTCATTAATGTGGTAGATTACATTAATAGATTTTCCAATGTAACACAACTGTTAAGCTCTTGTGATAAGCATGATTTGTTCATAATATTCTACATCCCTGATCAATAAGGTAATCGTAGTGAATTGTTTAAACAGTCAACATCCCTATGCATATGGAGTTACATTCCAGTGTGGATGGAGAGAGGAAATAATAAACAAATAAACAGTTAGTGGTATTCTGCAATATCAGGCACTGATTTTCAGGAAAAGACATGTCTGTTAACCATTCTCCTGCCACACAACCAAAAAGATTTTGTCAATCAACTGAGATTACAAAAACCCACTTTGCACTGTATCTGAACATAACATTGTTCAAGAAATCATTACACAAGACATGGCTGATTGCAGGAACTGATATGCATGTACAAGCTTAAAGAACCCTGAGAAACAACACTGCAAAAGTACACCACTTAAGGAGCTAAGAGTAGGAAGGGCTGCACACTGTAGACCATAAAATAGCAGCTAAACTGAATTAGAATTTCTTGAGTTACTTTTTCTGGTTTCATGATTCTTAAGGGTGTTCTTTGGACATTTTTCTTTATAGTTTACAGTATGGGAATAAGCAGTATTGAAGTGAATTTGTTGCATTAATTTCATGAAATCACTGTAACATGAAAAACCTAGCGGGTAGTTTTGCAGTCTTTTTTAAAGTACCCAGTAACAGGATATCAGTATCCATCAATATTTATAAACAAGTTTACCCTCCAAACATTAGCTCTGAAGTAAGTATCCCCCAGGCTCCTCTGGCTGTGTTAGATAAACCAAGCATATCTTTCTGTGCTGTGGCCCAGGATTCTGGGACTGCATGCAGAGTGAAGAAAGGGCAGGAGTTCACAGCAGAATATAACCAAGCAGTACCATGGAGGAAAATGTGATCAGATGCATGCATAGCACTCACATGGCAGGAATCTGAGAGAATTCCCAGCCTGCACTGCACTGTGCAGTTATGACAGGGAGAGGAAGTGAGGGTTGGTTACATTGTGTTGACCTGGCAAACAGCCATGAGAATTATATGCACCAAAAATTAATTCCATTCATAGCTGCTAGTCTCATCAAAAGGATGTGAGCTCCAGAGGGCTATAGGGGAAGGGTGTCTTGCCTTGGGGAGCCTTGAGATGACTCGCAAGATCAAGTTATCTGGAGGTGTGTTGAAACTGTTAAAATAGGGAGGTGGCTCTGGGGGAAGGGCCACAATGCAGCACCCTATTGTGCTAGTGTCCTCCAGGGAAAGAGACATGCAATATTTATGGGTCACAAGAGTGTATTTACTATGGCAAATCGCTCATAGGGTCACAGAGATCAAGACATCACATAACCAGGAGTTCCCACGTTCAAGGCCAGAAGACAGATGTCCCAACTAGGAAGAGAAACAGACATGCTTCACTCTTCTTCCACTTTTTGCTCCATTAGGGCCTTCACTGGATTGGACAGTGCCTGTCCACTGTGGTAACGGTAGATCTTCATAAACAGTTGATTGGTTCAATTGTTAAACTCGTTTTGGAAATATCCTCACCCACAGTCCCCCAGAAATAACATTTCAGCATCTCCCTGGGATTCCCCTAGCCCAGCCAAGCTGACACACAAAAGCAACAGTCACACCTATCAACAGCCCACTAAACTTAGCCTCCAGTGCTATAGGCAGACACTAAGTTTTGGACAACTATGGATGCTTCTGGTGGCTGGGAGTGAGAAAAAAACATCTTAGATGGAGGTATTTGGAGAAAGAGGGGTGTCAATGTGGCAAGAAGGTGAATCAGTGACAGAGTAAGAGTGCTGGGCACAGCAGCGGAGCATGTGTGTGTGTGTGTACAGTCTCCAGGGCAGCTCCCTAAGACCCTGACAACACCTCATCAGTCATGGTAGCACATTACTATGTGCAGTACTTTGAAGTCAGACATTCCTGGGTTTAAATTCTGTCTTTCTTGTACCAGGTGCATTGCCTTGCATGCGTTAGGGAACCTTAGTTGGCCCTGGTTTTCTGATCATCCAGTGCTACCTCCTTGGGTTGTTTTGAGAGTTTGAAGCAAAGTAGTTCACATCAAGGGCTCACCATGATGCTTAGCCAAAAAAATTCTATGTTCATTTCCATTGCTGGAGAAAGGGAAAGTGGCCATGCTTGCACAATGAGATGGGCATGTGTCCAGAGAAGCATAAGAGATGATGTGGTGCTTTGGGAAAGAGTTCCTGGGTCTGGAATTCAGAGGTAAGACTCATCTGCGCATGTACATTTCCCCAGGACTTGATTTCTTGGCAGCACATTAAGTCTAAGAGAAGGAAGGTATATGGATATTTGGAAAAAATGGTCAAAGGTCACCTAGTCTAATCTTTAATTCAGTGTTGGCGCCCACTGACTGAGATGTAACCCACATAAGAATGTCCCTAATGTAAAGGCAAGATATTTTTAGGACCCAGCCTCTTGTTTGTCTCCCTTAGCCCAAGGTGTCCTTGCCCATCATTTAGTATCAACCACTTCTCACAAGGAATTCACTGAATTGAGGGAGTGGTACTGCTGGCCTTGTACAGTTCTAATCACTGGATTCAAGAAGTTATTTTTTTCTCCCATAGATAAAAACCTTGATGGCCAGAACTGTCCAGGAGGGAGGGGCTTGTTGAGGGCAATTCCAGGTCTGGAGCAGAATGTAACTAACACGTGTGTGTCTCCCCCAGATCAACTGAAGCCCACCTGCCATCAGAAAACGTCCCTGATGGCACAGCATCACTGACCAAGCAAAGAGAAACCTCAAACATCACTGACCAACCGGGTACTTGGGCATGTGCTGAACAGGCACCTCCCAAACCCATCTTCAGTCTATAAGAACCTTCACCCCTCACCCCTCACCCCTCAGGGAGCTTGGCCCCTTGCTCTACACCTTGCAAATGAACACCTAATTCCCTCCACTACCCTTACCATCAGCAGCTGGCTTTCAGAGCAGACCAAACTTTGGGAGTTCTACAGCACCCCTCCAACTAGTTTGCGGGGTTGTTATGCAACGTGATGATAATGTCTCTGTCATCAGTGCAGGAGTCTCCTGTGAAAGGGAGTTCAGCAACTTCTCACACCTCCAGCTCCTGATGGTACCCATATTTAATAAACAGGAAGTTCTTTAAAAGAACTGAAATTCAACTTGGTTCAGCTGCCTTGGAGCAACACAAAATACTTGTTGCTTCCACCCACCATCCCCACTGTATTAGGGTCTTCCCCCCTAGTGTCAGAGATTGCGTGGAATCAACTTACAACACAAAAGGAAAATAGGAAACCTTGGGGGATGCTCCTGTTATTAGAACTGGTTAAATTGATTTCTAGGGGACATTTAATGAGAGTAGAAATTGAAATTGCACTTGACTGAATTCAGAGCAGTGAAGTTTTATTAGGCAGCCAGAAGGGGTGTGAGATACTTTAAAGAATAAAGAAGAGGTATAAACCCTGCCCTGAAGGAGCTTAAAATCTGATTAATTTGTCCATGGTAATGATAGAGAAGAAAGTCTGGATGAGCAAAGAGCATAGTTCAGATACAACCCACTCACCCACCCACCCATACACACACACACCCATACATACACACCCATACAGACATACACACACACTCATACACATACACACACACCCATACATACACACATACACACCCATACACACACACCCATACACACATACACCCATACACACATCCATATACACATACACATACACATACACCCATACACACATACACCCATACACACACACACCCACACACACACCCATACACACACACAAACTACCTGCAGGTCTATAATTGTTGAAGCTAGGAAGTCAAACTTTTAAATAAAAGTGATTATTTTGTCATGAAAGCAATTTATGGTCATTGTTTATAAAAAAGGAGAAGATGGGCTAAAACAAGAAAATTACAAGAATACATAACCCAGCTAACCAGGTTAATTTTGCAGTAAATTCACTATGGGACTCTTCTATGTATCTCCACAGAATTTTGTAAAACTGTACTGCACATTCTACCTCTTAAATTTCCTTTGTGCTACATGTCCTGTGAATATTTTTTCACTGTGCTCAATAGTCTATTAGTATTTCATTAAATGACTGATTGCATCATCTCTTACTTACCAAACTCCCTATAGTTGGACATCTTGGTTGCTTATAAATTTTGCATGTATAAACAGAATTCTTATAGCTAAAATTCTGCATATCTTTCATTCTTTCCTTAAAAAAAAATCCAGATATGGAATTTCTGGGTCAAACCATGCACAATTTTAAACCTTGTGATAAATAATGCCACATTGAATTCCAGGAAGATTGTGCTGTAACAGAGTAAAATTGACAATTTCTCCATCATTTATTGAAGATGTGAAGACTGTTATATTTTTAATATCTGCCAATTTAACAGGTGATAAATCATATGTCATCGTTTTAACTGGATTTCTTTGATTACTCAAATGTAAAAGGTCTCTGAAAATAGTTATGTGTCAGCCACTTTCCTTCTTCCTAACATGTCTGTTTTATATGGCTTATTAATATGTTTCATTCTACAAATATTTCTGTAACACCTGCCATGTGCCACACACACTGTCCTGGTGCTGGGGACACCGTAATGAACAAAACAAGCAAAATCCCTGTCCCTGAACCCTGCTGCCGAGGCACCAGCAGAGGTCTCTGTTCTGAGTTTGAGAGTGGAAAGCATGTGGACACGTCTATCATGTTGGACAGCTTTCCTTGTCCTCTGTGTGCCCAGTGCAAATGGATACGTGCTTTGGAAGACACGAGTGGGCTCAAAGTGTGAGAGAATATTAGAGGTCAGTGTGACCTTGGAGACCATGTAGTAAAACCCCTTTATTTGACACACGAGGTATCCAAGGAGGCCCACATATACAAAAACAAGTGTCCAGCCCTCACTACCATAGGACACAGAAGATTCCAGATTGAAGGGCAAGGTCTGCTCTGATAACTAAGGGAAAAAAAATCCTCCATCCTTCACAATCTTTGTTTCATGTGTTGATTTCTGCATTCTACAAATAGCAGTCAGCATTTATCAGGGTCCTCTGACCCGGAAGTACTGTCTAAGTACTGTAGGCACATCGGTTCCTTCACTTCCCTTGAGACAGGCCTGAGCATCACTCATTAACACATGGGCACACCTGGGTACAGCGTGTTTAAGTGAGGGAACGACAATTCTCAAGAGCCTTTACATTTTACTCATCAAAGAAATCCAGTGAAAGCAATGAGTCATGATTTGTCACCTGTTGCATCGCAGATGGTAATAAGATGGTAATACTAAGATGGTAATAAGATGGTAATAATATCTAGTAACCGACAAAGTTTTTACTGAAGTCCTGGTCTGTGGCTCTCCAAAGGCCCCCATTGCCCTGCCCCATCTTCCTGTGCCATCAGTGCCTCTGTGGGTAAGAGATGTGTGGGCAGGAAGAACAGGCTGTCACTCCTGACATGCTTAGACAGTGGCTACAGCCATGGGTCAGGCAGCCCTCTGCAAAGGAGGTGCAGCAAGCGAGAGGAGGGGGAGATGTTGGTGGCCGTGTTCTGACTATTGCATTCTGTTCTTCTTTCACTCATCTTTAGCTGCCCAAGCTCCCCAGTTCCTCCTCTGTCTGTTACCAGAACTGATTCCTGTCGTATTACCATGTGAATGACAGGACACAGAAGGAAGAGTTGCTCAACCAACTAGCAAGTGGCATTTCCACTCACAAGAGAGTCCAGATCACAGACTAACATCGATTGCAATTCCTGGCATCCACTGACTTCCAGGATAAGGGACTTGTTCTTTCTGCTTCTCTGTCCCTCCCTCCCTCCCTCCCTCCTCCTCCTCTCCTCCTCCTCTCCCCTTGCCTCGCTCTGTATTGAGTGGAGCGTGGAATTGAGACCCAGTTATGGCACCATCTCAGCAGCCCCCCTGTAAGACTGGTCACTTTGCCAGAACTTTGTCGTTGCCTGAAGTCCACATCCAGGGGACTGGGAGCGTGGGACAGGGCTGGGGCAGCAGAGAGTGCCCTCCTACCAGCCTTCTTTCTTTCTTTCTTTGACAGATAGAGTTAGACAGTGAGCGAGAGACAGAGAGAAAGGTCTTCCTTCCATTGGTTCACCCCCCAAATGGCCACTACAACTGGAGCAACACCGATCCGAAACCAGGAGCCAGGTGCTTCTTCCTGGTCTCCCACGTGGGTGCAGGTGCCCAAGCACTTGGGCCATCCCCCACTGCCTTCCCGAGCCACAGCAGAGAGCTGGACTGGAAGAGGAGCAGCCAGGACTAGAACCCGGCGTCCATATGGGATGTGGTGCTGCAGGCGGAGGATTAACCAAGTGAGCCACAGCGCTGGCCCCTCAGAAGCCTTCTTTCTCAGACCTCCTCCCTGGCCAGGCCCCAAACATGGAAACTCCTGTGGCTTTCAGCTGCCCAGCCCTTTTACCTACATGCATTGAGAGCCAGAGCAGGTGGGAGACTATCGGTGCTCTGCACGGGCAGCAGGGTGGCCCATCCCAGCTGTGTGCCAGCTGACCTCCACAGCCACAATACTCTAGCTGGGAGGCACAAAGATCACAAAGGGGCAGGCATTTGGCCTGGCAGTTAAGCCTGGGGTTCAGTCCCGGCTCCAGCTCTGAACCCCAGCTTCCTTCTCGGGCACCCTCTGGGCCGCAGCAAGAATGACACAAAGAGTTGGTTTCCTGGCACACGTGTTGAGACCTCAATTGAGCTCCTAGCTCCTGACCTCAGCTTGGATGAGCCCGTCATCAGCAGATAGGAGTTTTCCGTCTGTCTGTCAATCTGTCCTTCTGTCTCATGGCCTCTCCAGTAAATAACTACAAAGGCCTGAGCTCAGAGGCTGGACTTGCAGTTAGCAATAACATTGTGCGTAGTCAAAGGGTCAGAGGAAGGACCCTGAGAGTAACAGAAATGCAGACTGGTGGACAGCAAGCTCTCCATGGTGCCTGCGTGAGCAGAGACTTGCAAAGGCTCGCGTATCTCCAGATAGAATCATCGATGTGTTTTATGCATGGTGTACCAAGAGCTTTCGGAACCCATGTAAAGCTAAGGCTGATCAATATCCCAGTGTCCTGCCTCACCACCGTGGCACAGGCATTCAGGGCTTATGTACTGCGGTACTTGCCACAGGTCTAGAGTCTCAGGTGAGTTACCCTGATCCAATCCAGCCCCGCCACAAGAGAACACTTGGAAACGAACAAACTCAGAGGACATCCAGGCAGCAGAATACGGATGGGCGGTTGCAAGGACAGATGAGCTCAGGCACAAATGTAACTCACATGCAATGAGGCAGGAAGGAGCGAAATGACGCAAAAGTGCTGAAAGGCACATTTTGCCTGGGAAGCCGGCAGTTTTATGTTGGAGGCAGCTTTTGCTTGTGGAGTTCAATCATCTTGTTTCTTGGGAGAAAAAGGACAGCTTTATATATTTTTAATGGTCATCATCTCAGAAACATGTTAGGGGGATAAAAATGGCCTGATTGTTTTGGAGGAGAGGGAGAGTAGTAATTGGCAGCAGTGGGGGGAAGGATGGTGGTCATTATCCTACAATCACTCTGCTTCCACCTTGAAGCACCCATGCACGACTCACACCGCAGCGGCCAAGCTTCTCCATGCAGTGGGGAACCAGGAACAATCAGAGGCAGCTGCAGGACAGTCTGAAGCCATAACGGCTGAGTGTGGGGTCAGAGGATCCAAAGAGACATGTGACAGGGAGCAGTCTGTCACATGAACTGACACAAAGACAGTGATAGAATCCCTAGAGCAGGAGGCTGACGGAGGCTGGTCGCTGCTGGTCAGGCAGCTAATGAAAAATGCGGCCTCGAGATGCAGAAACCAAGAGGAAAACAAGTGGGAGGCCCAGGAAATGGAGAGCCACCCCAGGAGATGACGGCCTCCTGCACCAACATGCGAGGTGTGTGATCAAACAGGATAAAGAACCTGTTTAGAAACCAGTGTTGCAGCCCAGCGAGCACAGCTGCTACCCGTGATGCTGGCATCCCACTTCCGCGACAGTTGGTTTCCCGGCTGCTCCACTTCCAGTCCAGCTCCCTGATAATGTGCCTGGGAAAGCAGCGGAGGATGGTGCAAGTGTTTGAGCCCCTGCACCCACATGGGAGACCTGGATGAAGCTCCTGACTCCTGGCTTTGGGGCTAGCCCAGACCTGGCTGTTACGGCCATTTGGGGAGTGAAACAGTGGATGGAAGATATCACTAATTCTCCCTCTGTCACTCTCTCTCTTTCTAGCTCTTTCAAAATAAATCAATGAATTTTTTTTAAAGAATCCTTTTACGAAGCAATAAGGGAATGGGCACGGTGCCCAGCAGGTTGAGCTGCCCACATCCCACTGGAGCACATGCTGGTTGGACTCTTCGCTGCTGCTGCTTGCAATCCAGCTGCCTGCTACTGCACCTGGGCGGCTGCAGGTGCTGGACAAAGTGCTGGGCCCCCTGCCACCACGTGGGAGACTTGGAAGGAATTTCTGACTCCTGGCTTCAGCTTGGCCCAGCCTAAGGGGAGTGAACCAAAGGATGAAACATTCTCTCTTTGTCTTTCTTTCTCTCTCTCTCTCTCTCTCTCTCTCCCCACCCCAATTCTGCCTTTCAAATGAATACATAAATATTTTTTAAAGCACTAAGAAAAAGACAACTCAATAGAAAAGAAGAAAAATGCTATGAGGCCGCATTTCATAGGAGAAATCAGGTTTTCCAGAGAAAAAGGGAAAAGAAAATTAAGAAGTCAAAAAAAATTAAATTAAAAATCCCAGCGGCAATGAGGTGGAGCAGCTGGATCCTCCCACGCTGCTGCAGTGCCACTTTGGAGAGCGATCTGGCATTACCAGGTACAGTTACTCAGTGGTGCCGGCTGTAACCCAGTCATTCCAGTTCTAGGTTTATAACCTCGGTGTGACCCAGTGGCTATCTGTAAGACCATTTAAGGAGCACTGTGTTTAATAGCAAACATTTACGGGGCAGGGAGAGGGTTACAGCAACACGAGAAGGAGCAAATGAAATCGAGAATATTCACACGATGGAATATTGAGCAGAAGAGAAAATCAATGCATGACAGATATATGAAAACCCCAAACCAATCTTGGAAATGAGATTGGGCAAAATAAAGCAAGTTATATAAGATTAAATATTCCATGGTACAATGTTTAAAAAGCTCCAAAACCCCAGCAATCTACGTACATGTTTTCGAAAACAACTTTAAAATTTATTCGAAAGGTAGAGAAACAGAGACAGAAGAGATTGATCTCCCACGTGCTGCTGTTCACTCCCCAAATGCCCACAGCAGCCAGGGCTGGACTAGGCTGAAGCCAGCAGCTTTGAACTTGGGTGGGACGGACCTGACTACTTACGCCACCATTTGCTGCCTCCCAGGATGCGCATTAGCAGGAAGCTATTCAAAACTAAGTAGAAACGCTGACTTATGGGGACCAAGAGACCCCTGCCCACGACTTTGGCACCAAGGCCTGGGGTCTGTTTCTGAGTCTGGTAGTTCTGGACTTTCCCAGCCAGTATCCAAGGGGGGATATTTCTGATTTATTTATTGCCCAGTAAATCATCATTATACAAGCAGAGAAAAAAGTTTAGTATAATAAAACTCACACAGATTTGGAGGGGGTATGGTCCCCCAACTATACTCTAAGACCATGATATTAATAATATATGGGAAGGAAATTACCAATATTCCCTAAACATTTCACTCTAATAAATGATGCTTAATGCTTTGAGATCACTGAGTTGTGTTCACAGGTCTTAAAGCATTTGAAACACATTTTTATTAGAAATCATGATTTAGGGTCCTGGTGGACAATTTTGTGAGCATACTGACCTCTCTAGAATTATTATCAACTGACTCAACCCAAGCAGATCAAGCAAATAGATTTGTGATTTTCTCCATAGAAACTCCCAGGTTTTCCTGTGATCTAACTATAGCTGTCCACTTTTTCAAGGCACATCATCAAAACTTGGCCCCTCCAGAAATCCAATGAAGCCACGTTCCTAAGACTACAGCAATGGGCATGCCATTTAGCAAACCATGGAGTTACGGGTACAAGTCCAAGCATCATTACAGTCAAGGGATGTCTTCTTCTCAGTGAGTGCCAGGGGCAAAGAGGTGGCACAGACACAGCAGCAGGTCCATGGAAGCAGGTTGACAACATGGTCCTAGGTAAAGAAACCAAGAGAAGAGAAGGGACAGCAACTGCCCTGTGGGGACGAAAGAAAACAGCTGTTGGGACTGTGGAGACAGGGCAGTCTTCCTAAATTGAAGTGTGGGTGTCTGCACGAGGCCTTCTGGGCCACCAGGCAATCGTGGAAGGGCAGACATGAGGGAGGGAGAGGGAGCACAGTGGCTGAGGGCAGGGTTTGCCTGGATGTGAATCCTAACTCTGTCTAATGGAGCTTAAGGAAGTTACTCCATTTCTTCCTGGTTCGGTTTCCTTATCTGTAAGCATTGCACAGGTTCTTAAAAGATTACATAAGATCACGTGTATAAACATTAACACTTGGTCAATTAAATACTGAACAAATGCAATGTTGTTTTCATCAAGGAACAAGAGAGCTCAGCTTAAAAAGATGCATTTTCCGTATGTATGAAGCTACTTCAAAAAGTTCTTGGGAAAATGGAATTAAAACATATAATGGGGGGGCCTAGTGCTGTGGCACAGTGGGTTAAAGGCTCGGCGTGCAGTGCTGTCATCCTATATGGGCACCGGTTCAAGTCCCAGCTGTTCCACTTCAGATCTTGCTCCCTGATAATGCACCTGGGAAAGCAGTGGAGGATGGCCCAAGTCCTAGGGCCTCCACACCCACATGGAAGACCCAGAAGAATCTCCTGGGTCCTGGCTTCAGATTGGCTCAGTTCTGGCCATTGTGGCCATTTGGGGAGTGAACCAGTGGATTGAAGCTCTCTCTCTCTCTCTCTCCCTCTGTCTGTCTCTACCTCTCTCTAACTCTTTCACATAAATAAAAATAAATCATTAAAAAAACATATTGATGCAAAAATTTTTTGAAGTCCAGGAGTGATTTTTTGATAAAACACATTTTCCAAGAACTTTTTGAAGACCCCTGCCTGCTTCCTCCTCAAATGAGCACTCAACACCCTAGAGTGTGTTTGTGGGGTTGTTGAGGCCTTGTGTTTAGGAGTAACACCTATGTTTTGGGTGTTCACCATTTTACTTATTTCCCACGTCTTTCATTCCACACTTGGCTAGATCTCACTTAGCTTTGTAAAACATAACGGGAACCAGCTATCAGACGTCACTCTGTGCCCCTTGCCCACATTCTACAGCTGTGGTCCACTGCTGGCCACTTTCTTGCCCACTTCTTGATTATTAAATACCCGATTAAGACTGGCATCTCCGAGGGCTACTCTGCCTCACTAAGACTTGCCTCACAAGCACCTTCGGAAATGAGCCAACACAGTGCTGTTTTAGACTGTCATTTATCCAACATGTCCCTCAAAGACACAACCCTGAAGTTTATCAGATGATATTAACCATGGTAGATATCAATGGCAACATTTTTTTTTATTCCCACCTTTAGTTCCTGTTATCCTTTAGGCAGCATAGCAGTGCTCTGGACTATCTTTGGGCAATCTTTCAGATGTTAAGTGAGTAAACAAAGCTCTCAAGAAAATTAAAAGCACCTATATCCTTAAACCTCTATGGGAGAAGACACTGGGAAGAGCTCTCTGTGCTGCGCAGAGGGAAAAAGGGCAGAGCTACAAGTCCTATTGCTAACGCAGACCCTCCAAGTCATCCGGGTTCCAGAGAACTCCCAGGCTCACCTGTTAGCATCAGATTTGTGGCCGCGTACAAAGGTCAGAGCGAGAAGAGCACCAAACGGGTAAATCTGAGGGCGGGAATCCTTTCTGCCCAAGACTTATTTATCAAACAGGCTGATGCAAGCTGGAAAGCACGGTGCTGTTGTGCCTTCGTCCTGCCTGCAAACCACCGTCTCTGTGTCCTCCCTTGTTAACCTTTCCTGTTTATTTCTACTTCCCTGCAACTCTTTATCATAGTTGCCAGTTAATCACAAATATATTAAAAGATCTCTTTTTAATCTAGCAGTCTTCATTGCTTTGTGGCTTTGCCGCCAACGGTTGTGCTGCCGCTTAGAGAGTGTCCAATTACACTCTCTGCAGGGAGAAGCAAGAGATCAACAGTTGACGATGCTTTTGTCTAAGGTCTCCGATGTGGAAGCAAATTAGATATCTAAAAATAAAAACTAAAATGAAGGCTGATAAAATGGAGCTTTGGCTTTGCTCATCACAGACTCATTTATACTTAATGACACAGACTGACAGGATCGGGGACTGTTCCACTCTATCTCAGAAAGGATATAAGGAATAGCTGCACTGTTCTTCCTTTCAGGACCGGTCAATGGGCACCAAGACAACAGAGAAATAAGAGCCTCTTTGTGCACTTCTGTATTAATTTGTTTGCAGTATTGGCTTGTGCGTAGAAGGCCACACAGAGGTGAGCGAGCCAGTGTTACCGAGACGTGTCAGCGTAGAAATTCAATTCTACGACATTTTGTTCACAGAGCTCTGCATGCCAGAGCAGACAGGTAAAACATCAGAAAAACAACAGCAACGTTTTTCTCCCCGAAACCCAACCGTTCACTTCCTTGAGAAAAGAAAACCACTTCAGTTACGCAATTTGCAGACCCCTCTCTCTCCTTGGATGTTCTACGGGTTTCCTCTTTCTGTTTACCGACACTGCCCCGAGTTCCAGACACATTATTTATTAACATCTCCTGCTCTGCCCGTGAGTGCTTCCTTCTCTAACCACACCTCTCCCGTTTGCACCACAGGCCCTCCTCCTCTTCCTCCTCCTCCTCCTGCCCAGAGCTACCACCTGCCGGATAGGAACTGAGGCTTCAGGATTCATAGCGCCACCTGAAGGCTGACACAGGAATGATCTTGCCCTGCGTCTTCCCCACCATCTGATGTTTTCCTCCAAAGGCTGCTTGGCTTCACATAGGTCAGCATCTTTTGGAAGGCACAGTTAGTTACCTCGCACAGTTACTGTCATCCCTACCCTTATGTCAGAGCCAGGGATACATTTTAACAGTCACAGCTGTACTCGTGGCGCACTCCTTTTTCTTGGAAGCGCTCTAAGTTGTTTAATAATAAGACTTTACGCTCATTAAGCGTGGATCCTTTATGGTTTCTATTTACTCATTTAACTCGTATACATGGGACTAAGTGAGCCACTCAGCCAATGCATATCATCCTCCCCAGCAACTGTATGTGTGGGTCAGCATTCTATCTGAACTTAGTATACACTTGTGGGTGAAACTAAAGATAGACAAGGATACTTACAAAACTAAGTCACACTGTGATTCATACACGCGCACACGTAAACACAGAGATGGCTGGTGTAGTGACCTGATTTGAAAGACAACTATCTTGTGTCTTCTGGACTCATCAATACGTAAGTTATCGGACTCCCTCCCACGAGTGAATCAGCTCTGCTGGACTGTTCTTTTTTTATTCCTCAGCTCTTGCATGGTAGAGATGCAAATCTCCGCTGGTGAGTGTTTACAAGCAAATCACAAAGGTAACACATGTGAGTGTGTGGAATCAGTGCACCCGGCAAGGGGGAGCCCTTGTTCCCCTGCAGCACTGACACACAGGGGTGCATCCTGCGTCTGCCAACCCTGTGTCCTCCTGCGTTTCAGACTATAACAGTCACTTCTCCCCTATTCACACCAGGGCAGTAGGCTTGGCCTGGAAATGTGTGTTGGCCTACAAAACTCCAACAAAATCCCATGCAAATCACACCATACAAGACTTCATCAAACTCTTCCATATGATAATAATATTTTATTTTAAACATATTTGTGTAGGGTCCTTCCAGTGGAGGGCATAGTAGGCCAAGCCTCCACCTGCGGCACTGACATCCCAAATGGGCTCTGGTTTGTATTCCGGCTGCCCCTCTTCCTATCCAGCTTTCTGCTGATAGCCTGGGAAGCAGTGGAGGATGGCCCAAGTGCTTGGGCCCCAGCACCCGAGTGGGAGACCTGGAGGAAGCTCCTGGCTCCTGGCTTCCCATCAGCCCAGCACCAGCTGTTGCAGCCATCTGGGGAGTGAACCAGCAGATGGAAGACCTGTTTCTCTGTTTGTAACTCTACCATATATATACACACACACACACACACACACACACACATATATATATATATGTATGTATTTGTGTGTGTGTGTGGTTTTTGTTTATAAAACAATTTCCTAAGAGTTTTATTATAGAAAGCTTCTATTGGGGTAAAAGTATAATCTCCCAAGAAATAGCCGTTTCTTAAGCTAAAAATGAAAGAGAAGTTGAAGTTACTCTTCAGAAGAGACAAATCTAAGCAGTCAGAGGAGGGAGGAACAAGCTCCCTCCCTGTGCCTTCTGTTCTAGGAGGAAAAGCCACCTGGACTTAATGACTATTCCATTTTGCTCTGGGGACTTTATCCTTTGGATACCACAAGTAATCACTTCATCCATTCCTATGTTTAGATTTCTCTGTGCAGTTCTTTCTTTCTCTAAAGTCCATTCTCCATGAAGGACACAGTTGGACCCTCTTTGCTTTCCACTGGTGGCCTCCAGCCTTACTGTTCCTGCCAACTTTGTACAACACCTGGCATCTTCTAAAGATGAATCGAGAACATCAGAACTCTTTAAAGATGGTTAAAGGACAACATGTTTTCCTTCAGTTAGTCCAAGTTGCAGACAAGCTCTTCTTGTCTCTTGCCGTCTCTGTATAGTTGATTTTAACTGAGTGAAGATTCCCGCTCCAAAAACAAAACAGGGATTGATACACCCTCTAATAGTTGCTGCCCCTTCATCATTTCCCAAGAAAATGCACAGATGTCAGCACTGGACCATGGTTCTAGGCCATGCAGCCTCAATTTGTGCAGCTGCTCTAGGAGAGACCTGGCAAACCCCAAGGTGGCCTCAGCCCCTCCTTGGGCCTGCAGTCCACTGCAGAGCTGCCTTGGGGTAGTCCTGCCCACTACACCACTGAGCCCATGCTCCGCACCTCAGCAGTCTCCAGGAAGCATCCCCTTGTCTGCCCTTTGTGAACTGTCTTCTAGCCAAGCCTTTCTCCGTTTCTTCCTTGACTTATAAGTAGTTTTTCTGTAATTTCACACTGATAAAAGACGTTGCAAGCATAGTAAGTGGAATCCCCATGTAGCCTTCTCCCAGAGTCAACAATCTGTTCATGCTGTGACACTTCTCTTGCTCACTGCCCCTCCCCTCCCTTCTCCCACTCCCTCTCTCCACTGAAACTGGAAATATTAGCACCTTCAACCATTCCCCCTCCACAAGCTAAAACTGGCGTCCTAAAACCCCAATGATCAAAGTCAGAAAATTGAATTTAAAGTTGATAAAAATATATTTTTACTCCACACTTCGTATTTAAATTTGTCAATTGGTGCAATAATATGCTTTGTGGAGATGTATTAAATTTAAAAGTGGTCTTTAGGAAGTTCATGGAAAACGCCTGCTATGAAAAAACTACTATGGATTTGAAACATTTTTTGCACCTAAATAAATATCTCTTACTTGCATTTTCCACATTTTTGGAGCATACTTATAAATCCGCGAAAATGTTTACACATCATATATTATTTACACATATTTCCCAGCCCAATATCTAACGGAGAAGCATACCTAGTGAATTGCACTGACAACTTTTTAGCCTCTATTTTGACCTTAATATTGTAAAGAATACCATTCAGAGATGATACAGAATGGGCTTCAACTTCCACTTCCCTGACATTTCCTCCTTATAGGATTATGATTATGTATTTGGCTCGGGAATGCTACAGAAGTATTACAGTTCTCTTACTGAGTAATACCAGGAGGCAGAGCATGTCAATTTGTCTCCGAGTTGGTGACAATAACATTGATTGCCTGGTTCAAGTGGTAGCTTGACAGATTTCTCCCCTGTAAAGGTACTGTTTTCCCTTGGAAATAATAAACAATTTGCAGGGAGATACTTTGAGCCGATGTAAACATCCTGTACTTTTTCCACCTCTCACCTAATGATTTTGGCATTAAATGATGATTCTCTAAGCCTGTCAGCCCTTTGATATTTATAAGTTGGTATTCCACTGTCTGGAGGGGTTTACCTTTGCTCTGTTTATTTGTTCATTTATTATTTATATCAGAACACACTAAGGAATTTTCTCAATGGATCATAATCCATTACTGTCATTATTTATTTGGATTATTAATTTGTCTCAGATTTGACCAGAGTGAGTCCCTTTTAGCTAGTTCCTGGGTCCTTTTGATGTTTCCTTCAATTTCTCTGAGCCCTTACTAACCTTACATTGCAAAAAAAGTTCCAGAAGATTATTCCTGGAATTACCCTTTTAGTCAAAGAGCTGCACAAACTTTCAGAAGAGAATGGCATTTGGAAAACAAGATTTCATCATTGCCACAACTTCCAGATCCTCTCATTACTAAGATTTAGGAAACACACACACGCACACACACATACGCACACACACACACCCCACATGTTTATCTCCACAAAACTGAGTTCATACTGATAAATTCAATTCTAATGAAACACCACTGGACACATTCTATGTCTTCATATTTATAACTGTTCGAGTGAGAAATGTACTTCTCATTATTTTTAATATATGCACTCATTTGTTCAAGTCTAGAAAATACAAAGACTGCTTTCAGAACTGCTAACAGATGACACAATAAAAATTCAATCTACTAATAAGAGTTCAATTTTTGTTTTTACAGTTTTGCAGGTAATATTTACAAACAGCAAAATACAAATCTGAAGTATATAATTCGATTTCTTTTTCTATATACACACAAGTACATAGGCAATACAGAAAGTATCCATAGTTTCTCAAATTTGCTCACACTCCTTCCCCATCAATCCTTCCTATTGGAAGCCAGCATTTTTTCCGTTTTTTTTTCACCAAGGATTAATTTTTGTCTAATTTGAGTAGATATAAATAGAATTATATACTATGGACTAATTTCCATCTGACTTCTTTTTCTCAGCATGGTAATTTTGAAAATCATTTATATTATTATGCGTATTAATACTTTGCCCCTTTCATAAACAACTAGCATTCCATTCTATGAATAAGTTACCAACTTTTTATTCATCTTTCTATTGCTAGACTGGGTTTTTTTTTTTTACTTTTATTTAATTAAATATAAATTTCCAAAGTACAACTTTTGGATTACAGCAGCTTTTCCCCCCCATAACCTCCCTCCCACCTGCAACTATCCCTTCTCCTGCTCCCTCTCCCACCCCATTCACATCAAAATTCATTTTTCAATTATCTTTATATACAGAAGATCAATTTAGTATATACTAAGTAAAGATTTCAACAGTTTGTACCCACACAGAAACACAAAGTATAAAGTACTGTTTGAGTACTAGTTATACCATTCATTCACATAGTACAACACATTAAGGACAGAGATCTTACATGGGGAGTAAGTGCACAGTGGCTCCTTTCGTTGATTTAACAATTGACACTCTTATTTACGGCGTCAGTAATCACCCGAGGCTCTTGTCATGAGCTGCCAAGGCTATGGAAGCCTCTTGAGTTTGCCAGCATGGTGTCTTGGCTTTCCATGCCTACAATACTGTCATTGGCTCTTCAGCCAGATCTGAATGCCTTAAGGGCTGATTCTGAGGCCAGAGTGCTGTTTAGGACATCTGCCATTCTTTTTTATTATTTTATTTTATTTTATTTTATTTTAATTTTTGACAGGCAGAGTGGACAGTAGAGGGAGACAGAGAGAAAGGTCTTCCTTTTGCCATTGGTTCACCCTCCAATGGCCGCCGCGGTAGGCGTACTGCGGCTGGCACTGCGCTGATCCGATGGCAGGAGCCAGGTGCTTATCCTGGTCTCCCATGGGGTGCAGGGCCCAAGCACTTGGGCCATCCTCCACTGCACTCCCTGGCCACAGCAAAGAGCTGGCCTGGAAGAGGGGCAACCCGGACAGGATTGGTGCCCCGACCGGGACTAGAACCTGGTGTGCCGGCGCCGTAAGGCAGAGGATTAGCCTGTTGAGCCACGGCACCGGCCAGGACATCTGCCATTCTATGAGTCTGCTGTGTATCCTGCTTCCCATGTTGGATCGTTCTCTCCCTTTTTGATTCTATCAGTTAGTATTAGCAGACACTAGTCTTGTTTGTGTGATCCCTTGGACTCTTAGACCTATCAGAGTCATCAATTGTGAACTGAAATTGATCACTTGGACCAGTGAGATGGCATTGGTACATGCCACCTTAATGGAATTGTATTGGAATCCCCTGGCACATTTCTAACTCCACCATTTGGTGCAAGTCCAATTGAGCATGTCCCAAATTGTACCTCTCCTCCTTCTCTTTTTCCCACTCTTATATTTAACAGGGATCACTTTTCAGTTAAAATTTAAACACCTAAGAATAATTGTGTGTTAATTACAGAGTTCAACCACTAGTACTAGAACAACAACAACAACAACAAAAATACTAAAAAGGATAAAGTATTACATTGCACATCTAGAGTCAGGACAAGAGCTGATCAGGTCATTGTTTCTTATAGTGTCCATTTCACTTCAACAGATTTCCCCTTTGGTGCTCAGTTAGTTGTCGCCGATCAGGGAGAACAAATATTTGTCTCTTTGGGACTGGCTTAATTCACTCAGCATGATGTTTTCCAGATTCCTCCACCTTGTTGCAAATGACCGGATTTCATTGTTTCTTACTGCTGTATAGTATTCTATGGAGTACATGTCCCATACTTTCTTTATCCAGTCTACTGTTGATGGGCATTTGGGTTGGTTCCAGGTCTTAGCTATTGTGAATTGAGCTGCAATAAACATTAATGTGCAGATGGCTTTTTTGTTTGCCAAATTAATTTCCTTTGGGTAAATTCCAAGGAGTGAGATGGCTGGGTTGTATGGTAGGGTTATATTCAGGTTTCTGAGGAATCTCCAGACTGACTTCCATAGTGGCTTAACTATTTTGCATTCCCACCAACAGTGGGTTAGTGTCCCTTTTTCCCCACATCCTCTCCAGCATCTATTGTTGGTAGATTTCTGAATGTGAGCCATTCTCACGGGGGTGAGGTGAAACCCCATTGTGGTTTTGATTTGCATTTCTCTGATTGCTAGTGATCTTGAACATTTTTATAACTATATAATTTTATTAAATCCCTCTGCTCCCTGGTATGTTCATTTTACCATATATCAATTTATATCAATTTTTTTACATTTATTTCTACATGTGTTATAAACTCTATAATGCATCTTATTGTGTTTTTTTGACAAAACACTGTGTTTGCAGCAAAACTGATACACATGTGTACTTCCTTTTTTGTTTCATCTTTTATTTTAATTTTAGCTCTTGCATGTGGGGGAATATGCAGTACTTGTTACTCTGTGTCTGGCTTATTTCACTCATCATAATGTTCAGTTCTGTTCGGTTGACATGGTAGAATTTCATTGTTTTTATAGCTGAATGATATTCCATTGTATGTGCATGTGTATGGATATATATGTGTGTGATATAGATATATTTATATAATGAGATACATACTTTTTGCCTTTATCCACTTCCTTTATCCACTCCTCTGTTGGTAGACATTTGAACAGTCACTAGTTTTAAAAGGTATGACAAATTTGAAAATAATGATGTTATTTTACATTTATTCCAATATTTACCATTACTTGATGCTTTTAATTTTTCCTATGGTACTGGCCTTCCCTTTAGCATTATTTCCATTCAGCCTGAACATTCTTCTTTAGCATGTACCTTATTGCAGATGTATTTGTGAATAATTCATTTGACTTGCTGAAGTGAGAGTACATTTTATACTCCATTTTTGAAAAATACTCTCACTGCATATGGGATATTCATTGACTATTTTTTTTCTGATCTTTAAACATTGTTTTGTGGCCTCCCTTTATTCTGATGTAAAATTGGCCCTTATAAAAAATTGTTGTTCTGCTACATGCATATAGTGTCTTTTCTCTGACTGCTTTTAAGTTTTTCCCTTTAACTTTGATTACATTGTGCCCCAGTGTGATTATTTTTCTATTTTCCCTTCTTAGGAATAATGAGCTTCATGGATCCTGGGGTCTGGGGGTTTTCTTTAAACTTGGACAACTTTTGGCACTTATCTCTTCAAGTATGTCTTTCACTCTAATAGCAATTTCTTATCCTTCTAGATTGCCAGTTTCCTACAAAGCGTTCCACTTTATGATGTCCTACAGGTCGCTGAATCTGTGTTCAATACTAAAAGCCTACTTTCTCTGTGCATCGCACTTCATATCATTTCTATTGCCTTGTTGTAACAGCTGTGCATTTATTGTTTCCCTGATCCAAATTCGGCTTTCAATATCTGTTTTTTAATAACGGGTGGAATTTCTGTAAGCAATCCCCCTTTACAATGAGCATTAAATCAAGCTTCTCAGTAGAGGTGTTGGAGAGAGATTCGGGCAAAATGAGGCTTCTTTTCTTGGTCTGGCTCCTGCATAGTTGGTCAGATGTATGGACACCTGATGGAGCTCTGCTCTAGCCATATGCCCAAAATATGCCATCTTTCTGTGGCCTACCAACCCTGACTCAGCCTGGTGCTCACTCTCCCATAACTCTCCCAATATTTAGTTCTACAACGGCCAATCGCAGCAGCAAATCTGACTCCTTCTGTGTGTCTGCCCCCACCACCCACCAGTTTTTCTTCTATGGAACTCCCAATGCATCTGCTTCACATTCAAGGTCACCCACCAGCAGCAACAGACCAACCCTCTCAGTGCACTGCCTCCCTGCCGCAGCTCATCTATCCTCTAGAGGGTTTTTGTTCACAGCCCTCCAAGTACAGACATTTGATCCACACTGAAAATTTTTTAAAACATACTTATTTTTTCAAAGTCACAGTTACAGAGAGAAACAGAGAGACAGAGAGAGGTATCTTCCATCAGCTGGTTCACTCCCCAGATGGTCGCGGTGGTGGGGGCAGGGCCAGGTTGAAGCCAACAGGCAGGAGCTTCTTTCAGGTCTCCCATGTGGATGCAGGGGCCAAAGTTCTTAGGCAATCTCCCACTGCTTTCCCAGGCCATAAGCAGGAAGCTGGATCAGAAGTGGAGCAGCCAGGACACAAACTGGTGCCCATACGGGATGCCAACATTGCAGATGGCGGATTTATCGGCTATGCCACAGTGTGGCCCTGAAAACTGTCATGGCTACAGTTTACCTGCATCCCAGAAGGTTGCTTCTTGATTACTTAATGACTGTGGACCAGCTTGGCCTGGGAAATCCAGAAAACTCTCCAGTCCAGTGGGCTGTAGCCAGTCCTCCCCAGCAAAGTCTGATCTTCAGTCTCCAGGAAGACCCTGCTTTCTAGGTTTGTCCTCTATACACCTGCTTTTAGTCCTAGATTACCTTCGTGGCCTTCAGTATAGCTTAAGTCTTTATCTTCCTATTTAAATAATTTGAGATCATGGTCTCTTTTCTACACTTGGCTGATACACTTGCTTTCAAGTTAACCGATGTTTCCTCACTGGTGTGCATTTTTTGTTAAATCTATTCGGTGCAATTTTCATTTCATGTATGGCATTTTGAAATGTGAAAATATAAGTTGCTACGGTTTTTATTTCTGTAATTGAATTTCCAAATTTTTACTTCTTGTGTTTATCTTTTTCTTTATTTCCACACTATCACTTGTTTAAAAAAATCTAGAACTTTTAAATTATATGCTAAAACTTGCTGCTACCATGTGTTTGAGCTTCTATATTGTCTATTTTAGTCAACTTTTCATTATTTTAAATAAAATACCCAAAGGGAGCAAAAGGAGGGAAGAGGGTTTATATCAGCTTGTGATCCAAGATCAGCTGGCTGTATTAGTCTGGTTTCTGGTGGTGACTGGCAGTAACAGCAGGTGCAGAGGAAGTATCACATGTGAGCCAGGAAGCAGAGAGAGAAGATTGACCGAATCTGTCTTAAATAAGCAAGTCTCTTTCAAGAACTACCTTCCAAAGGTAAGTCCCTAATGACCCAAATACATTCCACTGGGCCCACCTCTTTGCTGCCATAACTAGAGCAAGTCTCCACCCTAATGAATCAACCATTAGCATTAATCCATTAACTGATAACAGGATTTGGGATTTAAACATCTGAGTTTGCAAAGCCAAGTCCTATTAAACCCATAACATTGTCTTTCTTCAAAGGTTGTTCTTTTGGGGCCAATGTTGTGACATAGTGGGTTAGGCCATATGGGTGCCAGTTTTTGCCCAGCTGTTCCACTTCTGATCCAGTTCCCTGATAATGGCCTGGAAAAAGCACAGGAAGATGGCCCAAGTGTTGGCCCCTGATACCCATATGAGGGAACTGGAAGAAGCTCCTGACTCCTGGGTTTGGCCTGGCCCAGCTCTGTCCATAATGGCCATCTGGAGATCTGGGGAGTGAACTAGTGGATGGAAGATTCTTTTCCTCCCTTCCTCCCTCCCTCCCTCTCTCCCCATAACTCCGACTTTGAAATAAATAAGTAAATCATCAAAAAAAAAAAAAAACACAAAGATTGCTTTTTTGTTCTGGTGTGCTTTATTCTGTGGAGATTTGACTGCAGGCTTTGAGACGATGCATCTGGAGCTCACAGAGCCTTTCTCTTCAAGTGCAGCATTTGGGGGATCTCAATGTCACTCTGGCTGCTTGGAAACGTGCATCTCCCAGCACTCTCCAGCTCTTATCTTTTTGCTGCTATTCATAGCCTCCAAATAGCTGCTTTCTTTGAGACCTCACCATTGCACAATATGCTGAACTTAGTGCTTGCTGAAGGATTCAAGAAATCCCATGAGGTTTTAGGGTGTTCTTCCTCTACAACGTTTCCTTCTTTCTGGGAGCCTTCCCTCAACTGCCACCTCACCTGCCTCAGTACCAGTTTCTGCTTTCGCCATCCAGAGAGATCACTGGTCTCCATGTGGGCTCAACTGCCTATGCTGAGTTTGCAAAGAGACTCTTGAAGAAACACTGTGTTGAAGTCGCCTTACACATTTTCATTCTTTCCATCATCACAAGGCTGTTATGCCTGAAAACAATGACCTCATATATGCTGTCCAGTTTTATAGAAGATTTTCATTTTAGATCAACCTTATGTCTATCATTTTAAAATAGTTTGAATTTGAAATTATTTTTTAAATGATTTCTTGGGCCAGCATTGTGGCTTAGAGGGTAAAACTGCTGCCTGCAGTGCCAGCATTCCATATAGACATTGGTTCAAGTCCCACCTGCTCCTCTTCTGACCCAGCTCTCTACTATGAATAAATAAATCTTTTTTTTTTTTTTAACAGGCAGAGTGGACAGTGAGAGAGAGACAGAGAGAAAGGTCTTCCTTTTGCCGTTGGTTCACCCTCCAATGGCCGCCGCACCGCGCTGATCCGATGGCAGGAGCCAGGTGCTTATCCTGGTCTCCCATGGGGTGCAGGGCCCAAGCACTTGGGCCATCCTCCACTGCACTCCCTGGCCACAGCAGAGAGCTGGCCTGGAAGAGGGGCAACCGGGACAGGATCGGTGCCCCGACCGGGACTAGAACCCGGTGTGCCGGCGCCGCAAGGCGGAGGATTAGCCTAGTGAGCCGCGGCGCCGGCCCCAGCTCTCTACTATGGCCTGGGAAAGCAGAAGACAGTGCAAGTCCTTGGGCCCCTGTACTTGCGTGGGAAACGCAGAGGAAGTTCCTCACTCCTGGCTTCAGATTGGCCCAGCTCTGGCCATTGCGGCCATTTGGGGAGTGAACCAGCAGATGGAAGACCTCTCTCTCTGCTTTTGCCTCTCTGTAACTCTGCCTTTCGAATAAATAAATAAATCTAAAAATCTGATTTCATATTCACAATTTAGGTTTCATATTAAAAAATGCAATTTGCATGTTAAAAAATGGAAAAACATCAGAAACACACAAAAGACAAAAACCAGATGTAATTCCAACATTCACAAGTAACTGTTAACATTATATTTTTACTTCCGTCTTTTCAGTACACACACACAATCACAAACCTAAGTATATATAAGCAAACTTGGATTCATGTTATGTAATACCTGTTTATATAATCTATTTCTCTATTCCAACATTTGATGAACAATTTCACATCATAAAAATCATATTTACAGCCCAGAATATGGCATATTTTGAAATAAGTTTTTACTGCAATATAAACACCATCAACAGAATTATAAGTGGCCTAATATCAAATAATACTCTTAAATTTTCCTTCAAGTTTTAAAAATATCATTTCAAAAGAGTTAATCTATAAGTCTTCTGATCAGATCTAGTATTTCCTGCAAGTCCTATATTCGAATTGCATTTGAAAAACCAAGCTGAAAACATTGTAATTGATGTAATTATACTATGATGCTGGATTATCAAAACCACAGAGGTGCATGGTACACAGTTCAACACATCAAACAACTTGGTTCAGGTTCATCGCTCAAGTGACAATGTTATCTTCTAAAACCATAAACAAAACTTGCAGTATAACTAAAGCTTTAAAGAGAGGAAGCTGTTCTCAATTCAGAAGTAATAAAAGGCTAATCTGCTTCTGGCTGTCTGGCTTAAAAATCTTTAAAAGGCACTGAATAGTATCTTCTGTCTTCTTTTCTTTTCCTCTTCCTCTCTCGCACCTTCACTCGCGTAGGCTTAGAGGCTAAACTCTCAGCAAATAGGCCTTTCTTTACCTCTGTCTACATTTTAACACCTATGGAAAATTGTAAATAAAAGAGCTCTCCTCCTTCCCTGTGCAGGAGCCACCTCTGAACTAATTTCACAGGCAAGACCACAGCTGCTGTTCACCCACTTTTGAATTGGCTCAATATGTCCTGTCTATTGGGGTGGATGTTATTGAGTTGCCTCATTTGTCCATGCTAACGTTGATCTTTTGGAAACAAGAAATAGAAAGAGTTGGAATAAAGGGAAAGAAGCAGAAGAAAAAATAATAATTTGTCATCGTTACACGGATCCATCAGGACACCCCCCAAAGCATCTCTGTTCTGATCATTTTGGTGCGATGAATCGTCTTGCGTTCCCTGCTTCATAAGTTATAGATTACCTTAAAGAAGACATTTAATTTCTCTCATGTGGACACACCCAATGCCCTGATCGCTGCATTCCTTCTCATCTCAGCTGAAGTAATTTGAATTTTATTTAGCAGCTTTCTACTCATTCAATTTTTATTAATGATATTTTTATTCCTGAGAACATTCTTTCATTTAAGGACTGCATATTTCATCATTTAACTTTGCTTTGCCCAAAGAAAATATTAACTCACATTAATGAAAATGATGATGCATCATTCAAGTTTAAGAAAGTCTCCACTGACTCAGGCAATAGACCCATATTTTTGCAGTGAAAATTGAATTTGTCGGAGATTACTGCATGCTCAATCATAAATCAAATAGTGACATGTACAGAGCTAGCCTATCTGTGACATCAAGGTACTTCCAAATCAAGTTATGACTTAAACCCAGTATCTTAAAAACACATCCTCTATGTTCTCATTAATTGTTAAAAGTAAATGACACATTTCAATTATGCTTTGTTACAAACTGGATTACTTTTGTATTCGATATATTTACACACACACACACACACACTCTACAAAAACAAGCAGAAGAATCACCATATTAGTGCCACACAGATTTGCGAGAATGGCCCATCTTATAGGTTACCCATGAGGTTTATTGAATGACACTGGTAGATCTTGAATAGGATATGACTCCCGAACTCATGTGGGCAGCTAACTCCCAAAGTCAGGGGGTGATGGCAACAAGAAAGTGGAAGTTAGTCCAGCTATGGCATCCAGACCTCGCCTAGTGGAAGCTTCTCAGGCCGTGCAGGGTTGGCCCTCCTGCCCCCAGGATGTGCTTCTTGTGAGGGGTTGGTTAGAAAAGTCTGAGTTGGGTCCAGCCATTCTCGCTGCTTCCTGGCTCATTGTGTGATTGTCCCTGCATGCACACTCCACCACAGCCATCCTCTGTCCTTACCAGACAACTGACCAAACCAATAGGGCCTACCCAATCTTGAACTATGGACACCTAAAATTGTGAGCCAATAGATCGCCTTCCTTCATAAGGAGCTTGATTTAGGTATTTTGTTGTAACGTCAAAAAGCTGATATTGTTGGCCAGCGCCACGGCTCAGTAGGCTAATCCTCTGCCTGCGGCGCTGGCACACCGGGTTCTAGTCCTGGTTGGGGCGCCGGATTCTGTCCCGGTTGCCCCTCTTCCAGTCCAGCTCTCTGCTGTGGCCCAGGAAGGCAGTGGAGGATGGCCCAAGTCCTTGGGCCTTGCACCCGCATGGGAGACCAGGAGGAAGCACCTGGCTCCTGGCTTCGGATCAGCGTGGTGCACTGGCTGCAATGGCCATTGGGGGGTGAGCCAACGGAAAAAGGTAGACTTTTCTCTCTATCTCTCTCTCTCTCTCTTTCTCTCTCTCACTGGCCACTCTGCCTGTCCAAAAAAAAAAAAAAAAAAAAGCTGATATTGTTACCATTCCATTTTACGAAAAGTCCGTATACTTCTTAGGAACTCTGAAAATTCCCCGAAGGTTAAGATGTTATGATCACCTCTGTTTGAGCAAATTCGTTTTCTTTGACCATTTTTCCATTTCACATATGTGATGTCTCACACACAGAAGACATTGGTTGACAGCTCAGTTCTTCCTCTCCATTGCTGAGTGTTAGAGACCTCCAGAGCTCACTTCTGACATCTCTCTCTTTTTAAAATATTTATTTATTTGGGAGTCAGTGTTACAGGGAGAGCTGGGTGGGGGGGGTGTAGAAAGAGAGACAGACATGTCTTCCATCTACTGGTTCACTCCCCAAATGTCCACAATGGCTGGAGCTGGGCCAATCCGAAGCCAGGATCCAGGAGCTTCTTCTGGGTCTCCCACATGGGTGCAGGGGCCAAGCACCTAGGCCATCTTCCACTGCTTTCCCAGGCCATAAGCTGGGACATGGATTGGAAGTGGAGCAGCTGGGACTTGAACTGGCAGGCAGAGGCTTAACCTACTGTGCCACAGCACCGGCCCCTTGATGTCTTCTCTTCTCCATCAACACTCATCCCCTCGGTGTCTACGACATGCCCATAAGCACTGTCCATATGCTAAAGTAGTAATTCTGTTTGCTGTTAAAACAAATTGGCACACATGGTGGCTGAAAATGACAAAAGCTGATCCTCTGTTCCTGGAGGCCGGGAGCCCAAGATCACATCCGTGGGCCACATCCGAGCTGTTGGCAGGGCAGCCTTCTCTGCAGGGGCACCTGCAGGCACTCTGCTCTTTTCTTCTTCCAGCTTCTAGTGCGTGCATGCCTTGGCTTATGGTCCCATCACTCCAGTCTCCGCCCCTCCTCTCCTGTGTAGGAAAACTTTCCCTTTACAGAGACACTTGTGATGGCAATTAGCATAACTAGATCATAATTTAGGATGATCTCTCCATTTCAAGATCCTTAATATAATAACATCTATACTCACTTTTTTTTTCCCACTGGCTACAGTGAATAGGGCCTGCTGTGTTGACAGAGAGGGTATTGTCTGTTTACTAGAGCTGAAAGTTCAAGAACATATATCTACAACCTCACATCTCAACACTACCATTGGAATTAAGCCACAACCCAACAGGTCTCTCATGACACCTCACTTCCTTCCCCATCATCCTCTCTCACCTGTTTCTTGGATGCAGATATGCTGGTTTCTCCCAGTTCTATTCTCAGGTTCATAGAACTTGCTTTCTCATAGCATGCCAGTCTCTGCTCAAATGTTACCTCCACTGAGAAGCCATCTCTGACCACCTTCTCTCCTACTTCATCTCCATCTCACTCTCTGCTGTTCTCCTCCCTCCTCTCCCCTGCTACCATCATTCCCATCCCTCATGTGTCTCCTCTTCCAGCAAAAGCATTTTCATATCTAAAAGGAAACTTCTCAATCTGTAATGTGCACTCATGATATACAAAACCTTGTGTGACCATAAGACAGTATAGTCTTTACTAATTGATAATCTAATTATCATATAAAATGTTGTACAGTTATAAAAGTACAATGCATATTACAAAACAAGTCAGATAATCATTAGGAGGAGTCATATGCCGTTTCTGCTCATTTTTCTCCAACACTTTTGCATTGAAAGCAACATTTCTAGACTCTGTTGAAGTAAATAAAAGTAAATATGCATTTTGGTGCAACTTTCAACTTTTCTTCCTGTCTGCCCCTTACCTAAAATCCCATGCTCTGAAACATTTCTAATTATCTCATTCTCTTAAAGGAAATAAATAGGGGCTAGTGTTGTGGCTCAGGGGGTTAAACTGCTGCCTGCGATGCCTGCATTACATACGGGCACCAGTTCCAGCCTAGGATACACCACTTCTCATCCAGCTCTCTGCTAATGTACCTGGAAAGCAGCAGAAGAGGCCCTCATACTTGGGCCCCTGCCATTCACATAGGAGATCCAGATGAGGCTCCTGGCTTTGAGCTGGCCCAGTGCCCACCATTGTAGCCATTTGGGGAGTGAACCAGTAGATGGAAGATCTCTTCTCTCTCTGTCTCTCCATCTCTTTCCATAATCCTGCCTTTCAAATAAACAAGCAAATAAATCTTCTTATAGAAAGAACAGAAAAAGAAACAAGCAGAACTAATCGCATAATTTGGGGGCTCAGCACGAAATGAGTAAAATGTGACCTCTGTTAAAATGTAAAGAATTTCAGGCTGGTGGCCACAGAACATTAAACCAATGGCCCAACCCTTCTGAGCAGGGCCCTGAGTGATGGAGGAGCCTGTACACCCGTGAAGTTGAACCTGTGCAAAAGGTTCTTTCAAGAAGATTCTTTAAATGTTATTTTTTGTGATATGTATTTTAACATATTGTTACTGTAACAGATTCATAAGGATTCGAGTGGGAAATAAGCCCACCTGAGACCACCTACTCACCAAAGGAAGGACTCGGAAACCTGAAGGAAGCAGAAGTGAGATGTTTCTCTCTCTCTTTCTTACACACACACACACACGCACGCCACCGTGAGTGGTAAGCAGTCACAATTCTCAGGCATCCAGCTCCTCCTACCCCTCCCATGAAAAGGTTCCTTCCCCCTGTTCCTCATTGGTTGAGAAAGCTTGAAGGCACAATCTATCCCCATAGGGCACCCGAGGTAGGGTGGGGTAGCGGGGGAGGGGTTGTATCATGGAGGGTGCTTCAGACTGAGTGGGAACTGGTGCTACAGGGGCCCCATGGTAATCCAGTCTAGCCTGCACGTGATCTAACAAAAGATCCGTCAGAAAGGCGGGGTAGGTAACCTCAAACTGGAAATCAGAGGGATGGGGTTGGCACTTAGGTCTCGCTAAAGGAAGCTTCTGGGGAGAAGCAAGCATAGTACTTCCTGGAGAGCTGGCAATGGCAGAGGGCAGGGACAACACCACCAGAGGGCAGAGCTGTCAGCGAGCTAGGAGCTCACCTACTTTGGCATTTCTGCAACTCTCCACCCTATGTGCTACTGAGGCCTGACATGTGAGCCACATGGAGGTTAAGTTTTTATGAAAACACACTACTAGGCCATTTCTAACACCTGCAATACACAACAGAGAGATTTCCCAGTAATCTTCATCCAGTTTGTTTGTTTGTTTTTTTTTAAATAGGATTTCTTTCCCAGTGTCACAAAGAGAAGTAGTAATTAATTATTCAGGGTTTAAGGCCCCCTGAGGCCTGGGAAATGCATTCCATCTCCCATAACACATCAGGTTCTACAGAACTTTCTCGCCTGGTACAGAGTGATGCCATGTCTTTGTACTTCTAGAACATTCTGACCTCCCTTTATCAAAGCATATGAGAGATGAAATCAAAGTTGCCTGCTGGCCACCAGCAGATTACCTGTGCGAGGAGGGTGATCCTGTCTGCTCTGTCCTCAGGCGGTTCCAGGACTTTGTAAAATGCCTGGTCCAGAGCAGATGCTTAACCAGCGCATGCAGCCAGGAACAAGCAAGGAACCCGGCTCTCTGGCTACCCTGAGAGGCTGAGGGGCAATCAGATCCACACCACTTGCTCGTATTCAAGCATTCTTTATATGCAGCATGTAAGCGCGTTTGAATTTGTGTTTGTGGCCTGTAATTCACTGGGGGAAAAGTAGGAAGCAGCAGGTGCCAAGGAATTTTAGGGGCTTTTTTATCGATACGAAGTTGGCTCCTAGGTACAGAGCGGCGTGACCTCCTCTTTCAGAAGTCTGCAGTCATGACTCTAAGCACAGATTGATTGCTGAGGCAGATAGTAAGAAAAAAGGGAAAAGATCTGTGATTCTTTCAGCAGCTTAAAAAATTATTAAAATCCAATAAAAAGCCAATTGTGAGGTTTGTAAACTATCACAATGTCTACACAGAGAAGAATACGGCTTTATATAAAGTAGGTTAACCTCCTCTTATTGTAAGAGAAATGAATAAAGGGTCAGAGGAGCTATTTTTATTTATTCTCCAGGAGAATTCATAATCCTTATCTACTTATCATCTGAAATAGACCCCAGTCATCTCACTTTTGAATAAGGCCCAGGAGATCAATATCACATGGAATAGATCCTCGCTGACTCACAGAGCCCCATTCAAAGCAGAGAGAAAAATCACAATTCCCATTGCTATAGGGAGTCTCTGAGATCTTTTGTCTCTGGGTCAGTGCTGTTTTGGATAATCACGTAGCTATCCTTATATGACTCCAAGCAGGGAAAAATCTGGGTTTTAAAGAATTGATTGTTGCTTTGACTTTTTAGAGCTATTCATTTCTAAAACCCAGAGCAAGACCCTGTAGTTACAAACTTAAGGGAATCAGACAATTGGATAAATATACACACAAAGAACAAGACCCACTGGGAGCTAAAACGGCTACATTTTGTAACACTATAATTTATACCTTGCATAGCTACAAAAGGGGCAGTGGTTCCTAAATTATCCTTTTTACTTTTTTTTTTTATTTTTCAAAATCATAGTGCATAAAGTCCCCTCTTACACAGAGAAGCCAGTGAGGGGCTGCTGTTATTTCCTCCTCTGGAAAGAAGAGTTTCTGAAATGATTGCCTGTGACCTCACGCCCTCGCGCTGATTCGGCCATTGTATGCGGCTTGGTTAAGGGCTGGTCACTACTCCCGGCCACTGCAGCTTCCTCCTTCTTGCCGCCCGATCAGCATGATGTTTTTGTGGGAACCAAGCCACCCTATGACTGGATCCTGGACCCCAGCACCACCCAGCAGCTCTTGTTGCCATCCAGTTAATGACAGCTGCGCTGCACTTCCGCAGGCTGCCCCCAAGTGTCCTTGAAGGATTCTGTTTCCTGTTTCATTTCCCAGCTACAGGGCTCCCCTAGCTGGACTCCCAGCAGCACAGCGCTTGTCACTTGTGTGTTTTCACGGTCATTGCATGCTGCACATTCTTCTCTGAACAGTCTGGGGTTGATGAGTAGACGGAGTTCCTAGTTCCCTCTAATACAAATGCTATTTTGGAAATCTGTTGGAATCTGAATGAAAATTTCCATTATAAGTAATGAGAGTTAAGCCTACAGGTGACTCTATCAAAGCCAAGTGGTGGAACTGAAATATAAATGTGCAATGAAAAAGAATATAGCAATACTGCATTGTGTTTCAAGCTACATTGGATCAATTTTGGGTCCCATCCTAAAAGCCACTTGGTGATTGTCAGAGGAGAGAGGCTAGGAGGAGCTAGGGCTAAACTTTCAACCCACAAGCCCATGTGCCTATGGAGGCTCTAGAATAGAGAAAGCCTGGAGAGTTTGAGGCAGTTTGGTATCTGACATTATCTGAAGCAAATCAGACAGTGCTAGGGTCCAACATGAATTACAGTAGGTGCATTCAGGATAGCAATTTGGAGACAGCAGGCCAACAATATGCCTGCTAAAAATAACCAATGCCATGACCCCTGACTGTGGCAACAGAAATGCCACAGGTTGTAGGAAGGGGATCTGAGAAGCCCATCTGTACCTGGTGACCATTTAGAAAGAAAGTGTATTCTATTCTACTAGCAATGTCCTACCACTGGACTCTGTTAAGGACACAACATTTTGAAAAGTTTCCTGATCACAGAAACTATTTGAATCATTTGCAAAATGTGCAGTCCCAGGTCCTTCTTTGGGACACACAGAATCACAACCTTGTAATCCTGAGAACTACCCATCAGCTTATGGGTATTGCCAGAGACGGTGATTCCAGGCCAACGTCACATAAAGATGTGACCTATCAATCATCTGATTTGTGTATACCACTTTTGGGGAAACCATAGAGTGGCACAGCAGACATGGGTAAGGGGATGAGTAGTGAGTTCAGATGGGAGTGTGATGAGCTCTAGTTCTCTTCCAAAATAACAAGTGGAAGGGAATGCTCATCTAGTTCTTTGCTCAATGAGCATTTTAAAGGTTCTTATGTGCAAATGATCCAGTGAGACATTTTCGCACGTGTTAATTCATTTCTTTTGTGTATCCCCCGATTGGATCTCATGATGATCGCTTTTCTGTGTTCATCTTTCCTTTTGGAAGCCCTGTCTTTAATTCATTGAGTTAGTTTTGCTATTGCATCTCAAACCACAAAACTTATAGCCACAGAGCTGAAAAATGCTTGGTGAAGAGGGAAAAGGCATTAAAGTTGCCAATGTGTGTAGAAAAAACAGTCTACACAGGGTCAGTACTATATATTCAGACCCACTGGGGGTCTCGGGATGTACCCTCTGTAGATACAGGGGGACTGCTGCACTGCTTCACATGCAAGGCAGAGATTTCCAACCCCCCCCCATCTTTTTGATCATTCATCTCACTTACCCATATGTTATAATCACTGAATATATTGTTCCTATTTCTACTTTAAACAAATAGTTACCTTCTACATCAACTAAGATTAAAGGAAAAAAAAGATTTTTTTTTATGTTCATAGATTCCTTCTATAACATTTTTCCTTTCTTCTACTGGTCTGAGTTTCTGACCTTTATCATTTTCCTTCTCTTTGAAGAACTTATTTTAACATTTATTGCTAAAAAAAAAAAAAGCTGTTGGAAATAAATACTCTCATTTTCTGTTTGGGAAAGTCTATTTCGTATTCATGTTTAAAGGATATTTTCATTTTGTATAGACTTTCAGAGTGTTTTTTCAATACTTTATTTAAATCTACTCCCTTTTTTCTTGCATAGTTTCTGATGAAAAATATGCTGTAATCCTTATCCCTGTTCCTTTACAGGTGAGGTTTTTGCCCTGTGATTTTTTTTTCAGGATTCTGTCTTTGTCTTTGCTCTTCTTTTTGCACACTGAAAAAGATACACTTGGTTTCATGTTTCGGGTTTTTGTGTGTGTAAGTTGATAACTTTTTTGGGGGCAGATATATATACATAACCCATTTGGTGCTTTTGTAACTTCTAGTATCTGCAGTCATTAACTTTAGATGATTTTTGACCATTATTACTTTACAAAGATGCTTCAAAATGTTTCTGGGGAAAGGCCGTTCAAAGAAATTTATTTTCGGTACAATTTTTGAGAATCATGAATACATGATTTTTTTTTTCATGACTGCATTTCACCAGACTTTTTGAAGGCCCCCTCATGAATACCTTCTCTCCTTTTCTCTCTTTTTTTTACTACTGATGTCCCAATTACACATCTTATAGACCTTATAAGTTGCTTGCATATCTATTCTTATTTTTCGAGTAACTTCTTTAAATTTCATTTTTGGAAGTATATATTAACCTATCTTCAGGCTCACTGAAGACCTGTGTCCAGCCTATTCATGCTCTCATTAAAAACACTGTTCATTTCTGTTACCATATTTTTTATTTCTAGCATCTCATTACGATTATTTCTTATAGTTTCTATACCTCTGCTTACATTATCCATATGCTCTTGCCTGCTACTTTTTCCATGAGATCTCATACCATATTAATTATAATTGTTTTAAATTCTCTATCAGATAAATGTAAGATCTGTGTCAAATCTGAGTATTGTTCTGATGCTTGGATTATTTCTTTAAATTGTGTGTTTCCTATGAGAGACAATGACATGATCAGCCCTTGTCTTGACTGTTGAGGAACAACTTACTATTTTATTCCTTTTAGTATTTTTGTTGTTGTGGTTGTTGTTGTTGTTGTTGCTAAGTGAAATGAACACTATGAGAGACAATGACAGGATCAGCCCTTGTCTAGACTGTTGAGGAACAACTTACTATTTTATTCCTTTTAGTATTTTTGTTGTGGTTGTTGTTGTTGTTGCTCTGTTTGTTCTACATAAGACCACTGGTTGAACTCTGTAATCAATGCACAATCATTCTTAGGCATTTAAAATGAACAGAAAAGTGATCTATGTTAAACACAAGAGTGGGAATAAGAGAGAGAGGAGATATATAGGTTGGCACAAGCTCACTCGCACTTACCTCCAATGGTGGAACTAGAAATGTGCCAGGGGATTTCAAATCAATCTTACCAAGGAGGCAGGTACCAATGCCAGCACAATTGGTAAAGTGATAAGTATAAATACACAACCAATCAAAAAGATAGGGTATGTGTAGAAGAGATTTCACAAATAAGACCAGTGTAAGCAAATAATGAAGGATAGAATTAAAAGGGAGAGAATGATCCTGCGGGGGAAGCAGGACACACAGCAGACTCAGAATGGCAAATGCCCAAAACAGCACTCCTGCCTCAGAATCAACCCTTGGGACATTCGGATCTGGCTAAAAGACCCATGAGAGTCTCACAGGCATGGAAAGCCATGATGTGGTGGCAAAAAACAATCTAAATGAAAGACCCTGGTGAACAAGACTCCAACAGAAGGAACAGGCCATCAAGGAGAGAGGCGCCTTTCTCTGAAGGGAGGAAGGAACCTCCACTGTGACATGGCCTTGACTAAACAAGTTCAGAGTCCGTGAACTCAAGGGACTTCCATAGCCTAGACACCTCATAGCAAGAGTCTCGGGTGATTGCTGACGTCATAAATAAGAGTGCCAATTAAATCAACAACGGGAGTCACTGGATACATGCTCCCCACGTAGGATCTCTGTCCTTAATGTGTTTTACTATGAAACTTAAAAACACTACTAGTCCAACAATACCCTATATCTTGTGTGGTTGTGTGAATGCAGCCTGTTGAAATCCTTGCTTAGTATATACTAAGTTGATCTTCAGTATATGAAGGTAATTGAAAATGAAACTCGATAAAGGGCGGGATGGGAGAGGGAGACGGGAGGGCCACGGGAGGGAGGGAGGTTGGTGGGGGGGGAGCCACAACAATACAAAAGTTGCACTTTGTAAATTCACATTTATGAAATTAAAAAAAAAAACTCACCAGATTAAAAAAAAAAATACAATGGATGGGCTAGCACTGAGGCTCAATAGGCTAATCCTCCGCCTGCGGCGCTGGCACACCGAATTCTAGTCCTGGTTGGGGCACCGGGTTCTAGTCCCGGTTGCCCCTCTTCCAGGCCAGCTCTCTGCTGTGGCCCGGGAGTGCAGTGGAGGATGGCCCAAGTGCTTGGGCCCTGCACCCGCATGAGAGACCAGGAGAAGCACCTGGCTCCTGGCTTCAGATCATTGCAGTGCGGAGGCCACAGCGGCCATTGAGGGGTGAACCAACAGAAAAGGAAGACCTTTCTCTCTGTCTCTCTCTCTCTCACTGTCTAACTCTGCCTGTCAAAAAAACAAAAACAAAAACAAAAAAACAATGGATGTAGTAATGCCAAGCAATACTCATCCCACTAAGTCTTTCCTAGTTGTATGATGTAGGCAAATAAGGAGCAGGGATTCCAAAGTAATTATTTCTGATTAAAAATATGATTAAAAATAAGGCATAGAAGGACTTTTAGAGACATCTTGATCACAAATTTAGACTTGTAAAATAACCATGGAGTTACTGGGGAAATAAAAATGGAGTTACTGGGGAAATAAAAATGTGATTAGCCATTTGAAATAAATAAATAAATAAATTGTGTGTTTCCTGAATCTTTAGCATTCTTGAAATTCCCATTTTATGTTGAGTAATAGAAACTGAGGTAAACAGGCCTTTAATGTGAGATGTTGTGTTAACCGGCTAGGATTTAGGTTGTGTTAAGTGGTTGCTGTAGCTACAGGTGCCAAGGTTTCAAATTAATGTTGTTGTTTGATCTTCCTGAGGACTTTGGACTACTTAAAACACTCCTCTTCAAAGAGTTTTTTCCTTGCAGCTCTTTCAGCTATAACCCATGGCTGGAATACTGAGGTCCGGTAGGTGTTGTGGGGAAAGGGGTGTATTCCATAATCTTCTAGATAAATCTTAACCTTTTATGGTCTTATTTCCTTTGGTTGTGATCTCCACAAGTGTTTTATTTTCCCTCACTTTAGATAAGACAGGAAGGCTATGAATAAGCATTTGATTCTGTGAAGATGTTACTTGGCAAGCCTGCATCTCATATCAGAGGGCCTGGGTTTGGGCCCTGTTTCCTTTTGCAATTACAGCTTCCTTCTAATATGCACCCTAGGAGATGGCAAATGATGACTCAAGTACTTGGGTTCCTGCCACCCATGTGGGAGACCAAGACTGAATTCCTAGCTCCTGGCTTCAGTCTGGCCCAACACCAGCTGTTGAAGGCGTTTGGGGAGTGAATCAGCAGATGGGAAATTTCTATCTCTTTACCTTTCAAGTAAAGAAAATGAATACACTTTATAAATGAAACTATTGTCAAATCCTCCTAAAATATACAGGAAAGTCGGAAGGGGCTGGAATGCAATAAGTCCTTCCTCCAAGTACAATAAAGCTCTAATAAAAGTCTCCCAGAAGCAGGTCTTTGTTTTGAAGAATGCACTGAGTGCATTTCACAGGATTACCTTCTCCATCCACTCGGCAGAGCCAGGAGGGAACCGCTCCTTGCTCTTCCCCATGAGGACCTGGCGAAGTTCTTGGAGGTAACACCTAGGAAAGCGTCCCCACCCTCCACATCAGGACTTCTGCCTTCCGAATGTCTTACTCTCACACCAGTCTAAACCCAGCCTCTAGCAAATCATCACAATGACCATGACCAGTCTGCGGCCCCCGCTGCATCGGCTCTATGTAGGCAGGTCTCAGCTGTGACTCTCTAGGTTTATTTCTCTCTAGATTACAGGGTGACTGCCATAAGGCTGCAGTACTCTGATGGTCCAATTCAGTCATGGATTTTTGGTGAACTGAACTTCTTTTTTTAAATGTTTGTTTATTTAAAAGGAAGAGTGACGGGGTGGGGGGGCGGGGATGTAGACAGAGAGATCTGCCACCTGCTGGTTACTCCCCAAATGCCCGCAAGAGGCAGGGCAGAGCCAGGATGAAGTCAGAACCTCAGGACTCCATCTGGGGTTCACACAGGAGTGGAAAAACCCAGGTAGTTGGGCCATCAGCTTCTGCCTTCTGCAGTCCCTTGGCAGAAAGCTGGATCAGAAGCACAGAGTAGCCAGGACTTGAACTGGCAGTTACATATGGGACACAGGGCATCCCAAGGGACAGCTTAACCCACTATACCACAATGCTGGCCCCGATTGAGTTTTTCTTGGTGTAAGGATTGAGATAATTACGTGCAGACACTTGACATGTTGGAGCTGAAATCAGAAGTCCACATCAATCACTTTTAAGAGCTTTCCAGATGTCTCCGTTAATATAGCCAGCATTGATAACCATTAGAGGAAAGCACAAAGGATTTGCCTCCTGCTCTGACTCCTGGAGCCTTCGCGGTGAGCAGCTGCAAACGGCTCTTTCTGGAACTCAGTGTCTACGTTTGTTGGCTAGGGCACTCCGTACCTTATAGGTTCTGTGAGAATTAGAAATAATGGAATAGGCCTATTATTGCCATACAGTAGCTTCCCATTCCTTTCATTCTAATTAACACTCACGGAATACTTATTTGATATTGGGTGTGTTCAAGCCGTCAGCCTGTACTGGCTCATTTTACCTATGTAAAGTCAGTTGAAAAAGCAACTCCTTCTACACCAAAGAGGCACAGAGAAATTCGGTACCTTGCCCTGAGACATACAGCTATAAATGGTAGACCTGGGGGCCAGGTAGACCTGTGGCATAGCGGGCTAAGCCCCAACCTGGGGTGCTGTTATTCCATATGGGTAATGGTTGGTGCCCCGGCTGTTCCTCTTCCAATCCAGCTCTCTGCTTATGGCCTGGGAAAGCAGTGGAAGATGGCCCAAGTGTTTGGGTCCCTACACCCATGTGGGAGACCTGGAAGAAGCACCTCGCTTCTGGTTTCATATCAGTCTAACTCCAGCCATTGTGGCCGTCTGGAGAGTGAATCAGTGGATGGAAGATCTCTCTGTCTCCTGCTCTCTGTCTGTAACTCTGCCTCTCAGGGATGCAGAACCTGAGTCTCTATTCATCTTTACTCTCTTCCCTGGAAGGGATTTCCACATTGGGTTTAGAAATTACTGCCTAGTTTAGTTAAATTGAATGATAATAAAGGAAAGTTTTTTTGAAGAATGTCTATATGTGTAAGATTTATATTTGTTTAAAAACTTGTATTGATGAGTCTTTTAGCCTACTAAAATGAACTGCCCTTCAATTGGAAAACCTTTCCTACATAAGTCTTCCTCAGTAAACGCAGGTTGAGATCCAGACTGCTGTTTGTTTTTTTATGCTCTTATTTTTATTAGAATAAATTATAAATGTTGACTTTGTTTAAGATACTCTTTGATACACTTCCATTATTCTATTCTATTCTATTCTATTCTATTCCATTCCATTCCTTTCTATCTCACTCTATTTAACCTACATACCTGGTTGGAGTACAGTAAGGAAATATGTTCTGATGCAATCAACCATTCCCCCGTTTGATAGTTGTAACTAATGTTGAATTACTTTCTTAAATGCTTTAGCCAGGAGGTTATATTTCAAAAGGGAAATTTTGGCTTCTTAACTAAATAGTTCCTCAATTACATAAATCACTTAGGCATACCTGTAATTTCAATATGAGTACATGACAACACATTATTTGCTGCTTATGCAATAAAATCATAGTCATCTACTCATTATTTTGTAACAGCTTTATTGAAATAACTCATCACTAGTAGAGCATTCTCAGAGTTAAAAACTCGAAAGTCAGATTTCAAGAACTATTTTAGATGCTCAAATTAATTTTATTAAATATTCTGAACTGAAAGCTATCTAACAATGCAGAAAATTGTCAAAATGAAAATTCTCTTGCAGTAGCCATTTACATTTTATTTGCCATTCTGTTGCAAATAATGCTAAGGCAGATGACTAATCACAGGGCAAGATTTCTATGTGTTTAGATTATGATAAATTCATAAAGCTAATATAGACTTCAAAAGCATGCCAGATAATTTAAAACCAAAATGCGCTGTGTGTTTAATGGACTAATATTCTACTAATAGAATCTTTTGTTGCTCACTGGTTAGGGAATTCCGAAAGGCTTTCCTATATCCAACACACAATTGGGGTTTCTTCAACGAGAACTGGGATACAATCTGTTCAGACACCTTTATTATCTGAAAGAGGCATCGCTGTGAAATGTATGGCTCCATTGTAACATAATACAATACAGTGATTTGCAGTATGGTGATTACCACTGTGATTTGATTCATTAATTCTCAGTAACAGTTGTTAATCAGCTCATTAAGCAAGTATTGTACAGAAGATTTCAAGCAGGGAACCTCTTAAAAACCACTAAATATCCTCTTTTGCAGGGGGAGGAAAAAGGAATAAAGGCTTAACATCAGAGGAGTGGTCTATAAATATGATTGTTTTCAACTCTGGCAAAGTTTCAAATAATTGTACTTTTAGAAAACTACAGAAATTTTCAAAAAGAAGTGTTCATAGTAAGAAAGCACCTCACCTTTGTCCCTCCTGGGCTTTGCAACTACTTTGCTATTAGGATACAAAAAGGAATACTGGCCCTGCATCTCGTACTTCACCAAAATGCGAACCTTGCCCCTGCTTCTGTAACATATAATTCAATAATGTGTTCAGTTATTGAAAATTTTGAAGATTGCACTAAAATATAATTTTAGTATTTTATCAGTAGAATTTTAAGCACTTATTTTTTTTGAAATATGCAATATACAGATCCCTGTGAGTGACAAGCAAGTTCAAGTGCTTTAGCACTAACAAAACTTAGGACTTACTTATAGGTTTACAAAGAAATTTTATAAACAGGACTTAATTCAATCCTTACAAATCTGAAAGGATATTACTATTGGCCCAAATTTAACCCATAAGAAACCTGAAGTTCAAGTTAAAGGACTTACCCGAGTGACATGTTTGTTTGTTCAGTTCTTATAACCACAACACCCCCCCCCATTGTTTCTACTAAAACACAGATTTTCTTAGAAACTAATCAGAGGCTGCCAGCCTCCCCATGGGACTGTGTCTTGTTATTGCTAAAGGAAAAACTGTTAGCGCTATTTGTTAAGGATGGTAAGGAAGATTTTAGCCAAGGAGGGTAGGGGTTGTAGCAGGAGAGAGAGATTGGACTCAACTCCAAATACAAGAAGGGAAAGTAGGAATTCACAGGCAAAGCTCGGACTGGGAGGTATGTGATGGAAAATCACTAGGCAGCGGGGCAGTTGCTAAACTGACTTAACAGGATTTTTGCTGAAGGCAGGCTGGAGTGATAAGATATCAAGGGTGCTATGATGAGGGGTTAGAGGAAACTGACTCATCAGAATTCTTGCTAAAATTGGAATAAAAGGCTTTAGGGTAGAGCCCAAGGTTGGAGGCTTGTCAGAGAGGATAGAGAGGGACCCCTCTACAGTTAAGCCAAGGAGAAAGAACCCATTCTCCTTCTACTGAAACTCATGTTTTCTCATGACATAAGCTGAAGTTAGAAGACTCTGCACAGGAATGTCTTGTCATCCAAGCTCTGAGGGAAGAAATCTTAAAATTCAGGGTAAGAGCCCTCTGTTAACAGAAGGTATAAAATCAAACTTCTAGGAAAGCTTTTGTGCGTTGTTATTCACTTTTGCAAACACAACCGTGACCCACACCTCCCAATACATCACCTGTCCAGGGTCAAGCAAACTAAATGACTGAGCAGCTCATTGAATTCAAGCCAATCAAGCATGTACCTGAACTGACTTCGGCAGAATTCTGATACCAGCATCCTGCAGCCTTCGAGGTGAATGCCTCTTGAAGCATGACAAGCACGTGAAGTCTCTCTCCTGAAATGAGGAGACAGCTTCCACTAATTGCTCGCCCATGCGTACACGCAAGGTGTGCTTCATGGTCCACCTGGTTGCTTCCACTTTTCAGTGGCCTAAGCACAAACAACAAAAATAAGCTCACGATTTGCATGAAAAAACAGGATATTGATGAATTCCAAACACATTTACCCAACTCATATAAAACAATCCAAGTAGGTATTTTACTAATTTTAATTTCAGTTTCTTATGTATTGATGGATCAGTATTAATTTTGATTTGCCAGTTATTGTATTAGATCTGCTAATCAGTGATTGTATCGTTCTGTGTATTAGTTCTAGCTTTTGTCAGCCTGTTAATTTCAGTGAATATTGTCTCAGAAACTGCAGATGGACAAATTGCAGAGCTAATTGGTAATGATATAATATACAATATTACCTTAGTAGCTGCTTTAAATAACCATAGTAATTATAATTACAGAATTTATTTATATTCTTTTTTTTCAAAGAATTTCAAACTGCCTCTGCAAGGCCTCATGCTTTATGCTAATAGAATGAAAATAGGGACAATATCACTGGAAAAGTTACTTTCCCAATGTTGATGAGGACCATGCTTCTACAATTTCTACATACTACACCTAACACTGTCCTCATATATAACTTCCATAGAACAATCAGACCAAAGACTGAATTAGTGTTATCAGAATTCTAAAGGAAAGAAAAAAACAGTATTAAAACTTTCAAAGTGGCTCCCGAGTACCGCCTTTTGTATTCCACACTCCATCTGCCAGGCTGCCATGCATGTTTTCAAGGTTATATTTTGTCCGGTGTCCTATAAGTAGTATTGTTCTCTTTGGCTCTTGTTCAAACCAGAAACTGGCATTCCATAGACTGTACTTTGGGAAATCCTGCCCAAGAGGGGTAGCTCATCAGGGAATCAGATTTTCCATTTGGCTTGGCTGTTAAGACAGACCCTTGTGACACACACATCCTGTTATCAGTAGCCTTGGGTTTGATTCTCCACACACTCTTGACTCCAGCTTCTGTCGCATGCATCATGTGGAAGGCAACAGGTGATGTATCAAGTATTTGAGTCTCTCTCACCCAAATGGGGGGCCTGGATTGAGTTCCTAGCTCATGGGTTCCTACTAGCCTACCCATGGTCATTTGGGGAGTGTCTGTCTGTCTCTGTCTTTATCTCTAGCTGTCTCTCTCTTTTCTTCCTTCTCAAAAAGATAAAATAAGTTTTAAAAACCTCAATTTTATTTTGCATGTTGTCTCAGTAAGAACATTGATCACATCAGTGCCAATTCTGTTTTGCAATCTCATAGAGCCACTGAGGACAGAAAGTCACACAAGGGAACTTCAAAAAGTTCATGGAAAGTTGAATTAAATGCTAAATTTATTTTAGTGCCAAATTTTTTAGAATGTCTGCATACTTTTCTTTCATAGCCTCTTATATAAGACTCTGAAGATGTCAAATTCAGGCCAGAAACCTAACCAAATTTTCTGCAAATTATGGGCAGGACAAAAAATTTCGAGCATCATGTTCCACTCTGGGAAACAAAATCAAGATGGCTTTATGAACCTAGAGGATCAGAAAGTTTGGTCTGGTGTGGAATCTCATAGGAGTAGGATAAAAAGACCCAGAGTGAGAGGAATTGTGTTTATTTTATTTGAAATACAAGGCAAATCTTACAGCCTAAATAAAATTTATGGACATGACACTTTGCATCCAGAGCTCTCTACTGTCAAGTTCCAAGAGAGAAGTGTTAGTCATTGGGAGGTGTGAGCCCACTCAACTGACATATCTAGAAAGACACTAGCATTTCAAGCCAGTATCATAGACTTAGTTTGTACAGTTACACATTACAGCTGCTCAAATAATACAATTTAAACTTGCCAGGCCGAGCTGACAAGTAGCACAACTTACGATGTTTTATTATTGCAAATCTTCTTGGCCACTCTACCTGCAAAGGGGCAGCCTGGAGTCAGTGGGCACGTGGCCTACTGTGCTGGACACGCTGAGCGAGACCCAGACTCAGGATTCAGCAGGGAATGTTAGGAAAATTCCTGCTGTAGTTGTGATTAAGAGTAAAATCGGTTACTGGTATAAGAATTTGGCAGATTCATGGGCGAGGGAAGAGCTCTTACTTAGAGGATCCTTAAGAATAAGAAGAGGGAACACAAAAAACACCACTAAGTTAGGATTATTAGAACCCCTTGTACAATATGGAAGAGACTCAAAGTCAGAGACTTCTCCAGAGTAAACCATTGTTCAAAGTGAACTCCTTTAGGTTTCAGCAAAACCTGGCTGCCGTAGGATCATGTGACAGCAATTCTTTCAATTTAAAAAAAATAAGTAAATATTGTTAAAACTTCCCTAGGTTATGTGGTCACTTACTGAGATGGTTATATCCAAGGGGACATCAAATAATACATGAAAAAGTGTGTTATAGAAAAACTACGTATGGATTTCAAAAATGTTTGCACCAAAATAAACGTACCACTTAATTTCATTTTCCAAGATCTTTTTATGTACCTACATACAACAGGGCCTTTATTACCTAAAGCAAAACCCAAACAAAACCTTCAATATAATCATAATTCAATGTGTTTCTGCTTATAGGAAAAATATAGGTCAATCAAAAGAAAACATGCTGTGATCAAATATTGAGTTAAAAAACAACTTTTAGAATTCATACTACATTTTTCTAAATCAAAAGGGACTTTATACCTAATTACATCCCTCCTCAGGCAATGAAATGTCCTAACATACTCTGAATGATTTTCAATAAGGAAAGAAACATGTTATAGTCATATGAGTGAGGACCTTTGGATGCAAGTCCCAGGAAACCCAACCCAAATAGGCCCATGTAACTGAATTCCAACAGGACCAGGAGCAGGTGGATTGGTTCATCAGGACCTTATTCTCCATCTTTTGATTCTGCTCCCTCCATTTGATTCAATTCTTAGACTTTGAGTTGTGACAAAAATCTGTAGCCCGTAACCTGCTTTCCCAAGGTTGAAATACAGGGGAAAGAATATTTCTTTCCCAGAAACGATACCAGCATTAGGTGGCATCTGGTTGGCTCTAATTGGGTCCCTGTTTTCTAAGAGACTAAGACTCTCTGATAGGGAGACACAGGACAGCAAAACACCAAAAGTCCACAGCAACTACTAAATAGTCATTGATCATGACCATGAGCTCCCATGTCCTATGCACTTGATTCTTTCTTTTTTAAAGATTTCATTTATTTATTTGAGAAGTCAAGTTACAGACAGAGAGAGGGAGAGACAAAGAGAAAGGTCTTCTATCTTCTGGTTCACTCCTCAAATGACCACAAAGGCTGGAGCCAGGCTGATCTAGAGTCAGGATCTTCTTTCGGGTCTCAGATGTGGATACACAGGCCCAAGCCCTTGGGCCATCTTCTACTGCTTTCTCAGGCCACAGCAGAGAGCTGGATTGGAAGAGGAGCAGCCAGGTCTAGAACCGGTGCTCATATGGGATGCCAGCACTGCAGGTGAAGACTTAGCCCACTATGCCATGGTGCTGGCCCTAAGCACTTGATTCTTATGGATATTTTTATCCTTGACTTCATTCAATATCTGAACATAGTAGATATCCAATAAATGTCACCTTAACCAAAGTGATTTTTTTTTTTCATTAACTGACAATCCAGAAACTAATAAACTTACTGGGAAAAGGTTTGAACTTAGGACATCCAAAGAGAAATGAATACAGGACAGGGCTTGCACGGGATCAGAACACCATTTCTTTCACTACTTTCTTTTCTTTTAAAGATTTATTTATTTATTTGATAGTCAGAGTTACACAGAGAGAGGAGAGACAGAGAGAGAGAGAGAGAGAGGTCTTCCATTGGATGGTTTACTCCCCATTTGGTTGTAACGGCTGGAGCTGTGCCGATCTGAAGCCAGGAGACAGGAGCTTCCTCCAGGTCTCCCATGCAGGTGCAGAGGCCCAAGGACTTGGGCCATCTTCTACTGCTTTCCCAGGCCATAGCAGAGAGCTGGATCAGAAGTGGAGCATCCGGGGCTTGAATCAGTACCCAGATGGGATCCTGGCGCTTCAGGCCAGGGTGTTAACCTGCTGTGCCACAGCACTGGCCCCTCTTACATTACTTTCTAGGGAACACTTACTCCTTGAAATGCTTTGTGAGGGAGTGAGTTTGGGAAATGATCACTGCCTATCCCTCTCTTGACGCACGAGGATTATCATATCTGGGGCCGGCGTTTTGGTGTATCAGGTAAAGTCTACCTGTATGTCCCATTTGCTCCATTTCTGATCCAGTTCCCTGCTAATGGCCTGAGAATAGCAGCAGAAGATGGCCAACATGTTTGGGCCCCTGCACCCAGATGGGTAACCCCATGAAGTTCTTGGCTCCTGGTTTCAGTATGGCTCAACCCTGGCCACTGGGACCATCTGGGGAGTGAAGCAGCCAATGGAAGATCTGTCTCTCACTGGCTCTCCCAAGAATCCCATGAGTAATTAAGGCTGACTTAGTTTGTTATTAATGTTTCCCAAATTTGCATGTCAAAGGATTTGTCATATGATTCATTTTGGAGGCAGCAGCCTGGAGTTTTTCAAAGCAGAACTAGAGAAATGATTATCAGAGTGGCTGGTTTAGGTAGCGAGTTTTCAGACACATGATGCAATTACGAAAAAATTTTCAAACAATAGAAATGTTCCTAAATAGGGAATTATTAGATAGACTGTCAAAGAATGGACTATAAAAAAGCCATAAAAATTATCAAAATCTATATTTACTACCATGAAAAGGAGTCCATGCATATTATGTGGATAAACAAGTTGCAAATCAAGTATCCATTGTCTTACTGTATTTTTTAAATAAAAAATTAGTAAGCAGATACCTGTACACACAGAAAAGTCTCTAAAGTTGTACAACCAAAAACAAGCAACTGGGAGTGTGTTTATGGATGACCTTTATTTTCTTCTTTGAATCTCTGTTATTTCCAGGTTGTGTGTGTCTTTGTGCATTTGTGTGTGCACACTTCTGTTTTTTTGGCCATTAGCATGATTGTCTCTATAAAAATTATTTATCTTAATTAGTCCAGAAATTCACACAGTATTAAGGATTGCTGTGTACTTTTCACACCTTTCCCTTTCCAATTTGAACATAAGTTGATGCACTTTAACATCATGAACAATTTCAACCTCATATGCCTTTATTCTTTTCTCAAAAATAAAACTACTTCTGGTGCTACAGAAGTCAAAAAGAAAGGCTTGTAGGCAGAGCACTTCAAAAAGTCCTCAACCAATTCATATTTCAGCTGCCTCAGTACTAGATTTCAATGCAGTACCTGAATCAGGACAACTTGACATTAACATCAACCCAATAGAGATGTCAAAAGCATATGGAGCAATTAGGAGCTAAAAAATAACAAAGTGATAGGATATCATCAAATCACAGCAGAGATTATAACAGCACTTGACACTAGCCGTCTAATGAAGCTGACTGAACAATTCATGGCTTTTATTTCAGAAATGAAGGGGCAGGGACAGGGAAGGTCCTCCCTGGGCAGTGGGAAAATGGGCTCATTGATAGAATACCCTCAAAGGGAGCTCTCCTTCCACCGCTGAGCTGGAATAATACTGTCACATTCTGGGGTCAGCATGGGCTTGTGCTGCACATTATCAGGTTAATGATGCAGCAGGCAGAAGGATAGGATGCTTGTATCCTGATCTGGGAAATAGGGTCAGGTTGTCATTATCCACTCTAAGGGCAGGCTCCAGAGACAAAGGACACTTCTCTCCATCGGTCTCAACTTTGTTTTTCCCTGTCTGATGTTAAATCTGAATAAAGAAAGCCTTCTCAGGCTAGAGAGCTGGCAGATACTGCCATAGAAATGGCCTTGCATTCTGACCAAAGGAAAACAACAAAGCTCTTGTAGGAGGCAGAACAGCACAAGTGTATTAGGGTCTGCTCTTACCCAGAAATCTGACAAATGCGGAAAGGCCTCTTTTCTTTGGCATTTTATTATGAACAATTATAAACATATCATAAAGTTAAAGAATAATACCATGAGTAACACATACCCAGCACGTAGACTCAGCCATACCCACGTGTTATCACATATTATTTACTGATACAGATATCCACGCTCTATCTTGATGTTTTTCTGAACCAGCTGAAGGTGCATTACAGAGCTCACAACATTTCATTTCTTGATTCTTCAGTGCACATATTTAAAAAAAAAAAAGTACCTTCACGTGTAAACAAATGCCTGATATCATACATGATACAATTAAGGAAAAAACCATGTGTAATCCTCTTCCTTTCATACATTTCATCAATCGTTTTGTTTTTAAAATGTCCTTTAAAGTGTGTCTTTTAAAGCCATAATTCAATCAAAGTTCTTAATTTGCATTTGGTTGTATTTCTTTATTTTCATCCAGAAAAGGCTTCTTCATTATTTTAGGCTAGTGAAATTAAGTTGCTGATGAGTCCCGTCCTGCTGTGCTGTATTTGGGATTTGCCTTACTGTTTCTTCCTGATGTTGTAACTTTATCTTGTATTCCCACTAGCTGGCTAAAGATTTAATTAGATTCCTATGAAATGCTTTTGTGGAATACTTCAGAGACAAAGTTGTATACTTCACATCAGGAAGCTTACTAGTTTGATGACTTGAGGAAGAAGCAAAGATTGTCTCACTGTAAAGTGCATTTTCATTTTATAACTATTAAGTTACCAATGGGTTCATATTTAAGTCCTGTGCAGCCATCCAACTCCAATGGATCTCTCATCCATCGATGATTGGCACATGAATCAATTTTAATAGGAATTAAAAAAAGTGATTTTCTCATTTTATCATTATTTCTACATTTGTTAAATGGGAATCTTTGAAACCTTGTTGATACTGGAATCAGCACGAAAGAACATTAAAGCAGTGACATAATTATGCACAAGATTATAAAGAAAAATATACTTATGATAAATAGGAAATCTCAACAGAGGAATAGAAGCTATCTTTTTAAGCTAAAAAGAATACTTTTGGAGAATTTACAGTTCCTGATCTAAAAACTTACTATGAAGTTTTAATAATCAAAGATAGTAGAATACTGGCACAAGAATTGACAACTAGATTCATGGAATAGAATTGAGAGTCTAGAAATAAATTTTTATTTTTATAGACAATCAATTTACAATAAATGTGCCATGTCAGTTCAATGAGAAAAGAATAGTCTTCTCAACAAGGGACGCTGAGGCATTTGGATGTCCACATGTCAAAAAGCAAAGAAAGCTATTGCACCTTACTTCACATAACACACACAAATCAACTCAAAATATACCATACACCTAAATACAAGAGATAAGACTTTTATAAAAAAAATGGAAGTAAATCTTTATGACCCAGTGTTAGGCAAAATATTTTAGATTTTTCACAAAATCATACCAATAAAAGAAAAAAACCTTAATACATTAAACATGAAAATTTTTGTACTTTAAAAATATTGTTAATAAAGAATAGATAAGCTACATACTGGGGAATATATTTGCAAATTATATATTTAAGGAGGCACTTACATAAAAATCTATAAAGAATTCTTATACCTCAAACACAAGAACACATGAACTCAAACACATGAAAATGGGCAAGGATTGTGGAATAGATATTTTCTTTCAAAGATTACTTGGAGGAGAGGGGATAAGTGTGAGACGATGCCAACAGAGCTGAACAAACCTCCCTTCTGATAAAATAAAAAGGAAATGTACCATGCTCAATGTGGATGCCACCCTGGGCACTCCTCGTACCCTGGAGCATGGAGCAGAGCTTCCAGCACAGGCCTCTGCGTAGGCGCTGAAAGAGCAGACACACTCCTAAGCCACAGAGGCATAGTCCAAAGATAAAAGCCACCACAGGGGAAAAAAAAACACAAGGATCTCCACAAATGCCAAAAAATAAATGCAGCAATTCAAGAAACAAGAACAAGGAAGACCATGTGACGCCCCTAAAGGAACACAACAATACTTCAATACTAGAATGTGAAGATGAAGAGATTAAAGAACTGCCAGAAATGGAATATCAAAAACTGATTATAGGATTACTTAGAAGTAATCAAAAGCAAATGCATACATGACATGAATTAAATTTTTTTCCTGTAAAATTAAGATTTTAAAAAGAAATCAAAATGAAATATTAGAAACAAAGAATTCAAGGGGCTGGTGCTATGGCATAGTGAGTGCAGTGCTGGCATTCAATGCGGGCATCAGTTCAAGACCCAGCTGCTCCACTTCTGATATAGCTCTCTGCTATGGCCTTGGAAAGCAATAGAAGATGGCCCAAGTGCTTGGGCCCCTGCACCCATGTGGGAGACCCAAAAGAATCTCCTGGCTTCAGATAGGCCCATCTCCAGGTATTGTGGCTATTTGGGGAGTGAATCAGCAGATGGAAGACTTCTCTCTCTCTCTGCCTGTGCCTCTCTGTAAATCTGCCTTTCAAAAACTAAATAAATCTTAACAAAGAAAGAATTCAACAGGTCAAATAAAATGCAGTGGGAAACCTTAACAACAGACTTGGTTAGGCAGAAGAAATAATATGTGAGTTAGACGACAAATCACTGGAAATTTTACAGTCAGACCAAAAAAAAAAAAATAGAAAGAAAGAAATCAGAAATCAGAAAGCCAAAAATCAGTGTTGGAAACTTATGGGATATTATCAAACGAACCAACATATAGGTCTTAAGAGTTCCTGAAGGCATGGAAAGAGAGAATGGAAAGAGAATGGATTAGAAGGCCTTTTTAGAGAAATAATTACAGAATTGTACCATTTAAAGGAGAATTAACTCCAATTCTTCTCAAGCTAGTCAAAACTATTGAAATGGAGGCAAACTTTCCAAAACTCATCATTCTATGAAGCCAACATCACCTTAATTCCTAAACCTGAGAAAGATACAACAGAGAAAAAGAACTACAGACCAATATCCCTGAGGAACACAGATGCAAAAATCTCAACAAAATACTAGCCAATATAATCCACCAACACATCAGAAGATCCTTCACCAGGATCAGGTGGAACTTATCCCTAGTAGTCTGGGATGGTTCAACATTTGCCAATCAATCAATGTGATACATCACATTAACAAATTGAAGAACAAAAGCCATATTATCATCAAAACAGATGCTGAGAAAGTATCTGATAAAATATAATACCCTTTCAACTTTAAGTAAATTGTGTATAGAAGAAATATTACTCAATACAATCAAGGCAATTTATGACAAACCCACAGCCAGCATCCTATTGAATGGGGAAACGCTAGAAACATTCCCATGAGATCTGGAATCAGACAAAGATGCCCACTCTCACCATTGCTATTCCACATAATCCTGGAAGTTTTAGCCAGAGCCATTAGGCAAGAAAAAGAAATCAAAGGGATACAAATTGCGTAGGAGGAAGTCAAACTATCCCTATGTGCAGATGAAATGATTATATATTGGGGATCCAAAAGACTCCTCTAAAAGACTATTGGAACTCATAGAGGAGCTTGGTAAAGTGGCAGGATATAGAATCAACACACAAAATCAATAGCCAGCATCCCATATGGGCACAAGTTCTAGTCCTGATTGCCCCACTTTCGAACCAGCTCTCTGCTATTGCCTGGAAAAGCAGTAGAAAATGACCCAAGTTCTTGGGCCCCTGCACCTGTGTGGGAGACCTGGAAGAAGCACCTGACTCCTGGCCTCAGATCAGTGCAGCTCCAGCCATTGCTGTCAGTTGGGGAGTGAACCAGCAGATAGAAGACCTTTCTCTCTCTCTGCCTCTCCTTCTCTCTCTGTGTAACTCTGACTTTCAAATATATAAATAAATATTTTTTAAAATGCTCAGGATCACTAACTATTAGCGAAATGCAAATCAAAACCACAGTGAGGTTTCACCTCATCCCTTTACAATGGCTTTCATTCAGAAATCAATAAACAAAAAATGCTGGTGAGGATGTGGGGAAAACAGTACCCTAATCCACTGTTGGTGGGAATGTAAACTGGTACAGCCACTATGGAACAGTATGGAGATACCTCAGAAATCTTGATATAGACTTACCATATGACACAGCCATCTACCTCTTGGGAATTTACCCACGGGAAATGAAATCAGCATGTAAAAGAATTATCTAGGCCGGCGCCGTGGCTTAACAGGCTAATCCTCCGCCTTGCGGCGCCGGCACACCGGGTTCTAGTCCCGGTTGGGGCACCAGAGTCTATCCCGGTTGCCCCTCTTCCAGGCCAGCTCTCTGCTATGGCCCGGGAAGGCAGTGGAGGATGACCCAAGTCCTTGGGCCCTGCACCCCATGGGAGACCAGGAGAAGCACCTGGCTCCTGCCTTCAGATCAGCGAGATGCGCCGCCGCAGCAGCCATTGGAGGGTGAACCAACGGCAAAAAGGAAGACCTTTCTCTCTGTCTCTCTCTCTCACTATCCACTCTGCCTGTCCAAAAAAAAAAAAAAAAGAATTATCTGTACTCCCATGTTTATTGCAGATGAATTCACAATAGCTAAGAGATGGAATCAACCTAAATGTCCATCAACTGAGGACTGGATAAAGAAATTATGGGATATGTACACCATGGAACACTAAACAGCAGTTAAAATAATGAAATACTGTCAATTTTCAACAAAATGGATGAAACTGGAAACATCATATGTAGTAAAATAAGCCAGTTCCAAAAGGACACATACAATATGTTCTCTCTGATCTGTGATAACTAACAGAGCACCTGCAAGGTAATCTCTAGAACTGAAACTGACGCTTTGAGATGCAATGACTTTGAACAGCCCTTGTCTTGAAAGTTATGGAACAGTTTTATTTTTCATCCTATTTGTTGAACTCTTTAATTAGTATACAGTAATCATATGTGTATAAAGTTAACTGAAAATAGAGCTTAGTAAAAAATAAGAATGGGGGGCCGGTGCTGTGGCATAGTGGGTAAGGCCACTGCCTGCAGTGCCAGCATCTGATATGGGCGCCAGTTCAAGACCCGGATGCTCCAATTCTGATCCAGCCCTCTGCTATGGCCTGAGAAAGCAATAGAGGATGCCCAAGTTCTTGGGCCACTGCACCCACATGGGAGACCTGGAGGAGTCTCCTGGCTCCTGGCTTCGGATCGGCACAGCTCCAGCTGATGTGGCCATCTGGGGAGTGAACCAGTGGATGGAAGAACTCTCTCTCTCTCTCTCTCTGCCTCTCTTTCTCTCTCTGTGTAACTCTGAATTTCAAGTAAATAAATAAGAATGGGAATAGGAGAAGGATGAGGAAGAGTGGTGGGAGTGTGGCTGGGAGGGTGGGTACAGTGGGAAGGATCACTATGTGCATAAAGTTCTATTTATGAAATGCACAAAGTTTATATATCTTAAAAGTTTTCTGGGGAAAAAGATTTATTTTATTTATTTGAAAGAGTTATAGAGAGAGTTTGAGACAGAGTTCTTCTGTCTGCCAGTCTCCCCCCATATGGCCACAACAGCCATGCTGAGCCAATCCAAAGCCAGGAGCCTACTCCAAGTCCCCAACGTGGGTGCAAGGGCCTAAGGACTTGGGCCATCCCTCGCTGCTTTCCCTGGTGAACCATCAGGGAACTGGATGGGAAGTGGAGCAGCCAGGACACAAACCACCACCCATTTGGGATGCTGGCATGGCAGGCAAGGGCTTCAACTTGTGGTTCCATGAAGTCAGCCCCGGAACAGACATTTTTACTAAAAACAATATATGGATGGCAAATACACACGTGGAGAGATGCTTAACATATCTGTTGGGGAAATGAAAATAAAAACCACAACAAGATACCACTTTACATCTCAAGAATGGTTGTACTAACAAAAGAGATAATATAACAAATGTTCAAGAGGAGATAGGGAGAATGGAACACACATATATAGTGGGAAGATCAAATGACATGGTCACTTTGGCAAACACTTTGACAGTTTCTTATATGTGAAAAACAGATTTATTCTGTGTCTCAGCAATCCTACTGCAAATATACCTACTAAAGAGAAATAAAAACATATGCCCATAAAATAGTTGTATGTGAATGATCATGGCAGTATTATTAATAATAGCCACAAAGTGGAAGAAACTATAAATTTCCATCATCTGGTGAGTGGATCAACAAAATTTGGTATATTCAGGTGACTGGATTCTACTTAGAATACAAATTAAGAAAGTACTGACTGATATATGGCAGACCATGAATAAACCTCCAAAGCATGCTATGCTAAAGATGCCAGATGCAAAAAATGATTTCTAATCTTATTTATTTTAAGGTATATTCCAAAGAGATAAACCTAAAGGGATATGGATATTGGTGGTTATCTGGGGGTGGGAGTGGGAAGAGGCAAAGGGTACAAATAAGCACTTGGTTTCTGTTGGTATAATGAAAGTGTTCCAAAAGTGGTTTGTGCAGTTGGTTGTACAACTCTATAAAATATTAAAAATTATCGGTTGTATATTTAAACAACTGAGTTGTATGTAAATTATACCTCAATAGAATTGCTTCAGGAAGAATGAAGTAGAAGTTTTAGAATGAAAACGCAATTAAAATTTATATATTGGTAATGACAAAAGAATCAATAAACTTGGTGATCAATCAATAGAAAAAAATCCAAATGAACAGTAGAAGAGAACAAAGGACAAAATTAACAGGGTCTCAGACACCTGTGGTATAACAAGAGATTTACTCGGAGTCCCAGAAGCAGAGGTGCAAAGAGTTAGAATTGTGGTACAGTGGGTTGAGCTGCCACCTGCAATGCCAATATCCCATATGGCCACTGGTTTGAATCCTGGCTGCTCCATTTCCAACCCAGATCCCTGTAATGTGCCTTGGAAAGCAGCGGCAGGTAGGCTTCAGCTGGCACAACTCTTGTTGTTGCGGCCATTTGGGGAGTAAACCAGTGGATGGAAGGTTTCTCTATCTCTCCCTCTCTCTCCATAACCCTGCCTTTCAAATAAATAAATCTTTTAAAAGAGAGAGAGAGAGAGAGAGAGAGAGAGAGAGAGAGAGAAATTGGAGAAGGTGTTTATTTGAAAAACAATAGCCACTTTTTTTTTAAATAACACAACGATAAAACGTTACAGATTCAAGGAATTCAATCTCAGGTACACAACAAGCATAAGCACAAAGAAAGTCACATCTCAGGCAAATCATAGTCAAACGGCTGACAGCCAAAGATAAAGAAAACACTTGGAAACAGGCAGAGGAAAAGGACATGTTATACGTAGAAGAAAAACAATAGGTATGACCATGGTGATTGCGTTAAAACAAAGGCAGCCAGAACCCAGTGGAATGAGCAGCAGAGAAACTATCAAACCAGAATCATCTGCCCAGAGATATGTGTGTCATGAATGAAGGAAAATAGAAGCATTCCAGAGAAGCTGGGGCTGAGAGAATCCATGACCAGCAAACATGCACTACAAATAAACAGAAAATGAAGTTGTTCAGGCTGAAGTGAGGTGAAGGAAATTACATTTTGAGGGAAAATGAAGAGTATTAGAAATGATAAATGGATAAATGTTAAAGACTCATTTTCCTTCAGATGCATTTTAAATATACATATTTTATATATATATTTTAAATATATATAAGATGTATTTATTGAGATGTATTTTAAATATATATATATTTATATAAATATATATATATATATATATATTGCATTGAGGTATCTATAATATAGACAAATGCAATAAGCACAAAAAGCTGGAAAAAGGACCATGATGGAGGTAAATGGACTTACACAATTGCAGGTTTCACACATGGGGTGTGAAGGAGACCAATATTGACTAAAAAACTGTGAAAAGCTAATAAGGTTATCGTCAACTCCACAGCAACCACTAGCAATAAAGTAAGAAAGCATGGCTTGTTTAAAAGTCAATAACACAGGGATGCCTTCAGATAGAAGGAATAACTTCTAATGTTCTATGGCACAGTAGGAGAACTGTGGTTGGCAAGAAGTCATTTTATGTTTCAAAATAAGTATTAGAGAGGATTGGGAGGTTCTCAACACAAATATGTGATAAATCTCTTAGACGATGAATCTGCTAATTATCGTGATCTGGTCATTTCACACTGCATTCATATATTGAGATGTCACACTGTACCTGACAAAAACATGCAACTGCTATGTGCCAGTTAAGAACAGAAAAATATACTTGAAAATTTGACAAATTAAAGTTCAAAAACTCATTTAGCCTCAGAAATATCAAGAAAGAAAGAAAAGGGGCCATGTTGTGGTGCAGTAGGTTAAGCCATCACTTGCAGCACAGTCATCCCATTTCAAAGTGCCAGTTCAAGTCCTGGCCACTCCACTTTTAATTCAGCTTCCTACTAATACACCTGGAAAGGCAGTAGAAGAAGGCCCAATCACTTTGGTCCCTGCCACTGATGGAGTTCCTGGCTCTCGGCTTTGACCTCACCCAGACCTGGTTGTTGTAGTCATTTGATGAATGAGCCAGTAGGTGAAAGACCTCTCTGTATGTATGTCTGTCTCTCTCTTTCTCTCTCTCTGCCTTCCAAATAAATAAATAATCTTAGAAAAAGAAAGGAAGAAAATAATAACATAAAGTATATGGAACTTAAAAAGAAATAATAACATAGTTGACATAAATTCCTACATATCAGGCATTAATTGACTAAACAGTTTAAGTGGCAAGACTAACAGGAGAGAAAAGAAGTATCCAAATCAACTATGAAATTATGTAGTAAGTATATTTTAAATATAGACACAGGGGCTGGTGCTATGGCGCAGCGGGTAGACGCTCTGCCTGAAGCATCAGAATCCCATATGGGCGTCGGTTCTAGTCCCAGCTGCTCCTCTTCCAATCCAGCTCTCTGCTGTGGCCTGGGATAGCAGTGGAGGATGGCCCAGGTCCTTGGGCCCCTGCACCCATGTGGGAGACCCAGAGGAAGCTCCTGGCTCCTGGCTTTGGATCGGCGCAGCTCTGGTCGTTGCGGCCCACTGGGGAGTGGAGTGAACCAGCGGATGGAGGACCACTCTCTCTGTCTCCACCTCTCTCTGTAATTCTGCCTGTCAAACAAATAAAATAAATCTTTAAAAAATATATAAAGACACAAAAACATATCTTGAGGGGCCAGCACTGTGGCATAGCAGGTAAAGCCACCGCCTGCAGTGCCGGCATCCCATATGGGTTCCAGTTCAAGTCCCAGCTGCTCCACTTCCCATCCAGCTCTTTGCTATGGCCTGGGAAAGCTGCAGAAGATAGCCCAAGGCCTTGGGCCCCTGTACACACATGGGAGACCTAGAGGAAGCTCCTGGTTCCTGGCTTCAGATCGGTGCAGCTCTGGCCATGGTGGCCAATTGGGGAGTGAACCAGCAGATTGAAGACTTCTCTGTCTGCCTCTCCTTCTCTCTCTCTGTAACTCTGATTTTCAAATAAATAAATAAATCTTTAAAGAATAAAAGAAAAACATCATTGGCTGTGATGAGGGCACATGGGCATGTTAATAAGAAATAAAGTAGACTTCATGAATAAGAGTGTTAGTACAGATAGGAGATCCATTTCAAAATGTTAAAACGGTCAATCTGTCAGGCAGACAAAATGATCACAAGTGTGTATGTCTAATAACAGAGCCACAAAGTACTTGAAATAAAGGTAGAATTAAAGGAAGAGATGGATACATCAGCAACCATGGAGAGAGATTTTAAGCTCCAACTCTCCAGGTAACTGACAACTGAGAAAAAAAATCAGGACTGACATAGAGGATCTGAAAGACTACCAGCTACACTGGCTTAGCTGAGTTTATTTATGAATGAGTATTTGGTCTTTTACCAAAAATATGCCATGTACTGGGTCATTAAACAAGTCTCAATAAATCTCAAAATCTCTAATTATCATAGTTTTATATTAGAAAATACTATAAATTATATTCTAAAACATCGCATAAAGGAAATTAACACAATTTTAAATAAGCAATCGTGTCTTATCAAAATTTTCCTTGAGATTCTTTAAACCTATTAGTTCTCTTAATCTAGTCTTCTACTCACCTGTAAACTGTTCTAACTCAAATGACACTCTCTCTCTAGAGACTTCTCTGATAACACCAATAGCTCTTGGCCCTTATTCTCAGAAATATGCATTCCTTTATCCATGGTTCATTTATAAAAGTGTATCTATTTCTCTCTCTCTCTCTTTTTTAAAATATTTATTTTTTACTTGAAAGTCAGAATTACATAGAGAGAGAAGGAGAGGCAGAGAGAGAGATATCTCCCATCCAATGGTTCACTCCCCAACTGGCTACAATGGTGGGAGCTGCACCGATCTGAAGCCAGGAGCCAGGAGCCAGGAGCCAAGAGCCAGGAGCCAGGAGCCAGGAGCTTCTTCTGGGTCGCCCATATTGGGGCAGGGGCCCAAGGACTTGGGCCATCTTCCACAGCTTTCCCAGGCCATAGCAGAGAGCTGGATCAGAAGTGGAGCAGCCGAGACTTGAACTGGAACCCATACGGGATGCCAGCACTGCAGGTGGTGGCTTTACCCACTACGCCACTGTACCGGCCCCTCTACTTCTCTCTTATGGTACCCACTACTCTGTATCTTATTCAATGATGACTACAGTGTAACTGTCATAACTTTTGTTTTTCATTTTCCAAGTTCCTGGTGCAGAGCAGACCCTTGATAAATAATTAAAGGAAAGATAATAAGGAAAGAGAAAAAGAGAGGAAAGGTAGAGAGAAAGAGGCAGAGAAGGAGGAAGGGAAAGAGGGAGAGAGGGAGGAAGGAGGGAGGAGGGATAGAAGCAAGGAAGGAGGGCTGTTTTAATGTATCAGCTCTAATAAATCAGGTCTTTTTAGTTATAATCAAATGATTCTAAACCTCCAAAGACAAAATATTTATTTTCAATGGATTTTTATTCCTAATCTAGACAGTAATTTGCTATGTTTTTCAACAACTTTAAGGAAAAAAATAACCTCTGCTGTTAAGAGTAGGGCCTATAGAGACATTTTTATAACAGATTTAGGTTTTAAAAATATATTTTTGTGCACATCTCATGCATAAACCACAGTCTCACAGCTAACATTCAAGCAAAAAGAATTTTAAGGGCATCTAAGTGTCAGCTACCCACACTGATTTCAGTTACTAAAGGATTATCTGGTACATATAATGAAAATTTATTCCTCCATGTCTGGATATAGCTTCTTGGGGGAAAAATTGCAGTCTATCAAGAGTATATAGAGCTCATAGAGGTCTAGAAAGACTTGCTGTATCTCTGAACTCATTTCACCCTAAATATCATCTCATTCACTTAAGTGCTAAGAAGTTAGTCTACAAAATCTGGACTAGGAAGATTGTATTCTTGTGAGTACTTCTCTAGTAAGAGCTCTCTGAGTTTTAAAGGCATTGATCTACTTGTATCCAATTACTGGTATGATTATTTAACAACAACAGGTGACATTGTTCTAGGAGGAATTACACTTAACTCTCTAATCAAGATGACAGTGCAATTGATTATTTAAGATTTAGCCTTTATTTACTTCCATGCTTGAAAGGGAACTTCTGAACTTGGCTGACAATAATCATTTATGCATTAAAAATCTACTTAAAATGGGTCTCAACTCTGTTGACATGGAATGTGTCCATACCTGCACAACCATTCATTCCTCAGGTATTTGTGGAGCACATTACACCAGGCACTGGGTTTCTGACTCTGAACCCAGATTCTGACTTAGGAAGTGGGAAGAAATGAGAGGGAGGCCAGAGACGTCTGTGACTGCATTATTCAGCGGAGGGACAGAACAAGGCAAGTGTGAATTCTGATGGTCCTTGACTTAGGCTGACTTGTGACTTCTGACTTTATGATGGTGGCCAAGCAATGTCCATGCAGGAGAAACCCTCCTGGGAATTCTTTCTCTTCTCTTTCAGCTTTGAATTTGGATCCGATGCTGTGTGATGCAGCTGAGAACACAGCCCCAAGGCAGCCCCACACTCTCAAGAGGAACCTGCCAAGCTCTCCAGGGTGCAGTGTTGCTGAGATTAGAATGGCTGAATACACATTCCATTTACAGTATCTTCAGTTTACAATGGGTCCATCAGGACATAACTCCATTGTATGTTGAGGAACATTTGTATTAAAGCAGCAAAGAGAAGGTTAATTAGGAAAATAGAACCTAAACTGTGGCCTCCATCACAAGAAATGATCCAGCCAACACTGGCAGTTTTCATGTAAATGAGATGTCCATTTCTCAACTTCTGTCTTCTCCAATCTCCAGCATTCGCGACATCTACACTTTTGGCTATTGGCTGTATTTCAAATTTACAGAGAAAAGACAACAAAAAATTATCAGGTCATTTCTCATTCCCAAAGCAACCCACTGATCACCATCGACTGCCACTTCCATGGCCAACCTTCCTTTGTCTCCTGCAGTATCAAATCATTTTTATTAGACTCTTCCCCAGGACTGTCATTCACATTTTAATTTTTAACCATCTATTAAAACAACACCCAGCTTGCCCCTATGGTTTTCTAGATTGTTATGATCATCCCATTTTTCTTTAATATTCATAGCAAAATTCTACCAAAGGATTAACCAAACCTACAGTCTCTCTTCCCTACCTCCCACTATCTTCTCAGCCCGTTTTAATCAGCCCTTTGTTCCCACAACAAAACTAACACAGCCCTTTTCAAGGTCACCATAACCTATTTCTTGCCACAGTGAAGGCCTGGTTGGCTTCTCAGCAGTAGGTAGCATAACTGACTACCCCTAGTTCTTTAGGTTGCTACTCTGGGTGTTCCTGATATCACATTCCCATGGTTTCCTCCTAATTATGAGCCACTCTGTATCATTCCCCTCTGTTGGCTCTTTCTCCTGCACCATATTTCTAAATGTAGGAGCCTCTAAGGTTTGGCTATCACCTCTTCTATCTGTTTACATTATAGCCCTAAATGATTTTATTCATTAAGTCCTATATATTTAAAAGCCATCTCTCTCTCTCCCTCTCTCTCTCTCTCCTTGTGTGTGTGTGTGTCTATCATCCATGTATCTATCTATCATCTATGTATCTCTCTATATCTATCTATTTATCATTTGTCATCTCCCCCATATGCCAGACATTGGTATCCAACCTCCTGCCCAATGTGATCCCTTAGGTATTCATTCACCTCCATGACAAACAGGTTGCTTCCCATACTGCAAGTGCACATGGGGTGAACATCATTATATTTGCATCTCCTAGACCTTTGTGAGAATTTCTCTGGGACATATACTCAAGATCAGCACTGCTAGATCATGTGGTATGTGTAAATATATATTTCAAGAAGGGCCGATTGCTCTACAGAATGGCTACACAGGACCAGTGACCATGGTAGATTTTCTGACCCAGTGGTGCTAAATCCTGGCTGCATATCAAATCACCGGGCGAGATTTTGGAAATCTAGACACTTTAGGCTGTAACCCACACTAAATTAGAATTTCTCAGAGTAGAATCAAGGCAACAGTGCTGGTTGAAGCTTCCCAGATGACTTCAACTTGCAAACAGAGTTGAGGATCATGTCTCTCTTTTCCTAATCTTACCAACACTTGACTTTTCTCAGATTTTTAATTTTGTCAGTGTAATAGAGATATCAGGGTTGAATCATTATCATTTTAATCTGCATTTCTATAGGTATAGTTATCATTCTCAGTATAGTGAATAAGATTTCCTGATACTGTGTGTCGTGTACAGACATGTGTATGTGCGCACATTCACATATTCATGTGCACTGTGGTTTTGTAGACTTGGATTCTGGAAATGGTATATTCTAACATTTTAGAGATTTGGTATCAGACAGACCTGGGCTTGAACTCCAGCCCCGAGTGCTGATCAATTCCCTCAACTTGGGTCAGGCTTTCTCTGATCCCAGCAGAATGAAGATAATAATGTAGGTCACATGTGTATGTTGTGAGGTGCAAAGGAGAAATATCCTCACCCTGTCTTTTATGACCTTGTCTAAATATAATCAGAGTCGGGGAACTTGGAAGGCTTCCATAGCCTTGGCAACTCATGACGACAGCCTAGGGTGGTTACTGGCACCATAAACTAGAGTGTCAATTTGTTGGGTCAACAACAGGAGCCACTGTGCGCTTGCTCCTGATGTGGGATCTCTGTCCTTGATGTACTGTACATTTTGATTTAATGCTATAACTAGTACTCAAACAGTATGTTTCACTTTGTGTTTCTATGTGGGTGCAAACTGTTGAAGTATTTATACTAAATTGATCTTCTGTATATAAATAGAATTGAAAATGAATCTTGATGTGAATGGAAGGGGAGAGGGAGCGGGAGAGGGGAGGGTTGCGGGTGGGAGGGAAGTTATGGGAAGGGGAAGCCATTGTAATCCATAAGCTGTATACTGGAAATTTATATTCATTAAATAAAAGTTAAAAAAAAAAGAAAAAAAAAGAAAATGTAAGTAAGGCATGAAACACAATGCCTGACACATTACCAATGGCCAGTAAATGGTGTTCTTTGTTATTATATTGTTCGTGTATTAAGAATTTACCAGATGTAAATCTGGTCCTCAAATACCACAAGCTGCCTGAGATTCTCAATAGGGGTGAAGACCTTCCAAGGCATTGATTTCCCAAAGCTAGACAACCGATGGATGAAGTCCACTATTGCTGTATGGTCCAGTTTGTCTCATTTGCAAAGAAGCCAGAAAGTTAGAGTAGGTGTTCAGCCCAGAGGTTAACATACCTGTGTCCCCATCAGAAAAGCTGGGTTTGAGACTTGGCTCTGGCTCTTAACTCCAGCTTCCTGCTAACGCAGATCCAGGGAGTCAGCAGTGTTGGTTCGTTGCTGAGTTCCTGCCACCCATGCTGGAGACCTTAAATGAGTTCCCAGATCTCCATTTTGGCCTGGCCCAGCCCCAACCATTGCAGGCATTTGGGAAGTGAGCCAGCAGATGGGAGCTCCCTCTCTGTCTCTCAAATAAACAGTTTTAAGGAAAGAAGCCAGAAGCCAGATTGTTATAAAAATGCTGAATGCTTACCTATACCAAAAAGTGTTATATGACTGTGTCAGCAAAACACAATTCATCTACCGGTCATATTAAGCCCACAGATCATAAATCGCCACCCTCTGGTTTGTTTTCCAGATCTACTCCAAGTGCTGCCAACTTGCTAGAGAAAAATGCAACTGTATTATGTGATTTTAGCTCTCACTGAATCTTATCTTAAATCATATCCTAATGTCCTGTGTTAGGTTCTGTGTATTTTTTGTGAATGTACTTCACATATAAAACCTACTGTATTAGTTGTTCTCTAATCAGAGAGTTCTTTAAGGACAGTATATCAGTCAGCTTTGCATCCCTATAACAAAATGCTAGACACAGGCTAGTTATGAATAAGAAGAGGCTTATTTAGCTCAATTTGGAGGTTCAAGGGCATAGTATTAGCACAGGCTTAGTTCTGGAGTAGCCTGTTTCCCAGCTATGTCCATCATGGCCAATTACAATGGCAGGAGCTCATGTCAGCACAAGTGGTCACATTGTGAACCAGGAGCAGAAGACAGAGTTAGTGGGATCCCATAATCCCTTCTGAGGGCACACCCTAATTGACCCCAGGACCTTCCACCAGATCCCACCACTTAAAAGCTCATACCATTTCCCAATATTGACAACGTAGGGACCAAGTTCTCAACATGTCAACTTCGGGGGGCACACAAACTATATTCAAACCATAGCAAACACATAGCATCTTGACTAGGCTCAGTACATTTTAGTTAAAAATGTTCTTGAGGGATGGATGAATGATCCAAAACTGTCCTCAGTGTCCTTTCAGGAATGAAGAAATGTCCACTTGCAAAACCCGTCAACATTTTTGCAAAAACAGCAACTTATTTTATTAAATATCTATGTAAGTGTATATGTAAGTTTACATAAAAATTCACATAAAATATCTTAGAGACTGTATGAGAAAATTTCTCTCTTCAGGTAGAAGTTAAATATTTTATCTTTGATCTAAAACCAACCATAAAACCTTTTTCCCTGGGCTGCCAGTAAGCTCAGAGGTATAATTAGCACTCACTTGCAATAATTAACTCCTTGTTGAAACTAATCTTTCCTTATCCTTCTTCTTCTCCCACATTTTCCACCCTGTTTTAATTGTCCTATTTTATGCTTGTTAGTTGTGTCACTCAAGTAAAATATCGTATAGAAGCAGGCAACACAGAAATCATTATAAAACGATTACAAAGTAAAATACACAACAATTTGCTTGAGGACAAATACACTCCAGAGGCTTCATCCGTTTGGCAATTAGCACCCAGCAGGTTTTAGCACCCATTTGCCACCTGTTCCACAGTCTTAACCAGTCTTAACTGTTGCACTCCAGAACAGTGCATGGCAACAGTGGTTACGACAAAGGGCTTGGCTCCTATTCTAAGAGCGAGCTGGGTGTTTGGCCAGGGGGGCAGATAAGAAGAGTATACTATATGGTCCCTGCCTTCATGGATGTTGCCATGCCATTGAGGAAAACAAGATTGTTAATGATGCTAGCACTCCTGTAATACAGTGCTAGAGGCTGGGTGGGTGAAACCAGCAGAAATCGATTGACTCACAGTTCTGGAGGCTGGATGGTCCATATCAAAGTCAGCACAGCCATGCACTCTCTCTGAAGACCCCAGGGAAGCATCTGTCCCATGCTTTCCTGTTTGTTTCTGTATTCCTGGCATTCCTTGGTTATGGATACAACACTGGGCTCTCTGCCCCCATTATCACTAGCATTTTTCTGTGCCTCTGTGGGTATGTCTCTCTGTCTCTACTCTCCTAAGGAGGCCGTTCATATAGGATTAAGGGCCTGCGCCATTCCAGCACGAGTGACCCTATCCCCACTTTGGTGTCATTTATATCTACAAAGACTCTCTTTCCAGCCAAGTTCGCATTCACAGGGCCCAGGGATTAGATTCCCAAGCTATCCTGGTGGGGGCTATCATCAAACCTATGTGGTTGGCATGTCGATCAGTACCAGGGAATGTGGAGCAGACAGAGGAAAGACTCTGGAAGAGCCAACCTGGGCCGCAGCGAGGGCCCCTTCTCCAGGCTGACATCTTGGCGCTGTCTCCGGAGCAGGCCCCACTCCCTAAAGCTCTGAGAGAGTTGTTGACTGTGTGTCATTTTCTCACGAAGAGCACTCCCCTGTTATCCTCCTCACTCGTCCTACCTCATCCTTTGTTGCAAACTGACTCTCCCTGATATCATGCTGTTTGGGGCACAATCTCATTTTAGCCCTTGGCATTCTACAGTGTGCGCCGCATGTTGAGTTTTTATCAGTTTTGTGTGATGAGAAATTCCTAAGGCACTTTTTACAGGAAGGCCTTCCCTTACTCGTGTTCTTATCACTTATTGCTATCACAGGCTGCTGTGATAGATTTTGCCAGTCTTAAATTCATAGGGTTCTCTGAAATAAAGAGGAAATACATGCACCCGATTTTTTTTTTTTTTTGGCTGCTAACAGTGTATGTGCAAATACACAGAGATCATCAAATTATACTCCAACTCTCAGCCTCACTGCAGTTTATATGGATTTGAAACAAGACTTTGCTTATCTCCCTTTCCTAATGGAATTTTTTAAAGTAGCCTTTGCTGGCTTTCTTTTAGGGATAAAATGTTCACTTTCTTTTTATAAGGCCTTATCATAGTCATCTCCAGCTTCCTGCCCGATCAAGTAAAAGTGAACCTCATCTCTTCCCATGCCACATCTGATGAGCAACATAGATTTGGAAAAATCTCTCATTTTCTTCCTTTAAATGAAAATAAAGAAATTAGAGCATTATTAACCTACTACTGTTTGGGGGCATTTTAGCTCATTCTAATTAGAAGAACCTTGTTGACTGTGTATTTTATTAGACATAATCACAGTTGTCATCAATTAAAATTTTGTTGAGTATTAGTTGTGTGGTATTTTGCTAAGCAATAATTGAGTAAATTATGACAAATGACATTTTTACATAAAATGCCAACTGATGGAGAGTCACAAGTTCATGACCTGAGTGTATCCTAAGACTAATAAAGCTGTAACGATATTTACCTCATTAGAGGAAAAGGAGAAGGTAGGATTCCGTGGGAGAAAGCTACTTGCGTTGCTATAGTTAAATCCTCAGTTTCATCCCCAGTCATTAAGAAACAGAGTCAAAGTTCTCATCCCCTCACACATGAACACTTTTAACAACCTCATTGGACCTTCTTTCTTCTTGTCAACACTGGGATATGTGATTGGCCTAGGATTTAAGACGCCACCCTTATACCAGAGGTCCTGGGTTTGAGTCCTCCAATTCCACTCCCTCCACCCCGTTTTGTTTTTTTTTTTTTTTTTTTTTTTGACAGGCAGAGTGGACAGTGAGAGAGAGAGAGACAGAGATACAGAAAAGTCTTCCTTTGCCGTTGGTTCACCCTCCAATGGCTGCCGCGGCCGGTGCATCGAGCTGATCCGAAGCCAGGAACCAGGTGCTTATCCTGGTCTCCCATGCGGGTGCAGGGCCCAAGGACTTGGGTCATCCTCCACTGCCTTCCCGGGCCATAGCAGAGAGCTGGCCTGGAAGAGGGACAACCAGGACAGAATCCGGCGCCCCGACCGGGACTAGAACCTGGTGTGCCGGCGCCGCAGGCAGAGGATTAGCCTAGTGAGGCACAGTGCTGGCCCCAACTCCACTCCCAATTCCAGCTTCCAGCCAACTCACAGGCTGAGGGGTAGCAGGTGATGGCTCAAGTAGTTGGATCCCTGTAAACCCAAGTGGAAGACCTGGATTGAGGTCCTGGCTTTGGTCTGGCCCAGCCATAGCAGTCTTGGGCATTGGGATGTGAAGCAGTCTTGCTGTCTGTCTCTGCCCCCCCACCCCCCAGCTCTCTGTCCCTAGTATAAATAAACAGAAACTTTTTTTTTCCTTTTGAAAATTTATTTTTAGCTGAAGATTTATGCATAATGTATCATGCATGTGTCTAATTCAATGAATTTAGGTCTTTATCTTTTTTTTTCTTTATTTAATGAATATAAATTTCCAAAGTACAGCTTATGGATTACAAAGGCTTCCCCCACACACAACTTCCCCCCCACCCGCAACCCTCCCCTTTCCCACTCGCTCTCCCATTCCATTCACATCAAGATTCATTTTCAATTCTCTTTATATACAGAAAATCAGTTTAGTATATATAAAGATTTCAACAGTTTGCCCTCACATAGCAACACAAAGTGAAAAAATACTGTTGGAGTACTAGTTATAGCATTAAATAACAGTGTACATCACATTAATGACAGAGATCCTGCAAGATATTTTTTTTAAAAAAGATTGATTATTTTTCTATGTAATTTCCAATTTAAAACCAAGGGTTTTTTTTTTTTTCATTTTCAATTATCTTTATATACAGAAGATTGCTTTAGTATATACTAAGTAAAGATTTCATCAGTTTGCACCCACACATAACCACAAAGTGTAAAAATACTGTTTCAGTACTAGCTATATCATTACTTCACCTTGGACAACCTATTAAGGACAGATCCCACATGGGATATAAGTACACAGTGACTCCTGATGTTGACTTAACACTCTTGTTTATAGCGTCAGTAATCTCCCTAGGCTCTAGCCATGAGTTGCCGAGGCTATGGAAGCCTTTAGGGTTCGCCGACTTCCATCCTATTCCGACAAGGCCATAGTCAAAGTGGAAGTTCTCTCCTCCCTTCAGAGAAAGGTACCTCCTACTTTGATGGCCCCGTTCTTTCCACTGGGATCACATTCGCTGAGATCCTTCATTTAGGTCTTCTTCTTCTTCTTCATCTTTTTTTTTTTTTTTTCCTCAGCATGTCTTGGCTTTCCATGCCTAAAATACTCTCATAGGCTCTTCAGCCAGATCCAAATGCCTTAAGGGCTGATTCTGAGGCTAGAGTGCTATTTAGGACATCATAAACAGAAACTTTTTTAAAAATTACAATAAAACACTCCTACCCTTTATGCAGGTATTTCAAAAATTTCATGAACAATAGAAAATGAAAGGTATGTTTATTTTGGTACAAAAAGTCTTTGGCATGCATGCATACAAGGAGTTTTCCAAAGACCATAGACATTGTGTATTATGAAAAAACTATATATGACTTCAAAGAAAGTTTTGTAACACAATAAATTTGTCTTTTAATTCCTCTTCTCTAAGAATGTGTGGAGTACTCTGGTTTTTGTGCCATGATGTGTAGCTCATCAAACACCTGCTTGCAACAAACATCTTGTTTTCACAATGCTTGGCACAGAGGAGTGCAGTGACTGATCCTGTGAGATGCTGGTTGAGAGGTGCAGACATTGTGTTCTACCCAGATTTCAGGGACTCGGGAGTAGCGCAGGCTGTCTCACTTGCCCTTCCTACCTGCCACCCTCCTACTATTCTACTCAAAACATTTTCAGTTTCCTCTTACTTCTCACATCAGATAAAGCCTTAACATTTATAATTTTCTCAACATTTCTCAAGTCAAATATCTACATGTCCTGCTATTCTTCATTGCCACCCCAAAAAGCTATCCAACCTTCCATCTATCCAGGCCCTTTACAGCCTTATTCTTCAGTGACATGTGACTCTCACTGACACATCCTATGCCTGCATTTATGTCCCTCTAGCATTCATGTTGTATTCCCAATTACAAACTGATCTCACAAATTGCATTGAAAAATTAAAGTTGTATTTCTCAACATAAATTCCATCAATTAGAAGACACTTTTGTAAGTAAAGTTACCATTTAGTCTATCCCTAAGCCTGGAGGGTCCTGAGAATTTGATCACGTCCATGAAGTCTTTTTTAGATTATTAACTGAAGAAAAATTGGTTTAAAGATTTTTTTTAAGAGTAAGAAATTTTTAAAACTCAGAAAGAGCCCAATCAGGACTGTATACAGGATATCTAATGGTTTTTCATTGACATTCTCACACGATTACCCCTGTTTGATGAGAGGAATGAGCAAGAGCATTGTAATGGTAGAGAATATTCCCCAGGCCTTTCCCCACTATGGCTTTCACTAACCTAATCAAAATATTTTTCTAGTAAGAAGATGTTATTCTTTGGCCCTCCAGAAACTCGATGGCAAAATTCCTTAAGTCTCCTGAAAAACTGTTGCCAGGATCTTGGTTTTTGACCAATTCACTTCTGTGTGGATTGGATCACTTCCACCTCTGGGTAGCCATTGCTTTGATTGTGTGTTATCTTCAGGATTGTACCTCTTTCCACCTGTAAATACTCCTTGAAGAAATGCTTCAGGATCTTGGTCTCACTTATTGAAATTTCCACTGAGAGCTCTGCTCTTATCTGTGGCTGCTCTGAGTGCACCAATTTGGACACCCATCAAGCAGAAAGTCTGCCTTAATTTTCTAGCCAGAATTGTGCAAGCTGAACCAATTGAGAGAGATATGCATGGTGTTGGCTATTTTTTCTACTACTATTGTTGGTCATCTCCTTTAAGGACACCGATAAAAGCTGATGTTTTCCTTGCAAATCAGTGTAGATGGTCTGCTGTAGAAGGCTTTATTTTCAACATCATCTTGTCCCTTCTTGAAATGAGTTACTCATTTGTCAATGCATTTCTTTGAGTTATCATTCCAATAAATCTCTAGTAAAATGTCAATAATCTCACCATTCTTCAAGTCAAGCTTCACCTTAAATTTTATGTTTGCTCTTGTTTTAATTTTAGCAGAATTCATGTTGCTCTAGGAGGGGCTGTTTTCAAACTGATTTAAACTAGACCCTGCTTAATTGTTATAACAAGTCTGTATGAGTCTGCTTTGATCCAAAAAAATTTGAACTCTCTACATAGATTTTCATAATATATATTTTCCATGATTTTTTCAAGATGATCATATTTAGTATTTATGCCTATATCATTATCATTTAAATGTTGGCTATGTGTGTTATTTTTGTTTTCTTATTGGAATCATAATATCTTTGAAATAAGTACCTTGTAATGTATTTCTTTTCTATTTTATGCATATATATATTTTAATGATTAAAAATTTGATATTTTTGGTTTCTTAACTTTTTGGCTCCAAAATGTAGTGGAAGTATATAAGAGTCAAAATCTAACTGTATGCCATAGTCTTGTAATGACCACAATTAACATGTATATTCCAGTCTTTTAAAAACATTAAATGGTCATATGGTTTCACCTCATACATTAAATACCATTTAAAAGAAAGAAAAAATAATACCATCCAGAATTTTGTTTTTGACAATTTTGTTATGAAAGGGAATTGTCATTCTTAAACTTCCTGCTCTGCCTGAGGGATGATTTCCATCATTATTAGTCCCTATGTGAGAGACTACATTTACAGTTGCTCCTGGAAACTCTAGGTTCTGTTTATATTCTCCATGCTCTTCATCCATGGTTTATCAAGTTTTCCCCATTTGGGATTCCACTACTCTATTGAGGCAAGAAGTCAAGATCTGGGTTTTGTTGATGCATTTGTAGAGTGGTGAGAAAATGCTTTTAAGTAGAGTGACCTTAACTAGATAGTTCTTTGGGCACAAAGGGGGAACAAGTTAATTTGTACCCAAAGCTCCATTAAATGGAAATTTAGTGAGAAAGGCTAATAAAAGTACGGTGATCTCATTAGTTCTGGGGGAAGTCAACACTGCGTTGCCTCAGACAGAGCTGTTGGTCCTGCTTTATCAGTAAAGCATCGTAGATGCCCAGTTAAATGGGACTTCTTTCTCTGGCTCTAAAGGGTGCTTTAGGGATTTCGGAACATTAGCCAATGGCTGACTAGCTTTATGGGATTTCTGCACCACTGCAGCCACAAAATCAAGTTTTATCTCCCAAATGTGTGGAAGGTCCGTAATAAATTAAAGTTTCCTGTTTCTCTTGCATCTACGGTCTTAAGGGTTTGGGTCTTTAAACATCAACATTTGGAAAACAGTGTTGTGATGATTCTCTTGGAAGGAAACATTCACGCCTGGATACTGTGTTATGGTCTTAGAAAGTTCTCCTATAAAATCATTTAGGTATTCTCTTACTTTGCAGATGAGGTCTTGCTTTTACACAGTGAAGTGGATCATTCAGTTAGTATTCAATGAGTATGCCCACGTTCCAACATTGAATTTGGACTTTTTTTTCACCTTTCGCAGTTCATATTACCACTGTTCCACCTCACCTTGCTTAGGTAGCCAGCACGAGGGGGTTCAACCTACAGAGAAGTATCTGTAGACTCAGTCGATTCATATATTTGTCCTCAACATGTGGGTGACAGAATGCCTCACTAAATAAATTTATCAAGAAAACTTCTCAAACTTGAGCTACTAGTTTATTTGAATCGTGTGGTGCATGTAAGTGGGTCTGATACCCACCTACACGTGCCTGTCCTTATCTTCCTCATACAACAGCTAGATGAGAAAGTATGCAGGGAAATGTGATTTTTTATTTACTACAATACCTGGAAGTATGTGAAATATGATGCTTCAGCTTCAGATTTATATTTCTTATACCTAGATAACACAACCACCAATTTTTAATAAGTCAACAAATGATAGCATGAGGTCCTAGTTTTACCTTCCACTGTAATCAGGGTGCTTATTTTGTACCTGGTTATCAAGATAGTATTTTGTTTAAAAGCTCAAATGTTTATATACTTTATGATCAGAGCACAATGCAGACATAGTGGATATGAAATAATATCACATGTGTCAAAGAGCTAAAGTGGGCATGATACTTAACTTAGCAAAGCAATAAAAGTGTAGCCCTACAAAACAACACCTTTCTTGTAGTTAAGAAAGAGAAAAGAAGGAGCTGCTAACCCCATTCTAGATTCCTGCAGGGTGCAGGAAATCAAAAGAAATAAAACTAACACCTCTGAACCACAGTGCCCACAAACAATGGTCATGGTAGCTATCAGCAAGTATTTGAAAGACAGTCACATGAAACCAGACTTAATTAGATTTACTCTGTTAATTCCTAGGGACAGCAACAAAGAACAACAACAACAACAAAAAGTTCTGAAGGACGCTAATTTTTTTTTTTTTTTTTTTTTGCTTTAACATAGGAAACTAATATTTAGAATTCTTTATAAACCAGGTGGGCCACACTACTTTTTTAAGTAAAAATTCCTAGTTTCCACATTTAAATGGCATCAGAATGAGCCTTTGGCACAACAGTTAGGATACTGCTTGGGATACCTGCATCTCATATCAGACTGTTAAAGAGGTCCAAGTCCTGATTCTGCTTTTGACTCCCATTTCCTGCTAAGACACATCCTGGGAGACAGCAGGCTCAAGCAGTTGCTACCTGCTATCCACCCATGTAGGAGATCCGGTTGAGTTCCAGGCTCCTAGCTTCAGCCTGGCTCAGCCCTGCTTCTGTCAGCATTTGAGGAATAAAACAGCAAATAGGAGATGTCTCTGTGTGTGTGTGTGTGTGTGTGTTTGACTTCAAATATACATAAGTAAACATGTTTAAAATTGAAGAAACATAAACCAATTAAGGTGATAATAAATAGGGTGACCTTTGTCAGGAATAGTGTAGACAAAATTTAAGATTTATTTATTTGAAAGGCAGAAATACAGAGAGAAGGAGAGAGAGGGAGGGAGAGGGAAAACGAAAGGGAGAGAGAAGGAGGGAGGAAGGGAGGGAGAGGAAGAGAGAGGGAGAGAGATCCACCATCTGAGGGCCTACTCCCCAAGTGGCCTCAGTGGCCAGGGCTGGGCCAGGCTGAAGCCAGAGGCCAGGAGCCTCTGCTGGATCTCCCAACTTCACGCAGAGGCCCAAGTACCAGGGACCATCTTCCATGACTGCCTTCCCCCCTGCACGCCAGCAGGGAGCTGGATCTGAAGTGGATCAGCTGTGACTCCAACTGGAGCCCACATGGGATGCCGGCACTGCAGGTGAGGCCCAGCCCTCTATGGCACAGCACCGGCCCCCACAGAATTTTTGTGAAAGAATTGGCTTATGTGACTACATAGATTCATTTCACCTCTAAAATTAAGTGACTCCTTGGACTCGGTCAATGAGAAGATACAATCTGTACCAGGTCAGCTTGTTGATCTTTCAAACTCTCTGCCGGTTAAGAAACAATTTTACACTTCTTCCCAGCTGTCCTCTGTATTCCCACCAACAGGGAGGGAAAAGGTTTGCAAAACAGCACTTCGGTTTCTGTGATAGGATTACCTTAGGCAGTGTTATGTGTGTAATTAAAATTCTGCTTGCATTCCATGAAATAAAGATAAGCATTGTGGAGTGGGATCATGGAAAGCAACAGATTCGGGTGGTTATCTGGCTGAGGCTGGTAACCTTCCGAGTTATTCTGAGCCCACAGTGTGGAGACTTTGACTAATTCCCTGTAACCGTTGCTACAGTTTGTGATACAAGGTTGTGCATGCTCTGGACAAGTTCATGGCCCCTCACAAGACACGAGGCTGAGGGTGCTGTGGCAAGGATTTAGCTATTGGCTGTGTAGAGGTGGCCGTTCTAACAAAGCAATCTGGATTGCATTTTACAACAAACATTACAAATGTGTGTTCCAAAGTCAGGTGGAGCCCCACTTCCATATCAATTGGATAACACAGAGCTGAAAAAAAATAGAAGCCTATTGCTGCCTTCCAAGAGTCAGCAAGAATAATAACTCACATTATCAGAAAGGGCAGAACAAAATTACTCGTGCAAAGAACAAGTAAAGACTTCTTGCTTTTCCTTTTTGGCTTTCTTGCTACCAATTTAAGATCCAGATCTTAGGAGGAATTACATTCCATCCTAGGTGGAACTGACAGAAACACATTTTCAATTACCAGCAGGTGACAACAGAACAACAATGTTAGTGGTTTTTTAAACAAGGTTATTTCTTGCTTTACAAAGGTGACTATTTATAAATGACTGAACAAGATCTCTAACAAATCATATTACTCTTTTCAAAAATATAGAAATGTTACAGCTTTGGAAACTGGTACATTTAATTTGCACTTTCCAGCTTCTTAGGGATACAAAGGGAGAAAAAGTCACTTTTACCTGACTTTAAACTTACTACCTGAAAAATTATTTGACTTGAAAACATTAAGCACAACCCAAGGGAACTAATTATAATGAACTTTTTTTGAGCGGGAAAGAGAGACAGATTAACAGAGAGAATCCATTGGTTCATGCCCTTGGCCACAAGAGAAACTTAGAAACTCAATCTAGTCTGCAGTGTTGGTAGAAGGAACCCAATTACTTGAGCCACCCAGGGTCTGCATGAGTACCTCGCTGAAGTCAGGGGCCTGAGGTGGCCCCACACACTGCAATATAGGAGGCGGCCATTGTAACGGGCATCTTACCCACCAGGCCAAACACCTGCTCCTCAATCACTGTTCTTATCCGTTTCCAGCAAAGGAAAGCAGAGTTTATGATTCCATTGTTTGTTGTTGTTACCATGATCACACTTCTCAGGACACATTTTAAACATCTGTATGTGAATGAATGACTAGAAGTAAAATGAGGAACAAAACCAATATAAATAATGATGGTGTAACTTCAGCATTTCTGTCACTCCAAAAAAGATACAAATAGTGTCTAGAGATATATTTCAGTAACAAAAAAACTCACTTTTCTCAAGTTATTTTACAAATGAGTCATGTACTCATCTGAGCATGAACTGCTGTTTCTTGTGTAGATTTGTATTTTCAGTTATTTGTGAGTTAAAAACAGCTTCACCAGAGAACAATTTCAAAGGGCCTCATATTATCCCTCTAAAAGGGAAACACAAAAGTCACCCCATGCCACTCTTTTTCTTGGAATATTTTTCCTAACAACTCCCAGTTGTTTGGAGAATTTTAAGACATGAGTTAATGTTCACATAGTTAGCTCAGATTATCTCCCATCTCAGTTGAAGGTTTTAACGATGCCAAATTATCTTACCACCTCTTCCTGCCTTGATTCCATTAACCTCAGTAGTTCAGAGCAATCTAATTTTGGATAAATTGCTTTCCTGTGTTTTGGCTGCTAGCTTTTGACAAACGTGTTTTAAGTTTCACTCAAAGGCTAATTTTTCTTATTTTATCCACTGAATGCTTTACAAATTATGCTAGCAAGATGTCTTTTATTTCTCAAGTTTTAATTTCTCAGAAATTATAATTTTCTCAAGCTAAAAAAAGCTTGAAAATTTGATACTGAGCTAAATATCACGGACTAGATTAAATTGTTAAGAATGCATTATTAGGGAAACTTGGTTTGAGTTATCATCTGGCTGATCACACTCTGAAAATACTGACACATTTAATTGCATTTATTGGTGAGAATGACCATTCATTAGAAACATTCAATCTCGTTTTGCTATGGGAATACAAAATCATCTGACTGCCCATTCAAGAAGTTGTCAGCTAAACACGGTATATGCACATACACACTTCTATCTCTGTCACACAGACGCACATTAAAGAAGAAAGGAAAATAGTTGAATTTTAAGTGAATGACCATTGAAAGCACACACAGAAGAAACTGTTGGTTAGGAAATCTACAAGTATCACTACTTTGTTTTTGACCCTGTGATGGGTAACATCCAAGACCATCCATTTTCTTACCATAACTATCTGGAAAGGGAAATGGAGTTGTCCTCTTCCTGGGAAAACAATTAGGGATGAGACTGAGTAGCAATGGTGATGCAGCTGTAGCTGCTAATCTCGAGTCCTTTCTGTTGTATAGACCACGAGATTCATGTAGATTATCCTCCCTGCTCCTCAACAGGTTCACATGAGCATTGCGGTTCCCATTTTACAGACAAAATCACCGAGCCGAGAGGTCCATTTGCCCAAGGAAATGTAGCCAGAATATGTCAATTGTGATTTAATAGCTTGTTTTGTTATCTACTAAAAAGGTCTACATAAATATTAAGGGGCAGTATTTTATTCATGGCAAGATTGAGGTCAATCCTAATTAATGGCATGGACTCTTCCTTTTGAGTGGCCACATCCATTTGGATCTGTTTAACTGTTTTGTTTCACCCTTACAATGATATAGATTTTTTAAAGTGCCAACCTAGTTATCCTCAATAGAAGAATTAAAAACATACAAATGTTGTGCTTATATTTTTTTCTTTGGGATATTGATAGTTATTTCAAAAATGTTTACTTAAACTTACCAATTCTAGGCATTCTGGTTTTTTCATAAAAAAGAAAATGTCTACATTTGATGACCCTGTTTTCTTCCTCTTTCTCCTATTTTGAATTACTTAGAAATGATTTAGCAGTGATAAAACTTGTTTGCCATATCACTGAGTGAGAGACAGACCTTAGGTCTAAGTGGTTTGATTAGAAAAGAAGAACATAAACAAGCTCAATCACGCGTGAAAACCTCTAATGGAATTCAAATACAAATGTAATTTACTACTGTCAGGGGTGTAGAATGTGTATAATCTGCATGGCAAGTGGAGGGTTAACGGATGAGAAGGGAAAGGCAAAGAAGCAGGTTGCAGAGTGGAGGAGATGCAGGCAGGGAGCAGTTCCCCGAGCTGCTCTGAAATGGGAGTTGATCAAGCAATTAATATCGTTAAAAACACAAAAGCACACTTGGATCTTAATCTACCTTAGGAAAGCGATCCAAACCAAATACGTAAAATTGATTGACTAAGACGACTCTCCAGTGAGGTGGAAAAGTCTCATAAAAATCCAGAAATGGAATGCAAGGAACAAGGTCATTTGGCCCATCCTGTCTGTCAGCAGTGAATTATTTCATTGTGATGAAACTCAGTTCAGCTAACCAGGGAGGTAGTTCATTTTTTACTAATGCATGCACATGGAAACTCTGATTAGAACAATAATTTCCTATTTTTTGTGTCCTCCATCCCACCCCGCCCCCCACTCCCCAACCAAACCCAGGCATACATTTGTTATGGTTAGTATAAGGGTCAATTCGACAGGTTGGAAAGACCTCCAAACCAGTGGTTTCAGAAGCTCTGAGGATCATCAGGACAAGCATCTGAGAATTCAACCAACATTTCAGGACACAGAACTTGAAGTTATGGGAGATCTCTGTGTGGCTGGAGGCCTGTGAGGCATCTAATACAAAATGCACCAAACACCACTGCTTGCAGGACACCCAGGGACAAGGATACCCATTCTCATTCTTCTGCTATTAAGGGGTGACAGAACAAAGCCTATTGGGGAGCATCCAACAGCACAGGCATTGTCATGCCTACACAGGTATGTGTTCAGAAAAGCACAAGGACATCTCGTGAACAGGAGTGCCTGCCCAGGAGGAGAGAGAACATTTCACTGTGGTCCTGCAATGCAGGCACGGGGCAGTGCTACTCTTGGGAAAACCAGGTATGGGGCTGTTTGGGAGTTAGTCCTTGACAGCAGGGGTTTATAATGTCTAGTCTCATCTTCATCAGAGCTCAGGAGCAGGCGGGGACGGGGACCATGGGTGACAGTGAGGGAGTGGCAGATCTGAGCACCAGCTCTGGGGGCTAATGTAGTAGCATGGGGCAGGAGGGCTTACAGAGGGTGGAAGCTTACAATTGACTCAGAGCAGGGTGAGCTGAGCTCTCATGGCCCATTGGTCCAAAAGATGACAGCACAGACACAGGTTGGCACCAGAGGGCTTCTCGTTGAAGCTCAGCTGGCTTCACGAGACATGTGACCTGTGAAGGCACTCACAGATCTTGCTTACAGGGCCCCATGTGGTTTCATACTCTGCTGTCTTGCTCTTGAAATGAACAATTCTATCTTTGAACTTGTGCTCTATTAGTCCCGTGGGACAGGTAGCAGGTGCATAAGCAGAGGATAAAAGGTGCAATATACTTGTTGGTCCAAGGGACACAGAATCTTATTGGACCCTTCTTGGTTGGGAGTTGAGAGAGGCTCAGTGTGAGTATAAGCGACGTGGGTGACATATGTGACTGACTTAGATTAGGGATGTTGATCGTCCTGGAAGGTCCCTGTTGCTGTAAGAACCAGAGCTGGCTTCAATTCAAAAAGAAGGTGTTGATTGTCTCTAAGAAACATGACTGACCAACAGCTCTATCATATTCTTTGTTACTCATATTATTTTCTACATCAGCCAATGATGACATTGAAGGACAGTTTCTGTCCCTCCCATTCCTTCCAGTTAGTATAGAGTGCTAATTGACTGGGGACATATCAAACAGTAAACACCACTGATTTGGTTTTGGCAGAATTCCCATTATTCTAGTAAGCATAAACTACATATACAGATACAAGCACATTCACTTTTTGTCATTCTGATGAATCTGCGTATTAGTTAAATGATCTTATAATCGCAATTCGAACTGGCAATGGACAATATAAAGAAAACATGATTACCATTATTACCATTAAAACAATATTACAATTTAAAATTTTAACTTTTCTTCACTTTTTAGCAATACTAAATAACAAGTAAGAAACACCATGCCAAATTAAAGATCATGAAAGAGGGGGAAAAGCTGTATTATTCTAGTATGTTTAATGGCATTTTTTCTGCATTTTGAACAAGCGATCCCACATCTTCATTCTGCAGATTCTGTGGCCAGATCTGTCTGGAGGAGATGGTAAGAAACCATCCACTTCTTTCTCTACGGTCTGATGAATGATGTGTTTATATAAAGGTTCTCAGTAAAAGGAATTCATTACTATCCTTCCCTCCCAACCAACGTGCACCAGATTCTAGGAGTGGATATTCAGTGGGGAAAATGGAGCTAAAGTTCAAGTCCAGCCCACTGAGTTTCCTTTAACTTTTCTTGGCCTTTCCCAGAAGAAAGATGATTTTGTTTGTATTCTGTTGCTCCAAATACTTTTAGATACTGGTATTTTAAATAGGAAATTTTGGCAATTTCAACAGTGCTATACAAAAATCACAACGTCAGAACCTCTCCTAACGGCATCACGATATCTGCTGGAAATGAATTGTCAACACACATCCTCAGGAAGCCCAGAGCCGCGGCAGAGCAGGTGGCAGGAGCATCCTCAGCAGCACTTACACGGTCTGCTGGCTCAGGCCTCCACACACAACAAATGCCTTCATCTCAAATCTAATCCACTTCTGGGCCGGCTTGATGGAGGAATTTGTGCCTTTTTATCCACTCAGATGAGCCTCGCAGTTAGCTTCTTGCGATTCCTGATTTCTGTCTGTGGCCATGACTGCAATGCTCTGACGATTCCCCGTCAATCAGCTGTCTTCTCACAGGCATCTCGGTGTTCCTTTCAACCTTTCTCAGCACAGTTGCTCCAAATTGAGAGGAGGGCTCCAAACCAAAGACTGGAGCTTCCTTAGTTCTCCTTGTGATGGGGTGTTAACTAGAGAGGGCATCATCTGTTTGGATTAAATACTGTGTTTTCATTTCCAGGTTTTGTCTCTAGTCATGACTGAAGCTGATGAACTTTCTGCTGTGAGTTCCACTCTCCCAGTGATTGCGAAGATCAACGGAGACAGATGAGATCTTGACTTTCCCTCTTTCTATCACTGACGTTTGAGGACAACAGTGATTAGGATCCATCACCATGATCTAGAGGAAGAGTCAGCAACTCTTCTACAATGGTCTGCATCTATTTTAGCTGTGAGCCATGTGAGCTCTGTGGCAACTGAACAATTCCTATACATTGCTATTGTGGCACCAAAACAGCTACTGAAAATATGGCAATGAGTGACTGTGGCTGTACCTCCATAGCTTTTTTTTTCTTTATATTAAATAAATAGCCAGTTTCTGTCCCCTGGCATAAAGCCAAAGAAAAAGCCTTGAAAGCATCTGATGTCTTGGAAAATTTCTTCTCAGTCTCCATTCCTCTCTCTCCCTTCCTCTACTCGCCTCACAATTATACACATATGTCCCCATAATTCTATTCTCAGCTCTTCCTATTCCACATCCCCTCCCTGGTTAATCCCATTTAAATCCAAGCTTCAATGACCTCCCCTATGCTTTGACTTGCTTCACAAGGGCCAGAACCAATCTACTCTGTATTTATTTCCCAGAGGCATTACAAAATCATCTATTTGGGGATATTCAAATTATAACCCATTATCTTTCTCTATTGTGCCCAGCCCACCCTTGGTGGGAAGCTAACGCATCCAATTTTGCTAACAGATCCCCCACTCTAATTATCACGAAGCCTTACTGATCGATTGAACTATGTCTTCCTTGTTTCCTTGCTGGAGTCCTCTCCATCTTCTATTCAGTCTTCTGCTGCTTGGATCAGTATCCTACCCAACCACTCCCCACAGGCAAGTCTTAGTGTAGCTTCCTAAATAGTCTTTCAGATATGCTGCTCTGAACATGTGGCTTCAAACCCTTCAGTGAATACCTACACAACCCCTTGCTAGATGTGCATACAATGAGAGACAGACAGCCAGTCAGCCACTGTTAGGGCCAGGAAACTCAGGAGCATTCAAGTTCTGAGAACTGCCCGGGTGAAATATCTGAGTAAACACTGATAAAATGCAAAGGCACATTTTGTGACCTGCAGGGCCTCTGGCCCAGTGCTAATGTGGAAACTGGTGGACTGGCCTGGACTCTAGGGATCCAGCAAGGATTCCCTGCCTGGATTGGGTAGGTCCAGCTCCTTTTCCAAGTTTCCTCCCCTGCTTATTTTTTCTACAAGGCTGGAAGGGATGCTGAGAACAGAGGAAAGGGTGAATTTCTTCACCAGGGAAGAGGAGCCCTGGGTCCATCAAGACCTGTGGCCCTGTGGGAAGGGAGTCACTGGAGACACAGCTGACCAGGCTTCCTGCCAGGGACCAGCAGCCCAACACCTTCAGCATTCACTCCACTTGTAAAGAAATAAGCAAATGCCAAGTACCAGAAGCAGGGAGAGGAATGGAGGAGCCAATGAGGAAAGGGCAAGAAAGGGCAGCAATAGCTGTTCTTGGCTTACCCAGCCCCAAGAGCTAGAACAGGAAGAACCCCAGCATCAGGGACTCACCCCCTCTGTGCCCCAAATATTTTTGTGAATCTTTTCAAGTCATTTTCTTCTTTGAAGGTAAGAGAGGGGAGACGACAGTGAGAACTATCTCTTAGCCAGATAATCCCACTATATTATTTGTCAACCAAGCTCTAATGCAAGTTGCATCTCTTGCTGGGGCTCTGAGGGGCATCTGTGGTTTCTCCTTCTGCACATCCCGCTGTCTTCTCACTGGGGGTTGAACAAGATATTCTAGCTGTCCGCCATCTCTTATCCCCAGTCATCCCAGTGTCTACTGCATCCTTACCATGCAGCTCACTTGCCTTCCTCCATTGCACACTCTCCCTCAGTGTGGACAAATGGAACTGCCCACTCTTCCACCTTTTGTTTGGTCACAGTTAGGCTCATTCAGATAATTGTAACTACATATTTCTCCTAATAACCCTTGAACTCCTGGATGTCAGAAACTTTGTCTTATGAGCTTTTCTGCCCCAAAGTGGACAGAATCTTTCATATCGTGAATCCTTAACAGGAAGATTTTGAATGACTGATGAATGAATGAACAAATGATGTAGAATAATTGACTAGAAAGACTTGGGTTGGGAATTTTTAGACTTAAACTGTGTATTTTTATTTATAAAGAGCTAAAGATTAGTAATTCACAAGAGTAGACACACTTGTTCTTCTAAATAATTATCACAAATACATCTTCACTATTGGATTTCAGTAGGTATGCAAAACATAAAAAGAATCTAGCCAAGATTTTAATATTATGACAATGGCTTTAGATGCATTATTCATGTGTTTGTCCATGTTACATCTTCACAATTCTGTGGTCTGTATGTCACAGAAAATTCTAATGTGGTATTTCTCATATGCTAATGTGGCAAAGCACTTGCTTATGTTTACAGATTTTGTCAGGGTTCTCTGACCTTGGCTCTGCCTTTATCTTCTTGAGAAACTGATGGTGGGTCCCTAACTGACCATCATCCTGTTGCAGTTATTCACTTTAACTGTCATAATGTTTTTCAACTTTTAATATTTTTCTTTTATTTGTATCTCTGTGTCCAATGTCACCTGCCAAGCTAGGAAACATTATTTTCTACAGATTTGCTTATGTTCATTTCCTTATCTGAGAGCCACAAACTTCTGATGATTATTAGCTTAGAAAAGTAATAACCATTAGGAAAGTGGCTCCTTATTTCCTGTCTTTTTTAGTTTTTGAAATAATTAGCAATGGGAAATTTACATATTTTCTAAATAACTGAATTTATGAGATTGCAATACAATTGTATTATTTATCATAATTTTATGTTTTTTCTTTGAAAATTTTTTTCTTTAAGATCATGCAAACAGAGCTAATTCTTCAATAGTTACGTGTGGAATTTGATTCTTTATTTACATATTAGCTCAAACTTCTATAAAAAGAACTTGAAAACATTTATATTGTATAGGTCTATCCATATTTCTTAAAGATTTTTAGTCTTGCATTCTTTGATTAGTTTTCCTTATTATGTTGAGTATTATACATAATCCTTTTCCACAAATACTTTTTATTTGTATTTTTCTTAGAAATTCTTTAAATTTGCTTATAAATATGAAAAAACAACATAACTATTAACTGATCTCTTTGTAGCTTTTCATTATCTATATTAAAAAGAACTGTAAATAGGTATATTAAATTCTTCAAATGTATTTGTATTAAGATACAAGGGTAGTTTATGGGCTTTTCTGGTAGCTGTTGCTTTGTGGTTATTCAATTATTTTATCAATGAAGATGTACTTTTACTTTCTGAAGTTGTTGAAATAGAAATATGTAGGTTACAGTAAATAAATATGTAAGTTGAATATTTTTCTCTTAAATATTTATAGGTAATATTATTTTGCATACTTCTCCAATAACTAACGTATTCATTCATTCAAAATACTATGTAGTAGAAATTGCACCTAATTCCAACAGACAATTCCATGTCTAAGTGCATAGGTTTTGGAATCAAATCCCTGGTTCTCTGCTTCCTATACTGATATCTATAAAACAAAGATAAGTTATTTCAGGTGATAATAATTGCTCTTCCATAGGATTATTGGGAAGGTTGGATGAAATCACATGTAAAATCTGCAGTGCACACACACAGTGAGTTCACAGAGCGTGGTAACCATTATCAACATTGTTGGATGCTGACCAGATGTGATACACATTAATTTCTTTCTCATCTTCTCTGAGTAATAAAAAAATCAGCAATTCTTTCCTTTATAAATTCAACAGTAAAGCTATTCCCTTACAGCTTTAAAATCGCCACTGTTTGGCAAAAAAAGTCACTAAGTTCATCTCCCATATAACAGGATTGTAGCCAATTTTCTGGCTGTGTTAAGCGGCATTTGACATAAAGATCACCTCCACTACCGTCCCATCCTGGGCTGACACACTGCTGGCATACTGTCTGGAGGCCTCTTTCAGCTCTCTCTATCGGTATCCACCTTCAAGTCTAGGCTTTTGAAAAAATGATAGGAGAATCTACAAAGCCTGGGAACTTGGTCTTTCAGGGCAGCCACTTCTGCTTTTCACACCCAAGGGATTCAAACATTCAAGCTAATGACCTGAGAACATAGTTCTCCTGCCCCTCCTGAGGATCCAGCCAAGACAGCCCAAGCCTGGGCAGTCTGGAGCAGCACTCTGTTGCTGTCTGAGAGTGTTCATGCTATAACACTGGGCTAACTGCCTCACAGAGACACTTCACACACTCATTGGCACATGGATCAGCCTGCTTTATTTTCCAAGGTCTAATCACACTTTATAAAACTTCCAGAAATAATGGTTGGCCTTTTGAAGGAAAAAAAAATATTTAGAGCTTGGGTTTCATTTGTATGACATAATAAATTTCAGATAGATTAGTAAATTATATGTAAAAAGGAGAAAAATAATTAGACAATTTCAAGTTATTAAGGAGCTGGAAAAAAATTTGTAAATTGTTTTCTTATCTTTTAATGGCAAAAGGTATTCTAAATTCAGATAAAATAAAAGGAGCAGATCCCAAAGGAATGTATGATCAGATATTACCAACTAGAATATGTTTTGCTTAATTTAATACATCAAAGTTTTTAAAATTAAAAGAAATTAACAAAGTTTTTTATCTTGGCTTGGGATGATGGTAGGGAATGTTTGGTTTTGTAGTTACAGTGCAGGCTTGGGACTCCCATGTTGCATATTAGAGTAACTGGGTTCCAGCCCTAACTCTGCTCCTGCCCATTTGCTCCTGCCTCCCAATGCACACCCTGGAGGGCAGAAAGCGATGGTTCAAGTCCATGACACCAACGGGGGGATCTGGATTGAGTTCCCCTCTCCCAGCGTCAGCCTGCCTCAGCTCTGGCCATTGACAGCATTGGGAGCTCTGGCTGGGTGGCTGGTTGGCTGACTGGCTTCCTGTCTCTGACTCTCAAATTTAAAACAAAATGACCCTGAAGGAGAGAGGCTTACTCTCCTTACTTCATAAAGTGTCCTTATAAGCCAATAATAAAATTAATTATTCTCAATTATAGATTGCTTTAAATAGATGTATACATTTAAATTGATGTATGCTTTTTAAAGGGATAATACCACTGCTTCAAAGAGTTTCTAAAAGGATTAAGTTTGATAATGTATGTAAAATGTTTAACATTATACTAACATATTGCTGTACAGCAGTATTATAACTTATTTTCACATGCAGGAGCTAGAGTTGTGATCACTCGACCAGTAAAAAGAGGGTTAAAATAAAGGTCTTTTGTTTTTTTATGATTTTAGAGTATGTATGAGTATAAATCTTACAAATTTCAGGCTTCTAAACTTGAAGGAGGTCTGGACTAAGTCATCTCTAGCCTTTATAAGCAGCCACCACAGTAGGAGAAAAACCATGTATAAATAATGTATGAATACATTCTACCTGATGATTTCACTCCGGGCTTCACTAATTGAAACACAAATGATTCAACGCCCCCCAAAAAACAGGCTGTAGCATCACTCCCCAGTCCACGTATGAAGCGGAGAGCACAGCAAGCCTGCCTCCCATCTGTGCTGCAGTGATAGTGGCTTGTCAGCTGTCCCAGGCAAGAAGTGATATAAAAGGGACTCCCCACGCTTGGCTGAAAACATCTCAGAACATCTCCAGGGATCTCAAAGGATGACTTGTGATTTTCAGAAAATCCCTTGGAAAGATTGATTTTTATCCAATTTGCTTGAAAATTTCTATGTGTTTCACCAACTACAGTTAGGAAAGTTTAATAAGAAAATGTGGACAAACAAAATACCAGAAGCACTACTTGAAGAAGAAATGGATTTAGTTGGCTCAGTCATAAAGTGAATCTCAGTGGTTTTGCACAAAATTTTTGCTTAATATATTCATTATATTTCTCTAAATTTCCATTTTAATTATCATGAAGAAAAGGCAGCAGCCCTTTTGCCAAGTGCCATAATTTATACTTGCTTTAGCAAGATAAGTAACACCACTCTAAATACATCATAAACAAAATATTTATTAGGAAAGCCTCATTAGCATGCATTTCATTCCGATAATAAGGTTTAGGAATTTAAATTAATATCAGTGTTATTCGAGAACATGGCTATTAACATTTAATAATATTTAGCATTTATACAGTCCTTTGTGTTTCTAAAATACTTTAGTCATTAATTAATTAAACCTCAAATTATCATTGTGAGCAGGTTCAGCTCATGGTTTCTTCAGTTATAAAATCATATTCATGAAATCTTTTAACTTTCCTAACTAGGAGTTCTCACTAACAGTTGTTTTCCAGAAAGTTCTCTCATGCAGAATGAGATGGCCTGCATATCCAGGGAGGAGCCCCTTCGCGGCAACTTGCCATGGAAGGTTAGTAGTGATGACCAGAGATGGACAACAGATAGGAGGCTGGAGCTCTCGAACCATCGTGAAATACATTGATTCTTTGCCACCGCTGCTCCTGGTCCCCATCTGTGTACCACCACACACCTACGTGGCCCAGTCCAGGTTTAAAACAGATTCTAACATTGAACTCCATACTTAATATTTATCAATCAAGACTATGTCACAGCACACTCCTTGATTCAAAATGAAATGATCTGGGCACAGAAAACATCCACATCTGGGGAGTAAAAATTACACCCTGGAGAGCACAGTGCAATTCATTCTGATAACACAGTTGCATGCAGAGGGAGGCCCATGTGGGCAGGTGTTCACAGTGTGCAGTGAGGGGGAGGCTTGGCCAATCTGGGAGAGATGGTGGCCCAGGAAGATTCCACGGTGGGTATTGGTCAAGAAGGTCACCGGGGCTCTAAATCTGCATAGGCCCTTGGGCTGCTGTGTCCTTGGCCTCCTCATGGAAACCACACCATCCCTGCTTACCCTTTGGGTCCCTGACTATAGCCATGGGCTGTCTTTCCCAGGGAATCCAGACGAGTCCCAAGGCAGGTGCTTCATCTCATCCTGTGGGTAAGTAGAGGCCAGACCCCACGGTCCAGCTGCAGGGGGCCTGGGCAAGAGTTCTACCACCTTCCTCAGAAGCATAATTTTATTAACGCTAAGCTAGGAAAAACCTCTGGAAACATTCACACACTGATAGAAGAAAGCCTAAATTTATTATCAGCAGGGAAGAAGAAAATTATTATCATCCATCAGAGTGGCAAAGAAGACAGGAAAAGAGTCTTAATGCAGTCACCCTGTGGGCTTCATCCCTGCTTTCTCCCGCTCTCTGCAGAACCCACAAATGCTGCTTTTAGAATATAACCAGACTTGTTGGAGTAGTCAGGGCAAAGGTCTCACATCTTCAGTGGTTTGGAACACACCAGGTAGGGGTCACCTTTTATACCAATGAAAGCAAATGTAACAATTAAAACAATGTGCTCAGCCTCACAAGGCTACATAAACCCTAAATATGCTACAAAAGTATCTTCCTTGGGGAGGGAAGTGTCCAGGTTGTAGAGCCGTCTGTTTTCCATGGATCTTCACTGGCCTGTTACTAGCTGCAAACTACCCTTGATATCTTTCATCAATGTCTAACTGTGTTTCTAGACGGAGAGAAGCACAGGAAGGAGGGACCAACGCTTACCTCAACCTTAACATTCTATGTATAAACGTTGAACTGACAAGCTAATATCACAGAATCCAAATTTCCATTCTGAATCCTCCCTCTATAATATTTAATGGTTCCCTGTGACCCATATACAATAAAAATCCAGATGCCTTGATCTGATATTTAAACCTGTTAATGGTGCCCATTTGCCCGGCCCACTCCTTCCCAACCAGTGCATACAAAGTGTCTTAGATGCTCAGGTTCTTTCTGAGGGCTCCATAAATGCAGTGGCCACTGTCCCAATCTCTGGACTTTTGTGTGAGCGGCTTCCATCCCCTGATATGCTCATCTATTTTTCAGTTTTTCCTGGAACACTGTGAGATCCTTGAGAAGACAGGCTAGGTATTATTCACTCTTTTATTCTCCACTGTATGTACAGAGCTTTTTGAACATGGTAGGCATTCACAAAATGCTTTTCTAAAAAGAACTGAATTGAAAAAAAAAAAAAGTCAGGGTTTCTTTTCTTTTCTTTTTTTTTTTTTTTCATGCATGCTACTGAGAAACAGCATTGAACTCCAACACATTTTTATCTAAGAAAGACTTGGTAGCATAAAGTATTTTTTCAAAAAGAATTTTTTCAATGTAAACTCAACAGAAAGATGATGGATCTGGTCAGAAATAAGACAGCTTCTAGTTAGAGTCACCAAAATGTAAAAACACTGGCTAGGAATGATTTTACTGAACAATAAAGAACTTGCCTGTGTTTAGTAAAGAACTTCTTAGGCAAGAGATCCCAATTAGTTAAGTTTTTATATATATATATATATATATTTTATATATATATTTATATATGTATATATATTTATATATATATTTATATATGTATATATAATATATAATGTATATATATATGCTATACTGTTTCATATCATATATATATATGCATATGTACATATATGGGAGGAGCAAGCAAGCATCATATTAATTTAAAAAGAGATCAACCCACAAAATGAACACACATCTTCCCAAATGTGCCAACCTAGCCTGTAGAACTTCCCAACTACAAGTCAGCTGCTGTTTGTGTCAATGAGGATGTCATTGTGAGTGCCAATGGTCATTACAACTAAAGCAGTCAACACACACATATGGTCATTGATACACACGCACTCACACACATATCACCTGAGGATATTTGAACAAGTGCATGGAAAACAGAATTAAATGGTAAATTTATTTTGGTGCAAAAATTTTTGAATCCAGGCATAGTTCTTTCCTAATATGCATTTTCCATGAACTTCTTGGAGACTTCTCATTTCTTAAAATTACAACTTTAGTTGAATCTCTGTTTCTTTTAAAGCACTGGAGCTATATTTGTGGATCCCCCCACCTCTTGAATAGAATAAAAGCCTTATGTCTTTAAAAAATCAACTAAATGTGACATTTTAAAAAATATGCCATAGGTTTCTGCCTTGCACAGGATGCTAGGCTACATACTAAGAACCAGAGGACTGAATACATCTTTCCTGGATTTAGTAGGCCTGTGCCTACCTAGCAAGCAGACCAGATATGTATGCAAACATTAACAATGTGACATGTTCTGGAATAATGCTAAGAACAAAATGCTGCCAGAGCAGTAGTCCTATCTAAAGAAATTAAAAAAAAAAGCATTACTTAAAAGGCTGCTGTCAAGCTAGCTAGGCAGAGAATGGCAAAACTCTCTGCAAGAACAAAAGAGAAACAAGGGAAGTTTATGGTAACTGAATAGACCAGTAACTGCATGCGTTAGGGTGGAGGACACATTGGCTGGCAAGGGTGGTAAAGTTAAAGACTAAACAGACAACATCAACAATTAAAGCAAGCCTGTGGAGACTGAAGCAAATTGCATGATGCATGTGTTTTCTGGAAAGGCAGGCAACTACACAGCACCACAACTACACATGCATATCAACAGCCAAGATAGCAATTATCTTAATTCATCTTCTGTTATTATAACAAAACACCTGAAACTGGGTCATGTATTCAGGAGAGAAGTTTTGGCTCATGATTCTGGAAGCTGGGAAGTCCAAGAGAATGGAGCTGGCATCTACTTGACTTCTAGTGAGGGTCTTCTGGATGCATGGTAAGAAGGCATCACATAGTGAGATGGACCTCAGTTCTCTCTCCCTCTTTTAAAAGCCCCTTCTGCTACCTTGGGGCAACTCCATGACCTCATTTAATCCTAATTATCTCCCAAAGACTTTGCTTCAAAAATCATTAACATAGGAATTTGAGGAGTCCATTTCCAACATTCAAACCAAAACAGTGTGAAACCTACCAGTACTTAACTTATAAAAACTGATTTCAAAATAATTATCCTGTGTAATAGTTGAAGAAAACATGTGTGCATTAAATTCAACCTGCTGATGGGTATATGGATCCAATCACACAGGTGGTAAAACTCAGAAACTGGGTAGGAGACAGGATGTAAGAGAGAAAAATGAAGTCATGAAGGTGTGTTGCACAGATGATGAAGGTGATCAATAACGGGTGGTGTCACCATCTAATCATGTGTCAAAATTCACCAGATACTCTAAAAATGTGACTTGATTGATCATTTATATCTTGACAATGCTCTATTTAAGTTAAAAAGAAATATAGCTGCCAACATCAAAAAACAATAAAGTTAAAGTAAGTGAGTTTTCTTTTCCCAAAGTTTTTCTAGCATCCTTTGCCTCATGGGGCTAGTGCAAGACAACACAGGCCAAGAGAAAGACCAGGTGATGAACACAAGCCTGTTCCAACACACACCTGCGATGCAGAGAGCAATGTGATGGAAAGGAATTAAGAGAATCAGAGCCATTAAACCCGTCCCTCAGTCTCCGTTCTCCTTTAGTCTCTTGTTTCTAAGAAATTAGATACCAACAGAATCACATAAAATGAGAAGACAAAACCTAGGTAGAGGGGATATAGAAGTCCTGGGGCAGAAAAGATGTGATCGGACCTGTGCCACCTATCCCCTATTTCTGTAGACTGCTTTTGCCACAGGGCTCGCCTACACGCCTCCTGAAATGCTTATTTTGGACCCATCTTAAAGCGTGTGAACCATGATGTGAATAAGGAATGAATAATGCTCTAAAACTGAAGAGATTATTGTTAATCAGCTCACCCTCCAGGCTATTAGTAATTCAGCAGCAATATGGCCCACTTCAGACAGGGAGAGGGTTCACGGCTGATGGGTGGCGGTGAAATTTTCTGATGAGCCTATTTTCCCGTTTCATAAGCTTAATTAATTAATTAATTAGCATAGTATTTTTCACTTGATTATATATAATACTATAGGCTCTCTCTTGAGAAATATATGCATGCAAAAGACAGAAAAGCTTGTAAGTGATCTCTTATAAAAGATCTCTTCAGGGATTCCTATCGTATCTTCTTTCAAGTGAAGTTAAATTCCATAAGAGAAAAAATTACATATTATCCTGTATACAATGGGCTTTTTTGTTCCATTTTTATTCTTGAGTGAAAAGGCAATGATAGAAAATGAAAGGTAAAGTTCAGAATCACATTAAACCCTTGTAATTTGTGAGTTGTTATGTTAGTGATGAAATTGTGTCGTGTATAAATTCTTAGCACAATGATATAGTTCTGCTTGGCAACTCACACTAACATTAATAAGAGCTGTGCCATTAAATTCCACAAATTACAAGAAAAATGATCTATACTGGATGTTAAACCATGAGAAAAGATGGCAAATGGGAGGCAACTCTGTAGGTTAGTGATAGCGAAAAGAACATATCAAAGCTAAAAGCTAGCAAGGTGAACAGGGAGTGAACACTGGTCAAAATACAATGAGGTGGCTGGTGCCGCGGCTCACTTGGTTAATCCTCTGCCTGCGCCAGCAGTACACCGGGTTCTAGTCCCAGTTGGGGCACCGGATTCTGTTCCGGTTGCTCCTCTTCCAGCCCAGCTCTCTGCTGTGGCCCAGGAGTGCAGTGGAGGATGGCCCAAGTGCTTGGCCCTGCACTCGCATGGGAGACCAAGGAGGAAGTACCTGGCTCCTGGCTTCAGATCGGTGTAGCTCCGGCCTTAGGGGCCATTTGGGGGGTGAACCAGTGAAAGGAAGACCTTTCTCTCTGACTCTCTCTCTCTCTTTCTCACTAACTCTGCCTGTCAAAAAAAAATAATAATAATACAATGAGGGAACTCCAAAAGGTTCATGGAAAATGGAATTAAGTTTAGGTTAGCAACAAAAAAGTTAAAATTCATTCATAGAAGGTTTTCAAAAAGTTCATGAAAAAATGTGTATTATGAAAAAAATAATTTCAAAACTTTCTGCACCAAAATAAACTTGTCTTTTAATTGTGTTTTCTCATGAACTTTCTGAAGTACCTTGTATTTATAGGTGCACAGAAGACTGGCTGAAAACACAGACTGTAAAGTCAGGCGGACTCTGATCCTCGACCTCCTACTTACTCACACAGTGATCTTGGCAAAGCTGTCGACTTCTCTGAGCCACATGTCATGATGTAAGTGCCAATTCTAGTGCCTGGTACTTAAAAAACATACAATAAAAGGTACCTGATGTTATTGTATTTCACAGGGAAGGTGCATAAATATCATCTCATTCTGCTAACTTTCTCTATAAAGGAGTATATGAGAGTAGAAGACGATGTTACTTGCTCACATACTAGTTTAGAAACTGAGCCGAAAATAGAAAAGGAAACCATGAACTTGGGTCCCATTTTGTTTGTATTGTAGTTTACAGAGTGTATCTGTCTTATTAATACAGCTTTATTGAAGTAGAATGGTCATAGAACAGATTACAATTATTTAAAGTGCATAATTTTATATTCTTTGACATATAAATATGAAATAATCAACACAATCAAGATAATGGACAGATTCTTCATTACAAAAGTCTCTTCTCTCTCCTCTGTAATCCATTCCTATCTTTCTCAATTGCCTCTGGGCAACTTATCTGCCTTCTACCATTAAGATTAGCATGGATTCTTTTTGATTTTATGTAAGTGGAATCATATATTATATAGGTTTATAGTATACAATCTTTTTTCTTTTTGATCCAGCTTCTTTAAAAAATATTTAATGTTTCATTCTATTTTATTCTTAAAAAATAATTGCAAACTAGAATTTGTTTATCCATTAACTTGATGGACATTTCAATTGTTTCCAGTTTTGGCTATTATAAACAAATCTGCTATGAACATTTGTACACAAGTCTTTCAGGGATGTGTATTTTCATTTCTCTTGGGCAAGCACCCAGGAGTGGATCAGCAGGTATTATGGTCCAAAGGTGTGCAGCTGTTTAAAATAAACTATCAAACTGTCTTCCAAAGTGGCAGTGCCATTCCACATTCCTGCCAGCTGTGTTTGCGTGCTCCAGGTGCTCCACCTCTCTACAGATACAATAAGTCAGTATGTGAATCTTCTACTGCAGTGTACCAGTGGGCCACTGACTTAGTCGCTTAAAACATTGGAGTTTTCATGCAAGTCAGAAGTCAAGGCCCATGTGGCTGGATTCACTTCCCACACAGTCTCTCCTGAGCCCATGTTCTTCTTCCAAGTTCATACAGGTGCAGCAGACTAGCGTTCTCCAATGTTAAAGAGTTAGGTCCCCACTTCTTTGCTGGCTATCAGCCATGGGTTGCTGTAAGCTCCTACGAGCTGCCTGCATTCTCAACATGACCCCATTCCCTCTTCAAAGCTGGTATTTGTGCACAGAATCCCTCTCTTGCTTCCAATCTCCTAGATTTCCCCTCATTTTGACCTCTAGATGCGGATTTAAAGACCCAGGTGATTGGATCCCACCAATCAACCTAATCTCCCTAGTTAAAGGTTAATAGAATTGGGAACTTAATTATATTCCCAAAGTCTTTTTTTGCTATTGGAGGAGTATTTCATCATTTTCCCAGATCCCACCCATAATCAAGAGATGATTCTAAAATGCTACACAATGGTGGGTAACATAATGGTATTTCATGGTTGTTCTACTTTTCATGCTCCTGAAAGACTGAAGAAGATTAAGAATCTTTCCATACGTTCACTTGCAATCTGAATACTTCCCTTTGCTCAAGTATCTGTTCTGTTCTTTAACATTTTTAGTTGGGTTGTTTATCTTTTCTTATTTATTATTAAAATTCTTTATATATTACAAGTCTTTTGTCATATAGCTCCCGCAAACATTTTCTTCCAGTCTTTAGTTTGTTTTTCATTTTTATAATTGTGCCTTTAAACAGTAAAAAAAAAGTAACTTTAGAAGATCAAATTTGTTAATGTTTTCCTTTTACAGTTTGTGATTTTCATGTGTGTCATATTTAAGACATCTTCCACAAAACAGCAGTAATCTATTTTCTATTTTTTAATTATACAAATTTTATATTTTGGCCTAATGTTTAAGTGTGTGTCCATTTTGAGTTCATTTCTACTTACAATATAAAGTAAGAAATTTCAAATTTTGCATATGTGCTTCATTGTTCAAGTACCAGTTTTTGAAATGATTATCCTTTATTGAGTTATTTTGGCATCTGTTTTGAAAAATCAATTTCAGGTATGTGTCAGCCTATACCAAGACTGCTCCACTTTTATATAAATATAGTGCTGTCTTGATTACTGATAGTTTTTTAAGTTCTGAAATCAGGTAGCAATAGTTCACTCCTCTTTTTCAAATCTGGTCTGGCTATTCTAGAGCCCTTGCATTTCTATGTAAATTTCAGCTTGTGAATTTATTTAGAAAACATGCTAGTGGTATCATTGATATTATATTAAACTTATGGGTCAATTTGAATAAAATTGATGTCCTAAGACTATTGAGTCTTCTGGACAATGAACATGCTAAATCTATTTATTTTGGTTTTGTATTTCTCAGCTGGAATTTGGTTTTGAGTGTGTATATATCTTACAAATATTTTGTCATTTAATTCCATTTTTTTTTCATTTTGATAGTATTGCTTATTTTTTAAAGAATTATTTATTTGAAAGGCAGAGTTACAGAAAGGAGAGGGAGAGAAAAAAAGAGAGGGAAGGAGGGAGGAGGGAAGGGAGGGAGAGAGGGAGAGAGGAAGAGAGGGAAGAGATATATATATATATATATATATATATATATATATAGAGAGAGAGAGAGAGAGAGAGAGAGAGTCCATCTTTCCATCCCCTGGATCACTCCCTAAATAGCAGCAACAGCTTGGTATGGGCCAGGCTGAAATTAGGAACCAGGACTCCATCCTGGTCTCCCACGCGGGTGGCAGGGAACAAAGAACTGGGGCTATCTTCTGCTGAGTTCCCACGTGCATTAAAAGTAAACTGGATTGGAAGGTGCTTCAATATGGGATGCTGGTATTGCAAGCATTGGCTTAATTCACACTGCCAGAACACCGGCCCTCTTGAAGTGAAGTATTGTGGGTATTTTTAGCCTCAATTTCTTTTTAACTGATATTCATGTATTGATTCTATTTGCTGCGACTTTGATAAAATCACTTCTCAGTTTCAAGAGACTGTTTGCAGGTTTCTTAAGATTTTTTTACATAAACAATTATATTTTCTAAGAAGAAAATTTTATTCCTTTCCCTTCTAAATACATTCTATTTCTTTTCTTCCCTGATTGCACTAGCTAGGACCAGCAGTACATGATAGAATGAAGCTGTCAAAGCACATATCATTCATTGATTGATTCCCAGCACCATAGAGAAAACACCTAGGCTTTCACCATTAAGTGTAATATAGATTCTTTTTCCCAAATAACTTTTAACAGATTGGGGAAATTCTCCTCTATTTCTTATTCGCTAAGATGTTTTTGTTCATATTAACTAACATGAGTCAATGTTGGGTTTTGGAAAAGACTTATCTGAGCCTGTTGTGATGACCACAGGTGGTTTTCCTTCCTTCAGCCTTGAACACAATGAGTTATCTGATCTCAGCCTGTCAATGTGATGAACTACGCATTCTATAAACCTTGGATTCCAGGGAAAACCTCTAATAGTTGTGATGTTTAGTACTTTTTACACATGCTGGAATGTGTTCGTTATGATCTTTAAGGGACCGTGTCCGTGTTTAGGGGATTGTTCAATGTTCATTTTTTATAAAACCTCCGCCTGGTTTTAGTGTTAAGTAATGCTCATGTCACAAATTCAGACTGGGGTACTCCCACCTCTCTCATTTCCCGGGACAGTTTGTATGAAATTTTATTCCTTCTAATATACTTGGTTTTAAAAAAAACACCAGCAAAGCTAATTGGGCCTAGAGTTTTGTCTCTTGGGAACGTTCTGAAAATACAAAATCTAGAGTGCATGGTTAGCACAGCAGATCAGCAACCCAAATCCCACATCCGAGTCCCCGGGTCTGATCCCCACCACTGCCCCTGGCTTCAGTCTCTTGGGCTGCAGCAGCGATGGCTCCTACAGGAGAGATAGATTGCCTACCTGTGCGTCTTGAACTGACTGGTGCTTGTACTGAGAAATAAAGCTTATTTTCTATGTTTATATTCCAATTCCATTTTTTCCATGAACTTTTGCGATACCCCTTTGTATAGGGATATTCAAGATATCTATTTCTTCCCAAATGAACTTTGGAACTTTGTGCCCAGAAAGTAACCTCTCAATTTCATGTAAATCGTCTTGTTATTGGCATAAAGTAATTCAAAGCATTTATTATTAGTAGCAGTAATTTATAAATATATATATAATTTATAAATATATGTATAGATATCACTCTTTTCTCTGATATTAGTAATTTGCATTTTTTCTCCTTTCCTTTTTTTCTGAATGGTCTGGTTAAATGTCTATCAATTTTGTTAAATCAAATATTCTTTTAGTTCTATTGATTTTGTAAATTCTTATGATTTATTTTTTCATTTAAATATTTCATCAAGGGGCCGGCACCATGGTGTAGTAGGTTGATCCTCCACCTGCAGCACCAGCATCCTATGTGGGCACTGGTTCTAGTTCTGGCTGCTCCTCTTTCAGTCCAGCTCTCTGCTGTGGCCTGGAAATGCAGTGGAGGATGGCCCAGGTGCTTGGGCCCTGCACTCACATGGGAGACCAGGAGGAGGATCCTGGCTCCTGGCTTCAGATCAGTGCAGCTACGACCGTTGTGGTCATTTGAGGAGTGAACCAGCGGAGGGAAGACCTTTCTCCCTGTCTCTTCCTCTCACTATCTGTAATTCTACCTCTCAAATAAATAAATAAAATATTTTAAAAATATGTTTCATCAAAATACAGTAAATATATCAAGAAATGTACATAAGTGTATAGGTGAGTTTTTTGTTCTCTGAGCACACTAATAACCAACACCTACATTAAGGATAAAACATTACTAGTCCTCCAAGATTCCTCACTGTTTTCCATCTTCATTTCTTTCTTTCCTTTTTCTTTTTGAAAATGGGGAAAGAAGAGTCTATTGTCACTTACAGATATGATTCAGTGAAACAACATTTGTATAAATAAATACCAAATGATATAATATCCACCCAATTTCTATAATCTCTCTATATTATCTTCCACAAATAAGAGAAAACATGTATTATTTTTCTTGATGGGTATGGCTTATTTCAGTTACCAAAATGATCTTCAGTTGTATCCATTTTGTTGCAAATGCCAGGATTTTATTTATTTTTATGTCCAACTAATAGTCCACCATATATACAGACTATATTTTATTTATCCAATCATCAGCTGATGGGTCACAATGTTGATTCTATATCTTTGCTTTTGTGAATTCAGTTGCTATAGACATAGCAGTGCAGGTGTCACTTTCACATGCTGGTTTCATTTCTTTTGGATATTTTTCCAGAAATGGGATTGCTGGGTCATATGGTAGATCTATGTTTAGTTTTCTGAGGAATCTTCAAACTGTTTTCCTCAATAATTGTATCAATTTGCATTTCCACCAACAGTGTATTAGGGTACCTTTTTCTTAACCTCACCAGCATTGTTATTTTTTGGGTTTTTTTGGAAAATAACCACTCTAAGTGGAGCAAGGTGATACTACACTGTGAGTTTTATTTGGATTTCCCTGATGGCTAGTGATGCTGAGCATTTTTTCACCTGTATGTTGGTCATTTTTCTTTCATTCTTTAAAAAATGTCTATTCATATCCTTCACCTAAGTCTAAACCGGATTGTTTATTTTACTGTTGTTGAGTTTCTCATGCTCCATAAATATATTCTGGATATTAATCCTTTATCAGATGCATAGTTTGCAAATATTTTCTACCATTCTGTCAGTTGCCTCTTCACTTTGTTAATTGTTGTCTTTGCTGGGCAGAAGCTTCTTAGCTTGATGTAATCCTATTCGTCTATTCTTTGCTTTTATTTCCTATGCCTCTGGGGTCTTATCCAAAAACTTTTTGCCTAGGCCAATGCCTTGCAGTGTTTCCCTTATGTTTTCCTCTATTAATTTAATTGTTTCAGGTCTTTGGTTTAGATACTTGATCCATTGTGTGTTAAGATTTTTGTATAGGGTGTAATGTAGGAGTCTTATTTCAACTGCAAGTAGAAATCCAATTTTCCCAACACCATTTGTTGAAGAGACAGTCCTTTATCCAGAAAATGATTGCACTCATTTGTCAAATATTAGTTGGCTGTAGATGAATGGGTTTTATTTCTGGGGTTTCTATTCTATTCCATTAGTCTACATGTTATTTTTGTGCCTGTTTTGATTACAACAGCCCTGTAGCATGTCTTGAAATCTGGTGTTGTGGTATACTCAGCTTTGTTTTTATTGTTTATGATTGCCTTGTTGTTTAAAGTCTTTTGTTTTTCCATATAAATTTTAAGAATTTTTTTCTAGTTCTGTGAAGAATGTCATTGGAATTTTGATAGGGATCACGTTGGGTAATATATTATGTTTATTCTTCTGATTCATCAATATGAAAGATTTTTCCATTTTTTTGGTGTCTTTTTTTCATTAATGTTTTACAGTTTGAATTATAGAGATCATTCATATCCTGAGTAAAATTTATCCCAAGATATTTACATTTTTTCAGCTATTGTGAATGGAAGTGATATTCTAAGTTGTTTCTCGGATGGAGAATGTTTGGTGCATAAGAATACTATTGGTTTTTTGTGTGCTGATTTTATTTCCTGCAACTTTGTCAAATTTTCTTATGAGTCCTCAGACTCCCAAAGTGGAGTCTTTTGGTTCCCCAAAGGACTGTTATCTGCCGATAGTTTTAGATCCCTTTGATTGCTTTTCCTTGCTTAATGGCTCTGGCTAAAATTTCCAAAACTACATTAAATAATAGTGGTGAGAGTGGTCATCCTTGTCTGGTCTGGATCTTAGTGGTAGAAATACTTCCAGCTTTTCCCCATTCCACATGATGCTGGTGCAGGATTTGCTATATATTACCTTGATTGTGTTGAGGTATACTCTTTCTATACCCAATTTTAAAAGGTTTTTATCTTGAAAGCATATTGCATTTTATCAACTGTTTTCTCTGCATCCATTGAGATACTCATAGTTTTTATTCTTCATTTTCTTGATGTGATGTATCATGTTTATTGATTTGTGCATGTTGAACCATCCCTGCATCCTATTGGTCCAGGTGGATGACCTTTTTGATGAGTTGTTGGATTCAATTCATTAGTATTTTGTTGAGCATTTTTTCATTGAACATAGAAGAAAATAATCAGGAGTACTGGTGCATACTTTTCTTGTTGTATCTTCGTCTGGCTTTGGAAGTAAGATAATGCTTGGCTCATAGAATGAGTTTGGAAGGATTCCCTCACTTTCAATTATTTTGAATAGCTTAAGGAGAAACTGTATTAGTTCTTCCTCGAAAGTTTAGTAGAATTAAGCCCACTGGTCCTGGACTTTTCTTTATCGGGAGGTTCAATCTCAGCACTAATTATTGCTCTATTCAAGGTTTCTACATCTTCCTGCCACAATTTTGACAAATTATATGTGCCCAGAAATCTATCCATTTCTTCTATATTTTCAAATTTGTTGGCATATAGATATTTGTAATAATTCTGAATGATTCTTTATGTTTTAATGGTATCAGTTATAACATTTCCTTTGTCATCTCTGATTTTATCAATTTGGGACTTCTCTCCCTGCACCACCCACCTTTTATTGGTTAGCTGGGTCAATGGCTTATCAATTATTTTTAATTTTTTTTCACTTTTATTTAATAAATATAAATTTCCAAAGTACAGCTTATGGATTACAATGGCTTTTCCCTCCCCATAAAACGTATCAATTTTATTTTTTCAAAAAAAACATTTCTTCAAATCTTTTGTATAGCTTAAGATTTATATTTCATTTATTTCTTCTCTAATTTTATTATTTCTTTCCTTCCATTAATTCAGAGTTTGGTTTATTCTCATTTTCCCAGATTCTTGAGATGCATTGCTAGATTATTTATGTGATACTTTTGCAATTTTTTTGATGTGGAACTTATTGCCAAATACCCTTAAGAATGATTTTTCTGTAACCTATAAGTTTTGATATATTGTACTCTCATTTTCATTTGTTTCAGGGAATTATTTTAATTCCCCTTTTGATTTCTTCTATGACCCACTGTTCATTCAGGAGCATGTTGTTCAGTTTCTATGTGTTTGTGTATTTTCAAGTTTCTTCTGTTGTTAACTTCCAGCTTCTTTCCATTGTGGTCAGAAAAGATACATGATATGATTTCAATTTTTTAATTTGTTAAAACTTGTTTAATGGCCTATTATAAGGTCTAGCCTATAGAATATTTCATGTGCTGGTAAAAAGAATGTTTATTCTGCAGCTGTGGGATGGAATGGTCTGTAGATATTTATTAGGTTTATTTGATCTACAGTGTAGATTAGCTCTGTTTGTCTATTTTTTGTCTAGTTGATCTTTCCATTGATGACAATGTAGTGTTGAAGTCCCCCATTATTATTGTATTGAAATTCCTTTATGTCTATTGCTATATAAAACTGGTGCAGTAGCATTGGGTACATGTACATTTCCAACAGTCATACCTTCATGTTGAATTGATCTCTTAAACATCAAATAAGGCCTTTACTCTTTTAACACTTTTTGTTTTAAAGTCTATTTTTTGCTATTATGTATATAACTCCTCTTGCTTGGTTTTAATTTTCACTTGCATGGAATATCTTTTTCCATCTTTGCACTTTCTGTATGTGTGTATCTTTAATGGTGAAGTGCATTATTTGTATGCAGAACCATATAGATGGGTCTTTTTTTATCCATTCAGCTATTCTATATCTTTCAATTAGAGAATGTAGCCCATGTATATTCAAGGTTATTATTGATAAGTAATGACTTGCTCCTGCTATTTATCCATAAGTATTCTTATTATTTGTTTTGAATCTCCTTTATTCTTTTACTGGGTGATTTTTCTACTCTCATATTCTTTTATGATGATGGTTGTCTTCATATGTTTGTGTAAGCAGTTCACCATTATGTATCATTTGTAAGGCTGAACTGGTGGTGACAAAGTCTTTCAATTTTTACTTGTCTTGGAATGTGTTCATTTCACCTTCCTTTATGAATGAGAGATTTTCTGGGTAAAGTATTATGGGTTAGCAGTTTTTTCTTTTCGGACTTGGACTGTATCGTTCAGTTCTCTGGCCTAGGGAGTTGCTATAGAGAAATCTGTTGTCAATATGATGAGAGTTCCTTTAAATCTTAGCTGGCATTTCCCTCTTGCATATGTTATGATTTTTCTCTTTGAAAGTCTGAGTATGTCTTGGTGAGGATCTTTTTTGATCATGTCTATTTGGAGTTCCATGTGCTTCCTGTATTTGGATGTCCACATTGTTCTCCAAATTGGAGAAATTTTCTGCTATTATTTCATTAAACGGGTTTTTTAAACCATTTTTTTCTCATACTTTCAGGAACTCCTAGACTAATACATTTCATCATTTGATTGTATCTGATAGATCATGAACACTACTTTTGGTCTTTCCAAATTTTTCTTTTTTTCTGACATATTTCAAAAGACCTGTCTTGCATATGAGATATTTTTTCTTCTGCCTCACCAAGTCTGTTTTTGAGGCTTTCTACTGTGTTTTTTCCTTTACTTATTGAATACTTCATTTCTAATATTTCTGGATTATTTTTCAATATCTCCACTTCCTTGCTGAATTTCTTGTTTTCTGCAAATGTGCCACTGGAGTTCATGGGAGTGCCTGAAGCTTACACTTGTGCTCCAGGAGTATGTGTGCTGAGTGGGGTCAGGAAGGTCTGCAGAGGGCAAGGTTCCAGATAACAGCCAAGATGGCCATTGGAGCACCTTTGGCTACCGTCAGTGAGGAGAGGGGGATGTTGAAGACAGCGAGTGTGTTCACAGTCCCAGATTTTCTCTGCCAGGGTGGACTAGCTGATTCATGGCTTAGAGTGAGCCCAGAGTTCCAGTGCACTTCACCCAACCAGGCAGGCACACTATCCAGAGCACAGACTCACTCTGACCTCACAGACTGATCCATCCCCGGTGTGCAGGGAGCTCTATCTGCACAGTCACACTGCTATAACGTGATGCACAGGTACCCAGCTATAACGTGATTTCCTTAACTCTGTGGGGTAGGTCCAGAATTCCCACAGTCACTGTGTACAGGTCTGCTCTCGGCCCTGTAGATTGGCTTGTCTCTGACTCTGGTGGCTTCTGGTATCAGTGGGACTGCATCTTGTCCCCTGAATCAGAGTTCAGCAGTGACTCTTGCACATCATACTGAATCTGTTGCCTTGGTGACAGGGAGGGTGTAGAGACAATATGGCTCCCTTTACAGAGCACAGTAGTCACTCAGGCCCTGTTAGCTCTCCAGGCTGGAACTGGAGTCAGCAGAGACTATGGAAGTCTCCCTCAGTTAAAGCTGCCAGTGGCTGGGCCCACAGCATCTTTTTCCTGCCTTATTTTAGCAAGATGGCATTTCCCAACTGGGAGCCAAACACGTAGATGCAAGGGTGGCTGCCAGCATGGCCAACAGTGTCATGTCTATCCTCTGTCCTCACTGCCCCATGGTGTCTCTGTTCTGTCAGTTCACTGAATATTTCTCCTATGGTTTATATTTCTTTGCTTTCTGTTCTCTTATTATTTCCTCCTTTCTACTTTCTTTGTATTTAATTTTCTACTTTTTTCTAGTTTCCTAAAGTAGAAATAAGAATATTGCTTTTAGGTATTCCTTCATTGCTAATACAAACATTAAAGGTTATAAATTTCTCAAACACTAAACAGTTGCATCATCAACAAGTTTTTGAGTATTATTTCAATTTTCATTCCATTGAAAACAGTTTCTAAGTTCCACTGACCAAGGTTATTTGGGAGTATATTGTTTACTGTTCAAATATTTAAGAAATTTTCAAATAGCTTTCTGTTACTGATTTGTAATTTAATTCCATTTTCGTCAGAAACACTAATTTTTTTTTATAATTTTAATACTTTATTGAGAATTCTTGTTGCTTAGAGTATCTTGGTTAATATTCTATGTGTATTTGATAATGCTGCTGCTGCTGCTGGTTGCAGGGTGCTAGAAATATTAGCTAAGTCAAGTTGCTTGTTAATATTTTAATGTCTTCTATTATCTTAGTTTTTTTGTTCACTTAACCAACAGTTAAGAATAAGGCACTAGGGCAGATGTTTGGAATGACCACACCTCATATTCGAGTGCCTAGGTTTAAATCGTGCTCCATTCTCAAGTTTTCTTCTAATGAGCACCTTGGGAGACAACAGTCCAAGTGACTGGGTTCCTGCCACTCACATGGCAGATCTGGATTGTGCTACCAGAGACTGGCTCTGGTGGTTAAACTGCAGCTGAAACAGAGATGTGAGGAGTGAACCAGCAGAAGGGAGATCTCTGTCTGCCTTTATCTCTCTCTAAAATATTTTAAAATGTCTCTGTGTACTAACTATCATATTTCCCATGTATGCGTCCTTTATAATGATTGGATTTTATTGTTATTTCAGATTTCTTTTCTTGCTTCCTTGCATGTTTCATAATTTCTATGTAGATATCAGACATTGTAAATTTACACTGTTGGAAACTTTTTAATGTTTTAAAACATTTTGGTGCTTTGTTTTTGGATGCAGATTAAGTTGCAGTACCTAGAAGCAGACTTCTCCTCCTAAGGCTTGTTTTTAAGCTTTGATGGGCAGGGTGAGAACAACCCTTAATGCCAAGCATTCTATTGAGGCATTCTGTCTACTATCAAGGCATTCTCCTTGGGAGCCCAGGTGCCATTCCTCGGACATTAGGATGCTTGCTGTTTCAGTAGTTGAGAATAAGCAATCTCCACATTGGTGTGACTCCTTTGCATTCTCATGGTTCTGTTTCCAAGTAGCTTCCTTGGAGCATAAGCTCAGTAGCCCTGAGGGGATGATGCAGGGCCTCCTCTGCTGGTCTATGGGGTACTCTCACGCGTGCTGTCTCTCTCTCCCTCACTCTGCAGTTTTTCCCAAATTGATCCAGCTGCCTTTCTCAATTCTGTCTCCTTGAAATAGTATACTCCAGAATCCCATGGTTGCCCTTTCTTGTGCTGCAGACTGCAAACCCATGTGGACATCAGCTGAGATTCTGCGGCTCACCTCCTGTACCTTTCTTCCTTGAGAATCCTGCCCCACACTGCCAGTTTCCCAGTGTCTGAGTATCAGCGCTTTGTATATCTTGTCTAGGTTTTCAGCTTTTTACAATGAGAAAAGAAATCTGGTCCCCACTTCTCCATCATGGCCTGATGCAGAACAGTCTATGTGTTCTTTTTTAATAAAGATAAAAATTAGCAACACAGAAAAGTAAAATAAAAAAGAAGGTTATCTGGAATTTTCTAATCTAGAAAAATTACTTTTAATAGTATCCCTTAAAATTTTATATATACACATACATGGAAAATAAAACATTCTATAATTTGACTTTTAAACCAATAAAAACAGGTTTTTGTCATTGTTTTAATGATCACATACCATTCCACTGAATGGATGTAATGCAATCTATTTCACACATCCGCTAGTACTGGAAAGTTAGGTTATCGCTGACATTTGTAAATGTGCTCCGATAAAACCCAGTAACTCATGCCTATAATCTATTGCTTTTGTTTTCCTCTGAGCTGACTCAAATTTCTAAGCCACCATGTTTGTTCCGCAGCTTCCCCTCATACATTTTTTTCTGGAATTCTTACTAAGGAGCAAGGTGAGAAGAAAGGCAATTGATTTTGACAGATGATGTTCTGACCTGAGATTGATAAAATGTGAAATTTTTGTCTTCAGCTCAGTGTGAACTTTCTTTGGGAAAATTGAGGCTTATAACGCCTCGTTTGGCTGAGAATATACTGGAGAAGACTTAGACTGCCAGTTTATTGGCTAAGTAACTAAAAATGCACAGTACCTTGGCAAGTTAATTCAAGTTGGTGCTAGAGGCAATGTGAAATGAATACAGAAATGTTTAATCATGGATGGTGGCTAGAACTAGCACTAGTGGGAGACTCCCGCTGCAGTTGAGTGGCAGTTGGTTTAGCCTGCTGCAGTAACTTGATGATCTAATCCATGTCCCAACAGATGGATCTCTCTGAGTTTGGACCTAATAGTTGTGTTTTATAGAGTCTCAGCAGAGAGCCCTGGATTATGGGATAATGAAAAATGAATAATACAGGTAGAAGTGCCATTGAGTTAGAGCTGAGATATGTTAATAGACAGTGAGGTGAATTTGTAATAGACTAAAGTAACCTACATTAATTTCTTTTACATTTGCAAAGCTTAAAAAGATAAATAGCTTGGAATGTCTCCTGCAGCAAGAAAGAAACACAGCCTAATGTTTACAAATCAATGTGAAAGAATTAATTTTTGGTTTGTTTTACTTTTAAAAGGTATGACCTTGAAGTCTGGACAGTATAGAGTGTGAAAAACAACTTTTTTGTAAGGTATTGAATTTCACAAGTCTGAAGAAAATAACCAAGTTGAAATATGTTTATTTTTCCTAGTTCTTAAAAATTTTTTTAAGTCCTGAGAAATTATTAAATAGTTTCCCCTTGGGTATTTAAAGTTTCTGTGACAGACAAGGAGGGAAAGACAAGCTCTTTGCACAGGAAAAATAAAATTTTAATGGAGATTTATTACTAGATTAATATAGAAGTGTCAGGCTATTGAGGAATCACTGTGTTGAAAGAACTCTAGAGAAAGAAGAGGCTGTGGAAAGATGGAGATGTCTAAAAGACAAAAAAGTGTAGCAAATTATCAGACAGAGAGCTAGCCACTTGGTGATAAATCTTGTAGTGAAATTTGGCTTCTATTTGTTAATTTTTAAAATCGTGTTTCTTTTTCTTTGGTTTCCTAAATTATTTTTATTTACTTGAGAGGCAGAGAGACAGAGCCCTCTCACCCACTGATTCATTCCCCAAATGCTGACAGTGAGTGGGGCTGGGCCAGAGCCAGAGCCAGGAGCCAGGAACTCAACACAATTCTGCCATGAGGGTGGCAGGAACCCACTGACTGGAGCATCACTCCTGCCTCTGAGGGTCTGCATTAGAAAGAAGCTGCAGTCAGGAGCAGGACCAGGAACTGAACACAGGCACCTTGAAATGGGATGCAGGAGTGACAGCACCCACACCTGCTGTAGCATGTTGGAGCAGGGGGAGACAGTTACCTTTAAATTAGAGGTGAGGAGAGAGACAGGATGAGGATTTCGTACTAGCAGATCACCCCATAAACATATATACAGCATTTTTACAATGTGGACACAGTTGAGTGTATCCCCAAGGACTCATGTGTTGAGAGCTTGGTCCTCAGCGTGACAATGCTATGGAATCTTAAAGAGGCGGGGCCTAGCAGGAAGTAACTGATTGACAGCACTGCCTTGTAAAGGAATTGTATAGTTCTGTGGGACCCTGATTACTTCTCACTGGAGGGTTCTTACAAAACAGTGAATCTGGTTACTTCAAGGTTTCTCTCGAGCCTCCCGCCTTCCCACATAATATCTCCAGCTCAAACGTTCTCCCACCATGGTGCCACCCACCAGGGATGCAGCCAAGGATGCCGGCACGATGCCCTTAAATCTCCAAAACTTGGAGCTGAATATTTTTTAAAGATTTATTTACTTGAAAGGCAGAGTTACAGACAGAGCAAGAGACAGAGAGAGAGAGAGAGAGAGAGAGAGAGAGAGATCAATCTTCCAAACACTGATTCACTGCCAAAATGGCTGTGATGGCCAGGGCTGGAGCAGGCAAAAGTTAGGATCCTGGAACTGCATCCGGGTCTCTCATGTGCATGGCAAGGGTCCAAAGACTTGAACCATCTTCAGCTGCTTGCCCACAGCAGTTAGGGCTTGGTCATACTAAACCCAGGAGCCAGGAACTCTGTTTTGGTGTTTGATGTGGGTGGCAGGGATGCGAGTACTTGGGCCATTATCTGCTGTCTCCCAGTTGCATTAGCAGGAAGCTGTATTGGAGGCAGAGGAGCCAGAACTCAAACCGACACTGCAATATGGGATGCAGGTGTACCAAGTGGCAACTGAACTCACTGTGTCACAATGCCAGCCTCCATATTTTAATGTTTCCTTGTTCATCTGCTTATTTTTTATTTAACACTTGATACTTTATTTTAAAAATAATAGAAATAACTGGAAACCTAGAATAATGATATTCTTTCAGAGAAAATCTAAACTTATTTCTGCCAGGTGGCTAAGAGCATTAATAATTCAGAATAGCTTCATCCAATAAGGGCTTCATTCTGTAACAGAATGTTTCATCCTAAGATCTGTCCTTCTGAGTTAACAGACTTTGGACTTCTGAGATACATGGGCCCCGCTTTTTGTCATCCTAACTAGCAGAGGCCCCCAAGGACTCTCTTCTCAGCCTCTCAATGGTTTCTCTCTCTCTCTCTCTCTCTCTCTCTCTCTCTCTCTCTCTCTCTTTTTTTTTTTTGACAGGCAGAGTTAGACAGTGAGAGAGTGAGAGAGAGAGACAGAGAGAAAGGTCTTCCTTCCGTTGGTTCACCCCCCAAAATGGCCACTAAGGCTGGCGCGCTGAGCCAATCCAAAGCCGGAGCCAGGTGCTTCTCCTGGTCTTCCATGCGGGTGCAGGGCCCAAGGACCTGGGCCATCCTCCACTGCACTCCCGGGCCACAGCAGAGAGCTGGCCTGGAAGAGGAGCAACCGGGACAGAATCCAGCACCCCGATCAGGACTAGAATCTGGGGTGCCGGCGCCGCAGGCGGAGGATTAGCCTAGTGAGCCGCGGTACCAGCTTTCAATGGTTTCTCTTGAAAGCAGTGGACATCTCCAGTGGAATCTGTGGCAACTTCTGTGGGTTGCCATCTTCTGTCAGAATTGGGTTCATAATTCTTCCTTGTTTTATTATTTTAAGCAGATAAATTTTGTTCTAACTTTTCTTATCCTCCCTGGGAGATGGATTCAAATTACCAAACCTCTATTACCACAACCTGATTAGCCTTCTCCTGGCTCAAGTAACATTGTCTACAAAAACATTCATTTCTTTCTAATTTTAAAATTTATAAGGAAAAAGATGATGCCTTGTCTCATTTCTTCTTTAAACCTGCTGTACTCAAAACAACAGATTATGCCTGCCCTGCCTGTATCTTTACTCCCCATTCATTCTTCACATCCATCGCAGCTCGCCAACTGCTGCAACGGTGACCACTCAACTGCCAAATCCAACAAATTCACGTTCGCCCAAATCTTACTCTTCCATATTTGAAACTTTCGAAATGCCACAACCAGGTTAGTGCAGTGTACTTTACTTGTTTCCTTACCATTAACACTGAACTTGCTTTAATTTGTTTAAGTAATATGTATATTCATTATGCTGTAAATTTCCTGTTCATGTTCTTGCCTACGTCTACAAGTTCTACTTGTAACTAAGGATTAAAGTCCCTTGTTTGTGATGATTAATACAATATTTTTTCCTAGTTTGTTAGTATTTAATATTATTTTACCATGCAGATTTTTCTCTTACTGTAGTAAAATCTATTAATAATATTTTGAAAGTGTGATTCGTATCTACATGGAAATTTCTGGTAGTGATCTGTGGTAAGGCAGGCTGAGACATCCAATGCCTGTTGTAATTCAGAAAGCTTTATTGCATATCGCTATGTTGTCATTGACTTGATATAAGATTTTAATCAAATATGTTTACCTTTGAGACTTTTCAGAATTTTATAAAGTGAGAATTATCATTTGTGTCTCAAATGGGTGCTTATTAGTATTGCTTTCACTGGAATCTCTGAAACGTCTTCCCTAATCCCATTTCCATCAACCTGTTTCTTTCTTTTTGCACATTTGGCAAAACACTGTATGCTTTGTCTTTCCCCATGGTGTTCAGTTAGAGTGTCTTGGAAGGAAAGGATGTTACATGTGTAAAAGAGAATTGAAAAGGAAGAAATGATGGAGATGTGTGGTTATGGCAATAAAATGGGTGGTAGGCGTCGAGTGCCTCAGATAAATAATAATGTGTGGAGTTTCAGAGACATGAAGAAACAAGAAGACCCTGAATGTTTCCGTAAGAGTTGAATCAGGGGAATAGAAAAGTCACGTGGAATTCGTGTAGCATAAAGTTTGGGTTAATGAAAACAGCAATCCTTTGAGTGAGGGAGTAGATGTCAGAAGGGCAAGAGAAGATAAATTGGGTGGTGAGGTAAATGGAAGAAAGGAAATGACTGAAGGACCAATTAATTCCTGGTTTCTTCACAGACAAAACCTAAAGAAGCTGTTACAGCAACAACGTAAGCTGGACATTAGGGGTTTTTCTCTTTTATAAAACAACGGGAAATAAGATCAATTTCCTAGACATTAAATATTCTGAAAACTTTATGAAAATGAATTTGGAGATTATGAAGCTATTAAATTAAAGAAGAAAATCCTTAATAAAATAAATTTGATAGAAAGTGTAGATATGGATAATTTTTTTTTGCTATAGCTACATTTTATCTCACTGAAACTTCACATTATAAAAATTAACAAAATATGTTTTCAAAGAAAAATAGTTAGCAACTACATAATAATAAGGGGAAATCAATTTTAACATGAATTTAAAATGTTCTTCCAGGCCCCAACCTACTCTATGATTTCTTTGTAATGGAAAGCATTTTAAAAGTAAAAAATTCCCATATAAACAACAGCAAGACACCTTTACAGTGTTACAAATTTTTCTACTTGTGTAAATGTAGAATTCCTTTGATAGATCAGCCGATATTTTCAGTCTCTGTCAGATATTTCTTTAAAACTATGTTCTTGGAAGTCATTTCCCTCCCTCTGAGCTGTGCTTTGAAGTTTGTCATGCATACACACATTCAATAATTGTAAGGAAGAAGAGATAGAGGTGGCGAGTAATCACTGGAGGTACCATGCGCATCTTTCTATAGGATTTCTGTGTTAACAGAGACTCTCAACTCCCAGCATGTTAGAGTACAAGTGGAAATAGTACAGGAGAATAGGGCACAGTGACTTCAATATTACTTTTAACAGAAAAATCTTAAAATATGTGTTTTAGCAGAAAATATGCTTAATTCAGGGCATTGAGTTCCCCTGTAGATCAGACACATCTGATGCACAGGCTGGTCTCCTGTCCGAACTCTCTGCTCACATCTGATGGAACTCTCACCCGCTAAACACATTCACGAATATCCTCAAATCCCCAGGGCCCCACTGGCGACTTGCCTCCTGGGAGGCCCGAAGAGTTTTATTGCTTTCTGGATTATGCCAGGTATCATTGTCACTGAATATTTCAAAACCTTCTCTTCCCGAGTTAGACCCAGTTAATACCAACTGTCTTCTACAATCATGTGGACCCTGACTGTGCCTGCCTTTTTGCCAGGAAATGAACTGCACATTCCATCTCCCTTTAACCATCCATAAAAAGTGAATTGTCATAGTTCCAGTGTGATACAGGGCAGTTCTCCCTCCAGCACTGTGAAAGCTCATCGCCAGATAAAAATAGACTCTCCGTCCAAATTTCTTAAGACCACGATTAAATAGTTTCATATTTTGAAATGTGAAAATCTGTGGTAATTTTCTGTTAATAAGTAATTTAGGGTGAACTCAGAATTTCTCCTGTTTCTATAGTCAAATATTACAAGTAAAACGCTGATTCATGAGCCAACATTATGCAGAAATAAAAGGCGTTCCATTTGGTAATGTGCATCTAATCCAAATTGATTGTGTTCAGCCCCAGCATTTCAACTACTAAATTATCATCTACGTTTGCCTGTTAATAAATATTACAGATTCTGTCATTGTGTGTTTAAATCTTTTGAGATTACTGTGTCAACCTCATGCACCTTCAAATGAGAACACCGGAAAAATCAAAGTATCACTTCTTAATGCTAATATTGCTTCTTTTTACCATCTCAGGGAAACCCTGTCATCCTGTTTTGTCAGATGTCAATGTGGGAGGCAGGAGGTAGTGGAGTCAAATATTCAGGACTCCACAAATCCTATGAATAAGTTGCAGGCCCTCTCAAGCAAACGTGGACGGAGACACACCATGAAATAAACTGAAAGGCTGCCAATGTAGCGCTATTCCACAGCATCAAATCACCACATCAAGTCATGCAGAGTCCAAGATACTGCAGTAGTAACAAAATATTTTGGTGCATATAAGCCAGTCAGCATAGCATGGCTGCACAACACATTTATCAGCCCCTGAAATATGAATACACATAACGTGCTATTCATCTGAAGTAAAAAAGAAACTAAAGAGATGATAGTAATAGACATATAAGCAATAAACAAAATCATTTACCAAATGCCACGCATTGACCAGCTTTAGCTGAGTAGTTAATGAGAGTAAGAGAAAAACTTGCAGCTCCGAAGTGAGCCAATAGGAGAGGGAATCTGGTAAAACTTCTGGAGACCAAAACAAGTACCAAGCAACATGAGTTACCAGAAGTGAGGTTTGATGAAGATGAAGTTGCTCTATAGAAGCAGAAAAGGCAACGGCGGAAGAATCTGAGTCTTGAGATGTTTCACACAATAGAAAACTATTTTAATGCTGTGATGACTGAATTGAGAAGCCCTATCCACAGCAGTGCCCACATTCTCCCCTTCTTGCATAGGTGTCTAAGGTACTGCTATAATGTGGACACACAAAAGCAGCAAAATTGTCTCCTATGCAAAACAAGCCCGAAATCCAGGGGGAAGAAACAGCACTAGCAGACACAAAATGGAAAGAGAAATTTGGCAATGAATAAGCACTAAACTGTGTGTTGCAAACTACAAAATGCTATAAAGTACAATAGAAAACAGACATTAAAATTGGGTGCATTGTCCTTCAAAGACAGGTCCATAAATCTGAATGCATGCTTCACGTAAAGACCACTTTCAGAAACCTGGGCTGGGGAACCTGGTGCAGAGGAGAGAAAAGAAAATGGCAAAGTGCCCCATGACTCTCCTCCATAACAATGACTCCTGCTCCAACTAACCAAAAACATATCAGATGCTAGGGAAAGCAATACAAGAACTCTCAGGGAACTTAAATAAACACAGTCTGTTTGGTAAAATGGAATTGAAACAATAAAGTTAAGAAGATGTAAATAATGTACAAGTAGAAATAAAAAAGATGAGCCCACATAAAAAAGACAGGGAAAAAGTATGAAGAACTGGGAAAAATAAATATGAGAAATCTTCCAAAAGTTCATGGAAAATGAGCAACCTATGCAGCAATTCCAAATAGGTTTTGAACCAAAAAAAATCATCTAATTCTGTTTTTCCATGACCTTTTTGAAGTACTTGTATATGAATATGGAAAGTCTGATTCAATAACCAATCTCTCCTCTCCTTTAATATACTATTCAAAAAAGCAGAAAGAAAAGTAGTATTTTGTGTGTTCATGTGTTACATGAAAAATGGCAATGTAATTCTCTTTGGTTTGCACAAAACAGGCAAGAAACACAATATTCTGGGAACTGGGCTATCAGGACAACTATTGAAAAAATCACTATCATTTCTCAGGGTATGTTGAATCGAGACCACAATAAGTGGCGGATTATAATGGGCTCTATAAATGATGCTCTAAACCAAAACATTCTGGAGACAAAGGAGGTACTTATTAAATTATGTAGCATAACTTGGGCTGTCCCCAGCAAATTGGAACCTAGGGTCACCTGTCCTATGCTCAACATCACCCATGCAAATTCCTTGGGAGGGGCCGGCGCCGTGGCTCAACAGGCTAATCCTCCGCCTTGCGGCGCCGGCACACCGGGTTCTAGTCCCGGTCGGGGCACCGATCCTGTCCCGGTTGCCCCTCTTCCAGGCCAGCTCTCTGCTGTGGCCAGGGAGTGCAGTGGAGGATGGCCCAAGTCCTTGGGTCCTGCACCCCATGGGAGACCAGGAGAAGCACCTGGCTCCTGCCATCGGAACAGCGCGGTGCGCCGGCCGCAGCGCGCTACCGCGGCGGCCATTGGAGGGTGAACCAACGGCAAAAGGAAGACCTTTCTCTCTGTCTCTCTCTCTCTCACTGTCCACTCTGCCTGTCAAAAAAAAAAAAAAAAAAAAAAAAAAAAAGGAAATTCCTTGGGAGGGATCCAGTCTGCAGGAGTTGTGCCAATCTACCCAAGTTGGGCTCCAAGCACTTCAGTCATCTTGCTTCACACTTCAGATAAACCACTGATCCAGGGATTCAAATAGTCATGAATTTGAAAGGCAGAGTGGAGGGAGAATTCATTGGCATTAGTGTAATGAGAGAGCAGGGATCCTGGTCCTCAGTGGGGTGGGGTATGTATCTATTGCTGGAACAGGAACTTTGAATGGGAGTCAAAGCCCTAACCCAGCATAAGGGCAGGGGGATGCATAAGATACAAAACTCCATAGCAGCCAGTGGGGAGGCAGGGACAAGCTGCTTTGCCATCAGAGGTCTGGGACTGGACACAGAGGGTCCCAGCTAAGGGGAATGAGGCAAGGTAGAGAGTAGCTGACACCAGAAACCTGACCTGCTGGCAATTTCATTTCTTGGAATAGGGATCTGCATCAGTGGCTGCAGGTGAAGCCACTAGGTAAGCTCTAAAACCACATCCATGATTGTACCCCGCCAAAGCCAATGAAATCACAACTTAAGCTCTGAGTGTGAAATCGAGCACTAATATTTATGAAAATACCCTGGATACCATTAGAGGGAAGGTAGAGTTGGAAGAAAGCTAAATGAAGGAGAGAAATCACGTCTTTCAAATGATACATCTCCAGAAGGAAAAGCAGGTGAATTCTGCAGGATGAATGACCATTCAGATGACAAAGTGACTGAATCCAGGAGAAAACAGTCGGACAAACTCCTCCTCCAGCTGAACAGGTGATTCCGAGAAAGCAGCTGCTCAGATATCATACTGGAAGATGATATAAGAGAGCAGAAGCCTCTGTCAAAACCACTGGCCCAAGACCCCCACATCTGTCATCAAATCAGGACTTACACACCAACAATATGGCAATGGGAAGGTGAAGGGTTACCAATCTGGGCTTGAGTTAGGTCTTCTAGCTTAGGGCTTAAGAAAGCAGGAGCTTGCTCCAGATTATACTGTCTTATACTGTCAGAAACTGGGTAATTCCATAAATGGGTATCTTAATGTTTTTTATCTAGGGAGGAGGGATAATGGAGCATGGCTAAAGCTATGGCTGATGGACAAAGCGGCAGCAGACACCCAAGTTAGCTTGGAGAGGGGAAATGGGACATTTTGTGATTTGACAGGCTCTTTTGATCTGAGCTCCATGGTGACTGCAGAAAATCTTGGGTTAGCCTCAGTCCATTGCTGAAACCTAGGGTGCTCACTGGATGGTGCCATTGGAGGAACTGTGCAAGCAGAGAGCACAGCGGCTTACTAACACGGCGCCAGCTACAACCTGACAGCTCAGGACTGCCTTTTTCCTTCTCCTCTGATGGAATCACCACATTTGATCCTGTGCAGAGAATACTCACAGGCACTCAAGACACCTGGGCGTATTCCCAAGGATTTCTCCGAGAAGCTCAAAGGTGAGAACGCCCTAGTTGCAGAAAGATGGAGTTTCAGTGCCGAGGGACTTTGTTCAAGATCTTCCACTCCAGCCTGATTATTTTATACAGGAGGACACTGGGCCATAGGGGTTGTGGTGTGTGGGCTTGGGTATTCCACCTTTTATCTAGGTCTTCACTTTAGTAAGGTAGATGGCACACTGTCTATACCTCTACCTTCAAACCTAATGGATGCAGCAGGCGTGTGCCCTAAATGAGCTGAGTGTGTCCTGGGGTAAAAGCATTCTACAAAAATGACTTATAGTTTTTTCCAGTAGCTAATTCAATGCAGAAATTTTAATGTCAATAAAGGGATGGCAGATTTTTTCAAGATTTGATTCCCTTCTTTCATTCCACTATTTCTTTATTCATCCAACATGGATTGGCTTTCCATTTCATCAGTAGCGGTTCTCATTCAGACAAGGTTAAACAAACGTAGAGAGCATGGAGTGGAGTGTTAGAGTGCAAGACAGCCAGAAACGTGAGGAAAGGGAGGCTCCGGCACCTGCTAAAAAGCTGTGGTTCAGCCTCCTGGGTGCTTACGGGTCCTGCAGGGAGCATTCTGTGTGGAACCTGCTGCAGGGAATCTTCTGAGGGGAAAGAGCTGGGGGGACCCTCTCCAGGGAACATTTCCATGGGAACCTTCAAAGGGAATGACAGAGAGTAAGCTGTGATCAGAAGTGTGGGGCAGGATGCACTTAGGGGCATTTACAGGGTTCCCTGGCGTGCACTCAGTCCCCTCTTTGATGACAGCACCCTCCTTTCCTTGGGCAACCGCTCACTCCCACTCTGAATCCAGTTCAGATAAAGCCACTGAACTGCCTGTCTCTGGGAGTAGGACCTGACCCAGACCTGGCCATGCAGGACAGTTCCACCCACTGGCCAGAGCAAATGTTTCAAGTAACATTCAAGTGTCACTGGCAAGTGACCCCAGGCATGCCAACAAACTTAATTCCAGCACTTTATTTTTAGTTGTTACCAATAAAAAAAAATTCCTATTTGTGTTGGCTTTGACTCCAGTAGAAGATTGATCCTGAATTTTTTTTTTTTTTGGACAGGCAGAGTGGACAGTGAGAGAGAGAGACAGAGAGAAAGGTCTTCCTTTGCCATTGGTTCACCCTCCAATGGCCGCCATGGCCAGCGTGCTGTGGCCGGCACACCACACTGATCCAAAGCCAGGAGCCAGGTGCTTATCCTGGTCTCCCATGGGGTGCAGGCCCCAAGCACTTGGGCCATCCTCCACTGCACTCCCTGGCCACAGCAGAGAACTGGCCTGGAAGAGGGGCAACCGGGACAGAATCCAGAGCCCCAACCAGGTGGGGGACTAGAACCCAGTGTGCCGGCGCCGCAAGGCGGAGGATTAGCCTATTGAGCCATGGCGATGGCCGAATCCTGAATTTTTGAGGGTCAACATGTAGAGCCAGACAGTGTGGCCTGGAGTACACATGAGCTAAGACAAAACATAAATACCAAGTATTTTTTTTTATTTATTTGACAGGTAGAGTTAGAGAGAGAGAGAGAGAGAGAGAGAGAGAGGTCTTCCTTCCATTGGTTCATTCCCCAAATGGCTGTTATGGCCGGTGCTGCGCCAATCCGAAGCCAGGAGCCAGTTGCTTCCTCCTGGTCTCCCATGCAGGTGCAGGGGCCCAAGCATTTGGGCCACCTTCCACTGCCTTCCTGGGCCACAGCAGAGAGCTGGACTGGAAGAGGAACAACTGAGACTAGAACCCGACGCCCATATGGGATGCCCGTGCCGCAAGGCGGAGGATTAACCAAGTGAGCCACGGTGCTGGCTCAAATACCATGTATTTACCATAAAACTAGAGCCAATTGACACCTAAAATAAATCCCTGGGATGTTCACTTATATTAAAAATTTCATTTTACTCCTATTTGTTTAAACTGTTTGGGTTATGTTTCTAGCTCAAATAATACAGTAAAATAAAAGGAAATGAAATAAAACGCAAAAGTGGCAACTATCAAGGATGAGCTTGCCATCTGTCCTGAATAAAAACGTAGTATTCTTTATTTTGATTAGGGCTATTAAAAGTTCTTTTTTTTTTTAAAATTAACTGATGGAGGCTGGTGCTGTGGTGCAGTAGATTAAGCCTCTGTCTGTGGCATGAGAATCCCATATGGGTGCTGGTTTGAGTCTTGGCTACTTTACTTCTGATCCAACTCCATGCTAATGGCCTGGGAGAGCAGTGGAAGATGGCCCAAGTGCTTGGGCTCCTGTACTCACGTGGGAGACCCGAAGAAGCTCCTGGCTCCTGGCTTCAGATTGGCCCAGTTCCGGCCATTGTGGCCATCTGGGGAGTGAGCCAGCAGATGGAAAACCTTTCTTTCTGTCACTCCCTCTCTCTGACAGTAACTCTGCCTCTCAAATAAATAAATAAATCTTCTAAACAATTTACTGATGAATAAAGAATGAAAATAGTAGGTTAAAACTTTTTAAATACCTCTGAAGAGAGCTAAAATTCCATCTTATACTATAACTTGGTTGTGCAAGATAAGTTTAACATATAGGTAGTCATTCTCTTTCTGAGCCTATACCTATGACAACTGGAAAAAAATTTTAACCATGCAACTGAGTCTGAATTTAGTCTGCTATGTTAACATAATCAGTCCTTCCAAAGGAAACGCTCTTCTATTGGACACCTACATTAGTTCTGAACATAGAGAGTGGGTGACTTGTATACCACATTGGCAACAGGTTGGTATCGGTCCTCAGAGGAAGTGATTTCACTCTTCTCTGTACTGAGATTGGCTAGAAATACAAAGCTTGTGTGACTTGTGAGCTGTCCTCCTTTGTATGGGCCAGTGCTCAGTGGTGTCCCCTGCTGGCTCAGGAACACAGGGGCTTTTCCTATCATTGTGGGATCCCTGAGATCTGCCTGTGCCACTCATTAACTGTCAGCTTTAACAACCTACTATGGAGCCCTAGGTGACAGCCACCATGCCTCTGCTATGGCACCCCAAGGTCAAGCTCCCCACCTTCTGGCTCATGCCTACATCCATCAAGAAGGACAGTGTGCCTGACATGCACAGTTACATTGCTGTAACTGTCCTGCACTGGTGTAGTATGGTCCTCAAGTTGTCCTCCTCTCAGCTTATCAGATGGGCACAGATTCCCTGGCATGTGGACCACTATTTTGTTATGAGCATTTCAAATCTCTAACTGACCAAAGGCAAAGAGGAGAAATCAGGGACATGTGTCAAAATATTTGTGTTTTCACTTTTTCCCATGAGCCCTCAGGTAGAAGTGGGGCCTGTTTTGTCTGTTTGAACACTACCTATGTCATAATCTCTTTTCTGCTTCCAGTTATGTCCTAATGATGGACATGATCTCCTATACCATGGGCCAGTGCTGTGTATGAAGTCTTCCTAGAGACTTAAGAAAGAGAAAAGGGGACTGTGGGACAGCTAATAATTGTCTTAAGGCCATGGTCTGTCTGGGAAAATGACTGTCTTCCATCATAGCCTTATTTGATTGGCTTTTCTCCTTGCCAATCAGCTGTAAGAAATCAAAATATCACTTTGGGTAAAGTGAGACGGTTCAAGGCCTCACCTTTTGAAAACCACAAAAGGAAAGTGTGTGAAATGTTTGACACTACACTTCTACTGCATCACGGAGTTTCTATGGTGCAGGGATTTTCACATATGTTATCTTAATTAATTCTGTGCTCCAAAGTTTTTAGAAAATAATGAACAATTCTCTATATGATTGATGCTATTGCTTTCCCATCAATGAGAAGATGAATCTCAGCAAAACATTTGCACAAAGTCACACTTTGAGCAGGAGGCTTGGCTTTGAATTTGAGTTCATTTAACTCAAAGTCCACTTTCATAAAGATTCTATATGACTCAGGGCTGGGAAAAAGGACTAATACAATTTATGAATCAAATTTATACAGTTTCTAACAGAAATATGTTCAAGACTTGAATCAAAAAAGATAAAACAGAAAAACCATAAAGGTGCAGTGAGAGTTTAACAGTAATTCATGTCCAAAGAGGATGGAGGAGATCAAGGTTGGTGACAACTGATGTTAGCTTGGGAGGTGGGCAGTGGTGGTCAGTGGGCAGGAAACTGCATCTGAACCATCTATCTAATCCGAGCGCCAAAACAGAGACAAGAAAAAAGGTGGGTAACAGGCATCAAAACAAGAACTAAAAAGTTGGGGGAGACGGGCCAGTTCTGTGGTATTGCAGGTAAAGCCACCGCCTGCAGTGCCAGGATCCCATAAGGGTAGCAGTTCAAGTCTTGAGTACTCTAGTTCCGATCCAGCTCTCGGTTATAGCCTGAGAAAGCAGTAGAAGATGGGCCCAAGTCCTTGGGCCCCTGCACCCACGTGGGAGACCTGGAGGAAGTTCCTGGCTCCTGGCTTCCAATTGCCACAGCTCTGGCTGTTGAGGCCATTTGGGAAGTGAACTAGCAGATCAAAGACCCTCCCCCCCACTCTGCCTCTGCCTCTCTGTAACTGCTTTTCAAATAAAAATAAATCTTTAGGAAAAAAAAGAAGCTGGGGAGAGGCACTAAAGACAGAAAGAGGATGTGAAATTCTTCCAGACTGAGAAGGCTTGACCTTGAAGGGGAATTAGAATGTGTCCAAGAACTGCATGTTTCAAGAAGGTGAATTTTGACTCAACTTACAGAAAAACTTCACACCAAATATGAAATGGGAACCAGGCAGAGCAGTGAGAATCTCACACAGAAATAGGCCAAGGAGAAGCTATGGAAACACCTACAAGTCACTAAGAAAAGCTCAACCGATCCAGTAGCACAAGAGCACATTGACTGCAGACTCCATCTTGCCCCTCTAGATGGTTCTCTTTTCTCTGCTCTACCCTGCACTGCACAAACCAGAGCAAGGGCTCCTGGGGCTCCCTGGGGTATTATACAACAGCAGCACTGGCTGCAGGAAACTGCCATCAGTCAGTTCATCCCCTCACAGTCCCTGGGACAGCTCTTTCCTTCCAGGACCACTTGAGGCTGGCTGCATCCTTCGAGGTCACAGGTCCATCTCAGTGCTCTCCCCATGACTTGAATCGGGATCCAGCTATTGGAGGTGCAGGGTTCAGTTCCTCCCATTTTGTGACCACAACGTTGCAAGGCATGCAAGACAAATGTTATTAATGCTATTTTACAGGTGAGGAGAATCAGAGAGGTGAATGTCCCAGGTCACATGTTTAGTAAGTGGTAGAGCAAGCAGTCACATCAAATGGCTCCAACCAGTGGGAGGAATGTGTACTGGAGTCCATCACAAGTTCCATGGGCACTAGAGGCAATGTACATGCAGGTGCACATTCTTGAATATTAAATCTACCTGATGGCCATTTACTTTTCTCCCCCCACCTTTACTCCTTTCTCTCCTTCTCTCTCTTACTTTCTTCCTATGTCTTTCTGCCTTTCTATCTCTCTTAATTTTTCTCTCTCCCTCCTTACTTTCATCCCCATCTCTTTCTGCATGTCCCCCTCCCCACCTCCCTTCCCACGTCCAGGCCTGAGAGTGTAAAGAGTACCAGGATTGTTACCTGCTTTGGGATCCTGCCCACATCTCAGTACATCCCCCTTTTATTCATATCTCCTGAAAGTTCACTGTGGGTGTGCCTCTTGTCTCCTCCCGGAGCGCTGACTGACTTAATGCTTGAAGAGAACCTCACATGGGAAGAGATCCAAATGGCCTCTAAAACAGCTCTGAAAAGATGCTCGACAGCATTATTAATCACCGAAATGCCAACTGCAGCCCAAGAGATATCATTTCACACCCACCAGATTGGCAAAAATTAAACACTTGATGGTAACAAGTTTTGGCAAGAATAGAGAATAGCGAGAAGCCTCATAAACTAATAGTGGGAGTGTTATTTGATACAAAATCACTTCAGAAAATAATTTGACATTTTTCAGGAAAGTGAAAATATGCATAACTTCTGATCCAGCTACTCTGCTTGCAGGCATAGACAAGAATGTGCTTCCAGGCAAGGCTGATAATGGAAAAAACCTGGAAACAATGCAGATGTCTGTGGACCCAGAAAGGGATAAATGCGTCATGGTAGGCTCATGAGATGAAATATCATCCAGCAGTGAAAAATAAATAAAGACTAAAGCTGCACACATCAGCATGGTTAGAGTTCAAGACACAAGAATGAACAAGAAAAGCAATTTGCAGAGTATCTTCAACGTGATTCATTCATATAAAGTTCAAAGGCGTGCAGAACAAAATGAGATCCTGTTTAAAGGATACATACATATGTGGAAAATCTGTAAAGACAAGTAAGGGAGTGACAGACAGCAAATTCAAGAGAGTGTTTATTTCTGGTGTATGAAGAATTGTGGGGATGCACACCAGGACTCAAAGGGAATTTGTCACATCTCTTGTAAACTGGGAAATATGACAGTTTTTTTTATTTCTCAAACTTCACATAAGTTTTAAATATTCTTTTCCATGTATATAAACTTTAACCAAAAATAATGAATATTAGGAGGCAGATAATTGGCTCAGCAATTAAAAGGCCACTTGGGACTCCTACACCCCACACGGAAGAGCCTGGTTTGAATCGCAACTCTTTTGCTTCTGATCCTGCTTCCTGCCAATGCACATCCTGGCAAGTGGCAGGATATGGTTCCAGTAGCTCTTGGCTTTGACCTGACCCATCCCAAGCTGCCCTAGGGCATTTGAGAAATGAACCAGTGGATGGAAGATCTCTCTATGTCTGGTTTTTTCTTTCTCTCTGCCTTCTGAAAATAAATAAATGCAATTTTAAATATATATACACTAAAATGTTCTAAAAGCCCGCAAAATAAGAACTTAGGCATGAAAGTTATTAGATTATAGAAAATGGTGACACTGTAATAGTTTTACACTGCATAACGAGCAACCACAACATCAATCATCCCCCATTTTCTAAGTGACAGAAATATCTATGTGTCTTGTCTTAGCTGGGTCCTCTCTCCCAAGGTTGTAACATCTGCCATTGTTTATCATTATGTATATGTTGCTTGCTAATTGTGTGCATCTCCCCAGGCCACAGATGAAAGGACCCATGAGGACAGGGATTGTGAGAACAGTTTGCTCATTAAATGCCCCCCCCCCCCCGAAGGCAGTAGAAGATGGCCCAAGTCCTTGGGCCCCTGTACCCACGTGGGAGACCCAGGAGAAGCTCCTGGCTGCTGACTTTGGATCAGCTCAGCTCTGGCCGTCTGGCCATTTGGGGAATGAAGCAGCAGATGGAAGACACTAGCTCTCTCTCTAACTAACTCTAACTCTAACTCTAACTCTAACTCTAACACTCTAATTAACTCTAACTAACTCTAACTAACTCTAACTAACTCTAACTCTCTAACTCTAACTCTCTAACTCTAACTAACTCTAACTCTCTAACTAACTCTAACTCTCTAACTAACTCTAACTCTCTAACTAACTCTAACTCTAACTCTGTATTTCAAACAAATAAAAACAAATCTTTTTAATTGAAAATGAATCTTGATGTGAATGGAATGGGAGGAGTGGGAGATGGGAGGGGTGCGGGTGGGAGGGAAGTTATAGGGGAGGAAAAGCCATTGTAATCCATAAACTGTACTTTGGAAATTTAGATTTACTAAATAAAAGTTTAAAAAAGTAAATCTTTTTAAAAAACGCTCCCTAGCCTTCCTGCCGGCAAGGCTAGGGCCACGCCAGTAGCTCTGGACAGTGGAGTACCAGCACAAGAAACTGACAACATCTCTGTGCTAAACAGTGAAGAGCCAAGGTGTCTCCTTGCTCCCAATCTTCCCCTGTCACCATGACTGTTTGGATGCTACCTTTTGCAGGTTGTTCAAGGAAGTCTTCTGAACTGCTTCAGGCTTCCATGGGCAGGAAGTAAACATTTCTTGTGTCACTTCTCTGAGATTAAGAGCTCTGTTCCATCTCACAGTATACCATGACCTAGCCCAACTTTCCCCCCTCTTCTTCGTTATTGTACATTTGCTATTTAGAAGAGTGTCTAGGGCATTGTAAACACTTGTTGGTGCTTGTTGAGAGAATGGAAATTCGGGAAGAAGGAAGGAAGAGTAAGCAAGAGTGAAAAGGGGAGGGGGAGACCAGGAGAGAGGGAGAAAAGGAAGGAAGTGGGAGAAAAAGAAGGAAAAAGAAATCAGAAAAGAGAGGGAAAGGAGACAGGGAATAAAGAGGAGAGAAGGAAAGGAGAGAAAGAAATGACCACTGAGTAACTTTAATATCCAAGGAGACGCCCTGTTTATACAGTGGTTCAAGTCCATGGGTCCTGGGATGGACCCCAGGGCAGGTTCCTCCCATTGCTCAGAGCCATTGGCCCTGCTTGCTGTCCCTCTTATTAAACATGTGATTCTGCGTAAGTTCTGCACCTCTCTGATTCTCTGCTCACAATCAATGCGCACAAATTTTCCAAATGTTTTTCTAACTGCAAATTAATATACAAATAGGAAGGATTATTGCAATTCAGCTTTCACTGGCTTTGGGCTAAAACTATTAAACAGGAAAATTACATAACAACTCTAGTGAGTAAATAGATACAAGAATTAGAAAATAGTGGAGCAGCAGTATTGACTCATAACAGGTATATTCCTATTCAGAAACACATTTGTGATCTAATCACAACTAGCGCAAGACTGTGTCTTATGAGTTTATTGATAATAAAATTATAGGTTTTCATTATCTAAAAATGACTATTCTATGGAAGAAAGAATATTCTATTTAATAAATGCTTATTTGATTTTTCAAAGGCCCTGGGTTGGAATTTTTAGGAGAAAGTAGTAGAGATTATAGCAATAGGGTGTAAGAACATTGGCCTAGATCAATCCTTGGCAGATCTGGTGTTGGAAACCCAGAAGGCTGGCACAGTTCCTAGTCATAACATCTGATTCTCTTAATTTTATTAGGGAAATTAGAAGCTGGAGAAACCCAGGGACACATTCTCTAAATATCAGAAAATGCTTTTCCATTTGAAAAAAAATATTAGGAGTTGTGCCAACAAACGTGTGTAGAAAACACATCAGAAAAAGAATATCATTCCTTCCTTAAAGCAGCTTGACTTGTACTCCTGAAGTGAGTTGATCAACTCACAAATTCTCTTTGCTTCTATTCTATGTCCAGCTTGGTCTGCAAGCATAATAATAGAAGGGTTGAAATCTTCCAGAATTATGAAGGACACTTTTAAAATTTTCAGGTTATGAGCATTAAAATAAGTAACCAAAACTTCATTATATATTAGGTCCACATATTTAAAAATCTTGTTTCATATGTATTTATTCAGTACCCACTGGTGAATAAATTAGACACAAATCACATAAATCAACAGAAATCATGAGTTGATGCACACTCTGTAGGCTTCATTGTTCAAGCAGTGGAATAATTGATCCTCCACAACCTCTCTCAGCCACGAGGCATGGACAGATGCTCCTCATGAGATGAGGCAGGCTTGCTTTTCACACCAGTGTCATACACAAACTTATTTTACATCTCTGTGTCAGTTGACCTTAGTTATTCATTTTATAACCATCTCAACCAGGTCCTTGCCCAAGAACAGGAGAACTAAAGTTTTCAATGAAATGCCCTCTTCTTACGTACCTTAATTATTACATTTAGTCAATAATTTAGTGAGAGGTTCTATAGCCTATTATGCATATATTTGGTGTCCAGGCTTATAATTCATTTTTTGGATCTTAAATTTCAACTGACCTGACTCTGACAGAAGTTTTGACTTCTAAATATATAGGCAATTAAGTCAATTTCTGGATGGAAGTCATAAGGGCCGTAATTTGAAAAAAAAAAAAATGTGGAGTAGACTTCATCACTCAACTACTACATTTGATTTTCTTGAAAATAAAGGACAGTCTAAATTCATCATTTAAACTCAACTGAGAATTAAGTCACACAGGGAGGAAGAACACAGACATTGATGCTTTCATAGAGCTTCCTTTGCCACTTACTGGTCTAGTATTAGGCCTACTCTCAGGGGCTCCAATAACCTCGAGCTTGAGGTTTTTGCCTCCCTGTGGGGTGTCTACATTACCTGTGTGTCTCCTATAATAACTCTTACCCTTCCACAATCAAAGGTCACATGCTCTTTCATGGCTGCCCACCAAAGTCCAATTGTCTGCCTGTGAAACGATGCCAAGTTTCTCTCAGCTCATTTGCAGGCTTTAAGAAGATAAAAAGGTCAAAGATGAGTTCATTAAGGCTGTTGCACTCCAGATGAATTCTCAACTTTTCTGGGGTTCCCTTTGATAACTGAGATATTCAATGCCCCATAAGTAAGTGGCCTCCCAGAATCCTATTACTGCATTTTTACAACATCAAAGTTTTTAGATGCAAGTATAATTTCTATCAAGGGAGAATAAGCCATCAAGTTTCTTGGAAAGTTTACTGAGTTCTAGTTATGATAGCAATAATTTTCAAATACAGTAGCCCTTATTAACATGTTGTTATATTTACAGAGCTACCTTAGCAGTAATAAAAATATTTTTTAAACTTTAGATAAACGAGTCTACTTTTTGAGCTGAGACAACTCGTGCAATCCCATGACTGTTTAGTTGGTTGTGTTCTACAATTTTATCATTTACTCATCAGTTTCATTGTTCCACAGAGTGAACACCTGAGTCAGTAGGCTTTAACAGATCTGGCTGGAGGCGCATAGCATGATGGAAGGAAGGAAGCCCTTTGCAACTCAATGCAAACTCCCGACTCTTCTCCAACAGTTTAAGGAAGTTCTTTCAGATCTGAACTGGCAGGAATTGCAGAATTTTCTAGGACAAACACAGAGGCCTACAGTTTCCAAAATAACAAAAGCTCATTCTACACCACACAAGATTAAGATTGTCTTTTCCAATTATCTGGACAATCTAGGCAGAACAGATTATCAAACCAGATTGTGGAGCTTCAGAGTGGAATGAGATTTGGCTGTCCACATGTCTTAAGTTAATCAAAACGTTTGCTAGACTCCATTTGATTGAGTGCTCTGTATATACATCATCCAAGAACAATTATAAAGAGCAATATAATTAATGCAGCAGCAAATCCTTAGCAACCCTGACCCTCATGTTCATCATCTCAAAACTGGATTGATGCCTACCTTGCTGGGTTATTAACAGAAGCTTTTTGAATATTTTGGCTTCCAGTAAGCATTCAACAAATATTTGCCAAAGAAATGGTCCCACTTAGAGCTATCTCAAAGTCCACTGTTGAATCTACCAATGAAAACTTAAGTATTGACTCAGGGAGCCCAATAAATCTAATTCATTCAAATTAGATAACCTATTAAATTGGCTGGAAATCTTTTGGATACCTTGTCTTGGCTTATAAATCTTGAGGTTCCTGAGAAGAGAAATTAAGTATAATGAGCCCTTTAATCAGTTAAAAAAGACCTCAGATTGAGACCAAACTCTCCCAGGCAATCAGGTCCACAGTTTGACCCACAAAATAGAACATTCTCTTGGTGAGTGACTTGGTTACAAATAGTGCAATTCAAGGTGAAATGCAGATTGTGTGCACAACTGAAAATCTTGTGATTTTATTCTATCACATAGAGAAACTGCCTTCTAAAGAGTTGATACCACGGCTGCCTTCTTCAGATTGTATTAGAAATACTTAAAAGTATATTTCCTTGATGCATACCCTTGAAATTCCAATTTTTTAATACCAAATTTATGGCTCGTACTTTAAATAAGGAAAGAAAATGCCTTTGTACTTCAGGTCTGTCCTCCTTCCCTGGACTAACAAATAGACTATGCCTGGCAAAAGGAACCTCAGCCTGTTCTAGTCAATTATTTACTATGAAGCATTTACATCACATGTCAGCTAAAGGTTTATGCTGTCCACATAAATCTCTATCCTATTTTGTGTCCCATATAATAAAATATTAGGCCAATTATTCTACACTTTATGAAGTTGTCCCTTTCTCATATTTCCTTGCAACTTATAAATGGAATGGGAAGGTCCTTTAATTCAAGGTTAAATTTGTTGGTATAATTTAAAGAGCAATTGGTAGTGATACAGCAAATGTACAGCACAAGGAGCAATCACATCCTAGTCCTTCCATTTGCACCATTCAGCTTGTCTTTGGTCTCATGGCATTTTTACAAGCCCTGTACTTTTGTTTGTTTTGTAAACAGGGGAGAAAGATTTAGTGACTGTCTTAGCCCATTTTTTGTTACAAAATCAGAGTCCTTGCTACTGGGGGAATTTGGCTCATGATTTTGGAGGCTGGGAAATGCAGGAGCATGGTACCGCTCTCTGCTCAGCCTCTGGAAAGGACCTCAAAGCAGCAAGATGAGTGGGCATGGGTGGAAAAGGCAAAACCCAAGCGACACACTTGCCTTTTAACAACCCACACTCACAAGAACCAACCCACCCTGCAAGAATGGCAATCATCCCTCTTGGTGAACTGATTGTATGCCCAAAGTCCCACCACCTTTGCACCCTGTTAGAGTGGAAGTCACGTTTCATCATAAAGTGGGTGGGGACAACCCACATCCACACCACGGCAGTGACCTGGACACCCGAGAGGCCACATGAAGGGGACAACGTGCCTAGCTAAGCACTGAAAACCACGTGGACTCTTGGTGACAGCATCCTTGGCAGCGATCGCTGAATAGCATCACAGGGCCACAAACAGCTCTTCCCTAACTCTTGCCTTCACACAGCATCTGGAGACAAGAGCACTCGCAGGATAATAGACTAATGAGTGTCGACGTCAACAGCAATAAAATAAGATCAGAACCCCATGCTCCCAACAGTGTGGTCTTAGCACAATTGGGCTGTATTTTATTCTCCAGAATTCCAAGTTTTGTTTTAAATTCTGCACATCACAGCCATACTAAATATCCCCCTAGACAAGACACAGAGCTGCTGAGTAAGACCCCTGCAAATCAGCAATGCTTTTTCATAAGACCAACATCCATAATTTATATCTGCATACAATTAGCCTGTTTACATTTATACATTTTTTGCTTCCTTTTATGTGAAATATTCCAGGATACTTGGTAATGCATTCAGAATACCCTTTTTAAAATAAAGACTCCAGGACTCAACAGTTTATAAAATCCGATAGCTAATAAATACTTTATATGAATAAAAAAGTGTTTTCTTAATCAGAAACAGTATATTTGTATTTGAGCTAGCCTTTTCTGCCTCCTAGGCCAATGGCCCTGCATTGTATGAATCTTTATTTTTTTAATATATATAGAGAAAAAAATGCTACTGCATTTCTGGGTGGTTCTGCTTGCACACAAATACCACATTCTTTCTATTACCCATCATTGGTCAGTATGGGGCTATTTTTTATGACCATGCTAACTTATGTTGGCCAAGTTCACCCCTTGACCACATAGAATGAAGAGAGAAAAATTTCAATCAGTCATTCAGAAATTTAGTGTCCTTGGTGTCAAGATTCTGAACTTCCTCCACATATTTAGCCCATACATAGGGAAATCCAGGGAATTGAGCTCAGCAACGTCAGATATTACCTAGGCCCCATGATCCCAGAAAACAGTTAAGGTTCATGGAATCTTGAACCCTTTTGTCCTCTGGAAAGTGCTTGCTGCAAAGAACCAGCCTTCCACACTGGCCATGGGTGAGTCTTACAGATGCCTGCCCACTTGTTCATCTAAGACAAAGCCAGACACAAAATCTCCAAATTCCTTTTCTGTACCCATGAACATGTAACTGAGCTGCTGGCCTCCACTGATCAATCAGGACCACGTTTGGTCAAGTTTCCCGCATTCCTCCAAGTCCTTGAACCTTGGCCTACGTTCAGCCTGAGCCAACAGGATGAAAAGTCTTGGGACCAAGTCTTGGTGCTGCTTTCCTGATAGAGCCACTGGGTCAGTCCATGCCTTGCTCAGACCTCAGCTGTAGTGCTCTGCTCTCTTCACCCATAGATAAACCCCTCCTGCTCCTGGAGTCCCCGTGTGGAGCAGAAGGCAAACTGAAACCCTCCGCCTTATGCATGGAAGATTAAATTAGCCCCGCCATCTGGAATTAGGTGCAGCCTTATGTGCATCCTAGAGCCACTCAGGACAAATCTTGGATTTCTGCTTGGTGCCTATGAGCTCCCTCCTACAAACTGTGGTCTTTCCCCAGAACAGTCCAAATAGATGCTCCATGATGGATGTCTTATCCTGAGGTCAGCCTTTATCTTGCAGATCTTGGCTGGGGCCTCCTCGGTCCAGAAACCATGTCAACACTACCTGCTTCATTTGAAGCCTGCCTGCATTCCTGCTGCAGCCACCGGTTTCTAGTGATTCAAATCAAGCCTGTGTTTTCCAGGTATCTCCAGACAAATCCATGGGCTTCTGCTGAACTTGGGTAAGTTTCTCCTAATCTTTGTCCCTTCCTGGTTTTGGAATCCTCAGCGATAGCATGATTTAAAAATTTCCAAAATAATTCATAGACTACACACTGGCAAAATTGTCTTTTGTCAGGCTTGTTCAGATGCTAAAAGATTGTAACATTTCCAATCATTTCACATCTAAATAGCAACTCAAATCTCTTTGAAGAGCTATTTCACAAAGTCCTTAAGTTATTGCAGCTATTGCCAAAACCAAGAAGAGAGAAAGGGGCTCTCAAAAGAATCAGTGATAAACTACAAAGTGAGATATGAGAATCTGCTGCCATGAAAATATGCATGTATGCAACATGGAAATAAAGAAGTAACAGAAAATATTAATTAGCAATATCTCCTAGTATCTTAACTAATTCATTTTTCAGCCATTCATTTATCTATTCTTTAAACTATTTAACACTAAGGTCTCTATAGGTGCCAGGTACTGTGCCAATGTTTGGAACTCAACCATGAAGAGGCAGGCCAAACATCTGCCCTCATAAAGTCTGAACGAAGGAAATTTTAAAGTGGGTTTTGAACATGAACCAACAATTTAGTAGGTGCATAAATTATAGAGTGAGTTGTACCTGTCCATGCGATGAACTATAGTTGCTAACATAATGGGCTAGAAAATGCAATTAGTCAGCAAGGCTTCCAGCTTGAGCTCTTGAGATATTTTTGTCCTTGTCACTAAAATCTATGCATCTATGAGTTTTCTTTCTGAATCTAAAATCTGGAGCTCTCCTCTGTCTGATTTCAGGAAAGGAGAATCAATGCCAACACTCGATATTAGAAAAAGAAATGAACGGGCATGCATGACACGCCAGTGAAGGGACATAAATGTTTTTCTTTGACACAGTGTCAGTGTCGTGTAGAACACACATCAGTGGGAAGGTATTTTAAATTCCTTGACATGTACTGGAGAGTTCCCCTTCTGGATGTTGGAAAACTCATTTTGAGGATGTCAATGAAATATAAAATTCTACATACATAAATACAGTTACCATTGATTACAATTTCCACTGGGAAGAATGAATTCAAAAGATATGGATTCATTTACTTTTTTGGAACAAAAAATGTGCAAATAAAAAAATTAAAAAGAGCCTGTTACACCACCCAGGAGATCAGGGACAGTTTTCATTATTGTTGGTTTTGTTGTCTGTTGTTTGTTTGTATTCACCCTGCCTGTTTTAGTAAGATGTGAGGCAGCTGCCTCTCATTTCCATAGCCTCAAACATACACATACTTTATTCATTTTGTGATCAGTAATTAAAATTATTATATTCCAGACCAAAGCATATGATAGCATAGCCATTTTTAGTCCTGCTCTTTGAATTCATCAGAACTGAGATTGAATATGTGTGTGTATGATTCTTCATTCATGGGCACAGCAACTTCACAAGGAAACCCACTCTACAAGTAGAAATCTGCAGAGATCAAGAGATTTGAAAATCCCAAAATAGAGTGAAGAGGCAGGTTTATAAGATAAAATCAGAAGTATAACTTACTTGAAACTGTCAAATATTGCTCCAAACCTAAACTGACCCAAATATACCAAATGTGAGGATAGCATAAATACAAATCTTGATAATGTGAGAATATTAAGAGCTCCCAAGTCCCCATGGAGAAGGTGTCATAGAACTTTGGAGTAAAGGGCAGTGTTGGACATTAAATCCAGTAATTTTTGTCTTTGTGCTTACTAATTTAATGAACTCTTTAGACCATCTACACTGGAAATAATAGGATGTTGGAATACTATTTTAGGAGACCCTTCAAACTCTTTCACATAGCACAGATTCAGAGAAAAAGACCATGAGTCATTTAACAGACAATGAAACTGATATGCATAGCAGAAAACTTCTGTAATCATTACCACCTGAATGTAATTCTGAAACTTGAAGATACTTCTGAAATTGATCTAATTTCTGCCATTAGAAAGGAATATAGTTCCACTTCTCTCAGCGGAAGAACCCAAATTTCAATTACAAGGCAGAAAATATGTCACTAGATATATAGAATGGATAGACACAGAATTGATAGATTACAGAAAGCTAATAATGATGATAGATGAAGGATGTAACAGATAAATACATAATAGATAGATAATCGATGATAGATCCCTAAAGGTGGATAGATAGAAAACTAAAGGATGATAGAGATAGGAGATAGATAGGTACACGATAGATGTTAATGAAAGATTGATGGACAGTTGATAGATAATAGAAAGGTATTTATTTATTATTTGTTCTCTGGAGTCAGAGAAGTCCAATATCAAGGGGCTGACAGGTTGCCAGGACCTCCTTGCTGCATCACGATGGAGAGGTCACGAGGGAGTAGATCCAGCTTCAAGTCCTTTCATAATTGCCATTGACCCTTAATGAGGATGAGCCTTATGACCTAAGCATCACCCATTAGGCCCCACCTCCAAACACTGCTGCATTGGGGATTAAGTTCCAACACACACATGTTTGGGAAGAACATTCTAACCATAGTGCCTCCCTGGGATGCCATGAAAGTGATGTTATGATGCATCCTATTAGCTCTGAGTATTGCTGACTCCTTGGCTCAGTTCTTGCTTTTGCCCTTGAAAATTGAGATCAATAGCATCTGGAAGGCAGACTACTGCCACGTGCACCCAAGTAGCTATGGCCAAGGAAGCAAAGCAGGGTTCTGCTCTAAGAACTTGGAGTTTCCCTCCCCCAGAGCAGTGGTGTTGGAGTCCAACCAGTCATTCTAACAAAGTCAAGGAGCCCTAGACACCTGTTCAGGAGAAGACACTGACTCAGTGTTCCTGGACAATTCACAACCTCCCCCTTATCCCATCTTCAAGGAAAAGATCAAGGAACAGCAGGAAACAGGAATTTAGGATGAGCTTCTCCTCATGAAAGGAATGGGGAAGGGGTAGGGGGTCCTCCAAAGAAGACATCTCTTCCATATTCTCATCCTATTATCTGGACCTTGACCAAAATATTGGCTCATTTTGTACAATAAAAGATAATTTATTGTGGACACAAATGCTGGGATGACCAAGGACAAGAGTGGTTTTCAACCTAGTGTGCATCACATTTCAGGCATAATCATAGTTGATTTGCCATGATCTCTCAAAGTTGTGAATCTTGCTATTTTAAAAAATAACTATTTATTTTCATTTTATTTGAAACAGAGAAGAGGGAGGGGAGTAGGGGGAGAAAGAGAGAGAGAGATCTACCATCCACTGGTTCACTCTTCAAATTTGCACAACAATCAGGACTGGGTTAGACTGAACCCAGGAAACTAGAACTCAGTCCAGGTCTTCCACTTGGGTGCAGGACACAAGTAGTTGATCCTCATCTGGTGCCTTCCAAAACACGCATTAGCAAGGAACTGGATCAGAAATGGAGAAGCTGGGACTTGAACCATGTACTCCAATATGTGATGCAGGTGTCCCAGGTGGTGACAAGACACTCCACTGAATACCCACCCCTCTTACTCATTTTGATAAGCGCTGCTTCTAACTTCTTTTTATTATAGACCGTATTTTAATGACTGCATTTTGAAGGCAAACAGCCTTTTGTGAGTAGATAAGATTATATGAGCCTGCTAGTGCTTGTCTATAAATCAACAATCACTGTGCCTGCAGCAACCACTGTTCTTTCTCAATATTGCACCATTTCTGCCACATGAGGTTCAAGCCATGAATGTGACCAATATCATTTAAGAAAAATAGATCCTGATACATTTGACATTTCAAGATATTTAATGATGAGACAGTAGGTATTTTGACATTTAATTTGAAAATAGCAAATGTTTAACATTATAGCTACAGTCTTATTCATGTGTATGCAACTTACAGGTTCAGGATAGCATATCTGTCTGAAAACACTATACATTTAATAAGTGTTGACTAGGCTTATTTGAAGAAATATGAAGAGAACTCAATATGATATATTTTACTAAAATGCCACTTTGAGGAGATGTTTGGCACAGCAGTTCAGATGCTGTTGGGATGCCCACATCCATTATGTACCTAGCTTTGAGTTCTGTCTCTGCTCTCCACCCTGGCTGGCTTCCTGCTAACCTACACCCTTGGAGGCAGTGGGTAACGAATGGCTCAAGCAGTTGTGTCTGTGCCACCCACTGGGGAAACCTGTACTGAGTTCCAGATTCCGGGCTTCAGCCTGCCCCAGCCAGGGACATTATGAGCATTTGGGAGATGAACGAGCAAATAGGATCTCTCTGTGTCACTCTGTCTTCCTCTTTCTCTGTCTCTGGCTTTAAAATAAAACAAAATATTATTTTGATATTGTAAAAGTGGCTGTCACATAATATGTTTTTGTAACATATTTTCTACTTTTACTTCATGATTTATAAAATAATACATGCTCAGTTTATAAAAGAAGGAAAGCAATGTTAAAGGATAACTTTCTCTGTTTCCTTTTTTCCATATTTGAGAGGCAGAGAGAGATAGAATTCTCATCTGCTGGTTCACTCTCTACATGCCCTAATGCCTGGGACTGGGTCTGGAACTAGAAACTCAAGCTGGGTTTCTGACATGGGTGGCAGGAAAACAACTTCTTGAGCCGTCACTACTCCACCCAGGGTCTGCACAGGCAGGAAGCTGGAGTCAGGAGTTGGAACTGGTTATCAAGCCTGGGTACTCTGAGGTGGGACACCAGCATGGTAAGCACTCTCAAGAATGAATTTCAACAACAACAAAATTGGGACGCTCATAGAGATATATAATGAACATTTGTCAAGTATCTTATTTAGCCTATCAATTAAAGGAAGAAACCCGAAGTGATATTATGAGAAGTCAAAGAAGTAAAATATATATGCAGTAAAGGAATGTTGAAATGAATTTACATATGGTCATGAAAATACTTCTGTCCACTGAGTCCTCTCCCGTGCTGAAATTGAACATCTCCTTAACAGAATTAATTTGCGCATCTAAAGACAAAAATTTTTTTGCATTGTTTTCAGTTATCTATAATTTACAGAGTTTTAAAATAACTTGAAGGCAATAAAAAGTTAAAATCATATAACTCAGAAAAAATATGTAAGAAAAAAACATAAAAAAGATATTTTCTAAATAATGTATAGTTTTCTACTGGAGATACTGTTAAATCTTTTTTCCATATTCCAAAATTCCTTACAACAAAGTACAGTAGAAAGAAAGAATGAAAAGAAGGGAAAGAGTGAAGGAAAGATGAGAGAAAGAAAGAAGAGAAAGAAGGGAGGAAGCGAGGGAGGGAGAAAGGAAGGGGAGGGGAGGGAGAGAGAGGAAGGAAGGGAAGGGGTAGGAAGAGGAGAGGAGGGGAGGGGAGGGAGGGGAGAGTAGGGGTAGGAAGAGGAAAGGAGGGGAGGGAGGAGGGGAGGGGGGGGAGGGAGGGAAGGGAAGGAAGAAATAAACAAATAAATAAAAGTTATCTAAAAGCAACTACAACAATTAAAACGTGACTAACATTTGGTGTGTATTTCCCCAGAAGTATATCCCAATGGAACCCTGTGGTATCACATACTGTGCATATGTTCCTTCTTTCATTTAAAAATTCCATATAAGAACAGTGAATACTGGACACTTTTGTACATGATTTTTGCATTATATACGTATAACACATTCACTTAGCTAATCTATTACAGAATTATTTTAAGTTTTCTTATTGGAAATACCCACACAAGAATATCTCAGAACAAATATCTGTGTGCATCTCTAATCCTTCCCTTAGTAACTCCTAGAAGTGGAATTTCTGGATCTTAGGTGGGGCATCTTCTGATACATTTTGGCAGGTATTGCTAAAAGGCTTGCAGATGTGCTGTATCAACTTTAAAACCCTGCCAGCAGTATAAAAATGTACCCATTTTCCTACTCTACAGCCAGCATGGTGCATTACCTTTGTTCTGAAGCTTTGCCAATTTCATGAGATAAACCTGGCATTTGTTTGTTGTCCTAAATCTGTATCTTTAAAGCTATCGAAGTTAATTATTTTTGTATAAGCTAAAAGAAACATTTTATGAAACTTATTGGGGATATAGATGGAGGGGATAAAAGACAAAATTATTTCTCCTCTTTATTTCCTTAGTTTGGAATAACCAAGGACCATTGTCAACTAAAAGGGACAGGAGACAGGACCAACCTAAACGTATGACACTGACATCTCATAAAAATTTGACTTCCAGAAGCTTTTAAGAAAAGAAAAGAAAAAATAAAAAACACAAAAAACCAAGTGCAAGCATATGTTTCCATGAAAAGTATTTCTAAATTGTGGAACTGAAAAGTAGTGCTAGCATTTCATTGGAGGGAAGCTTGTTAATAATCAAGCTTTAGTATCTCTGACTTAGTGAGCTAAGAAGCATCTGTGTAGTGAATTACACATAAAGGGAACAGTTTGTAGGTTGTTCTTGCCTGTGCCTACTCATGTGTACTGTATGATTTAGGCCTCAGTGTATCTGCAGCCTGTTCCCTTTATGGTTCAGAGGCGGAATGGTTACCTTTCTATCCACTAATGCTTTGTGGATTTTACTTACATGTGCAAACCGGAATCTGGGGGCTGTTGTTTGCATATATAAAGTAATGCCTTCAGTAATTTTTAGATTTTGTCTCTGATACCCTGCAATGTTTCCAGCAAGATGAAGGAGCATGATGTGAAAAGATACTATTTTATTGCACAAAACTCAAGATAATCTGTAGAATATATCCAAATAGAACATTGGCTCAGGTGTGAGAAAATTGACTTTATCTCCTAGACTAATCCTGTCTCCTCTATTTCTCTTCCATTTGGCTGAACCAGGGTTCCTGATGAGGGAGCACAGCTCTGAAAGCCTTGAGCAAGTAGCAGAAGAAATTATGGAGCTGGGTGTGCACAAGAGAAACCTTATAAGCTTAGGACTCATCTTGCCATCCAGAATTCACTCAATGGGTGAGACCCATTCAACTTATCAGGACCACCACTGTCTGCTCCATGAATGGAGTTCACAATCACCCATTAAAGACTGCTGTGGGATAAGCATTGAACCTAGCACATAAGTCTCCAGTTAGGACTCCTGTATCCAGTACCAGAGTGCCAGGATCTGATGGCTGGCTCTGGCTCCTGACTCCAGGTCCCTGCTAATGCAGATGCTGGGAAGCAGCAGTGAATGGCTTGAGTAATTGGGTCCCTGCCACCCATGCGAGAGAACTGGATTCAGTTCCCACCTCCTGGTTTCAGTCTTCTGGCTGGTGTAGGCCTTGGGGGAGGGATACAGTAGACAGGAGCTCTCTGTCTCTCAATTTCTGTGTCTCTCTGCTTCTCAATAAGAGGAAAAAAAGCAAATAAAGACTGCTGTGATGATGGACAGACCAATCTGTAGTGGACTGATGTACTCACAGAACTCTACGAGAAACTTGGTTTGGCACCTTTATTATCAGTCAGACATGAAGCAATTTCTCATGTCGTTTTTTGAAGCCTCAGTAATTTCTCAATTGAAATAAATATAGGCTTAACCTTGTTCTTAACTTGAAAGCAAAATGGCTCATATTTAAGAATTGATCAAAATACAGGTGCTTAACATGATATAAAACACAAATTGTATGTTTGTTTCAAAGGACCATGTTTATAGTTTTACACTGACCATGAATTCCTGAGAAAAAGAAAACACATTATGTCAACAGGCTCTTAGTGAAAGGGGCTAAAATCTCTCACACCGTACTATTATCATTAATTTTATGTTAATAGGGTTTGTTAACTTAAGTTTGACTATTACATGTGCTTTGTGGATTTTTGAGTTGAGGGATTAGCTCTAGCCTATGGCCCCTAATTGGATATCGTCTAATTATTAATATTCATTTTTCCACAGAGATTTGTTTCACAGAATTAAAAGAGTTGATGAGTCGATGGTAGCTACAATTCCCCTCTGACTTCTAAGCGTGAAGGAATATGTAATTCAAATATGACCCTTATAAACAACCTCAGTCTCATTATTATAAAAGAAAACTCGGCACTTTTAGTTCTTACTTTTCAAAATATGGAGTCAAATGGAATTACTGACTCCTTAAGTCCACAACTTTTTTGGTAAATGTGTGTCTTTCTGTGTGTTCCACCATCTACCAATAAAACGGTATTAAAATTGGGGTTGGAATAGAAGGAGTGATGCTTTCCTTCTCTTGATGGGACAGTGCTGCTGGAGAAATATTATCCTTTCACAACCAAATATAAATGGCCTGCACACAGCATTTGAAGAAAAATGTCCCCCCTTGGAAACAAACAAAATAAAAACAAAAACACAGCTCTGTGGAAATCTAAATCCTTTTTATTCTGGACTGGATTTTAAAAAGAAGAAGAAAGAGAAAATTGGTAGTCTGGGCAGAAACCTTCCTAAATGAGGTAAAGAAAGTCAACCAGGAGAAAGTCAAAGTAGTCAAGATGAACAATGGACATGTATTAGTGAGGATTTTAAATGGGAAGGCACGTGCATGTGTCTCCATGGGACCACATAGCTCATAGTTCATGAGAAAGAGATGGCTCTGATGATGGAAACACAAACTTGGGCTTTACGTCCACGTGGTTTAGGTAAGATCTGTTAATTTCCTAGATCAGCCACTTTAAAGGAAGGGGGAGCCCCTTTGTAATTCCTGGCCTTTAAGATAACAATATGATGGGGGTTTGTAACCAGTTTGTGACTGATTTTATAAGAATTTTTTAAAATGACTTCAAAAAGCTAGAAGTAACCTAATGATGGTGAGAAAAGTCAACATGCGTGCTTTTCATAAGGAAAATATTGAGGCTTTCTATTAACATACATGTTAAAATTAAATTTTTTCTAATTGTTTTTATTTCTGTGTATCTTCATTTCTCTGGTGGAAGCCTTACAAGTGTCAAGTTCAAATATATGTATGTTAATTCCTCCTGTGCATATCAACAGTTATTTGTCATTTCTGAAGGAAAATGAGCAAGTGACCACAAATCCAGGATTCAGAGTCTGGGTAGCAACTGTCTTCTAACAGACGAGACTGAAATTCCCCCAAGGGTCTTCAAGAGTTGTTCGAGGAACATCTCTGTCACCTGCCTGCGAACCCATCTCCAGATTTAAGTAGAGAGACTGTACTGTGCCTCGTGGGACCTGTGCATGCACTTGTATGTGCATCTGTAACTCTGAGTTTTCCTAACTTCCTGTTTTGGAATCTGGTTGCTTTTGAAAGTGATGGAGGTCTAGGAAATGAATAGTCTCCCTAGTGAGAAACTTCAGCACTGAACATCTGGATACCAGTGCTACATGGGTGAACTGAAATCTTGTTTGCAGTCAGAGGAAACTCTCCCTCTTCTGCCCTTCTGGGGTGCTTGGTCCAGGATCACCTGCTGAATCTGAGTCCCTGACCCGCACATACAGGACTATGGCTTGGTTCTTGCACACTCCCCAGCCTGAGGGTGATCACGGACCACGAGAGGGCAGTGAACTTCCCAGACACCTGAGGAGGACATCTATAAACAGGTGTACATCCAAGGTCTGAACTCATGAAGTGTTGTTACTGCAGGGCTCCGGGTGACCTGTCCATAGTAAGAACCAGCTGTTGCCAAAATATTAGGCCTAATAGATTATGAATGTTCTGGTTTTTTTTTTTAATACTTTATTTTTCTTGAGAGGTAGAGTTACAGAAAGAGAGAGAGAGAGAGAAAGAAAGTTCTTCCATCTGCTGGTTCACTCTCCAAATGGCTGGAGCTGAGATGATACAAAGCCAGGAGCCAGGAGCTTCTTCCTGGTCTCCCATGTGGGTGCAGGGGCCCAAGCACTTGGGCCATCCTCTACTACTTTCCCAGGCCACAGCAGAGAGCCAGATTGGAAGAGGAGCAGCCAGGAAACAAACCAGTGCTCATATGAGACGCCAGTGCCACAGCACCAGCCTCTGAATGTTGAACCTTAAGTCACTGCTAACTGTGGCAAATGAGGCTTCATTAGTCGCTTGTTAATAAATGTTCTTTTATCTGACCCCACTGATGTTGTACAGTGGCCTTTCATCACAGCTGTGTAGTCCATAAGTGTCATCTCAAGAACTACAAACCATGCTGTGGCATGATGCTATCTTTTCTTCATATTAAACATTTGGGGGGTGGGTAATACATTTGGTAGAGGTGTTAATAGGTCACTTGGGATGCCAGCATCCCATATGGGAGTGGCTGGGTTCAAGCCCTAGCTCTGCTTCCAATTCCAGGTTCCTGGTAAATTACACCCCTGGAGGCAGCAGGTTCAAGTACTTGGGTTCCTGCAGCCCATCGGGGAGCACTTAAATGAGTTTCAGGTTCCTGGTTCCAGCCTGTCCCAGAGCTGGACCACTGCAGGCATCTGAGTGAATCAGCAGATGGAACACTGGTCTCTGTCTCTCTCTCGCTTCTTGCATTTTTAAAAAAGCATATGAACCCAGTATTTGAAATATATTAAAATTCAATGATATTAAATGAAAATCAGTATATTATTACTTCTGATTATTTGTTTTGAAATTGTGTATAGCATCATGGAACAATAAAATTATTAACTGGTTTATTTCTGGTTTCCAGTCTAAAATTGTAGATGGCACATCTTATTTAATTCTACAAAATAAAATGGCCTGTATAATACCTTTGGCAATGTGTTGCCAAAATATCCATAAATTAAATCTATTTGCAAGCATTTTGGAAATATAATGAGTTAAATATTTCAAAAATTGGAGCATTATTTTAAATGTCTTTGCCCAGATAAAGAGATACCACATTTTTAGGGATGGTGACTCCCTTTTGGGTCTATTTGTGTATAAGCTCACCCTTCACTTATCTACTCAACAGGTTGGCCTCCAGGGTTACCTTCTTATTCCAAAGAAAGCTTTGTTTCTAAGCTTCTTTACGATTAAATCCTGTAATGCATGATGGGATTATATGTGTGTTTACAATATTAAAGTGAAAATTTTTCTCCACAACTTAATCCATCCTCCTGCAGGTCTCTTCAGTTGCACTCTTTTTCCCCAAGCAGAGAGCTGGCACTTCCACATGGCACGGTTAGAAGGCCCTGCACTTCCACCCACCACCTGCTTACTGCAAAGCCAAACAGCAAGGAAATCAGAGAATCAGAGGATTAATTGAGTTAACATAATCAGAAACACTGCCAGCTTCCAGAGAACTTCACGGGTCTTCGGCATTACAGTTATTTTCTAGTGAAAAAGGATGTAGAATTCCAGGTTGCATTTGCTCAGAAGGTTCAAGGGTGGAATGATTAAGATGAACTCGGTAGCTATAGTGTGTTCATTTAAATTCCATGGGGTCAACGCTGTGCCTTTGTGAGTAAAGCCACCTCTTGCAGTGCTAACACCCTAAATGAGCGGCAGTTCAAGTTCTGGCTGCTCCACTTCCAATCCAACTCTTTGCTGTGGCCTGGGAAAGCACTAGAAGATGGCACTAGAAGTCCTTGGGCCCCTGCACCTGCATGGGAGACCTTGAAGAGGCTCCTGGCGTCAGATCAGCACAGCTCTGGCCAGTGAGGCCATCTGGGGAGTGAACCAGAGGATGGAAGACCTCACCTCCCTGCCTCTTCCTCTCTGTAACTCTGCCTTTCAAATAAATAAATAAATCTTTAAAAAAAAATTCCACGTCTTCCTTTCTGAATTGTGTGATCTTAGCAAAGTTACTCAACCTCTCTGTACTACAGTTTCCCCTTGTGTAAAACAAAGATAACTACAATACCTACTTTAGAGGTGCTATGAAAATTAAATTGGTTGTTACAAAGACTAAGTAATTGTCACAGTATTCCATTATTATTCTAGAGCCCATGCCATATAATAAATATTGAATAACTGTTGCTTGTTATCATTAGTAATACCAGCATTGGTATTATCCTTATGACTGACTTTTAATAATCCTTCAGTTCTTACCCAAATGCTTATTTTGTAGGGGAAGTCTTGGCTAACATCCTCCAAACAAAGTCAGCTCCCCCGTACACCCCCTCTCCTGTTCATGGTTTGTCATTTCACATTTCTGTTGATGGTGTTTTAATGAACTTCTCACTCACAGAGCTCCCTGTAAGCAAGAAGCTAGGTCTGCTCTTTGTCCACCATTTTTTTCTAATTCCTACAGTCTGGCTTACTCAGTAAGTCTCTATTGAATGAGAGAATCGTGGCAAACGTTTTGATTTCAATGATTGGTCTTGCTTACCTCAATACAGATCTGGTAAGACAAGTGTGGGGATGCTAAATTTTGCCCTGACTCCAATTCCAGCAACTGCCCCACCTCTCCCCTGCATCCCTCCTCCCTCCAGGAGGAGACTACAGATTCTGGCCGTTCCAGGGTCCCTCATCCACTTCTCACTCACATAGCTTTGTGACCTCTCCAGGTACCACGATACTACTCTACTGCTCTGTTTCAGGACCTCAGGGCAGCCATCAGGGGAAAACCAGAAGGTTAGAAAATCCAGCTTAATTAAAATTGTGAACCTTGTCAGCTTCAAATAACAGAGCTAGGCAAAAAGACCAGCTAGGCTAGTCTTCCTCCATCCAGCAAAATAAACCGAGGTTAAATAATCAAGCTAAAAGGTATTTTCACAGAACCATAATAGAGAGGAAGGGAAGAAAATATTTATTGAAATACTGTTCAGGAGAGAAACAAGGGGAACAGGAGTCTCATTTTCATGAGCATCCAAAGTGCAGTAGGCATAAAATCATACAGTTAAATCATAGAATACCAACACTTTAAATCATGCATACATACATACAAACAAGATGTTTAAAAAGTAAATGTAACCTTATTTCAAATTGTAAGTGCTTCCCTCCAGAATAAATTTAACAATTTAGTCCTTACAACCTTGGCGCAGTTTCCATAAAAGTATAAGCAATTTTAGTCTCAATTGTCAGATACTCAATATATAAACTACATTTAAAAATGTCTATATTTTAAATATTAAAGTGTTTCTTACTCTCACAAATCAAATAAATGTGAAATTATAGCTCAAAACAGACTATTTTGAGCCACTGGTCATACTTTTGTTGGTTTGGCCGTAATTAGCATTTCTGTTTTACAAAGCTAAGTTTTTTTCTTCAAATATCCAGCAAATTTGATACTATCTATGAGAAGCAATTGAGCATACAAACTAGCTTTTAACCAATTCTTCCAAGTTATTTTTAGGGAAGGTTTTTTAAATTTATTTTTTGCTCAAATTTTTATTCTTTTTTTGCTCCCGTGAATGATTTTTACATCTTCCATTGCTCTCTTCTAGCATCTTCCATTACTATTGGTCATAAACCAGCTTAACATGCAGGAGACGCAACAGGCTGTAAGCACTGATGATGAATAGCAGTTACAGGTAAAGTTCAAATCCATTACAACTCTTCCTCTTAACAATAATTAATTGAACTAGTTTAAACAGACTTTGACACAGAAAAGGAAATGAATTTTGGAGGACATATTAAAAACATAGATTACTGACTCAGCAGGCCATAATGACCCTTCATTATCTTCAGGGGCTATTGTATGAAAACACTTTTGGAGAGTTTTTAAATGAGTATTATTGACCCGAAAGACCACAATAGCTCCAAAGAGAGCATTAGTATCCATCTTCAAACAAGTATTTATATTGTTTAAAACCATTATTGGCATTTGTGCATAAAATCTCTTTCAACTCCAATGCAGAAGCTATATGAGAAAGTGGTGCGGTTGTATCCATTTAGGAAAAAGTTAACCTCACTGGTCTTTATCTCCTCAAAGCAATGAAACTAAATATGGTAACAGATTTATTCTGCATTAGGTTATATTGAATGCTTCGGTTTCTTGATTTAAACCTTCTTTTAATGTAATAAAATGCCAAATATCAGGTAAAGTAGGCTTTTTTGGTAACAAAATTAAATTGAATTCTGTCTTACCTGGAGCAGATACATCTAGCCTTTGCTGGAGCAGGTCTACCATCAATTCTTAGAGCTAGAAATAGAAGGTTGCTTTTAACAGCAGCCCTAACCATTCCTATGCGGTTGATAACTGTTTTATGTTTTACCTGTTATATATCCATTCACCTAAAGTAACCAAGAAACTCAGAAATACAGGACTTAATGCTTCCAGTGTAATGAGGAAACGGGGGTGGGGGTGGGGGGACGTTCTGCTTCAGGCATTTGACAAGTCTGAAAAACTGGTCACTTGAAAAATAGGTTATTGAAGGGTATCTAATATCCACTGTCATTCAAAAGTATTCTGAGATAGGGTTCTACCACTTGCTCCCTAGACTGTAAGTCCCTCTAAGGCAAGGTTTACCTCTTTATGCTTGGGTTCTTTGCAAGTATCACAAATGAAATCTGATTAAGTTAAGGAAACAGGGAAGCGATTGGAAGAATAAGAAGGGAGGACTAAAAAGAGGGCAGACAGAGAAGGCTGGAGTAGCCGGGAATCAACAAGTGTCAGAAGGCTGCAGAGGCAGGAAGCGCTCAGAGACCTGCCTGCGTTCTCCCCCCACCCCACCCCTACTCCGCCACTAACGCTGGAATGAAGGGGCGAGTTCTAGCCTATTTTCTGTGGGGCTCTCACTCTTGGCAAGATTCATCATTGCAGAGGTATGTGCTTGATTGACCAAGTTTAGGACAAATATCTGCACTTTGGATGCTCCCGGGTGATGATAGCAAAGATTTGGAGAAAGGAGCCTCCATGGGGCATTTTGGCTCATATATTAGGACAGAACTTTTATGGGTTACCATTGAGACAAGGTTCCAAGCAGTGGAAGAAAACCAATGCTGCAGAAAATCAAGATCCCTTACAAGGAGGAATGGATATTAGGTGGCCCAAAATGTCCATACGTAGTAGACACTCAGTGTTTCTTGAATAAGTGAATGAAAAAAATAAATGACCTGGTAAGGCAGGAAGTAAATGAATGAACTACTGTAAGGGAGATGGAAAAACTTATTTCCTTTTATTCCTTTTAAATTTAAATCATGTACTAGCAATCATAATCACATTAAGAATTCAGATATTTCTTGCTATTGGCTCACAGGCATTCCAAGAACTTTCTGTACAGCAAATGTATGCCAACTGAACACTATCTTCTAATTTACTTTCATTATGAAATCAGAGAAAATGGACAGATTATATTTATTCCTGAAAATTCTAAAAATTAAACAGATAGATTTATAGTAATAAAATATTAAAAGAAAGACTATAACTTTTGTTAAAAATGTTAATATCACTCACAATGTTAAGAATTATGTTTTTTACCACATTCAAATAAAGTGAGATAACGTTTTCTTTTTCTTTTTTTTAATAAGAATGGTAATGTATTTGGTAATGCTATTAGTAAAATTATGCTATAAAGAACCACTTCTTTCAAAATCGTTATATTTCTTCATTGCTGACATGTCTTAAGTCATTTTCCCAAGCAGTTTCTGATACCTGGGTATAAAAAGTTACAGAAGAAATGGTACTTATATCAGATAAGGAATCTTCTCTCAAACTACTGCCCAGTCAGGGAGGTGTGATGAAAAACACTTAGAATATACAGAATCAGAAAGTTTGTGTCTTAGCCTGTGAGTTACATACGTACCAATTTACTTTAATAGGATTTCTACTATTGGCAAATCCTTGTACAGGAAAAAAAGATTCAAATGTTAAAATACAGAGAACAGAGAAGGAGACAAATGAAGTATGGTAGGAAAATGGGCAATATCCCACAAGAAATTAACAAATAAAGAGACAACATACCAAAACTTATGGGATACAGCAAAATCAGTGTTAAGAGGAAAGTTTATATCAATAGGTGCCTACATCAAGAAATTGAAAAGGCACCAACTAGATGAACTTTCAATTCATCTCAAGGATCTAGAAAATCTGCAGCAAACCAAACCCAAATCTAGTAGGAGAAGAGAAATAATTAAAATCAGAGAAGAAATCAACAGGATTGAATCCAAAAAAACATTACAAAAAATCAGCCAAACGAGGAGCTGTTTTTTTTTTTCAAAAAATAAACAAAACTGACACCCCATTGGCCCAACTAACTAAAAAAAGAAGAGAAAAGACCCAAATCATTAAAATCAGAGATGAAAAAGGAAACGTGACACAGACACCACAGAAATAAAAAGAATCATCAGAAATTACTACAAGGACTTGTATGCCAGCAAACAGGGAAATCTATCAGAAATGGATATTCCTAGACATATGCAACCTACCTAAATTAAACCAGGAAGACATAGAAAACCTAAACAGACCCATAACTGACACAGAAATTGAAACAGTAATAAAGGCCCTCCCAACAAAGAAAAGCCCAGAACCAGATGGATTCACTGCTGAATTCTACCAGACATTTAAAGAAGAACTAACTCCAACTCTTCTCAAACTATTCAGAACAAACAAAAAAGAGAGAATCCTCCCAAATTCTTTTTATGAAGCCAGCATAACCTTAATTCCTAAACCTGAAAAAGATGCAGCATTGAAAGAGAATTACAGACCACTATCCCTGATGAACATAGTTGCAAAAATCCTCAATAAAATTCTGGCCAATAGAATGCAACAACACATCAGAAAGATCATCCACCCAGACCAAGTGGGATTTATCACTGGTGTGCAGGGATGGTTCAATGTTCACAAAACAATCAATGTGATACACCACATTAACGGACTGCAGAAGAAAAACCACATAATTATCTCAATAGATGCAGAGAAAGCATTTGATAAAATACAACACCCTTTCATGATGAAAACTCTAAGCAAACTGGGTATGGAAAGAACATTCCTCAATACAATCAAAGCAATTTATGAAAAACCCACGGCCAACATCCTATTGAATGAGGAAAAGTTGGAAGCATTTCCACTGAGATCTGGTACCAGACAGGGATGCCCACTCTCACCACTGCTATTAGCCAGAGCTAATAGGCAAGAAAAAGAAATTAAAGGGATACAAATTGGGAAGGAAGAACTCAAACTATTCCTCTTTGCAGATGATATGATTCTTTATTTAGGGGACCCAAAGAACTCTACTAAGAGACTATTGGAACTCATAGAAGAGTTTGGCAACGTAGCAGGATATAAAATCAATGCACAAAAATCAACAGCCTTTGTATACACAGGCAATGCCACGGCTGAGGAAGAACGTCTAAGTTCAATCCCATTCACAATAGCTACAAAACAATCAAATACCTTGGAATAAACTTAACCAAGGACGTTAAAGCTCTCTACGATGAAAATTACAAAACCTTAAAGAAAGAAATAGAAGAGGATACCAAAAAATGGAAAAATCTTCCATGCTCATGGATAGGAAGAATCAATATCATCAAAATGTCCATTCTCCCAAAAGCAATTTATAGATTCAATGCAATACCAATCAAAATACCAAAGACATTCTTCTCAGTTCTGGAAAAAATGATGCTGAAATTCATATGGAGACACAGGAGACCTCGAATAGCTAAAGCAATCTTGTACAACAAAAACAAAGCTGGAGGCATCACAATACCAGATTTCAGGACATACTACAGGGCAGTTGTTATCAAAACAGCATGGTACTGGTACAGAAACAGATGGATAGACCAAAGGAACAGAATAGAAACACCAGAAATCAATCCAAACATCTACAGCCAACTTATATTTGATCAAGGATCTAAAACCAATCCCTGGAGTAAGGAAGGTCTATTCAATAAATGGTGCTGGGAAAACTGGATTTCCACATGCAGAATCATGGAGCAAGACCCCTACCTTTCATCTTACACAAAAATCCACTCAACATGGATTAAAGACCTAAATCTACAACCCAACAACATCAAATTATTAGAGAACATTGGAGAAACCCTGCAAGACATAGGCACAGGCAAAGACTTCTTGGGAAAGACCCCAGAGGCACAGGCAGTCAAAGCCAAAATTAACTATTGGGATTGCATCAAATTGAGAAGTTTCTGTACTGCAAAAGAAACAGTCAGGAAAGTGAAGAGGCAACCGACAGAATGGGAGAAAATATTTGCAAACTATACTACAGATAAAGGATTAATAACCAAAATCTACAAAGAGAGCAAGAAACTCCACAACAACAAAACAAACAACCCACTTAAGACATGGGCCAAGGACCTCAATAGACATTTTTCACGAGAGGAAATAGAAATGGCCAACAGACACATGAAAAAATGTTCAGGATCACTAGCAATCAGAGAAATGCAAATCAAAACCACAATGAGGTTTCACCTCACCCCGGTGAGAATGGCTCACATTCAGAAATCTACCAACAACAGATGCTGGTGAGGATGTAGAGAGAAAGGGACACTAACCCACCATTGGTGGGAATGCAAACTGTTAAAGCCACTATGGAAGTCAGTCTGGAGATTCCTCAGAAACCTGAATATAACCCTACCATACAACCCAGCCATCCCACTCCTTGGAATTTACCCAAAGGAAATTAAATTGGCAAATAAAAAAGCCGTTTGCACATTAATGTTTATTGCAGTTCAATTCACAATAGCTAAGACCTGGAACCAACCCAAATGCCCATCAACAGGAGACTGGATAAAGAAATTATGGGACACGTACTTTATAGAATACTATACAGCAGTAAGAAACAATGAAACCTGGTCATTTGCAACAAGATGGAGGAATCTGGAAAACATTATGCTGAGTGAAATAAGCCAGTCCAAAGGGACAAATATCATATGTTCTCCCTGATTGGCGACAACTAACTTAGCACCAAAGGGGAAACCTGTTGAAGTGAAATGGACTCTATAAGAAACAATGACTTGATCGGCCCTTGTCCTGACTGTTGATTAACAACTTAATACTTTATCCCTTTTAGTATTTTGTTTTGTTTTGTTCTAGTACTATTGGTTGAACTTTGTAATTAACACACAATTATTCTTAGGTGTTTAAATTTTAACTGAAAAGTGATCCCTGCTAAATATAAGAGTGGGAATAAGAGAGGGAGGAGATGTACAATTTGGGACATGCTCAATCCGAGTTGCCCCAAATGGTGGAGTTAGAAATGTGCCAGGGGATTCCAATACAATCCCATCAAGGTGGCATGTACCAATGCCATCTCACTAGTCCAAGTGATCATCTTCACTTCGTAATTGATCACACTGATAGGTCTAAGAGTCAAAGGGATCACACAAACAAGACTAGTGTCTGCTACTACTAACTGATAGAATCAAAAAGGGAGAGAAAGATCCATCATGGGAAGCGGGATACACAGCAGACTCATAGAATGGCAGATGTCCTAAACAACACTCTGGCCTCAGAATCAGCCCTTAAGGCATTAGGATCTGGCTTAAGAGCCCATGAGAGTATTGTAGGCATGGAAAGCCAAGTCACTCTGGCAAAAAAAAAAAAAGAAGAAGAAGAAAAAGACCTAAATGAAAGATCTCTGTGAGTGAGATCCCAGTGGAAAGAACGGGGCCATCAAAGAAGGAGGTACCTTTCTCTGAAGGGAGGAGAGAACTTCCACTTTGACTATGACCCTATTGGAATAAGATCAAAGTCGGCAAACTCAAAAGGCTTCCATAGCCTTGGCAACTCATGACTAGAGCCTAGGGAGATTACTGATGCCATAAACAAGAGTGTCAAATTGTTAAGTCAACAACAGGAGTCACTGTGTACTTACTTCTCATGTGGGATCTGTCCTTAATGTGTTGTTCAATGTGAAGTAATGCTATAACTAGTACTGAAAGTGTATTTTACACTTTGTGTTTCTGTGTGGGTGCAAACTGATGAACTCTTTACTTAATATATACTAAATCCATCTTCTGTATATAAAGATAATTGAAAATGAATCTTGATGTGAATGGAATGGGAGAGGGAGTGGGAGATGGGAGGGGTGCGAGTGGGAGGGAAGTTATGGGGGGGGGAAGCCATTGTAATCCATAAACTGTACTTTGGAAATTTATATTTACTAAATAAATAAAAAAAAAAACGGGAGTCACTGTGTACTTACTTCTCATGTCGGATCTGTCCTTAATGTGTTGTCCAATGTAAACTAATACTATAACTAGTACTGAAATAGTATTTTTACACTTTGTGTTTCTGTGTGGATGCAAACTGATGAAATCTTTACTTAGTATATACTGAATCAATCATCTGTATATAAAGATAATTGAAAATGAAAAAAAATTGGTTTTAAATTGGAAATTGCATAGAAAATTAATCAATTTAAAAAATATCATGTATGATCTCTGTCCTTAATGTGCTGTACACTGTTATTTAATGCTATAACTAGTACTCCAACAGTATTTTTCACTTTGTGTTGCTATGTGGGTGCAAACTGTTGAAATCTTTACTTAATATATACTAAACTGATCTTCTGTATATAAAGAGAATTGAAAATGAATCTTGATGTGAATGGAAGGAGAGAGGGAGCGGGAAAGGGGAGGGTTGCAGGTAGGAGGGAAGTTATGGGAGGGGGGAAAGTCATTGTAATCCATAAGCTGTACTTTGGAAATTTATATTCACTAAATAAAAGTTTAAAAAAAAAAGAGAATATGTGAATTTTACTTACCACCCCCATGTTTCCACAGGGAATGCTGTATATTACAGTGTAAGGCGTGGCACCCTATCCTTTAAGAATTTACTTTTCTGAGGGTTTTCTCTTCTGCCTCTTCTGCAGGGTGGGAAATTCTGCTCCAAAGAAGACAGTGGCTGTCAGTCCCATGCAGCTTCTTATGTGGTTCTTGATTCCATTCTGTCCTCCCCACTGCTAACCCCCCTGTGACTGGATTGGCATTTGTTACATCTTTCATTTTCTCGCTTAATAGCCTATGCTCCTTGCATTTCTCCAATCAACTCCTTGTTCTCAGTATTATTAACTTATTCAAATTAATCCTCAAAATCAACTTTGCCTGTGTCCCTCTCCTGTCTTAACCACGTCAGTGTATCTCCACTCCCTTGGAATCAAGCCCAAGTGGTCCGGAAGCCTTTCATGGGCCTCCTCTCCACCATCTCCACTGAGTAGCACTGACAAATGTCCACTCCTGCCTGACACGGGTGCCTGCTATGGATAGAGCTTTCCTTATCGAGTTTTACGGTAGGGGGCACTGATTCAAATAGATGGCATGACAATATTGGAAGAAAGGAATTCATCAAACTCTTAAGACACAAAAGATTTGTGCAGAAGGCTGCTTCAGTTGCATGGGGGCTACCTTCACTCAGGTCACAGATCTGAAACCACACTGTGTGAATTGATTTTAGGATGGCAAAGTCCCCACTGCTGGATCGGAGGTGCTACTGATTTCCCTTAAATCCTAGAACCTAAATTAACATGCGTTGTCAGTGCAGTCAATTCATGACCTACTTATGTCTTTTTCTTTATATAGCAAGTGAAATCAGCAAACCACTAAGCAACTGTGGTAGGTGCTGTGTGTGTGCTATGGTTTGGATGTGTCTCCTGAAGATCATGTGTTGGAAACTATAACTCCAGTGCAACAATGGTGGGAGATGGGGTCTAAGAAGAGGTGATCAGGTCCCTAGGGAAAGGATTAATGCTATGGAGGCAGTGAGCTAGTGGGCTGTTACACAGGCCAAGTTCTGCCTTTTCTTGCTCTTTCCCGGTGACAGAGCCACGTGTTGAAGCCACAAGAGGGCCCTCACAGATGCAGCCACTTCACCTTGAACTTCCCAATCTGTAGAACCATCAGGCAAAGGAACTTGATGGTTTATAAATTAGGCATTCTGCAGTATTACAGTAACAGAAACTGCACTAAGACAAAGGGGTACAAGAAATGAACAGGTAAAGTCTTCGTGTTAAAGACTTTAAGCCAAACTTCACACTACTCCCTTGGAAGCACTGAAGTCAGCATTATCTCATTCTGCGAATCCTTTGATTCCTGTTTGCAAATGAGTACATAGAAAACAAAGGAAAAATTAAAATACCCTTGATCAACCCAGCAAAAGTTCTTAGTATGTGACAGTAAAAGAAGTGTTTCTATATTTGTGGTAAGTGATCATCTGTTTATTCCATATGCCTGTGTAGAGGATTTGGCAGTGAACTTTGAGAAAATAATTTAAAATCAGAGCATTTATTCTCCTGGTGGATGATCTAGGCTCTCTTTACTCCTAAACAGCAAGTTTTTCAAAAAATACAGAGAACGTAATTTCTGGGAAATTTTACTAAACTTCCTGAGCTATAGAAAGAAACAGAAAACAATCTGACAGCTCCATTTGGGTTTACAAAGGTAATAACAGGTCTTTCCTCAGCTAAACTGTTAACTTCTTATCGCTAGAACTCTCTTTCATACCAAATAAGTGTATGCATTTTCACAGATTTTCAGCTTCCTCTCAATAAACCTGTTTGAGAATTGAAAAACAGAGCTTCTTATAGTTCAGATTTAATTGTTCACACTGGATATGAGCTAATTTGCATGAATTTTTGAGCCAGTGCAGCTATTGTTTATTTAAAAAAAATAGTATTTCCCTATCTTGAAAAACTCAAAAACGGGCTCAATCGGAAACTTCAATTTTTAAAACAATCACAATCTTCATTGATTCATCTCCCCAGAACTGAGAAAAACAGTGCCGTGTTTTCTGTCAAGGCAGCAAAGTGTGGATTTTGATTGGACATGGAGGAAACAGCTCTGTTTCAAGATCTCATTAAAAGCCACCTGCTGCCTTAATAATGATAGCCTAATTAAAATGCTATTCCCAAATTTGGTATTACTTAGACATTGTGGACAAAAAGAGAAAGCTGATTAAAACTATCTAATTTGAGACTAAGGTAGCAATTTGTAGAGAGGGTGTCCTGAATGTGTTTCATAAATGCAATAGGAAAATATCAATGATACTTTTGATTTGGAAAGGAAATGAGTCAAATTAGCCAATGAGCCCTACACCTTGGCATCATCCACCAAACAGCTCTGTTTCACCCTTGCTTTATGTCCCCACTGGAAGGAGACTTTCCTTAATATTTATTTTTAAATTAAACTTATTGATTTGCTAGAAATGATTTTTTTGGAGGGAAGGAACTGAATTTGCTGTATCCCAAGGTGTCATTTCAATCACAAAGACAGCACAGGAATTACGTAGGGGAACCATGGGAGAGCTTGTTGTCCCTGATGAACAATTGCACTAAAACTCCAATGAAGCCCATTTTCTTTTTTTTAATTGAAATGGTAGACCTTATAAATAACATGGAAGCAATAATCAATGGCTGGCCAAATCCACTAATGCAATATTTATTAGATGCAAGGCACTGTTGTGAGTTGCGAGTGACACAGATTGCTCTCTCCCCTGTCTCCTCCCCTCCTTCCCAGCTGACATCCAGAGTCGCTCATCACCACAGCCTCGCCTCTCTGCCCTCCTCAAGGCTACTTCTGGGGACTCCTCACCAGCCAGCCGCAGAACCCTCTCAGTTCCTTATTCTCTCTGTTGGCTTTGGTTCTTCTGCAGGCTGGAAGCTGCAGGAGCTGGACTCCAGAAAGACTTGCTGTCCCTCCTCCCCACCTGCTTCCAGTTCTCTCATTCTTTAATTTCATACACACTGTTCCCTCTGAGCACCCCAGGACTCCTTCTGGTTTGGACAAACTGATTCTCTGGTGTGTTGCCACAGAAGTCTGCCCATAACCATCTCGGGTGATGATATCATTGGCACAATGATGGCTCAGATTTACTGGGAGCTTATTCATGCACTCAGCACAATTCAAGTGCTTTGCATAGGTTCTCTTTTCAATCTTATAACATGCAAGGTAAGGAAATACTATTCTCAGTTTAGAGAGGAGAAAGCTGAAGTTTAAAGAGGGTAGGTACTTTGCCCAAAGCCACATAGGCAACCTGTACCCTAGCGCCCACCCTGTCAATGGCCAAACTCCACAAAACACAAGGAAGTCTGCCTGCCTGCAGTCTGTGCTTACTGGACTCTCCTGCTCGCTCTTGCCTCCCACCTCACTGTGCTCTCCTTCAGGGCAAAGACCTCACGTGATATATCTTTGTGTCTCGACTCCTATGGTACAGTGCTAGTTCATAGTATGTGCTTAATAAACATTTCTTGAAACTTAAGTGAAAATGGCATCCTTAGACTCAAGCACTGCATATGATAAACATCATCTATGAAAAATGAAAAAGTTATTATGAGTCTAATTCTCAGTACAGCTTTTCCTTTTCCGCTTTATGACAGTCTCATGCATATGTTAACAAAATATGGCCCAAACCACGCCCCAGGGAGGTAAACACCAAATTGTCTAGCCTTTGGTCTTCCTGGAAGCTGCACTTGGCTTTGAGAATCTACAGTCAGTTTTCAGGTAGCTGATATGGAGTGGGAATGTGCTGGAGTAGAGGTGGTCTTAGCCATTTCAATCACTGTCAGAAGCAAAGTGCAGGGCAACTCACAGATATATGTCTTTTGTCTTCTCCTGGTGCTCTGAAAATTGATCTCTAAAATGCTTTGACTTGAGGTGAATGTAGCTGTATATCATAAAAGCAGCCTTGCAAATATCCTTTCACCCAAAGTAAGTAACAATTTTCGATGGGCATATAGGAGAGGAAACTTATCTTTATTTTATGATCTTTGGCTATTGGAGTAGAAGGCGTGCTGAGAAATAGTTTTATTTATATTTGTGCTCGCTCGCTCATCTGGATTACTTCTTTATCTTGTACATATTTCTCTGATTTCATGCATCATCAGTTTGCTTATCTCCTCCTGACCCAGGCTTTAATAAGCTCCATGAGAACGGAAATGATGCCTGGGGGAGCCCTCGGCATGTGGTAGGTGCGTAATGTGCACTAGAAAAAAAAGAAAAAAAGATGGACCTGGGATAGTTCCTTAAACAGGTGTCTGATACTCAGAATCAGCCTACAGAGTAGGCCTAGGGGGTCAGTTTGCTATTAGATAATAAACAATTTTCTCAACCACTGAGATTATCTTGGAGGAAGAAATTGAATTAGGAGAGTTGTTCATAGGTCCGCAGCTTAGAAGGAAATTCACAAATGCATAAGCTCATTCTCTACTGAATCGAGAAATAGACAAAGGAATATCGAATAAGCACCTACCCCAGGTAGGTACTCAGCTTCAGGCCTCAAATCTAACAAGGTACAAAAACCCCTCTCCAATCAGGTAAGTCATAGGTAAATAAAATATTTAAAAATTCATGCAAAAATCAATCATGGAGAAAACATCAACACTTTAAATAAAGTCAGGATCAGTAATTGGGCCAAGCCATATTGGAGCCTGAGGCAAAAAAAGAAAAATTAGCAATACCGATTCTCCCTTTGTTTAAAATGCTGATAGTCTGTTCCTCGTGAATTTGTCTGCATTAATTCTGATTTTTTTTAAATACTACATTGAAATATAATTTCTTTTGGTTTGGAGGGGATGGGTCCAGATGCCCCATAAACTCTGTGCCTGACGATTTGCCTCCCCTCCCTCTCCCTCACCCTAGCCTTGCCCAGAACATGAGACAAGACCTGCATGGCCTAGTCTGCCTCACTGAGGCTTAAGCCATCCTTCTCCCTGGAATCTCCTGGCACCCTTGCTCTCTACTGTCCTGTAGTGGTTCAGGAATCCAGCTACAGAGCCACAAGGCTACGCCTTACCAGGTTCTGTGCTCCACGTTCAGAGATAGCTAACTTACTGGACTAAGAGCTCCATGCAAAGGGACTCCCATGTTAGGGAGAGCAATATGTCTTTCCACTCCATGTTTTCCCTGTGGCCTTCTATAAACATACTAAATTCAGAAATGTGGCTCTAGAAGTAGGAAACGTGTTGAACGTGACAAAGTAGTATAAGGGTGGGAAGTCAGTATATCCGCTTCATGGCCCCATGCAGCCAGCCTGTGCAAAGATCCAGGGGTCTGGACACAAGGGACAGCTCCCAGTCTGATCTTTCAGACTGTGTGCGAGCAGGGAGGATGCACTTAGCACAGTGCTAGCGTTGAGGGGAGAGAGAAAGGAAATACAAAGCATGGAGCTTTCTCTTTGTTTAAGGAAGTGTTAGTCACACTAATGGCATGAGACAATTTAAGTGACATTATTACTAATATGAATAATGAGGGGTGGTTTAAAAGAATCAGCAATGACAATTTATGTTTCTGAAACTTACAGAGAGTATTCAAAGTCTTTCAGTACTGGTCCCCAACATCAGTTGTTACCTAATTTTTTTTTTTTTTTGGTCAAATGATGAGAGCTTCCACCCACTGGTTCAGTCCTCAGATGCTTGCAATGGCTCCAGGGGTTGGTTAGGGAGGATGAAGCCCAGAGTGTGGCACTTAATCCAGATCTCCTGTGTGAGTGCCAGAAATTCAACTACTTGAGCCATCACTGCTATTGCAGGAACCCAGAATCAAGAGCTGGAGCTGGGGATCAAAGTCAATATAACTCTTTTGAATAAAGAAATAAATCTTTTTTAAGAAAAACAAGAAGAAGAGAGCCAGCACTGTGGTGTGGTAGGCTGAGCCTCCGCCTGTAGCACCAGTATCCCACAAGGGCGTCAGTTCCTGTCCCGGCTGCTCCTCTTCCAATCCAGTTCTTTGCTGGTGGCCTGGGAAAGCAGTGGAAGATGGCCCAAGTGACCAGGCCCCTGCACCCACATGGGAGACACAGAAACAGCTCCTGGCTCCTCACTTCTGATAAGCTTAGCTCTGGCCCTTGAGGCCATCTGAGGAGTGAACCAATGGATCATAAGCTTGTTAAAAATATGAGATGAATGCCAAAGTCAGGACAGAAAAACAAACCAAAAAAAAAAAAGTTAAATAGTTAGCAGACTTTGAAACCCACTTTTTAGGTCATATCTTTCCTTTTTTCTCCCAAATGTCACAAGCCAAGGGCAAAATGCAAGCCCTTACTTGAAATTTTCAGCCATTTGTCACTATTTTATTACAATATCAGCATTGTTTAAAACAGGGATGTTATTTTTTTTGGCCATGAAAATGGATGTGTAAGTGCAGAAAGACCATGCATATGATTAGCATAATAATGGAAACATGCACAAAGCTTTGGCTCATCTTGACTCCTCTGACCTTCAGCACTTCAGCTGGAGTTAGAAGTGGGGCTGGGTTTCTAGCCTTAGTATGCAGAGGTTGGTAGAGATGGCATAATTTCTTGAAATCATTGCCCTCAGAGAGTGACAAGGTGTACATTTCCAAAATGTTTGAAATTTCCATCCACCAGCTGAGTTCTGATGTGTGGCAATGCAGACAGCAAAGCGCTAGTTAGGATTTCTCTCGGGCTCCGAGCCACAGGCCAGTGAAAGCCAAGTGCTGGGGAGGTGAAAGGCACCTTCTCCAACGCTGAAGAGCCATTCACATCAATCTGCAGCCGGCTGAGTGGCATCGGTGGTGGGAGAGCTGTGTACTCTCCCTTCCCTCCTAAGAATGATGGTGCTGTAACCAGAGGCAAGCGAGGGGCACTGAGAAATACAGTGGTCATTTACAGCTAAAGTACCCTGGTAACAGGAGGCCCCTTGCTCTCATCTGCAGAATGTTGGGGGAATGTGCAATGAAACCCAACGCACCAATGCCACGGCCATGCAGGAGGCCTTCCGCAACATGCTCATTCGTATCAAAGCTCAGGAGGGCACTTGCTTTGCGTACCCAATGGGACAAAGCCAAGGGATCATCCTGAATTTCCTCCTCAATCTACACAGGCTGATAGACCCAGAGTTTAACCCACCCCTGACAACCAGTTTCTTAGCGTATCACAAGCAAAATAAGTGAAGAGGGAGAGAACTGGGAAGAAAATAATTAGACAACATTCATCATGCAATTCGCGAAAGCACTGTGTTTTGCAGCATTGTAAATTATAGTATTGCATTATCAAGATAATAATTTGTTTTTGTGACAAGAAATCACACCACTATGTGTTGCATCTGTATTATTTTTTAAATTAGACTTTTTAATTACAGAGATAAATTATGTATGTAAGAATCCCACTTTGAAAATTTTACACAACATGTCATCTAAGATCCCATTAGGTGTTGGAATCTGTTCCTCTCAGATCTAAGTGTTCTCTGATAGTGAGAATTAACTCTCTCCTAGACAGCCACGGTGCAGTCCCTTCAGTCCATTTCAGGCAACAACGATGTGTTCAGTTCCTGGAATAACAGCAGCTCTGGGGCTCCTCTGCAGCTCTGCCCAGGCTCCACCCAAAGTGATGCTGTTCCATGCAGAGTGGGTCTTGGTAGGGCTGCCTCTTTAGCTTTATTGTGTATGCCCTGGGAGTAGGCTTCTTTTCTCTTCCAGTTACATCTCCCAGAAGATCTATCGAGGTCAAAGTATGAGTTCAATATGCAGCAAACATCACCAAGACAGGTGGTTCTCTTAGTCTAATGTGTTACTGGGTAGCAGGGACTTGAGATCCCATCACATGCAGGCTCAAATCCTAGCAGGATAAATAACCTCCCTGGGTCTCAGTGTCTTCAGAAGGAAAGTACAAAGGAAGGGTGATAGTCATTCACACACAGAGCGAGCAATAAATGAAATGGCGTCTGAGAAGGACAGGGCAGGGTCTGGTGCCCGGAAGGTGGGTATTCCAGGACGGCCGGCATGCACATTGTTTCGCTTCAGAGCAACATTTTGAGACTAGCTTCAATACAAAACTCCTTTTTCGGCTTTCTGCTTCCAAATGGCCCATGCTAGCTTCCTAAATTCACTTGGTGTAACTTATCAACAGAGAATGAATTTAATATCATCTCCTGTTTCAAGTCAAACAAGAGACAGAATGATCAGTGAACGAGACCATCGTTGTGGCCACTGAGGCACCCTGAGCCGTTCTTTCCATCATGTACAAGTTGTGAGTAAAGGAGATGCCAATTCCACGCCATCTGGTCTGTGCACTGCAGGTGCAGTACAGATGCCCTGCAGTCAGCTGGGAACGGAACAAGAGAGAAATCCCCAGAAGATGACTCAAAGCGGGGAGTCGCAGATCATGCAGCACACATTCACCTACGTCCTTAGGTGATGGTGCTGCTTCTGCCCTTGGCCTTCTTCCTGAGCTGCCCTAAGTGCATGGTCCACTCTGAAGAATAGTGAAGAACTAGAAAACCAGGAGATGATAACATCCACTTCTCTCCCTATCAGATACTCTTCCGGTTAACCAAGACGTCTGATTCATTTCTTTTCCATTAAACACAATCTTCACACTGCGAGTAAAGTACAACTGCATTACCAGAAGAGGGTGGAGGTTGGCGGAGGGGAGGAGTATCGAGGAAAAACCAGTCAGAGGAAAGACTACATTTCCAGAAATAAACAGCTGCTCGGGCTCTGAGCATACGGAGGAACTGGATCACAAGAATTGGCATGCAAACAAATAAAAATGCAAGTCCTTGAAGTAGTGGAACAGTGAACAGGGGCTGAAACACAGAACGTACAAAAATTCTCACACTTGGTTTAGAAATGAGAGCAAGACATAAAGTAGTAACTTTCAACAAAGAATGGGAAGAGAATGATCTGTGTTTGGCCTCTTGTGTTAGAGGTTCAGGACTACGGGGAAAGGTAGAAAGTAGCATCCTTCCCAAAACAAGCAGCAGCATTAAAACAGAGCTTATGTCATCGAGGGTGAAGGCTGGAGAGTGGGCTGGTCTCAGCCATGGATTAAAGAGAGGGGAGGGAAATACCCCATGGGAAGGAGAGAAGTGAGAAAACCCTTAGCCAGGTGTGGAAGCCACCAGCACGTTCTCAGAATCTACTTTTTCTTCCTTTTTTTTTTTTAAATTTATTTGACAGAGAGATTTAGTGAGAGAGACAGAGAGAAAGGTCTTCCTTCCGTTGGTTCACTCCCCAAATGGTTGCTATGGCCGGCGCGCTACACCAATCTGAAGCCAGGAGCCAGGTGCTTCCTCCTGGTCTCCCATGCGGGTGCAGGGCCCAAGGACTTGGGCCATCCTCCACTGCCTTCCCAGGCCACAGGAGAGAGCTGGACTGGAAGAGGAGCAACTGGGACCAGAACCCGGTGCCCATATGGGATGCCGGCGCCACAGGCGTAGGATTAACCAAGTGAGCCACGGCGCGCAGAATCTACTTTTTAAAAATCGTCTCTCAGGACACACCTTTGTAGGCAGTGTACCTCAGCCACATTTCAATGCTCACTTCTCCCAGGTGCATTTTTTTTTTTTTTTGACAGGCAGAGTGGACAGAGAGAGAGAGACAGAGAGAAGGGTCTTCCTTTGCCATTGGTTCACCCTCCAATGGCCGCCGCGGCCGGCAGGGTGCGGCTGGTGCACCGCGCTGATCTGAAGCCAGGAGCCAGGTGCTTCTCCTGGTCTCCCATGGGGTGCAGGGCCCAAGCACTTGGGCCATCCTCCACTGCACTCCCTAGCCATAGCAGAGAGCTGGCCTGGAAGAGGGGCAACCGGGACAGAATCTGGCGCCCCTACCGTGACTAGAACCCGCTGTGCTGGCGCTGCAAGGCAGAGGATTAGCCTGTTGAGCCACGGCACCGGCCCCCAGGTGCATCTTGCCTGTCCCTCAATAGCTTTTCCCTCAATTAGGCTAGAACCGTCTTAATTTTAAGACTCAACCCTGTGCCCCCATCCTTCAAGACGCTGAAAGAATGCCACCATGCCAGTGAAATTTCTCTGATTATTTGGAATCATAGGTGACCTTTCCCTCCTCTGAAATCTCATGATAAATGATTTTCTGCTCCCTTACAGTGTTAGCGTACTTCCTGGGATTAGAACCCTGTGTCTGCACATCCTCCAGACAGGCGTGATGAATTTCAGCAAGGTAGAGTAATTCAGTCTCATCCTTGCCTCACCCTAGCCTAAGTCTACTTACTTGTAAAAAGAGAACGGTCATGCCTCACACATAACATATTAGAGAGACTGAGATAACGTAGATAAGAGTTCAGCACAGTCTGCCAATGAGAGGTAGAATTTTTAATCCATTTTCCAAACTGGCACAGGGTAAGTTCCTGCCTGCAAGGCCAGCATCCCATATCCAAATGCCAGTTTGAGTCCCAGCTACTATACCTCCCTGTTAATGTGACTGGAAAGGCAGTGGAAGACAACCCAAGTGCATGGGTCACCTGCCACCCATGTGGGAGACCAGGAGGGAGTTTCTGACTCCTGCCTTTGGCCTGACCCAGCTCCAATTGTTATAGCCATCTAAGAAATAAACCAGCTGGTGGAAGATACCTCTCTCTCTCTCTCTCTCTCTCTCTCTCTCTCTCTCTAATAAATCTTTAAAAAAAAAAAAAAGGCAATGCATCTTCACAGACTAGAGAGTCAAGCAACTGAGGGAAGGCCTGTATTTTTTCTTCATGATGAAACTTTCCCTTACAGCATCCTGAAAGTAGTTACTCAAAAATTATTGTTTTGATGGACTGAAATGAGGATGAGATGTTAATCAAATGCAAAATGGTGTTTATGTGAACTCCTGAGTAGTTTGAAAATAAAATTGAATAGCTGTGAATATTTAACATTGAGTCACTTAGGAGTATTGTGAGAATAAAGGAAGGATATTAATTCTTTCTGATTTCATGAGCTCGCTGATTAACAAAGGAAGATACTGGACAGCGAATTAACAAAATACAATATGACCCTGGCAAAAATTAATTATTAAATAGATCAAAACAGTTCTTCATTGGGAGAACTCAGATAAGAACCAAAAGTAAATAGTTGAGCTTCCAAAGGTCATGAGGCAGTTTAAAGGCCAATACGCTTCCTGGATCCAACAGGGAATCTTGATGGATGCTGTCAGGCACACGAGCACCTCATCCCTCAGCCTGGGGTTTCCTTCGTAAAACACAGGGATTGCAGCAGATGTGTTTTCTTGGGTTTGTTCTCCTCCTTGCCGGAAGACAGTAAGGCTGATTGGAGACCTTGTCAAGCAACATTGTTTTTTAAAATTAACAAGACAAAGATTTTTTTTTAATTAGGGTTACAGAGGATCCTCGCATCCAACCAACAATAGCCTGAAAGGCCATCTAAGAACTAATGCATTCTACATTTAAGTAGCAAAAAAACAGAGCCAGGTTTCTGAATGTACCTTGAGTCGTGCGATAGTATCTTTCTTGCTTGTAAATTAAAATTTCACACATTCAAGTTAGGTTTTCCTGATATTTAGATTTGCATCAAATATTCTGTGGTTCAGGTTGCTAACTATTTGCCAACTATTATTCTGCAATCAATTTACTGTTGATTACAGACTAAAAGACTTGGAAGACTAAAAATATGTGAAGAGAGTATAATTTTAACCTGTAGAGAAATCTGAAATGAACGTGAACTCCCAAAGGAATCCATGGTTACTTAAACCTTTAAGACTTTGACTTAAATGATTTTATTTCCATTTTGTTTGAAAGGCAGAGAGCGATTTTCCATCTGCTGGTTTACTCTCTAAATGCCTGAAACAGCTAGGGCTGGGCCACATGGAAGCCAGGATCCCAGCACTGCATCTGGATCTCCCATGTGGGTAGCAGGGGCCCAGATACTTGAGCCATCACCTGCTATCTCCTAGGATCAGTATTAACAGCAAGCAGGATCAGAAGCACAGGAGCTGGAACTCCTACCAAGGCACTCACATATGGGATATGGTCACTTACAGCGCTGTCTTAACTGCTACATTAAATTCTCATCCATAAATCATTTTTAAAAAGGATTAGTTGGTAAAAGCCAATGTCTTCCAGGTTAGAAAAGGAGAAACAGGGACACATTGCTTTAGAGAAAGGATTCAGGGCGCCTCAATTCTGAGGCCGCCCTTCAGACAGATGCACCAATCACAGGCAACTTAACCGCTGTATCCAACAGAGACTGCTTTAAGTGTGTGGGAGAAATTGCACTATTTCCTAGACTGTTAAAAAGTCAAAGCGTACCTGATTAAGGAAAGAGCAAAACAAGAATAACTGATTCTTCATATCTTCTAGAAAGACACAGTGGTTCATTACGTCACGGAGTACAGTGATTGTAATATACAGGAAATGCAACATGATCATAACAATGGAGGTTAAGCCTGGATCCATGCTAAATGTTTAATATATAATTACCTAATCCTCAAAGCCTGTCACATAGCCCCATTTTACAGTTGGAAAAACAGAGGCTTGAAGGAGTTATTTACTCAAGGTCACAGAACTTCAAAGTGGCAAAGCATAGATTCAAATCTAGAGTATAGTGGTCAAACCACATTACCTTGCTTGCAGGTGAACATGTAACAAGTAATAAACACTGTTCATTTTAATTATGAAACAGAGGGGAAGAATTGTGTTCTAGATGCCAAAGCTTCCTGCATCCTAGGATTTTACCAGATGACAGGTGACAGTGATAGAACAAAAGTCAGGGGAGTATTAGGCCTAACAATTAAGTCACCACCTGGAATGCTGACACTCCATGTCAGAGTACCTGGGTTGGCATTGTGGCTCTGCGCCAGATTCCAGCTTCCTGCTAAAATGTGCACCCTGGGAGCCAGCAGCTGATGGCTCAAGTAGTTGGGTCTCTGTCACCCATGTGGGAGACCCGGACTGAGTTCCTGCCCCCTGGCTTTGGACCCGCCCAGCCTCAGCATGGCAGGCAACTGTAGAATGAATCAGCAAGGGGGAGCTTCTTTCTGCCTTGCAAATAAATAAATTAGCAGTGAAAGTTGTTTCTATCTGAAGCTCGCTCTTCAGAAATAAAATTCCAAATGTGGAGAATGCTACCAATTGTAGGGAGGAAACATATTTTGGAGATTCAGCTTATTTTTTTATATAACTGAAGAGATGATAATTTATTCAGTTATAACAAAACATAAAATAATAAAACTGGAGCCAACTCTAGTATTAAAATCACACCCAGCCCTAAGAGGAAAACAGCAAAGCTACCTAAAGAGTACTTTCAATTGGATTTCGCCCCAGTGTTATGGTGCTTAAGGAACTCTAAAGGCATCACGCAACAGGACTTTCATCTCAATCATGCATCCTTGTGTCTAAAAATACCTGCTGATGATGCTCAGGGCTGTTAGAGATGCCTTCTGAAAACATACTAAGGATGCTCTAGGAATTCATGTGTCTTAATCAGCGCTTACCTCATTAATAAATGAGACACCTGTTTATCAGAAACGGCCTATGAGGGTACAGGTTCTGTGCTTTTCCTGTTCCAGGCTCTAGCGGTTTGAACGCTCATTCTTCTTCATTTAAAAAGCAGACAAGGAAATGTTTTAAATGCAGCTAAAGCAATCTCCCCTTCTATATTCTATTCAGATAACAATACCTTCATAATTAAAGTGCTATTATTACTATTTAATTGTCTGTTTCATTGTTTAATGAATGGGAACTAGTTAATTACGGTGATGGGGGAAAGACAAAGGGCAGTTTTCTAACGGGATGCAAAGTTCTAGTTTTTGTAACGTGGGCTGCAAATTGCTTTATTTATACTTCTGAACATCAGAACCAAGATTCACACATCCTTGTCAAATTATGAATCTCTTTCAACAAGATTTAAAAATGTGTGTTTAAGGGGACTTTTTTTTTTTCCAACATTGCATTTTCAAATGATATCAGCTTTCTCTCTTGATAAGTTGGAAGTGGCTATTCTGGATTCCTTCATCCAACACTTCTGAAATTTAAAGGGCTAAAGCATCTTTCTTAACCACCTCCCAGCAAGGGCAATTTTCAGGCACATAAAGTCAAGACTCACAAGATACAGCATTCTGTTATAGTGGGTAAAGCCGGCACCTATAACATGGCATCCCATACAGATGCCAGTTCATGTCCCTCTTGATCCACTTTCAATCCAGCTCCCTACTAATGGCCTGGGAAAAGCAGTGGAGGATGTCCCAACTTCTGGAGCCTCTGCTACCCACACGGGAGACCTGAATGAAGCTCTTGACTCCTGGCTTCAGCCAGGCTCAGGCCTGGCCATTGTGGCCATCTGGGGCATGAACTAGCAGATGGAAGATCTCCCTCTCTTGCCATCTGTTCTTCTGTATAACTCTGATTTTAAATAAATAAATAATTTTAAAAAGACAAAATGCACTAAAAAGAACAAGACAGATCTAACACTGGTAAAACTCATCCTGTCCACCTGTCTAGACAGGCTTAAATCTCATTGTCACTCTCTACCCCCTAATTGGACCTGGACCTTCATGTAGATTCTCCTTGTTGCCTCTGGCATTAGCATCAGAGAATGCTACTCACATGTTTTGAGGATTGTGAGTTCCGCACTGAATGACAGTTTCTCATTTGTACAGGGTTTTGCAGTTGTCAGAAGCACCCTTCATACCTATTGCTTGATACGCTCGTCCCTGCCGTGAAGCCTGAAGGACAGATATCATGTACATATTAGCAATTTGGAAGTAACACCACAGAGGCTGAGCAACCTGACTTGATCTTGCAGCTCATAAATGGTGCATACGCCTCACGGAATCTTCTAGAAAGATGGGTAATTCTATAAAGGAGCTACCAACACGACAGAGGCCATTGACATTAACACTTTGTGAAAGCAACAAAACAGGGAACAAGAGTTTTTGGGACTTCTGTTTCAGGAGCCTAATTACCATAGATTGGGCAGAGGGGAGTGACAATCATCGATAGCCAACATTTTGCTGAAATTTGGAAACAAGTCTCATTGAAAGTGTTCAGTGATGGAAGGCTAACCTGAAAGAAATCTATCTAAGCTGAATGTGTTATTGGTCTTAGGGTTTGTGTTCAACGACTTCTGGATGGGTGATGGAGAAGCTGTGTGACAACTTCTAAGAGATAATTGAGACAACTTCTAAGAGAAAAAAATATTCATTTTATTATATAGGAGAAAATTGATCCTGTAGGGTAAAGTTATGCTTCTCAACTTTTGTTCCCCTCAGTGCTTCACTAGAAATGTCACCAATAAACATACACCCCCAACCCTGCCACACTTCGCTTCTCTACCAAGGCTGCCACCACTGCCGATGCATACCTTTTACTGTTCCTACACTCAGGCTGAAATAAACCAAGTCATATGGGCCAGATGTATCAAGAACTCTTATATGAACCAATGCCAAAAACAAAAAGAGGGAAAAGGTTTGGAAAAAAATCCAATACTACTACATGTACTTATTAAATTGGCATTTCTTTAATGAGAGAGTCATGCACACTGTCAATATCACTAACATGAATTTCTTCATTTAGCAGAAATATCACAGAGAAAATACGTGAAATTTTTGGTCCCTAATATTGATCTCTACAGGTTTTTCATCTGACATTTTCTTTGGACGAATACATACTTGTGCTTAATATTGATTTTAATATGTTTCTTTGCTGTTAAAAAAGTGTGGTATGGTGTTTTTATGTGTAAAAGTCAGTATTAAACTAGAGGTTTTGTATTGATTGTGCTCCACTCCTGCCAAATACTATGTGTGGAAACTATATTTCTATCCATTTTTGCTCCCCCTGCACTGACCCCATCTTATTAAACAGCAAGAATTCAGAGGTGAGGTTTCTAGAAATCCCTTAAATCTGAAAAGAGGTGAAAATTCTTTTGTGGATTTTTTAGAGTTCTGAGGATTGAAACATGATTCTGATGGCTTCCTGATGGATCATGACACTGCATGAAAACTGACTGCAGTTGCTTTTCTTCAGCTTCTCTTACAATGTATAGATTATTGTATCTTATATACAGTTTGGCAAATTAAAGGAGTTAACACGTTGGAAGAAGTATGTTAGGCCTACAGAGATGTTGGGCATTATTTGATATTTTTGCTTCATACACTAGTACGTGTCCAAAATATTTGTTGATTAAATGTTAATGTTTCTTACTACAGCCAAACCTGCAACCCAGTCATTTGACCCGTTACTGGATATGGATATCCCAAGTACAGGAGTGCTGACTCTGACAGCTCAGGGGCTAGAAGCAGAAGTGGGTAATCTGCCTCCAATTATTGTAACTGCTGCATATGTGTTTCCTTATCCAGCTTGGTGATAAATGGTCTTTACTATGGGAGTCACAGAGACAAATCCAGTCAGAGAACAGATAAATACTCAGGTATGGAGCATGCCATCAGGGGAGATGCAAACTTCTAGCAAAAGGGAAGCCAAGGGAGATGGGCAACATCAGAGAAAGTCAATCAGAGGACTTCACATGGACAAGAACCACCCTAAGGAGAAAGGAAGGTTACAGGGCAATCTGTGAGCTAACAGGGATACAGACATGGGGAGAAGAGACACAATACTTCAGTTAATAAAGCAACATAGTAAACGTGATAGAAGCACCTGGGCTCTTGATGCTATGCCAGTATAGTATCAACTAGAGCTGTTTATATGCCCAGGACACATGTGGGGACTTTAAAAAGATTCTAAAAAATGGAACTGAAAGATACATTTATTTTGGTAAAAAAAAAAAAATTTGAGATTTTCCACAATAAGCTTCCTTCACAAATTTTTAATTCATTTTCCATTAATTTTTCTGAAGTACCCTTGTACGTGGACATAGATTTAGGGACAGAACCAACCCTAGGGTTTGGCAAAGTAGAAAACATGCCATTGGCAACTGAATGATGCCATAAGGCTACAGGAACAGAAACACAAACATGTTGTTAGTATTCCAGGTTGGTGACCGCCTTTATGAAGGCCATTGCTTTTATTTTAATGATTTTTTTAAAGCATTGCTTCACCTATCTGATTCCAAGGAACAAAGTCAAGACTAATGGAAGCCCCACACTCAGAACCAAATACATTTAATACGATTTTAGATTAAATTTCATGGTTTCTATGATTAGTTTTTTTCTGCCCCAAAGACTTACTTGATCTAAAAAAGGTGAAACTGGAGATAGTGTTAGTAGATTTAGAAATGTAGGAATTGGGATCACAGCAGGGAAACAGAGGCAGCCTACGGGAGAAAAGATCAAGATATCAAGAAAAACATTAGAACTATGCAAAGCAAAGTAAGTTAAACTGTGGAGGCTTAGGATTGATCCAGGTCTGCCAGGAGATGGACCACCAAGGAATCAGCCAAATCCATAAAGGCCTGATTTACATGAAGAAGGATTCACAAGTATAAGACAGTCCCCAAAGGTGGAACCCTACAGTTTATCTATAAAGAAAGAACATGTATTTGTATATATTTTAAAAATCAACAGAATACAATAATTTATGCTATCTGAATGTAAAAATTAAAAATAAGGCATGAATTGTTAAACTATGCTAGATTTTGCTGAAGAGATAATTAGTGAACTGGAAGACAGAGCTGAAGGAATTACCAAGGGAATGGAAGCACAGAACGATAACCAAGATGGAAATGGGAAAGAAAGCTTAAAGCCACAGAGTAAAGAATAAGGGAGGTCTAAAACATGTTTACTCGGAATTACAAAAAAAGGAACAGAGAAATGAGGAAACATTTAATCAGAAAAAAAATGCTGAGAATTTTCTATGTTCAATGAAAAACAAAGCATGCATTATTCATTAAGCACAATAAAAATCAAAAAGGATAAATAAAATACAAATAGAAGATGACAAAGTACAAAGAAAAGATCTCCAGGGCAGTCAGAAAGAAGAACTGATCCCTAAAGGGGTGAGAACTCTTTTCTGCCAAGAGCCATGTAGGTATTTATAACATCACTCATGGGCCATATACAATTATTAATTTAAAAAGTAGCCTGCTATAGATTTATTGGATTTTGAGTCTCAGCTGTGGCTGCCTTGGCAGGCTAGACCAAATGATTTCACAGGCCTTATGAGGCCTACAGGCTGGACATTCCCCACCCCATATGACAATCATGCTGTTTTTAAACAGAAAAATATGAGAGCCATAAGGCAATAGGATAATATCACCAAAGTGCACAAGAAAAATAACCATCAATTTAGATCGTAAAATTTCCCAAAAGAACAAGGTTGAAGTAAAGTTAGGACAACAAAATAAAAAAAGGGTTCATCATAGGAATTTCTAAAAAAAGCAGAAAAGCATTTCCATAAAGAAGGTATACAATAGAAGAAATAAAAAGAATGGTGAACAAGTAGACTGTAAACACATACATGAATTCAAGTTTATATTCACTACATAAAGTGGGACTAATTTGTGGAGTTTTAAAAACAATATATTGCTATCTACTGGCCAAATAAACATATTAATAGTGAAACAAGAGACTTACAGGGTTCCAAGGCCCATTTGCTGCTCTAGAGATCAGTAAAGCCATTCTGATAAAATTTAGACTTTTGTAAGGGTAGGTGTGAATCATAAAATTTCAACAGTGACAACAAAACAGTGGAAACTGAAACAAGTGTACAATGCAATTGATTCCATGAAACTCCATCATGAAATGAAAAAGATAACTCTAAATATACTAAACACCATTCTAGGAACGAGTATGAACACATTTCCATCAAATGACATGCATGTGCAAGTTTTATTCATGGTGGACACATCCCGGAAGGACCCAAATGCTATTAACATTACAGTGGACAAATAAAGTATGGTTTATTCACGTTAGTAAAAAATAATGAGCCTCCAAAACACTCAGCAAGGCTAACAAACATGGCTTGTGCCCAAAGGAGACAGATATAAAAGACTATAACCAGGGGCTGGTGCTGTGACGCAGTAGGCTAAGCTTCCACCTGCAGCCTGGCATCCCATATGGGCGCCAGTTCATGTCCCCACTGCTCCTCTTCCGATCCAGCTCTCTGGTATGGCCTGGGAAAGCAGCAGAAGATGGCCCAAGTTCTTGGGCTCCTGTACCCATGTAGGAGACCCGAAAGAAGCTCCCAGCTCCTGGCTTCAGATTGGCTCAGCTCCACCATTTCAGCCATTTGGGAAGTGATCTAGCAGATGGAAGACCTTTCTTTCTGTCTCTCCCTCTCTCTGTCAGTAACTCTGCCTCTCAAATAAATAAAATCAAAAAAAAAAAAAAGATTCCATAAGAAAGTAAGGAAAAATCAAAACTAACCCATGGATGATATGAGTCAGTGTAACTGGTTCTTTTAGAGTGAACGGTTGTAGATGGAGTTCAGATAGGAGGGACACTTCTGAGCACTTTATCTACCAGGGCATAGTCATCACACACACACACACACACACATACAGCAATTGGTAAGCCAAAAACTAATAAAAAATCATTGACTTTATAAACTGCTTGCTTTGTACAAAGAACTAACTGGTTAAATAATTTGCAACTATTATTTTCTTCCGCATTATAATCCTAAAAGCTATTATGACCTGCATTTCACAGCCTGATTACTCTACTTTTTTCCCCACTTTGTGTTTAAAATGATATTGTTACAAATTTTCATACCATTATGAATTACAAAGAATAAGTAATAAAACTGATACCTAACATCAAGGTTTTTTCGTTAGTTATTGGTCCAATTTAAAACTTTCTGTGAAGAAAAGTTGGGTGCATGTATTTGAAATGTGCTTGTGTGTTCCATTTTCAATTTAAAATATGACAGATTTTTGCTATTATTATTAATGTATCCCAAATGTTACTTTACATTAGGCTACTAATTTACTTTTTTGCGTTTTTGTTTTGTTTTTTTTTTTTTTTTTTTTGACAGGCAGAGTGGACAGTGAGAGAGAGAGAGACAGAGGGAAAGGTCTTCCTTTTGCCGTTGGTTCACCCTCCAATGGCCGCCACGGCCAGCACACTGCGCTGATCCAAAGCCAGGAGCCAGGTGTTTCTCCTGGTCTCCCATGGGGTGCAGGCCCCAAGCACTTGGGCCATCCTCCACTGCACTCCCTGGCCACAGCAGAGAGCTGGCCTGGAAGAGGGGCAACCGGGACAGAATCCGGTGCCCCAACTGGGACTAGAACCCGGTGTGCCAGCGCCACAAGGCAGAGGATTAGCCTATTGAGCCACAGTGCCAGCCGCTACTAATTTACTTTTAAAAAATAACAAATCACTTTGAATTATTCACAAATATATATATGAAAATCCCATTACATTTCTATGCTTTTATATTTTTCAGACTATTAGGTGAATATTTTCAATCCTAGAATATAGAAGTATTTTAGATGGTTTAATACTTCAATTATTATTCATTAACACAAACTGCAAAGAACAAGTAGTGAAATATCCACAGAACTTACAGAACACAAGATCTTGAAGAATTTAGCAATATTTGAAATGTAAAACTTTATTTTGAAGCAAAACCATAATGATGACACATAAGGCACCCACCAAAAGTTCCATGAATCAAGAAACAAGGATTACATTCTATTGTTGGGAAAACATCTCAAATAGGTATTTCTATATTTGGTAACATCCCTAAGCTATACAGAAAGCCTGACATTTAAGACATTCTTTCAAGTGTTATATAGCGCACGTTATTTTTTGTCAAAGCCAACCTGAAACCTTCCCGGAATGGTCTCCCTGGTGTGTGCATGTGTGCACATGTGTGTGCTACACGCCTGTTCCTAAAGCAGTGACTAATCTTAATGCATTTCTCTACTTCGTGTCTGCTGAACGCTTTTATGCTTTTCTTGCTCCTGGGATGTTCCCAAGCTTTCAAAATCTTATTCAGGTGATGCGAAAAATAATAAAAAAAAAAGTTATATATACCCTTTCACGGCTGCCCTCGTAATGTGAAACACAGAACATCACTTAGGATTTAAGGCCCATAAAATAGAAAGCTTGCTTAACCCCTTGCCTGCTCGGTGCACGCCAGGGCACCGTGTGACACTGGGATTTTTATGAGTTGGAGAGCAGAGGGGTACAAAGCCTCAGCAGCTCATATTACCCAGTTACAGTCACCCAGGTCAGAAACAGCAGGGGCTTTCTCAGCACTATTTTCTTTGTCTTTGAAACGGTTCCTCAATATTCCAATTTTGAACATCAAAGTGCCTACGAGTAATAACTCAGCATATTAGAAACAAGAAATACAAATGACATATTTTCTTATGGCACAAAATAAAAATGAGTACATTTCTGAAGAAGTCAGAAATGTGAGAAACAGTGATCATTTCTTCTTAAGAAATATGCATAAGCAGAGTACAGCATGTCTGGAAAACTTGAAAATGAATAGCAATCAAGAAATCATTACTGTTCTATGCATGGTGTTGTATCCTTCTATTAAGGTGTAATTCCCTAGAAGACCAGATATGAATGCCCCAGGGATGTCTGCATTTAGGGATGTTCTAAGGCAAAAGCGGAAACCTATTCTCCATGTGTGCAGAAGAATCGGAAGGGAGAATTCATATATATATACATATATATATATATATATATACATACATACATATACACACACACACACACACAAGGGAGGGAAAGCTGCAACTCCAGCAGCTGCCTTAGGATATCTTGGCCTTCTGAGCTCACACCTTGTTTGCACAAGAGCCGCTGCAGCCTGAAATTGACTGGCTAGTTCATGTGGTTGCTTCATTGAAAAAGTCATTGCTTCCAATATGCACACAACACTGAGTGGTTTCCGTGATGATTCACAGAGCGATTTCTCCAAGAAATCTTTGCATTCTTCCAGGAGGGATATGAAAACTAAAAGCAATGATAAGAGGCAACATTCAAACATAGAGTGGAAATAATGACAGCTGCATTTGGATAATGCTGATTTACTACTGATGAAACACTCCAACATCTATCATCGGACTTGGGTTTCACAACATCTCTGCACAGCTGGAGATCAGAGAGGCTGAAGGACCTTCCCAAAGTTACACAGCTTATAAGCACAGAGCTGGAGAGATAAACACCACTCCTCTTCCTTCAAGTTCAGTTTTCATTTTGTTACATCATGGGGTGAACAGGTCCTTGTTACATAATTGGCACTCCACCCTCCCCTCAACAAAGCCACTGTCAGGCTATGGGGAAAGAGAATGAGAGGAAGAGTGAGTGCGTGAGAGAGAGAGAGAGAGAGAAATTGGTGTAGAATAATGCATAAAAATATTGGAGTATAAGGCAGGACATGAGGTTTTCCCCATTATGCCCCACCAACCACAGTTCCTAGGGCTCCTTTGATTCAAACCATAGGATTTCTCTGTATGTTTAAATTTTATTTATTTAATCTATTTGAAATGCAGAGAGAGAGAAATAAGGGAGATCTCCAATTTGTTCATTCACTCCCCAAATGCCTACAACAGCCAGGACTGGGCCAGGCTCAAGTCAGAAGCCAAGAATTCAGTGTGGGTCTCCTACGTGGACAGCAGGGACCCACATAACTGCTGTTTCCCAGGCACTCCAATGTGGGATGCAGCTGTATCCAGCAGGAGCCTACCCACCACAACCTAATCCACCCCTCTGTTCAATTTCATGTGTATCTGCTCTTTGAAAAATTATTCCCCATGGCTGAGGTTTCAGAATCTTTAAACGAAGCTTTCTTTGTCTATAGGAGTTTGCCTTAGACGATGTGAGGTTTAGAAGCACCCTCCATCTTGTCTCATCACTATTTAGCCACACTGACTCCTTTTAATACTCTACAGATTTTACGTCCTGCCCTGGAATGAGGTTGCTCCTGGAGCTATGCAGACTCTCCCTGGACTTTAATAACCTAAATCCTGTTCTGAGATTCCAGAGCCTCATAGTCTAAATTTCAGTGTTTCCAACAGAAATGATCAATTGTTCAAAAATGATCACGCCTATCATCTGTTTATTAGGTAAGGAGCTTTCGTCACATAAAATAATTGATGGCCATAAAAACTGAGTAATTTACTTTTATATGCCTTTAATTTAATAAATCTATGACTAAGATTAGAAACTGTTCAATATTAATGCTTGCAACTTTTAAAGATTATAATAAATAAAACACGGAAACCTCATTTTAATTCTGAAACATTTTAATGAAGGGAATATGCATGCCATAGTTTTATTAAACAGATATCAACATGCTGTGAATATGGGAAGCCATCTTACAGAAAGTGAGTTAAATTCTGGGCACCGAGTCCTCTTTCTGGGAAGGTTTTATCGCAGGACACGAAGTGTACAAGGAAGAGTGGAAGAGGCCATTTCTGAATGACCTTCGGTGAAGGATGCTCTGCCGTGACCCCCCGGTCACCTTCATGAGTGATACGTCACAGCCTGGAAGGCATTTTCAGCATCTTTATCCGAACAACAGAAGAAAAGGGAAAGTTCTTCAGTTCCTGGAACACCTTTAATAGGAAGCAGCTAACTTCTGCTTGGAATCAGTATCTCGGCCAGAAAGCTTGCGGAGAGTTTAATTAGCCTTCGTGGTTCCACTGCATGATTTCATAGAGCAGGTCTTGGCATGTCAAGCCTATGCCCATCAGTGTAGGGCTTGGGTCAGCACCTGTGACTTCCAGATCACCATCCATCAACGCCACCTCCTAGGAGTGCTGCAGCCAGGCAGGACCACTGACGAGGCAGCTCTGCTGGAATGGCAGTTCAGGGCTCTGGAGGACAGGTGCACGCACACAGAGACCGCTAACACCAAACCCTTAATAATGGCATGAACTTGAGGGTTGCCTTCGTTTGGCCCATGCTTACTTTTGCAAATGGCTGGTCAAAGTGCGTGCTCTGAACCTGACAACAGGAACAGGGCAGGTAGAGACAAAGCCTTCTGCCTTTGTCCTCATGAACCACAGTGCAGCAGAATTTCCCCCTGAGTTTTCCTGTTGTCCTTGCTCAGCTCAGGAGCACGCCAGGCCCATGCTGGGACACAGTGGAACACTATGTCACTAGATTAAACATTGAATTCAAAATGAATCTGAAATGATCATTTGTTTTCCCTCATACCCAAGATATGGGCAGCTTTACAACTACATTTGCACCTTTCAGTTGTTTTTTTGTGGGTTTTGTTGTTGTTAGTTTTAAAAATATGTCTGGACCCAACAAAAAATCTAGGGCAAGTCTGAACAATGACACTATTAAACCAAGAACAGATGTGCTTCTAAGTGAACTAACAAATTATTTGGAACAAATTCATCACTTAATATGAAACTTAAAAAGGTGTAATTTAAAAATCAGCACATGATTGTATATATTGGTCTGAAAGTTGAATCCTACAAATCAGAGGTATAAAACATAAGAGAAATTTAATTTCAAATGACTGCTCTTTTTAAAATTTTTGTAACAAAAATAAATCATTCCCTATTTCTTTTTTTTCCACAATGTCTGAAAATTCTATCAATGTAACTAATATCCTAAACCTTTTGACAATACATCCAAAACACAAAAACAGAAAGAGGATAGCTTTCCCATCAGGCAGATTTGTTTATTTAATATACATATATTTGTTATGTATTTCATAAGTATAATGTCAATTATATATTATTTATATATTTCTTACAAATATTATATACTTATGATATATAAATCTCTGATCATCAGGCCAATTTGTTACATATATATATTTTATATATATATATGTGTGTGTATACTTCTGAATAAATGGGTACACTGTTGAACTTTAGGCAGTGTTTGACCCCCCTGATTGTGAAACCTTTGTTTTCAGCTTACTGCATGTGTTGTGTGCTCCCCTTCTGGTTAAACATGTGATTTTCTGGATTGAAGATATGCACAAGACAACACACATATACCTTTTGGAGTTTGACTTCATCGCTGATCTCCCTGTGCAGACACAATGTTACAAACCAGGGAAATGTCAGTACATCAGGCACCAATGCGGGCTGCTGAGGTTGTGGCAGAGTGATGCAGAACAAAGGTCCCGTGTCAATCACCCGGCTGCCTTGTAAGTGATTGGTTTATGCGGATCATGTGTTATTGTGCCCTTAACTTGTTAATAGTGGGCTACCATTTCAGTGACAAAGCCGATCTTGAGAGAGAAAAAAAGTAGTTAATTAAAACGTCTTTATGACGTTGGTATGTATAACGTGGAAGCATACACTCAACATATCACACTCCACATCAGGTATTGTGTCAATACTTTTTGGGAGGCTCACTGAGGAATGGGGCATTGACTTGGTGACTCTCTGCATTCCTTGGCCTGACAAGACTCCCAGATCAAAACTGTTCAGAGAGAAAACCAGCATGCCTGTTTCCTCTGCAGTCCAAAACTTGGGATTGTCAGACATGAAGAGCAGAGGCAGGCCCTGCTGTTCTCGGTGGCTCGTTTTCCCACTCTGCTCATTCAAAGTGTCTAATTAGCAGCCACACTTATTTCTCATTGCCTTTAGCTCCTCAATCAAGGAACTCTGCTGAAGGAACCCTGCTGTTGGTGCTAGAATTAAAAAAAAGTCATGAAACTCATATTCATGTAATCAGCCTACAAACACCACCACTTCATCATCAGGGAAAAGAAAATGATTTTCCCTTTCCTCTTCCACATGCACTAGTAAGACTGTCCTTATGTTACTTTCCCCCTTTGTATCCGATCTTTGTAATCTCCATGTCTGCATGGACATAGGGGAGAGGATAGAATAAAGAAAAAGAAGAAGAAAGAACCTCTTAATAGTCAAGAGAATACACTGTGGAGTCTGAAAAGACAGACAAATATCCATCTTGTCAAAGACATGTAAAATATGCACAAAACAAATCATTCTAAAACTTTCAGAGACAAGCAAACTTTACCTATTAGATAATCAATTGGTTATTTTCACTAGTGCATTTGTAAAATAAGTCCAGTATTCCTTCATTCGACAACAGTGGTGTGGAATGTGCCAGGTGCTTTCCTATCCTGGACATAACAGAGTGAGCAGCACACAATCCCTCCATGTGCACGTTCATGGCAGAGACACCTATGACACAGACAGCTTACAAGATAAGAGTGAAAAGCACAAGGCATCCTGGGAGATAGAAGAGATACAAAAATCCTAAGAGCATAGAAACTCCCTAATGGAACTGTCAGATTTCCTGAGTCCTGTGGGGTGGGTGAAACTCAGCAGGACAGAGGAGAAGCATTTTTGCTTGGTGAAGAAGGAGCTCTGAAAAATCCACTTCTCCACTAAAGCAACAAGAACAATTGCAAAAATGCTCAAAAGCTACTTTTTTTCAGAACTTTGGAAATCAACCAACAGCATTATTCAAGAAAAATAACCATATCTCTGTAAGAACAACGGTGCTGTGGTATCTTAACTTGGTTTAACCCCATCCTCATCTTCTCAACTCAGGGATAGCACTGGAAATCAGCCCATAACCACAATGATCATGAAAGAAACAGCAGCGTAACAACCACTGCGTGGGGCAGAATGGTTTTGGAGCTGCCCCAAAAGCCCCATCTCCATAGAACTGTCTCTATTTGAGTGATAAGGTAGCTCCCCAAAAAGCCTCATTCTCAGTTTTGTCTTTATTTTACCTGACTCCCAGGTCACTCTGCAAGCCTTTGTAGAAAACCAGCAGACTGTTTCACTCCACAGCTGCTGTGGCAGCGAATCCAGGTGGAATTAATAAGAAGATGCCTAAAACACAATTAGATTTAAAAAATTGGGATATGAGATGTCTATAGAGGGCTTTTACAAACTCCAAAACACATATTCTTCGAAGGCTGCAAGGCCAAGCAGCCATGCAAGGCTGTGGATCTGCCTAGGGAAAACCTGCAAAGATCCTGATCTCTTGTCTCTGATCATGAGGTGCTGTACAAGTAGGAAATGACAGCTGAGATAGCTGACAACACTCCTCAGCTGACCACTAGGTTAAACAAGCAGAAGCATCAACGCTGCAAATGACAAAGAATACAGAGAACACAGAAGCAGTCTAGGAAATTCACTGAGCAAAGAAACAGTCACTAAACAAACAAAATAACTCATTGAATGAGAGATGTAACCGGGCCGTATTTTCAAACTTGTCTTATTATTGAAAATATTGTTCTAAACAAAACACTATGAGCTATGCAAAGAAACAGGGAAATGGTTCACATAAGCAGGAGAAAAAAGGAGAGTCAACATCCCTGCAGAAGGCTAGACCTTGGACTTACTAAACAAAGACTTTAAAATAGGTTTTCAAAGTATGGCTAAAGAATCAAAGGAATCTATGAGTAAAAGTTTGAGAATTCTATCTCATCAAATAGAGGCATACAAATTACTAACAAGATATAAATCTCACCAAAGAGATAAGGACACAAATTATTAAAAAGACATAAATTATTTTTAAAAAATCCAGCAGAAACTCTCGAGTTGAAAATTATATTGACTAAAACAATTCACTAGGAAGATCCGACAACAAAAGTGAAGTCACAGAATTAGCCAACTTGACAACAGGTTAGTCCATAACCAATCTGAGGAACAGAAAGGAAAGAAAATGAAAAACAATTTCTCCCATACCTGTGGGACAGTATCAAATACAACATATGCATAATTGGCAGTCCTAAAAAGAAGTTAAAAAAATGAAGAAAGAATATTTGTGGAACTAAAGAGCAACGATTTCTGGTGTTGGATGAAAAATACCAATCTGGGCACCTGACAAGCTCTGTATATGCAGAATAGGATAAACTCAAAGAGGTCCATACATAGCAAACTGTTCATAAACAAAGAAAACCCGGAACACGGCAAGAAGACAAAGACCCAAAATACATGGACACTTTGTACTAGAAACAACAGTGGTAGTGCAATGAAATATTCAAAATGCTGAAAAAGAAGGTTATCCTACAAAAATGAGGGGCATGGGTGAACGTTGTGACATAGCAGATCTAGTCATTCTTTGGGACATCCTCATCCCATATTGGAGTGCCTGGTTTTGAGTCCCTTCTCAGCTTCCAATCCAGTTTCCTGCTAATGTGCACTCCAGCAAGCAGCAGATTACAACGTAAAGCACTTGGGTTCCTGCCGCCCACATGAGAGACCTGGATTGAGTTCAGGTTCCTGGTTTCAACCTGGCCGAGGGCTGGCTCTTGTGGACATTTGGAGAGTGAACTAGCAGATGGAAATTTGACATCTGTCTATATAACATCTATCTATTCATCTTTCTGCCTCTCTCTCTCACTCTGCCTCTCAAAAAACAAAAATTCAGAGAATTAGTCACTAGCAGACTTGTACTACAAGAAATATAAGACAGAACCCTTCAGTATGAAATGAGAGAGTACCAGACAGGAGTAACTAGAATGCACACAAAGAAATGGAGTATCAGTGAAAGAAATTACATAAATAAAGGCAATAGAGAATGTATTTTCACTTGTAACTTCTTCTATCTGATTAAAAAGACAACTGAATAAAACAATAATCATAAAACTATGCCGATGAGCACACATGTAAAAAGATGCAATTTGGATGACAACAAGAGAACAATGGAGGAAGGAGGGAATGGAGCCAGATAGCAAGGAAGCTTACATAAACTGTGGAAAAATAACTCACATTAATCCAAACTAGACTGCTTTAAATTAGGAAGTTGTTTATCAACCCCAGGGTGACAACTAGGACAAAAATTGAAGACAACATTGTAAAAGAAACAAAAGGAAATTAAAGTGGAACACAAGAAAATACCTTTTTAGAGCAAAAAAGGTGGTTACAGAGGAAGATCTAGGCCTATGATGTTTAACCACAATGAAATGAAATTGGAAAGAAACAAAGGAAATTTGGTTATACACAAATATGAGAAAATTCACCGGCACACATATACCTCTGAAGAGAGAACCGGTCACCCAGAAGGCAGCTGTGACCCCAGAGGGCAGAGCCATGACTTGGGTCACAGGATGACCCCCAAGCCTTGGAGCCTCATGAAGTTTGTCCAGGTGGATTTGTAAACTGGAAACAGAAACTCCTGCTTTCTTGCCATTTTCACCTGTATTGAAGCAGGATGGCTTACCTGTCCTCCTAACCTATCCCACTGCTTTATTTTAGAGGCAGATGACTTTTTCTTTAGTTTCACAGGTCCAGAGATCGAGAAGCAGTAGGCCCAGAATGGACAGCACCCAGAATCTTAGCTGCACTGAATGTAGTTGACTGAGATTATGGTATTTGGCACTTCTGAGCTGATGGTATTCAGATGAGCTTTGGGACTTGAGCTGATGCTACAATGAGTTGAAACTTTCGAGGACCTTGGTGAGATGGTGAGATGAAGATATGTTGCATTTTGGGTGGATGCGACTATCTGAGGTCAATGGGAGGAGCTGCAGTAACCTCATCCATCCGTTAATCCCAATAAGCTTTAAATGCTGTCCTACAGGGTAAAAAAGAGCTGTTCAGATGTAATTAAGTATATAGTATATGCTATTTCTGCATTTCCTAGTGAGCTGGATTCCTGTGAGACTTAAGAGAATAATTTTACTAATAATTGCTAATCATTTAGTCCCTAATTTTCACACATTGACTTTTACTTTTAAGTAATTTTTGTAACTCATTTGAAACTGAATTCTTGATCCCAAACACAGTTTATGATAAACTTCTGGGTTTTAGTGAAAATGTAAGGTTTTCTTTCTGGTAAAAACTCTGTATGGAAACTCAATCAAGAGAGAACTATAGCTGAAAATCGGCCATTATTGTTAATATTGTTATCTGGAACTTTAAACATTTAAAGGCCTCTAGCATAAGCATATATTTTTAAAGAGGCTAATTATCAGAATGTCTGTTATTAGAGGGATCATTAGGTCCCAATTCTGAGTTAGGTAAATAGGATGAACACTACTTATCTACAAGGTCAAGGGAAAGAACTTTGTAATTGAGAACAAGAATGTGTACCTCCACAATTTTTCTTTATAAAGTCTAACTATCAGGAACTTAGGAGGATCTGAGATTTTATCCTCTCAATCAGGCATGGGTGCTCAAAAATGCTAAAAAACTGGATCAGAAGAGAAGCACTTCATTACTCACAGCACTAGTAGCGGCCGGACTGCCTGCCTCTGCACCAGTTCCCCAGGCCCTCGTTCTCACAAGCAGGGTAGGAAGTCCAGTCAGTGTCAACACCATGAACTGATTACAGAAAATCCCAGAGACTGGGAACACAAATCCTTTACAATGCACAATAAGCATATTTTCCCTTTACTCCAAGAAAAACACCGTATCTTCCAAGGTTGTAACAAATCCGCCTTTCTGTGGAGAAAGACACGCTCTCTGTCCCCTTGCTCCACAGCATCCTTGAAATGTGAATGCAGAACAACCCGGGCTCCGCTGCTGGACTCTGCCGGTGAGTCCACCTCCACGCAGCCCGGGCCTTACCTCTGGCAAGCAAGAAAACCATCAGTATTAGCACCATTAAGGACCTAGTGTGTCAGAGAAGGAGAGATGGTTGGGGTTCCTTGGTTTTAAATGATACACTCCATTTTCTGTCTCTATATCTCAACCCTCAGAGAGTTAGACCCTGGGTTCAATTAGATTTCCTGCTTGGAAATTTAAAAAATGAAGAATTGGGATGGGGAGGGGAGGGGACAGGAGGGGGAGGGAGAGGAGAAAGGGAAGGGAAGGGGAGGGGAGAGGAGGGGAGAGAAAGGGAGGGGAAGGGGAAGGGGACAAGGAGGGGAGGGGAAAAAGAGACAGGGAGGGGAGGGGAGGGGAGGGGAAGGGAAGAGGGGAAAGAAAAAGAAAGAAAGAAAAGAAAGTCCAGAACAGAAGCAGTAGGTGCTCATGACTTCGTAGGACTCATGACATACGAGACATGACAGACACATGGAAAATTTTTCCCTACATGCAGTTAGTGAATTTGCATGTATTGTTTTCACCCTAATATGTGGACACACAGCCTTCCAACAAGCCCAATCACTGTATGGCTTCAGGAAACATGTCATTATCTGCTTATGAAACGCTTTCATACCTTCAGTTCTGGGTAGCTTCTTCGAAGTCTTGCTTAGACTACTTCAGGAATCAAAGTATTCTCAAGCATGGAGCTGCAAAGTTAGGAGGTTACTGTGACAAGATGTGAATCCACTAGAGATTACTCTGAATGTCCCCTCATCCGGAGCTCACCAGTGAAGGACTAGCTCTTAATTAATGCATTGCCTTATTCTCTCAATATGAACTACAAGAGACGCCCCCTCATCTACGTACCTCTGGGGTGTTGTAGAAAAGTACAAGGACATTGTGGCAAATGAATTTGAGGATGAGGGTGCTTGAAAAGTCTGTGGGAAGATGTCATTGAAAGTATGAGTTTATCTTGGTGCAAAAACTTTTTTAATCCATAAATAGTTTTTTCATAATATGCATTTTCCATGTATTAAAAAAAATAATGATGATGACTCTATCTTAAAACCTACCAGACAAAAGGCTTTACAAAATATATTAGTAAGATACAATCAGGTGCTGTTTTAAGACAGGAGCGTGTTCCAGGAAATGCATGGTTAAGTGGTTTTATCATTGTGTGACCATCACAGAGTGACTTACACAAGCTAAGCTGCAGTAGCCTGTGCAGTATAATCTTACGGAGCCCTCATCATGTATGTCATCTGCTGTGAGGCAACGTGCTGCTATGTGGCACATGACTATATTTTAATGAGATGAACAGTATTTAAAAACCCATAGGAACAGTTGTATAATGGTTCTCCAAATTTCATGACCGTAAAGACAGCAGAATTTGTGAAAAAACAGATTCCTGAGGCTGACCCAGCTTCCTGTTAACACTCCTGGGAAACTGGAAGATAGCCCAATGCTTCGATCCTGCCACCGACATGCCTGGGAGACCCAAATGGAGTTCCAGTCTCTTGGCTTCGTCCTGGACCATTCCTAGCTGTTGCGGTCATTTGGGAAGTGAACCAGCATATGGAAGATCTTTTTCCTGTCTTTCCCTATCACTTTGCTTTTCAAATTAAATAAAAATGAATCTTTAAAAAAAAAAAAGAAAGAAAGAAAATACAGATTCCTAAGCTTCCCAACAGAAATTCTGGTCCAGTAGGTAAGGCGCCACACCCATGATTCTTTTATTTGAAAGACAGCACTCTTGGTGTGGGCATTTAGCCTAGTAGTTAAGACGCGGGTCAAGATGCCCACAGCCCACATCAGGATTCCAGGATTCAACACTAGGCTCCTGTTCCTCACTCCAGCTTCCTGCCAGTGCAGGCCCTGGGAGGCAGTAATGATGGTTCAGGTGGTTGAGGGTTCCCACCATTGATGGAAACAAGGATTGAATTCCAAGCTCCTGGCTTGGCCTGGCACAGTCCTTGTCATTGTGGACATTTAGGGAGTGAACCAATATATGGAAGCACTCTCTTTCTCTCTTTTTTTAAGATTTTTATTTACTTATTTGAGAGGAACAGCTACAGACAGTGAGAGGGAGAGACAGAGAGAAAGGTCTTCCTTCTGCTGGTTCACTCCCCAGATGGCCACAACGGCCGGAGCTGTGCCGATCCGAAGCCAAGAGCCAGGTGCTTCTCCCTGGTCTCCCATGTGGGTGCAGGGGCCCAAGCGTGTGAGCCATCTTCTACTGCTTTCCCAGGCCACAGCAGAGAGCTGGATTGCAAGAGGAGCAGCCGGGACTAGAACTGGCACCCATATGGGATGCCAGCGCTGCAGGCGGAGGATTAACCTACTGCGCCATGTGAGTTTAATGTATATGTCTCTGCCTCTCAAATAATAAACAAAACTGGTTTTGAAGAAAATAAAACACAAAGCCCTGGTAATTTTACTGTGGATGATCTCATCCTGAGTGAAGAATCACTGATGAATCAATCACCCAGCCTACATCCTTCCAATCACTGGAGCGCACAGGCTCCTGCAATACCAGCATTTCTTGATTACAAAAACCTATGAATCAAGCTCTTTCCTGCAGTTTTATAAGACCTTGGCCACCACACTGCTACCTTTACCATGTAGAAGCACAGGAAAAGCATTAAAACTCCATTCCTGTATTCATCCTTTCTCCAGTATCATTTTATACCATCAGTAGTTTGGGCTCTTGAAGCTATTAAGCAAGGTTAGCTTCTCAGAGAAATTCAATCAAGTGACTCTCTGATGGTGAGTATGGTTAGGTCAGAGGTTTTTGCAGCTCTACTTAAGGACACAGCAAGAAATATGATAGGTGGTGAGAAAACTCATAGGCTCCTTTGAGAAAATTCCAACTTCACAGGTTAGGAACATCACTAAGAGCCACTGAAGCTACTGGTGCTAGAGGGTGGGAAGGTCAGCATGTCCTTCTCCAGGTCTATGTGAGCCCTGTCCTGTGCTCTCAGGGGCACAGGAATGGATAGCACAGCCTTGGGTTGCTTTAAAGTCTCTCTCAGATGAGGCTGGGGACACAACACTTTAGCCACATGGCCTCTGTACTACACTAGTGAACAGAGCTTGCTCCTGCTAAAAAAAAAAAATCCTTACTTTATTTTCATAGCAATGGTGTCTACATTACTTGGCCTGGTGGACACAGTTCTAAAGGGTCTGGTCCTTATTAACCTTACCAATTTCTTAGCAATAGATTCTTTCTCCTATCACTACCCCCTCAATGTCTATCCCCAGCCCTCTATCTCCACCCAACAGACACAGTATTCCTGGTGCCCAGCTGAACCCTTTGGGGCTCTGGCTAATGCTGACACATCCCACAAACTGTTCCTCTTCCCCTCTGAAGATGGAGTAGACTGCAGCAGACATCTTCAGGAAGTATCACGCACCCATCTTGCAGCATGAACAGTGCCCCTGGAGGTGGACAGGGTGTACCTGACCTCCTGTGACACGCTGATACAGGAGTCCTTCCTGGAGGGTTTTCAGCTCCCTGTTTGGTATTTTGTCCCACTGCCTGTCATACAGCATGGTAGTCTTTATCTTGCTGGTCTTTCTTCCTCTCTCAACTATGAGCTTACTGAGTACAAGTCCTCCGCGTGGTTCTATCATATAGTAAAGCATTCAATAAACCTTGGATGGATGGGTGGGTGGGTGGGTGGATGAGTTGATCTCCAAACTTTTAAACAGACACTTCCATTTGCTGAGAACTGAGCTATTAGGACTCTTGATATTAGTCTAAAGATGGAATAAGGTGAAGATAACAAGCCTGAAGAGAATTTCTATCATCACGAGACATTACACCCCCAAAAATCTTTACATTGAACCAATTGTCTTCACTGGCAAGGAGAATGGCTAAAATGTCAATGGACTCAATTCCTTCCAGCAATAACAGAGTGGACTGTCCAGCCTTTACCAAGATTAAGACCTGATAAAAGCCCCCTGTGTTCTTCAAGAGACTGGCAAAGGGTATGACTAAAAGCCTCAAGCTCAAGTAAGAGCGTCAGTGTGGACCTGATGTCCTGTCTTCACTATGGCATTGAGAAATGGATTTGTCGGGCACGTCATGCCTGAGCCCACTGTAAGTGTCACTGAGCTTCTTAACATGAAGTTCTAGGTAGGGTCCCAGCCCTTTGTCCTTGGACACACAGAGACTAACAGATTGACAATAGGGTTTTGCTGCATACCTGAGTGCAAGAATGTCAAGGTGGCTGACAGCAAGCCCAAGAGCAGTTTGTGGTTTATGCAGAGTGCCCAAGGCAGAGTGAGAGCATCATATACAAGAAGTCCATGATGGCAGCCCCCTTTAGAGAAGTCCCTTTCTAGACAAAGGCTCGCGGGTTCTTCTGTATAACTCCTCACCTCCTGTCCATTCTTTAAAAAGATGATGACTTGGAAATAGATTCCTCTTCACTTCCCAAAACCTATTACTGACAAATGGCATGAGAATTTAATTTAAAAAAATCAGCCCATCGTTCAGACCCTCTCTTTCTTCTGTTGACTTTAAAACATGCAAGAATGTGCTCTGAAGTATTATACATAAAAATAGAAGGCTTGGAAATGGCAGAGAAATTCACAGTTCAAAGCAAAAGGAACTAATTAATAATCTGTGTTCTTTTCTCCTTTCCTGCCTTTTTTTCCCACAGAGCACTCTAAATACCTGATGTTGAGCAGGGTTTTTATTTTTATTTCCAAAAATGATCGCCTATGCATCATGCAGGCCTCTCCCTGAGATATATTGGCCTGGTACATAAACAGCTGGTGTGCTCCCGGGGCAGCATGTATTTTATTCTGGATAGAACCCATGATAAGAAACTGAATTTAGAAAGCATTTTGTAGGAAACTAAAGTCAGTCACTGAATAAAATACAAAGAACAGGCTTTAAAAAGTGTTCTTATTCATTAGAATTTAATGCATCAAAAGTTATTTTATGTCTAAAGTGAGAAGGACAAGAGTAAAAGAATAGGCTTCACAAAACTAAATCCCCTAAAGACATTTATATTTTTCTTGCAGAATAAAGTAAATTCTAAGAGATAAATAATTTCACATGAAGGAAATGTGCTGTGTGTTCAAAGAATAAACCCAATGTGTTCTATTCTGTTCTAGCCAGGCCACAGAAGCATGTGGTTAGCCTTCTCTTGGAAAGCAAGTCCTGCCAAGGTTCACGTTGTAGAGAACTGAGCTTTAGCTGAATGGAGTAGCTGCCCTCTTAGACACCTCACCCTGGGATCACATAACAGGAATCCCCAGCCACAAAGGGGTCTCCATAAAGGGTCCCTCTCCCTGCCCTGAACCCCAGAGTCACACTGTTGTCTGCCCTCCCAGCCACCTGGCTCCTGGCTGAATGAACAGGTAATGAGCAGGGTAAGAGGAGGTTTAATCCATAGAGGATTGTCCGTATGGAGACATCTGCATGCTGGTTGTTTGTGAATGAAAGGTGAGGGCGAAAGAGGATGCTTTAGACAAAGAAATGCAGCAGCTTCAATGAGGTCCGGGACAGCTGCAGCAGCACCAGAGAGGTTAGAAGAAATGCAGACTGTCAGGCCCACCTTTGCTGCAAGCCTCCTCCATCAGTCTACATGTAAGAACCCAGTGGTACACACACCCAAACCCTGATGTGGACACAGCATCTGTCTTCAGGGAGCTCACAGATTTTTGGGATGATGAGGGATGGGAGGATAATGTAAGAGGCTAAGGCAGAGCCCACCCTATATAAACAAGCGGGGGAGGGGGGGAGGGGGCGTAAATGTGCTTGATATTAAAAGAAACAGCATTCCCAGTCAAGGCCAAAATGTTACAAACAAATGCATGTAGAAGTAAGCCTTCACATGGGAATGTGGGGGCAGAGGGGGTTTGCTGAGCTACAGAGAGAAGGCCTTGCCAGAGAAAATTCAGCTGGTTTTAGGGGGCAGCACTATGGCGCAGCAGGTTCGAGACCCAGCTTGCAGTGCCAACATCCCATATGGGCAATGGTTTGAGTCCTGGCTGCTCCACTTCCAATTCAACTCCCTGCTAATGGCCTGGGAAAGCAGTAGAAGATGACCCAAATGCTTGGACCTCTGCACCCATGTGGGAAACCCGGAAGAAGAACCTGGCTCCTGGCTTCAGATCGGCCCAGCTCTGGCCATTGCAGCTACTTGGGGAGTGAAGCAGCAGATGAAAGACCTCTCTCCGCCTCTTCCTCTCTCTAACTCTGCCTTTCAAATAAATAAGTAAATATCTTTTTTAAAAAAAAATGCCGATTTTATTATTGGATCCAACAGAAGCAAAGGCATGGAAGGGAACAGGTAAGATCTACTGAGGGAGCAGTGGGTCTGATGTGAATGGAGCATTCACCCAGCCCCATTTTTGGGGTGTCTGTCATGTGTGGGGCTCCTGCAGAGCTTTCTCTCACATTAGGGACAGTGGATGTTATGGACTGAAAGGCGTCTGACTCACCTGCAAATAAATATACTGAAGCCCTAACCCAGTATACAACTACATGTTGTATGACTATATACTGTCATTAAGGTTAAATGAGATTGTAAGTGTGGGGCCTTGATCCTATAGGGCTGGTGTCCTTCTAGAAAGAAACACTAAGGATAAATATGCACAGAGATCATGGGGGAACATGGTGAGAAGGTGGCCATCTGCAGAACAGAAAGAAACGCCACAGGAGAAACCAACCCTGGCCACAGCTTAATGTGTCTTCCAGTCTATAGAACTGCTATAAAACAGACTTCTGTTGTTGAAGCCACAAAGTCTGTGATACTTTGTTATGGTAGTCCTGGAAGATGAGTGCAGTGAACAGTAAGGTGTGAAAGGAATGTTGGTGTCTAAACAAAAGTTGAACTCAAGCACTGAGGTCCTAAACATTTGGACTTAATTATCCAAACTCAACGGACTGAAGACTGAAGACAGCTGGGACAGATGTCTCTTTCTTCCTGTAGGAATAGAATATCAGATGCGAGACAGAGACAGGCAATAAGTATGCTAGGGAGGTCTAACAAAGAGACAATACCTGACAAACCAAGTGGACATCTCAGTAAAGAACCCAGAACCCAAACTTCATCCAGACTGCATGTATGGGCCCACCCCTTCTGCCCCACCCCTTCTGTGATAATGCTGGACAGATGGATTTCTGCATATGGAATTCATCAAACTCTTCCCAGAACTTTATCAGCACCATGTTATTGGACCAAATATCATTCTGGCACAAGGCTGGGAAGCTTCCCCTGAGGTGTTCCCTAGAAGACTATATGAAACATGGTCAAGATTTTGATGTGTAAGTGCTGAGCTGCTTCCAAGGTGTGCTTTAACTTTTCTTTCCTCACTCAACTGCATGAACTTCCAATTTTTTTTCCAGCCCCTATTGCACTCACAGGCTAATGTCCAGCCTCCTACCTACCAGAAGGATTGGAGGTAGGGAAAAAGTTACCAACAGGTTTTGGGCATGATTGCACCAGCAAGATGGCAAGGAAGGAAGCTGGAAACTCCATGAGCCTTTGCAGAGAAGCAAAGCAGAATGACCGAACTACAGCAAAACAGAGTGGCACCTTCGAGGTCACTTCAGTCAGCCTCTTCATTGAACTGGTATTGAGTCGGTGGCCCAGGAAGAACAAGGGTAGAGGCAGCCTCGCAAGCTTCTGACTGGGCAGCTACCCAGGGCGTCACGCTTACGTGTTCCACATTTGGTGACTATTCCGCTGTCACTATCATCAAATTCTTGACAATTTTTAAACAAAGAACACTGCCTTGTCATCGTCCACTGGACTGTCCCAGATTATAGAGTTCCTGATCGACCATTCTGTGACAGTTATACACAAAGCCTTAATTAGTAGAACTCTACCCCAGTTATCCTGACTTCCAGCCTATGACTTAGTCTACACTCCCATTCTGCCTCAGAGGCTGCCAGACTAGACGGCCCACGAGAGAGGGCGGAGTTAAAAGTAATAATGAATTTTATAAATAAGTTAATAAACCTAAAGAGACTGAAGGAAGCATTAACAACAGTACCAAAAATAGGCTAACCTGAAGGAGAGAAACTTATTTGGAAGGAAAGGTAATAAATTCTGTAGAGTTATTTAAGGGTGTTCAGTTTGCTTTTATTTTGTTTGCTTTTATTTTTTGTTTGCTTGGATTTTTTTTTTTCTTTTTGTGTAAAATCAGTCCCTCCATGTAAAACAACTGAACAAGAAACAGCCAACTGAGGTTGAGGACAATAGATAGTGGAAAGGAAGTACGTGTGTGTGTGTGTGTGTGCATGTAAAATAAGAATCTTTTGTAAAATCCATTCCCAGATTAGTGGGTAAATTCTAGAAAGTGAAGACCTGGAAATGGCATAAATATCCAAGGAAGAGAACCTGAAGGAAGTATTTGTGTTAAGAACCTAATGGCATCAGGTGCCACATAGAAGAAGCTGGAGAAAGAAAGGAAAGAAGAAAATCAATGTAAAGGAACATGGAGTTCAAAGGTATAGAGTCTATGAAAAAGGGTCAGTAGTTGCAAATGTTGAAAAAGACAAATGAGAAAAATATCAGAATTAGTAATTAGATGGTTATTGGAAACTTGAATGCAGATTCAATATTATCAGGCAGGTTAGGCTAAATTATATGGGTTTGAAATCAAAATTCAGTGACTCCAAAAAAAAAAAAAAAGTTAAGAAAGCTTATTTGGGTCAGCTGCATTAAGCAAGAGTCAAATAGAGAAAAATTATCTTCCTGGATGGAAGGTAGTATATATTTGAAGAAAGAAAAAACATTGGCAGTAAAAAGAGAGAGTTTAAAAATCTTGCAAAAGAGAATGGATAAGAGAGAGGTAGGGCTTGGAAGAGGACAGTGAGCAACAGCCTGGCACTGGAGAAATCACCAAGTGGAGAATTTGCTTACTCTCTGAAAGATAGAAAAGAGGAAAAGGGCAGATAAATAAAAAGAACTAGTTTGAAGGACAATGGGAGGGTCATACCTGGAAGTCTTCATCTGATAAAAACAGAAACAAAAGTCACTTGTTGGAAGTGCATTGCAATAACCTCCAATCTAATGGTTTTCTACACATATTGGGGGCTGAATGGGCAGTATATCGGAGACATGTGTGATAATTTTCATCATCCACATAAACCCCTTTTCTAGAAACAATGTTATGCAGCACACTTGCCAAGAGAGAATAAACAAACTGCTTATTCAGCAGTATGACATATAGCATCTTTTGAATATTTCATGGCAAGGCTTCAGGTATAAAATTTCAGGAGTTGAAATCTGTAGAGCAATAAGAAACTGAAAAAAGAAATAAAGAAAAGAAAATTATCAGCAAAAAATACTGTAGAGGGAGACCAAACTACTGAGCTGACCAAAATATGGAGTTAGAAGCTACAAAGGCAGCTACACATGCATATGCACACACACATGCACAAACATGCACACATGGCATCTGATGCACACAAGACACCCAACTTGGTATTCCTGCTTCCACATAAAGCATCTGTTTAAGTGTATTTGAGAAACAGATAATCTATTGTGATCTAAAACAGATCTTTTACTATTCTTACTGGAAACAAATGAATGCAATATATCCTATAGAGATATGCTTAATATAAAGAAGTTAGAAGCATCTTCCTAACAATTCTGTATTAATTTATTTGGTCATCTAAAATACTTACTCTTTTGAGAAAAACAGGCAGCACCTGCTTAGCAACATTATCCCACCTCATTCTAAAATTACCACAAATATGAGAACTTCCAAAAGTCCATGGAAATTAGAATTAAAACATAAAGATAAAATGTTTCTCAACATAAGCTCCATAGAGCTCAAGACACTTTGGTAGGCCATGAAGAAAACCTTCCAGTCCATCCCTAAGAAACTGTGTTGTGTAGTCCCTGTTTATATTAGTAACAGAAGAAAGATGGGTACCCTTCAAAAATTTTTAAGACCAGGAAACAAAAAGAAGTCAGAAGAATCCAAATCAGGACTGTGAGGTGGATGCCTAGTGTTTTCTCACTTAAACTCTTGCAAAATTGGCCATGTTTGATTAGAGGAATGACCAAGAGCCTTGCAGTGGAGAAGAACTCTTGGATGAAACCTTCACAGACATGTTTCTGTTAAGCCTTTTCTAATATATCAAAGTATTTTCATAACAGATAGATGTTATCATACTCTTGTCCTTGGAGTCTTGCCTTGGAGCATCCCTAAAAACCATTGCCATGATGTTTGCTTTTGCCAGTTCACTCTTGCTTTGACTGAATCACTTCCAACTCTTGGTAGCCACTGCTTTGATTGCACTTCATCTTCAGGACTGTACTAGTACTAAAGCCACCTTTCATCTGCTGTTACAATTCTAGGAAGAAACGCTTCAGGATGAAGATCCCATGTGTTGAAAATTTCCGTTGAGAACTCCACTCTTATCTGGCACAACAGTTCTGGGACACACTGAGAAGAAAGCTTTTTCCACTTTAATTCTTCAACCACAATTATAGAAACTGAACCAGCTGTGACTTTGTGGTAGTGGCTATTGTTTCTGCTGTCAGTCATCGGTCTCCTTCAGTTAGAACATGAACAAGATTACTTTTTTCTCACAGACTGAGGTGGATGGACTGCCACTGAAGACTTAATCTTCAATATTGTCTCATACTTTCTTAAAATTAGTCATCCCTGTGTAAAGTACAGATTTCTTTTCATAAAGCATCAGTGATTTCACTATTTATACTTTTATTCAAGTATCACCATAAATTTGACATTTGTTGCCTAATTTCAGCAGAATTCATGTTGTTCCAGCTTGGGCTCTTTTCAAACTGATGTACCTCTCATTTTAGTATCAAACTAGATCATGTTGAGATGAGTTATAAAAGGTTTATTTTAGTACAAAAACAATCTGAAATCTATGCAGTTTTTCCATAATACAGATTTTCCATTGACTTTCTGAAGAGATTTCCCCTAGAAGCTCCTGATGTCACAGTACCACAGAATATCAAGCCCAAAGGAAAACCTAGAGCCAGAATCTGGATAGAGTTCTCAGTGACAATAAGACCAATGGAGCTGGATTAAGAAAACTGATCCGGCATTGTGGGAGATAGGTGGTAGTTGTGGTGTGTCACAGTAGGTAAAGCCACCACCAGTAACACCAGCATCCCATATGGGCACTGGTTCAAGTCCTGGCTGCTCCACTTCTGATCCATCTCCATGCTAATGTGCCTGGGAAAGCAGTGGAGGATGGTCCAAGTGTTTGGGCCCCTGCATCCATGTAAGAGACCTGGAAGAAGGTCCTGGCTTCTGGCTTCAGGCTGGCCTAGCCCTGGCCATTGAAGCCATTTGGGGAGTGAACCTGTGGATGGAAGATCTCTCTCTCTCTAGCTCTAACTCTAACTCTAAATTTCAAATAAATATAATGATACTTAAACAAAAATAGAGTAACCATTTGGGCTGTTGTTGTGGTTTGGCAGGTTAAATCTCCGCCTGTGATGCCAGCACCTCATATGGGTACTAGTTTGAGCTCCAGCTGCTATACTTCCAATCCATCTCCCTGCTAATGGCCTGAGAAAGCAGAAGATGGCCCAGGTGCTGAAACACATATGGGAGACCTGAATGAAGTTCCTGACTCCCAGTTTCAGCTTGACCCAGCCCTGGCTATTAATGGATCACTCTCTGTGTCTCTCCCTTTCTCTGTAACTCTTTCTTTCATATAAAAAGAATAATTTTTTAAAAAAATAAAATTGATATGGGACCCATGGTTTCACCACATGAAATCAAGCAGTCCAAGAAAGAAGGACTACTGGGATAACCAGGATCTGTGCAGAAAAGCCTCAATGCTTTATTGAATTAGGAAGAATTATAACCTTGTTATACTCTCTTCTTGGAGATTAAGGATGGATTGAGGAGCTGTGTATGAGTTCCAGGTTGACAGGGACTGGGCTTGTGATAGATTTTATGTGCCAAGTTGACTGCATGCAGAGATGTCCAGAGAGTTGATAAAACAGTACTGTGTACTTCCAGGAGAATCAGTGGACATGGTAAAGAAGATCCACCCTCACCACCAAGGTTGGCCTCATCCAGTCCACGAGGCCCAGATTATCCAGCATAGAGCAACGGGCAGCTGTGACTTCCTGGCTTCTCCACCCAGCCCCACCCCACCGTATGACCAGTTTGGAGTTGGCCACCATTTCCCTTCTTCAGGTTTCCTGACCTCATCACTTGTCTCACATGTTCTCCTCCTCCCTCCCACACCTCTACCACACTAAGCATGGTGTGTGTGTGTAGACAGTGGCTGTGGAGTGTGTATGGGAGGAGCTTCCTGAAAGATCAATGTCACAAAGCAAGAAAAGATGCAAAGCAGAGCTCTTAAGCCTGCTTTTATTGTGGCCTTTAGAACAAAGGAAAAATGAGGCTTCCTCTGTACATCTAGGCTGTACACTTTTTACTTCCAAAATAGCTGGTACAAATGACTCCCCACTTTCCACACATTCTCCATGATTTCTGGTAACTTCCATTAGATTTAATTATTTAAATTTAATATATTAGCATATTGATGATTAACTTCAAAAGTATATAAATTCATTGATTTTAAATGATAGTATATGTTCAAAGACCATAAATATATAAGCTGACCTTTAGAAAACAGATATGCTTTCTCATTTAAAAAGAACATCACTCTTATTTAATGCTTTAACTAGTACTCTAACAGTATTTTTTTTCACTTTGTGTTGCTATATAGGGGCAAACTGTTGAAATCGTTACCTAATATATACTAAACTGATCTTCTGTATATAAAGAGAATTGAAAATGAATCATGATGTGATTGGAAGGGGAGAGGGAGCGGGAAAGGGGAGGGTTGTGGGTGGGAGGGAAGTTTTGGGAGGGGGAAGACATTGTAACCCATAAGCTGTACTTTGGAAATTTATATTCATTAAATAAAAGTTTAATAAAAAAAAAAGAACATCACATAAAATACTAGACCTCAATTATCTCTGTTTTGATATTAAAGACTGACAGATGCATTATGTTTCATTACTAAGAAACGATAGATTGGGCCAGAATGTCAATGCCTCAAAAACCCCCAAACCTAGGCTCATGTTGGAGATGGTAGCATGGTTGAACTACCATTGAGAAAAGTAGTATAGTATACCTCATCAATCCTTGTCTTAGTCTGTTCAGGCTACTATAATAAAATACTATAAACCAGGAGACTTTTAAACAGCAGAAATTTATTTCTCACAGTTCTGGAGACAGAAATGTCCAAGACCCATAAAAATCTGGTGTCTGGTGAGGGCCTGCTTTCTGGTTCATAGACTGCACTTCCTTGTTATGTAGAGGGGGCAGGAGATCTCTTTGGCTCCTCTTTTATAAGGGCACCAGTCTCATTCCTGAGGGCTCCATCCTTACGATCTCATTACCCTCCAAAGTCCCCACTTCCTATCACCTTGACAGTTAGGACCGACTTTAAGGAGAATATTGATTTAAGGTGACACAGACATTTGGACCCTAGCAATGACGCTATATCAAATTCTTTTTGTTCCTCTGTCCTATAGTCTCTTCAATTAAAAAAAAAGTACTTTTGTTATAGTGAAGAGAAGATGTACAACTTCAGGTAAATTAAGAAAAACATGTTTTTTTTTTATTATATGGGAAGATATGACATGCTCATAAACAAAGATATTTCATTTCATTTGAATATTAAAGTTCATATTTCATTATGACTTCAACCAATATAATTACAAATGAATTTTGGAAATGTCATACCAACTGTGCAATTTCATGAAATTTATTCTAACATGTTCTCTAGACATTGCTTCCCACAAATCAACCCCAGCCCTAAAGACCAAACAAGAGTGTAGACAGTCTCGGGAATTCTCAGAACAAGAATAAAGCCATTGCCTTTAATACCATACAGACCTGGGCTTGAGGCCTGATTGTACTTTTTGCGAGTTATATAATCTTGGAGAAGTTACACACCTTCCTTAGTCTATCTTGTGCTGCCATAACAGAATTTATCACTGACTGGGTACTTCATAAAGAATAGAAGTTTATTTGACTCACAGTTCTGGAGGTTGGGAAGTCCAAGATGAAAGGCCCGCATCTGGTGAGGTCTTTTTTGGTGTGTCAGAATGTGACAGATGGCATCACATGGTGACACAGCATCCATGCACATGCCTGTGCAAGAGGGAGAAGGAGAGAAGACAAGGAGAAGCAAACTCATCTCGGTGTCGGCAAACTGCTTCTGCAATAACTAACCCACTCCCGTGATAACGGCATTCATGCATTCATGAAGGTCACCAAACGGCTTGCTACAGCAGCCATACTTGCTGTGAGCCCTGGCCTAACCACAGAGGCCAAGCACACATCAGAGTCTGGAGATGGACATGGACTGCAGCTGGACCAGCATCCTTTTTTTTTTTTTTTTTAAGATATACAGCATATTTTCTTTTTTTAAAAGATGTATTTATTTATTTGAAAGGCATAGTTAGAGAGAGGCAGCGAGAAGGTGGGGGAAAGAGAGAGAAAAGAGAGAGCTACAGACAGGTCTTCCATTCATGGTTCACTCCGCAAATGCCACAACAGTCAGAGTTGGGCCTATTTGAAGCCAGAAGCCAGGAGCTTCTTCCAGGTCTCTCAAGAGGGAACAGGGGCCCAAGGACTAGCCTCATCTTCTATTGCTCTCCCAGGCCATTAGCAGAGAGCTGGATTGGAAGAGAAGCAGCCGGGACTCAAATCAGTGCCTATATGTGATGCCAGAACTACTGGCGGTGGTTTTAGCCACTACACCACAGCATTGGCCCACTGGGCCAACATCTTTGAAAAATGGAAAATTTGTGTCCTTCAGATTTCAAGAGCAGCTTCTCTTAAGGTTAGATTTCCTAAAAAAAAAATAAAAAATGTTTTTAAAAAATGCCATTGCCCCATAGTTCTGACTACACAAGGGCTTATGGACAGAACTACAGCCAGCAATTAAAATATGAAATATTTGTGCACTTAGGAAACTATTAGGATTCTTGGCCAAATACTTTAATTGTGATTAAAAAGCATCAACAAGGGCCGGCGCCGTGGCTCAACAGGCTAATCCTCCACCTAGCGGCGCCGGCACACCAGGTTCTAGTCCCGGTCGGGGCGCCGGATTCTGTCCCGGTTGCCCCTCTTCCAGGCCAGCTGTCTGCTATGGCCCGGGAGTGCAGTGGAGGATGGCCCAAGTGCTTGGGCCCTGCACCCCATGGGAGACCAGGAGAAGTACCTGGCTCCTGGCTTTGGATCAGCATGGTGCGCCAGCAGCAGCGCGCCGGCCACGGTGGCCATTGGAGGGTGAACCAACAGCAAAGGAAGACCTTTCTCTCTGTCTCTCTCTCTCTCACTGTCCACTCTGCCTGTCAAAAATAAAAATAAAAAAAAAATCATTAAAAAAAAAGCATCAACAAAATGGCAGCTGTAAATGCATGATGTAGTACCACCTACACTGTATTGAGGATTTCTTGTCTCCCAACCATTACCTCCATATCCTCCAGCTACTCCCAGAAACACACTGTAAGTAGGGGGCACAGAGGAGAGATAACAGTGAGATATTGTGCCCAGGCATATGGAGACCCACAGAGACATGTGTTGGATAAGTAGCAGGGAAATATCAAGCTAGGAAAATCCTGTGAGAAGAATATACAAGATGTTGCATTCTGTGTGACTTCTTGGTTCAGAAGGTTCTCAGGAAATGAGATGCAAAAGAACACAGCTTTGAAACACTGGGAGCAGGATACCTTAAAGAGATCATAAGGGACATGAAGAAGGATGAGCAAAAGAAAGATTCCAAGGGAACTAAGATGAGGACAATTCAACCCAATTACATAAAATGCTAAGTTGTACCATGGCAAGTGTATCACACTGCACCATCCATATCCATACTGTTTGAACAGACTGTCCACCCCACTCTAATGCTTAGGGACAATTCTGGGTCTTGTGGCTGCCTGGGAATTCCAGGACGGTGGCAGCAATTCCAAGAGTCAGGTAGTGGATGAGGCTTGTTTTTATCATCTCAGGTCTGTGAATCTGAGCTGAGAGAATCCTGGCAACAGGAAACCATCTTGCTCTGAGCTTCCCATGAAGCCCACCATGTCTTTGTTGGCCTCACCTTCCTGGTCAGGATCCTATTCTCCCAAGAACAGAAAAGCTTTAACTAACCCTGCCTGGTAATTGAAACTGTGCAGAGAAAACAGTCAGTTATTATAGGAGAATTAGCATTATTATGCAGCAAATTGTTGTGGGATTTACAGTGGTTATATTCAAATTAGAGACAATAAATAGATCAATCCACAAAAAAACTGAATTAATGATAATGAATAAGTTCCAGAAATTCCATAGAGATAAAATAGAAGAAAAAGAAAAAAGAAACAAAACAAGGAAGAGAAAAGACAACAGAAAAATTAACAGATAAAATGTCAAAGAATCCAAATTAAATCTTAGAGATACAATTGTTTCTGAGGAATACAGAACAATTAGAACAGATGAGAAAGTCAGATATAATTACAATAATTTCTTTTGTTATTCAAATAAACTTGCCAGGAGATAAACTGAAGGAATTCACTACATGCAAGACAAAATCAAATAATCCTAATCTTAGAGGCAAACTGGAAAAAAGTCAAATTAAAAGAAGTTAGAAAAATTCCTCTCTAGTGCATTTTCTGCTGCTATCACTAAATATCATGGATTGGGTAATTTACAAGAAAAAGAAATTCATTCTCAGTACTGGGGTCTAGGAAGTCCAACGTCAAAGGGCCAGATGTGGCTAGAGTCTTCCTGCTGTCGTAACATGATGTAGAATACCACATGGCCAGACAGCATGGGGTTGGTGAGGGAGAGGAAGAGATCCACGGTGACTTATCCACACCTGCACTAACAGCAAAACTCTGGTCATGATGGTGGTGGCCTCCTGAGCTGGACATCTCTTAAAGGTCCCACTTCCCAGCTGTCAACAGGGACAATCAAGCCTCAACACAAGCTTTACAGGGCACATTCTAACCACACTAACACCCTACCAGCATGCAGGTAATGAATAAAATTTCAGAAAGTAAAATGTTATCAACACAGTATCTTCAATTAGGCATGCTTTGATAATCCCCCACATTACATTTTAGAAAAATGATCACATTTTGAAAGAAAACTTTGAAGACTCAAGAATGTCATACTCAGTCACGATCTTGATGGTTGCACATGTTAGTATACAAAAACAACAGAAATGCATTTCAGATATGTATGGCTCATAAAATGTGCCAACTGTTTATCCCTCAAGAAAAACAATTAAAAATGTTTTCCATCTGGCCATGATTCAACATACAAAAATGGAAAAGTCATTAAATATAAAGATTGCTGGGAAGAAGTTGATAACTAGTTAAATATAGATTTATGTCTAGGAAATTATAGCAATACTATTTATATTCTCAATAATAAAAGAGAAGAAAGCCATCTACTAGCATTATAATGATTTTTCTCTGGTGTAGACAATGTAATTGGATATAAGATATAGGAGATATCAGAAAAGAGTAGAGAGAATTTTAATTATTTGTACAAAATTTGTATTTACTTAGAAAACATAAGAGAATAAGTGAAAAATATCCAAACCAACACAAAACAATTCAGTGGGGAAGCTGCAAATATATTTAAAAATTAGGAAGCATTCTATATGGCAGCAAAAACATGTTAGAAAATAGATTGTCAAATTAGAGTCAATACATACCATATTCGACACACACCATAATTGAGATGTGTCAAAATTAATGACAGACATAAAAGGATATTTGGTTAAATGAAAAGCTATAATCTTTTATTTTCTCTGCTATTCTTTTATTGGAAAACTATATATTTACAATCTATCCCAGTGTATATATACACATAGATGGAATGTGTGTACTTCTCCTTATTATCCTATTGGAGAATTATAGTGGGGTGTAGTTCTCATGTTCACATGAAAACAAATTAATGCTAAAAATAACTGAAGAAATTTTCTAAAGAAAAAAAGGGAACAATAAGGAAGAACTTACATAAAATAAAGTAATGATAATGAAAACATGACAATAGGACAATGCAGTGATGCTTGAACAATCAATAAAATGGAGAGGATAAGATAACCCAGAAATACCATGCAGACAGCTCTGCTGTAGAAATCAATTAACTGAAAGTCACAGTATGTGAACTAAACCAGAATAAATCTCAGAAAGTTTATTGATAGTAAGCCTAGAAGATTTGTGGAGACTCAGCTACCTGGTCTTATTCAAATGCAAGCAGGATAAATAACAGGACGAAAACTCAGTAGATTATGCTATGTAAAATCCAAAACTTTGATATCTCAAAATTTAATACCAGCAGTCCACTTCCAGCAAACAACTAACCACATGTGCAAAGATTCTGTTCTGAGTCCAGATCATGAGAAACTGCTGACCAGAGAGCCCAGCAAGCAACCCTTGGCTTGTGTGTTTGAGCTTTGCATAGCAGGAATGACGCATCATGCTCTCTTACACAACTCAAGATACTGTGCCTATGAGGGCAGTGTTGGTGTGGATGGCTGCAGTCTGTCATGCCCCTGTATCACACCAGGATGACTGGAAAGAGCCACAGGAGGAACCTCTGGAGAGCCAGCAAAGGTCTGTTGGTGCTGACCGAGATTGGGTATGTTCAGTTTGTAAAAGTGCATCATGCTGTGCACCTACAACTAGAGCACAGTTTTGTGTGTATGTTATTCTTTAATAAAAAGATACATGAACAAATTGCTAGATGAGTCTTCAGAAGCAAGATAAGCTAATAATAAGGTAGACAACTGGATCCACAAATGACAAGTAAGAATAATTCCACAGGAGTAGCACCTGGCTCAGGAAATGCCATAGGAATTTGCTAATCTCCAGTGGCTTAGAGCCTGGGTTTTCAAAGGTTATATTAGCATAAAGAACCAGAGACAAAGTCAGGGACCAAAACAGGGTATGAGGCCTGAATCAAAAACTATCAATTTAGCACCACTGGAAAAGTGATATCCTCAATGGACAAGCCTGGGAAAACCTAACCCACAGAAGCCAGCTTGCCAATTTCACCCTTAGCTCAGCCTGCAAAGAGGAAGAGAACAGCTGTCCCCTGAGAATCCCTGACTGTAAGTTTGTGTCTGAGACTTGAATCTATGCTATCTTCGTGGCCTGAAAAATCCAAATTCAAATTTTATTTTAAGGTGACCTCCAGGCACCTGACAGAGGAAGTGTAAATCATTTCTAATGCGACACTCTTTAAATTCTGTTTTCAAAAAATTCCATAGATGAAGTCCTAAGGGCTATCATCACACAACTAAAAGCATAAATAAGTAAGGAAACATATCACCATGTTTAAGAATCAGCACAAAAACATTCTACTGAATCAGATCCACAAAGGCAGCAGATACTGAAAATTAACAGAATATATTACATGTTTAAATATATAAATGTCTTAACAGTACAGCTGAGGAAAAAGAGATCATCAAACTTAACCAGTGAAATATTAAAAAAAAAAAAGAAAAAGAATATCCAGGAATAAAAAAAAGGCTATTGAAATTAGAATCTCAGTGAGTAAATTAAATAGCACATTAGACTCAGCTGATTTGAGAATAAATGTAATAGAAGAAGCATCACAGCCCAAGCACTGAAATATATAAAAGCGAACTCAAGCAATACGGGTAGAATAAGAAAGTCAAAGACACATTGGTCTTCCCTAGAGGGAAAATAATAGAAAGACAAAATCAAAGACAAAGTGGCTAAGAATGTTCCAGAATAGCTGAAAGACAACTCTCAAATTCAGAAATCCCAATGAAATCCAAACCAAATGAGTAAAAAGTAAGCTATACCTGGGAATATTTTCATGAGACTACAAAACTCCAAAGACAAGGAAAAAATATTCAACCATTATTCATGTCAAAAGAAATATAAATTATTTCTCATATATCAGATTAGCAAAATCCAAATATTCAACAAAGTACTCTGTTGTGAGGCTGTGGGGAGACAGAACTTATCATATTTTACTGGTGAGGATGCAAAATAAAGGAAACCCTCTAAAATGGAATTTGGCCACATCAGACAAAATTATGTATATATGCATTCTGTGATCTGGCAACGTTACTCCATAGGACGGTACTAAAAAATAAACTAACAAAAATATATCATATATTAAAGACTTTACAGAAGGTTACTAATTAGATCAAGGGGAAAAAAGAAGCAATTCAAATACCTACCCATAGGAGATTAAATAAACTACAGAGCATATATACAATGGAAAATTGTAATCATTTTAAAAAATCAGGAACATCTCTATATGGAATTATAGAGTAGTTCCAGGATGTTTGGTAAAAAGAAAAAAAGCTAAGTATAAAAGGTGAGTAGACTATGTTATCATTGATCTGAAGATATACAATGGATTTTTTTAAATAGAAGGATATATTGGAAACCGCATATATGGATAGAAGGAGGACATGAGATTTCTCTAGATATTCCGTGTTTTGGAAACTTGTCTTGGATCTAAATATATGCTTTTAAAAATTATAAAAAATTAAATTGAAAAGCAATTTTGAAAAACTGAAATCATTATTTTAGATAGCATGATCAAAGGCCCAAGATACTGTACATAATATAATTAATACAAAAATTGTTAGGTTTTTCAGATGTAAGAACAATACACACAAGGAAGAAATAAAAAAGGACAATTATGTAATGATAAAATTTATAGCTGTAACAAAATGATATAAGCCACCTAAGACCAAATCTAACCAAAAATGAACAAAGCTTTTACACAGAATTTAGGAAATGTAATAAAAGAGCATAAAGAAACCATTAATAGATAGTAATAAAATGTTCACAAATAAGAATTAATATAAAAAGTCAGTTTTTCCTAAATTGATCAAGATTCAAGCAATTTTAATGAAGGAATCTAGAGGATTTTCTTTTGGTGATCTCTTTTTTTTTAAGATTTGTTTTACTATTTATTTGAAAAGCAGAGCTCAGGGAGAGATAGACAGGGAGGGACATTTTCCACCTATTGGTTAATTCCCCAAATGGCCGCAACAGCCTGGGCTACTCAGGTTGAAGCCAGGAGCCTGGAACTACATCCAGATCTTTGATGACATGGGTGGCAGGGCCCAGATATTTGGAACATCATCACTGCCTCACCAGGCACATCAGCAAGGAGCTGAACTGGAAGTGGAACAGCCAGAACTTGAACTGCTTCATGTGGGACGTTGGCATTTTAGGTGGATCTTAGCTGCTACACTACAACGCCAGGCCTTGGTTTGTTGTTTTTGGTTTTTTAAATTGACAACATAATTTATAAATTGATATTGAAAAGTAAAACAGTCCAAGCCAAGAAAATGCAATTTATCCTACCAGATAATAAGAATGATTGCGGGAGACCAGGAGGAAGCACCTGGCTCCTGACTTCAGATCGGCGCAGTTCTGGCCGTAGCAGCCATTTGTGGGGTGAACCAACGGAAGGAAGACCTTTCTCTCTGTCTTTCTCTCACTCTCTAACTCTGCCTGTCAAAAAAAAAAAAAAAAAAGGAAAGAAAAAAATTATTGTAAGGTCAAAAGTGTAGACAAGGATGGACAAATTGGCAGCAGGACCAGAAGTAGACACACACAGGTTGAAACAGAAAATATGCCAAAGGTAAAACCATAGGTCAGTGGAGAAGAAAATGATTATATGGTAAATTGTCTTGGATCAAATGTTCATCCACATGGAAAATTTTTAAATGGATTCCTTCCTCAAACCATATGCAAACATAAAATTTCAGTAAAGACTTAAATGTGATGATCAAAACTGTCATGCTTTTAGAAGATAATATAGAAAGGTATATTTATAACAGAATAGAAAGTCTGCAAACCAGACACAAACCATAAAGCAAAGATTCAGACTCATTTGTTTCAAAATCAGTAATTTTTTTTGTGATTAGAGGTGGCACATAAAGACAAAAAGGTACATAGATAAAGTAAAAAAAAAAGTTATAAAATGAGAGAAAATATTTAAAACATGTAAAATCAGATAAACAGATAATTATTCAGAATACATAAAGGTCTTATATGAAGCAACAAGAAAATGTATGCCATAGAAAAATATTTGAAGATTTGAATGCAAAAGAGGAAATACTAATTATTAATATATAAAATGTGTTATCACAATAAAATACTATTTCAATCCTTGGGAATAGGAAAGACATGGAAAAACTGAAATTCTTGTACTTCGCTGAAGCAATTGTAAATTAGGATAGGACAATGGGTTTGAAAAGCAATTTATTACCAAATAAAGCTGCACATGAGTGTAGAAGAAGGGCCTATCACTTCCACTTTTCCTTATTTCCGTAGAAAAACTCCAGAACATCTTTACTAGATGAAAACCACAGGATGGCATGGGTTGTTGGCATTGTTTATAAGAACACACAATATAAACATTCAAAATGCTGGTCAATGAGATGACAGCAAGCAATAGAAGTGAAGGGCCAAAAGCTTCAGACATCAGAATGGATGAATCTTCATCAAAAACACTATATGCAGTGTTTTTGCATGTTAACTATAAAAATCATATATTAACTAAATGTGCTAACCAGTTCTTGGTAATTCTGAGAAATCCAACATTATCACAATGTTATTATAGGGAAAAACAACTTGAAGGTGACAAATATACTTAGGTTAAGAACAGAATCACCCTCTTATAACTGATGAAAGAGGAGTCATTTTTATGAATGCAATGGAATAATAAATAAACAAGAGACAGCTACAGTAATGGTTGTTACACAAACATGTGTTTGAATAGATGGCTATATTGATTATCTGCTGTAAAACTGGTTCACAGCCAATTCTCATCCAATAAACATTTATCCACCTAACGTACTGAGCAGCACTGTGCTACAGTCTGGTGACGGAAAGGGATCTGGGTTTGGGTTTTCAGGTTGGAAAGGAGGAGAGGCGAGTCAGTTTGGGAGGGACTCTTGTGCAATGACTGATCATGGAGGCGCTCCCGGTGTCAGGGATGGGACACAATGAGAGGACCGGGGTACTAAACAAGGGATGAACAAGCAGTGAGCATTTCAGGAAAAGTCTGATGGGTGGAGTCAGCCTGATCTCTCAGAGGAATCTGGGATATAAAAAATTATCTCAATCTTAGACAAGGGTGCCCGCTGGTCAGTCCTTGACCAAGGGACTTTCACTCCAAGTCCTCTTGGTTTCTCTCTTTGGGGCAAAGCTGTTATGCTACCTCAAGTGTATTAGAAGAGGAAGAGGATATACCGGTGATCCTTGGAGGCCAAAGATCACTGGGCAAGGTATCTAGGAGGAAGTCCAGCAATCTCTTCACCAGAACAGCAGAGAAGAGGGGGGAGAGAGAAGACAGATTCAAACATAGCCTTCACCCTCAGAAGGATTGCCGTCCAAGGTGGGAGTAAGAGAGGGAGAAGTCAGCTAATGCTGGAAGGTGATGAGATGACCCCAGCTTGGGCAGAGACCTTGGCTCTTCAGTCTCTGCACTCCTCTCTGAAATGTTTTTCTCTTCTGCACCTCAGGGGCTACAGAACACCTGCAAGTTAGTTTTGACCACCAAGGGAGATAACATGCCTATTACAGCATTAGAAGCAAGGTCTTCTGTTGAGATGTCTTTCTCACTTAACAAATTTTCCATTACAATTTGGCTTTTAAGTAGTTGTATCTACACAAAGAGAATATGCTTGTTATGCCAAACAAGTATTTTCATATGTATGATAGGTATACTTCAAGTCATGAACTGCCCTTCCCATTTCAATTTTGAGAGCTGAGTAGCTATTAAGGTATTGACAAAACCAGGTATCTAATTCTCATGTGATAAAGACTTGAATATACCCAGATTGTCTCTTGGAATTCAGTCTTCTGGCAAACCTCTTGAGGACTATGAGGATGGTCCATTTTGTAGCTTTATTAGGCTCTGATGCCCACATATGTGGTCAAACATAATGTAGATGAACTGGCCTAGATGAGGGTAGGAAGATATTTTTTTACATGCGTATACAATTAATCTGTGGACTTTATGTAAAACATTTTTTTGACAACTAAGTGTGCCTCATCCAAACAGTTAAAGGCCATAAGAGCAGAGACCAAAGTCCCAAAGAAGTGAGAATTCAGCTTTAAGATCACAACAGCAACTCTCAACTGTATGTCCAACCTACTGCCTACACTACATATTTGAGACCTGCCAGCTCCACAATTATAGGAGGCAATTCTTTAACCCCATCCCTACCTCTCATACAGATGTATTATTGCATTTTACATATGCTTATGAATCCAAAAGTGGTGTGGATAATTCTAATACACCTATCCTTCAATCCTGTATCTTCTCTTGTGGGGTCCCCCTTTTCCACTGGACATGTCTCAACAAGTTAATTTTTCCTTCAGAGAGTTAACAAGCAGGTCTCTGGACCCTCAGTCTAGTGGTATTCCAATGGTTTTCTTTATTAATCAGTTATCTCCAGCTGAATTTCTGTTGTTCTTCAAACTTCTTAGCCCTGGATTAACAATGGTACTTAATAGTCAATTGCAATTTGGTATCTTCCTGTCATTGGTCTTTCAGCTTTTGACATGAAATCTTCTATTCACAGCCTTTGGTATGTATGCCCTGGTAGGGTGATTTCTGTTCTGTTTTGCTTAACTGAGCAGTGCATTTTGCTTTTAAAGGAAATGTAGGGAACATTTCCAATAGATTCTTACAGGCCTTGAGGTTGGCTACATGAGGAAAGCCACTGCTAAGCAATCAGTTACACCCTGCAGTGCTGCCACCTTTAGTTTAGAATCATAAAAGTCCACTGATTCTTATAGTATCAGGCAGTGAAATTTGCTAGTTAATCTGCTAATTAGATTGGGTGAAAAAAAGTAAAAAGTATTAAGTGTCTTCTCTATGATACACAGTAGAGGTCGGCATTGTGGTATAGTGGGTTAAGCCACGACTTGTGACACAACATGCCATTTGGAAGTGCTGGTTGGAGCCCTGGATACTCTACTTCCAATACACCTTCTTCCTAATGCACCTTGGAAAGTAACACATGATGACCCAAATACTTGAGTCCCTGCTGCCTATGAGGGAGACACAAATATCCTGGCTCTTGGGTTCAGCCTGGCTCAGACCTGGCTCTTACAAGCATTTCAGGTGAACAGATGGAAAATCATTCTCATTCTCATTCATTCTCTTTCTTCTGTCTGTCTGTTTCTCTTCCCTCCCCTATTTCCTCCACCTCCTTCATTCTGCCTTTCAAATAAATAAATAAATATGTAAACAAAAAATTTACAATTCTACTCTAACAGTTCGGGTAGGGTAAGCTTTTTTCAGATCCCTGTTATCAGTAGTTATCATACTTCCTTAACTACAGTCATCTTTTCTAAATTTCTGTTTGAAACCAAATCAAAGGTAAACTCTGTCTTCCTGCCTGTTTACTGCCATGGTTGTGGGGTGCCACACCCCTGTGGAGTCCAGATTTATGAATACTGGAGCACAGCTCAGGAGTCAAAATTGGACTTTGAAATAACTGGTCATTGATATGGTTATGTGAAAAAAGAAGGACACGAGAAATAAGAGCTCTTGTTTTGGACCAGGATCTCACAGTTCTATGCCAAGCCATGTCCTAATCCCAATTGTTCATTTCAGAAACAGAACATTGTGTAAGTCAATCAAGCTCTCTGTAGTCTGGTAGTTACTTGCCTTTGTTTATTTTCAATGGCTATGAACAAGGGATATTGGACATTTGCCCCACAGTCTCATAAAATATTCATCTACCAGCAAAAGAAGGTTGAGTCTGAAGTCTGGTAATATTTATGGGGAATTTGGGCATTGGTTAATTTATTCCTTCACTTAGCAGACCATAGGTGACTGTGCCAGGCAGTCTATGTGAGTTGGGTAAAAAGATAAGCTAACAGGGCTAACTGTTTATCAGAGGCCATTGATGGATTTCTGTCTGAGACACATAAAGGGCTGGAGTTAAAAACGTACCATTCTGTCACTGACAGACATTTTCATGTGGATGAAGATAACATTTCTAAAGAGGCAGAGGAAATTCAAGATGGGTTTATCACTGAGCATTCTTTCAGACCTTGAGAATAGTAGGGAACTTTTAAAAGTTTGTGGAAAATGAAATTAAAAGATACTACGCTGCAAAAAAAATTGAAATCCATGCATAAGTAATGTTCAAAAAGTTCATGAATAATGTATATTATGAAAAAATGTTTGCACCAAAATAAACTTCTCTTTAAATATTATTTTTCCATGAACATCTTGAAGTATCCTCGTACATTGTATCTTTTCTTTGTTTCAGAAAAATACAGTCTCCTGGGTACATTCAGTGATGCTGGACCAAAACTCAATTCTCAATGGAGGCCAGACACTTCCTTCAAAACTACCACCCTGTGCTAAGTGGACATTTATGAGCTATTAATCATGTGTCCAATTATTTTGATATAACATTTACCATGGATTACTGCATAAAAACTATAATATAACTGTATTGCCCCCTCAAGAGAGCTTGCAATCAAAATCTCATTCACACATATAGCCTGGCCCCCATTCACATAAGAAGGGATAAAAGACTGATTAAATGCATCCCCAGAAACCATCTCTGAGACATCATCTGACGCAGGACAGTACTTAACAACCACAGATTTCCCTAGTCGCTCTCCCAGAGTCAGCTGGGGCTGCTCCTATAGTTCACTTGTGTTTACAGGAGAGTTAACCTGAATTCACAATTTCCTCCATGTCTCCTACAAACAGAGCACCAGGACAAACTTAAGAGCTTTAGAGGTCAAGGCTTACCGATACAATAGGGGCTCATTAGAGCTGTATGAAAAATGTTGGCTTGCATGAGAGTCTTCACTCCGATCTAATTCTAATCTATATGTTTAACAGCTGGCGAATCCAGACTGCTTGAGCCTCTTTTTCCCCATACAGGGAAAATCAGCTCCTTGCCATGCACATGCGAGTTGTCAGTAGCACTATAAGGGGGCAAAGCCAGGGTCTTTTACTAGGAAAATTGGAAGTGCTTCACTCAACAAAAACACCTCCTGGAGTTGCTGTCCTAGGGCCCCCCTCCTCTCTTTTGTGCACACACAGGTGGGGACATACCTCAAGCTATGGAATGACCCTAGCTGAGTTTTAGGAAGCAGTGGTAGTTAGCTGGGCAGGGCAGCAAATCTCACCCTGTATATGAATAAGCCATATTAAAACAATTAATCATTGGGAAAATATATACAAATAATGCATCTCTTCAAAAAAAAACAAAACAAAACTCTAGAGCTGCACTCAGTAAAATAATACTATGTTCCGAAGTCCAGTACTGCTGCTGCTGTGATTATTGAATATATAATGAACCAGTAACCAGATTCTCAATGCTATATAGGTAAAAGAATGGTAGCCTCACCAACCTTCCATTAAAAAGTCAACGTCTATGACAACTACCCTGATAGGTCCCACTTGCATTCCACTATATTGCATCTTGGCATTTGAAAGGGGGGAGAGAATTCAAACATTCCCATTTTATTTGGAACGATATGGGCATACACCAACGGGGTATATCTTTCACTTATGCATTACATGGTGCCTAAGAGCCTTACTGTGCCTATAAATAGACTGACTTTCCCTCGGATCTTCTAAAATCTTTTAATCCTGTCTCTAAGAAGGATTCTCATGGATGAAAAGGGAGTTTGTCATCTTTTACATTATTTATTTGAAAATAATTTAACCGTGGAATTTCTGATGAGATCATCACAATATTTTTGCTTATGCCTATGCAGAGTTATATAAAAAAATAATGACACGATGCAAGCTCCACAATCCAATATTGTTCCTGGACCCCCTCTAAGGCTTTTGCAGATAACCCTTTTCCAGGTTAGTAGGATCCTCTTTCAGGATAAGAGAGTTAACTGAAAAGGTAGTGAATTTTAACTCACTAGTATTTATCTCCGTGGTACAAATCTTGGTGACAAGGAGTCCCAGCAAACCTTAACGTGTAAGTCATCAAAACAGTAATTCAAATGAGGCTGGTGCAGGGTTGCAGCCCTGCAGGCGTATAAATTGCTGTCACTGGGACAAAAGGGAAGCTCTCTGGGGCGGGACAATCTTACTATGCCCTTGGAGATCTCTAGAATGTTAACAAGATCACCATTGTCCTCTTTTCAATGAGTGTTCTGGTCTTTTGTGTGTGGGGCCAGAAAATCCCATGACATTTTGTGAAGGTTGCTGGGTATGTGTGTTTGTGTTCATTCACCGCTGACTTTATTTAGACAGGTGGCACTGACATATATTGAAATTTAGGAGAGTTACACCATAAAGAATGGATTCTACTGTATGCAAATTTAAAAATAAATTTAATTTAAAAGTCAGAACAACCATTATGACATCAGAAGGAAAATCATTGCCTCCTCTCCAAGCACTGTTCAAAGTGTTTCCTGTGCTTTTAGACACCAAACTTCTCTCCATCAGCGTCTGTTCAGTGAGTTCTATCAGGTGATGACACTGCCTCCCCTTACACCCTTTCTTGCCCTCCTGTCACCACACAATTGCTTATATGTGGTGTTTTTTTTTTTTTTTAAGTATCCTCCTCAACCCATCGATGCTCTACACTTTGATGTTCACCTTTCATTCAGTTTGTTCTTGTTTGTACTTTGTAGATAGGTCCCCAAATGCACCTCTGGGATAAAAGCAGGATATGATAACATTACAGTTTCATTTGCTAGAGATAGGAAAGTTAATATTATATAGGCATCTCTGTAAAGGGGAAACTATAGTTCTTTTTTTAAATTTTTATTTATTTTTTTATTTTTGATAGGCAGAGTGGATAGTGAGAGAGACAGAGAGAAAGGTCTTCCTTTGCCGTTGATACACCCTCTAATGGCCGCCGCGGCCGGCATGCTGCAGCCTGTGCACCGTGCTGATCCGATGGCAGGAGCCAGGTGCTTCTCCTGGTCTCTCATGGGATGCAGGGCCCAAGCACTTGGGCCATCCTCCACTGCACTCCCGGGCCATAGCAGAGAGCTGGCCTGGAAGAGGGGCAACCGGGACAGAATCCGGCGCCCCGACCGGGACTAGAACCCGGTGTGCCGGCGCCGCTAGGTGGAGGATTAGCCTGTTGAGCCATGGCGCTGGCCAAAACTATAGTTCTTTAAAAATTTGTTTTTTGTTTAACGTTTGCAACTGCACAAGATCAGCAATGAGTACATTCTAATCCTTTATTATGGTCTATCCATTCCTCGATAGAAAAAAAAAAAAAAGAGTTAGAATGGGATATAACACTGTTGATGTATGAAGCTTTAAAAAACTCTAGAACTTTCTCTACTGGTTATGAAAACTGATCGCCATGTAATATTAAGACTCCAGCATTACGCAAATTAGGTATCCTATGGGCTTACTCACATGGGAAAGATGGATTTGGGACCCTCTGGTACTCAGTAAACTGGAACTATTTCCTATGAGTATTCATAAAATAGCTTTCCAAAATACTCTGCAGTGAAATGTTAAAACTTCCATATGAGTATTTTTAAAAAGAGACTGAAATGAGTGTGTGTTGGTGAATCAGCTTAAATTGTTGGTTATCAGAATTTCCTTCATTTCATAGCCAATTATGCTGCAGTTACTTGGACACGCTTTCAGATTCATTATTTTGTAGGTATGCCATAGTGAAATACCTTTGCATCAAAGAGAATATCAATAAAGTCTAGGTCAACAATGTAAAATATAGAGATTTTACTTTAAATTGAGAAGAAAGGAGCATGAAAGTGAATTTGTAAATTCCTTTGAACTTCCTATGCATCTAAGAGGCAATGAAATACATTATGTACAAAATGTCCAACTTCTTCACCCTCTTCATAAAACCTTCCCACTAAGTCAGGTAATTTTCTGTAGGAGTTCAGTACTTTTCTATGGAGTTTGACTTTTTTGAGATTTGAAAGCCAAGGTGATATGTTCATTAAGTACATATTCATGTTAAAATCAATCCCTTGCCATCTTAGAAAATTAGTGCCAATACCATTACATTATAAATGTTCAGTGTGACTCCCTTGTCATCATTTGCCCAAAGAGAGGTGAGGCTTGCTCATATAATTACTATATACCATTTTAAATGAATAAATAAAATCCATGAATATCAACATACATGATTAACTCTAAAAATGCTAGTATTAAGTGAGAATTTATAAAATGATGTGTACTAATAAAATTTTGGAAATTTAAAATTCAAAATAGCAGTTTATGGCTTTTGGTTTCAAAAGCTTGTAAAAATTACATGGCATGATTTATGTCTGCCCTCTGAAGCAAGAGGAAAGTGAAAAAAAAAGTGTTAGTTTTATGTAATCTTTGCTGTAGGCAAGTAGTTATTGATGTCATGTTCAGCATTTTTCTAATGTGTAAACATTTAAAAATTTTAAAGTTTACATAAGAGAAAGGGGAAAGAAATAAGGCTTTAATTAACTTAAAATAAATGATAAAGACTTACTTATCATAATCCATGAGATATTGACTAAGCAGTATTTGGAGAAAAAGTCTTAATATGCATAAAATTAAACTGACTTACAATAAGTGAATTCAGGATGATGAAATATGTTAAATTCAAGAGGACTAAAAAAGAATAAATGCAGAAAAGAATTATATGGAAAGGGAAAGAAAGTGGCCATTGCCAATGAAACAGAAACTTTTATTTTAAAGCTTCAAAGAACAACGTGATAAACCAATTTCTGGTAAAATGACCTGAGTAAAAGCAAAAGAAACAAAAACCATATAAATTTAAATAACAGTGAGAATAAATCCTTATAACAAAGGATATAGTTAAAATTCAATAAACAATTTTTAATAAATTAGAAAATAATTAAGATTGTCAACAGCAAGGTCATCTCCACACCACACTCCAGAAGACAGAAACTTATACAGATTCCCTCAAATTATTCTATAGAGCCTATAATATGGGGAGTATGTCCCTATCACCAAACTTGGCAAAATAAACACACATGCCAAAATGTAAAAGCAATCTCAGGAACACAGAGGCCAAACCCCGAAGTAAAATATAAACGAGATATATTCAGTAAAGTATTGAAAGACTATTACATCATAGGCAGTACAGTTCACCCCAGGGCACGAGCACACATGGTCTAAGATCCATGACTGCCCTTCCTGCTCTGCTCTGTAGGGAAGGACCTCAAGCTGAAAACTCCATTTCCTTGGTCCCCTTGTATAGTGGCTTCTAATGAGGTTGGATCCATGGCGAGGACTGGCAGGAAACTGGAGGACAGAAGTTGCAGAAAATCCATTAATGCTCCAAGCTCCTCACTTCTGAAAGCCTCTCCAGCAGTTGTAGCCCCTCTCCAGAAGTCCCCGTTTGGCTGGTCTGGATAAACTACCCCCAATTAGGTTCACTGCTGGGATCCATCAGCAGGAGCCCTTCTGTTTGTCTCTGCAGTTTGGGGATGGCTCCTATCAGTGCAACCTGGGAGCTACTTTAGCATCCCCTTCTACACTCTCAACACATCTGTCACTAGTTCTCACTTGTGGCCTACTCAGGCATGGTGTCCATTTTCCTGATTCCAGCCAAATATGTAAAAAGAATGGCTTGTAGTATAATCTCCATGAACTTAATTCATATGCTATCTATCTATCTATTTATCTATCTATAAGAATAAGTCACGATAATCATAAAAAAGGCAAAAAATTTGAAAAAATTTAACACTTGCTTTTAGCTAAATAAGCAATTAAAGTTAAACTAGTTGAGTTGAATATGCATTTTAATAATTTGTCTTCTGACTTATGTTCTTTTATAACTGCCCAGTATCTTTATTTTTATCAAATTTTGGTTTTACAGCTTCAAATTTATGATCTATAGTTAGACTGTGGTATCATTTTAAGGAATTATTTCATGTTTTAAATTTCATGATATTTTTCACATTCATTTAAAATGTATCATGAAGTATGGAATCAACATCATTTTTTTCTCAACCACTCAGTAAAAGAATCTATCAGATTGACAGGTTTGTGATACCATTATGTTTAAATACCTATATATATGGCATCCATGTCTAGAATTCTATTCTTTCCATTATATTTGATTATTGTGGCACAATAGTTTTTTATGAATGTATATGCATACCCAGAATTAAATATGACTTGAAAAAATACTGACCCATATTGTAACCTGTTTGTAACTCAGTTTCTTTCTTTTTATAGGCCAATAAGTATTAGACATCATAAGTTAGTGTTGACCCTCTTAGTTTTCTTTCCCTTGCCATGCTTGGTATCTTTTAAACACACATTAAACACCATTTTATTTTTAGTTTTAAAATGTTTGAATTATATTTTGAAATGTATGTTTTATTCCAATGTTCCTACTTTTCTCAGACTCCAATTATGTATATGTTGCACCTCCTTTGCCTTGTAACCACATTTGGAATTCTCTCTCTAATCTGTTCAAATATGTGTATAGATTTTTATTTTTTTCACTATTCTTGATTATATCATTTAGGTCTCTGTCTACATTATTATGTGGATATTTTCTTTTAGACAACTTACTCTTTCCTTTCTGTATTTATAAGGTTATTTTTACTCTTTATTTCCTCCTGTTCTGTCATGCCTTAACTCTTACTGTTGTCCAACCATTTTTTCTTTGAGTTTTTGTATTTCTGCTTTGTGGTGTTTTCCATTTTTTTAAAAGATGTATCTATTTATTTGAAAGGCAAAGTTACAAAGAGAGAAGGAAAGATAGAGGTCTTCCACCTGCTGGCTCACTCCCCAAATGGCATACCAGCTAGAGCGGGGCCAGTCTGAAGCCTAGAGCCAGGAGCTTCTTCCAGCTCCCACATGGGTTGCACAAACTCATCAACTTGGGCCATCTTCTGCTACTTCCCACAGCACATTAACAGGGAGCTGGATTGTAAGTAGAGTAGCCAGGATTGCAACCAGTAGCTATATGGGATGCCAATGCTTTATTTGCTACACAAAAATGTTGGCCCCAGCAATAATTTCTAATGAATGATCCTCAGAGGTAAGTTTGCTGTCCTTCCCTGCTTTCTTCCCTAAAGTATGTTTTTGAATCAATTCTGTGACGACATGTTTTTATAAATCTTGGCCCAGATTTGTGCTAGTATTTCCTGAGATCTTCCACATCATCATAATCGGAAATATCTCCCCAATGTACTTTCTGCACAATTTCTTTGTGGTTCTCTCCAGATTGCAAAGCTTTTATTGTGCATGCATGTGATAGTGCCTTATTTTAGATAATGTCTCCTTCCACTTACAGGGAACAGGAGGGTATTTCAAATGTTCATAGAAGTGGAATTAAAGGATAAATTTATTTTTGTGCAAAAGGTTTTCTGAAACCCATGCATACAAGAGAGTCCTCAAAATTTCCTAAAAATGTGTACTATGAAAAAATTATGCACCAAAATAAATTTACCTTTTAATTCCATTTTCCATGAACTTTTTGAGGTAACCTCATATACATCTCCTGACTTTGAGAACTGCCACTGGCATATCACCTTACATTTCACCTCATCTCACTTGACTTTAGAAGCACTTCACTCCTATGATAACTATTCCAATTTTAGTTACTTCTGGTAACCTTCGTCCATTTTTTTAAACTTTTATTTAGTAAATATAAATTTCCAAAGTACAGCTTATGGATTACAATGGCTTTTCCCACCCATACTTCCCTCCCACCCGCAACCCTCCCATCTCCTGCTCCCTCTCCCATTCCATTCACATCAAGATTCATTTTCAATTATCTTTATATACAGAAGATCGATTTAGTACATATTAAGTAAAGATTATATCAGTTTGCTCCCACACAGAACATAAAGTGTAAAATACGGTTTCAGTACTAGTTATAGCATTAATTCACATTGAACAACACATTAAGGACAGAGATCCTACATGAGGAGTAAGTACACAGTGACTCCTGTTGTTGACTTAACAATTTGACACTCTTATTTATGACATCAGTAATCTCCCTAGGCTCTAGTCATGAGTTGCCAAGGCTATGGAAGCCTTTTGATTTCGCCAACTTTGATCTTATTTATACATGGTCATAGTCAAAGTGGAAGTTCTCTCCTCCCTTCAGAGAAAGGCACCTCCTTCTTTGATGGCCCCGTTCTTTCTACTGGGATCTCACTCACAGAGATCTTTCATTTAGGTCCTTTTTTTTTTTCCAGAGTGTCTTGGCTTTCCATGCCTAAAATACTCTTATGGGCTCTTCAGCCATATCCGAATGCCTTAAGGGCTGATTCTGAGGCCAGAGTGCTATTTAGGACATGTGCCATTCTATGAGTCTGCTGTGTATCCCACTTTCCATGTTGGATCATTCTCTCCTTTTTACTTCTATCAGTTAGTATTAGCAGACACTAGTCTTGTTTGTGTGATCCCTTTGACTCTTAGACCTATCAGTGTGATCAATTGCGAACTGCAGATGATCACTTGGACTAGTGAGATGGCATTGGTACATGCCACCTTGATGGGATTTGTATTGGAATCCCCTGGCACATTTCTAACTCCACCATTTGGGGCAAGTCCAATTGAGCATGTCCCAAATTGTACATCTCCTCCCTCTCTTATTCCCACTCTTATATTTAACAGGGATCACTAGAAAATAACATAACATTATATATATATATGTGTGTGATATAATATCACACACACACACACACACACATAGACACACACAAAATTACATAAAGAGAGAAACTGGTACTTCAAGCAGCCATATGGGAGATTAGTTAGGACTCTGGTGCCAGGCTACACAGTTTGAATCCCAGCTCTCCCTTTTAGTAACTGTCATCTTTATCAAGTTACTAATTCTTCTCCCTGTCCCAGTCTCCCACTTTGTAGAATGATGACAATAATATTATTAATACTTCAATGAAGCTTGTGCAAGATTACTTATTGCAGAGACATGATCCCCAAAGCTGATTCAGGCAGAAATGGATTGATTGGTCATGACTGTCTCTCCCCTTTACTAGTACACAGCCACACAGTTGCCACGGCCTCATGGAGACCAAGGTATGTATGTCATTACTCTGTGACCTTGCATTTGGTTATTTGACTTGCTTTAGTGAATGAGAGAATAAAGAAATAACAGAAGGAGAAACAGAATTATACATTTGGAAAGATACAACAGAAGAAATAGTATTATCCATTGAGGATTTCTCTGTGGAGCTTCTGCCATTTCCATGAGGACATATACCAGTTAGCTAATATTTCTTCTGCCTGTGTTTCAGTGGGAAGCATTCCCAAAGCGCAGATCTTTAGCCTGAAAAAGAGTCCCCCATCCAATTGAGAGGTAGAAGATATGAATTTCTATTAAGATGGCAGCCACAAAGATCTCATATGATAGATAACACAGCATATCTCTCTCATTGCTAAATTTTCTATACTTAATGATAAAATTTGAAGATCAGAGCAGGCACTTAACCTAAGCAGTTAAGACATCCACACTCCACGGCTGAGTGCCTGAACTTGTATCTCTGGCTCCTGATTCCAGATTCCTGCAAATGCAGACCTTGGGAGGCAGCAGCAATGGCTCCAGTAATAATTCTTCTCCCACCCATATGGAAGACCAGAATTGCATTCCTGGCTTCCACCCTCAGCCTAGGCCCAGCTCCAGCCATTGTGGTTATTTGGGCAGTGAAACCCTAATGGAAGGGATTTATTTATCTATACACCATCTATCTATACACCATCTATCATCTACCTAATTTGTCTTACCTATCTATCTCTATCTCTTTCTCCCTTTCAAATACTTTTTGAAAGCTAAAGATCATGCTTCATTAAAACAATGTTCATATTTCAAGAATCAGATTCATGATGAATTTGGAGTAATTTGGAAAGTATTATCAATTAATTATGCTTTATATTCAGGGATGGAATCAATCTGCTTTCAGAATTATTGAGACTAAACTACGAATTATACACATGAATCAAAGGAAATCCTGTGAGATAAAATGTGGAAGCCAAGATCACCCAAAAATTTCTGGAGTAAGGTTTGTGGAGGCCTTGATGATATAAAGCAAGAAGTGGCTTACCTAGAGCTGCCTGCTGACTGCTGCCTAGTCTGTCAACTAATTTTTTTTTTATATTTTATAAAAAATATCAACTTTTTTTTATATCAACCTTTGGGAGATTAGATTATTATGCAAGGAAAACTTCTGAGTCTTACAGAAATTCATTAGAACTAATCATGTCAATAAAAATTAAATATGAACATATAGATTTTACTCAACTGTCAAAATATAAGCATTGTATTATTTAGAAAAACAAAATAGAATATAAATCTAAATTTTAGAGTCTGTGAATCCAAAATACTTTACCAACACTACTCTCTCAAACATTCTGTACTATTATATCTGTGAAAGGTAGGTAACATCTTACCCATACACAATGCAGGGAAGCCCACTGGAACCTACTGGGGCACTGTTAATTGTCAATATCACTGGTTTGGAATTAACAAACCCAATTTTTTAACTTTTCATTTCATTTTAGAATTGTTTATAATTTACAAAACAAAACCTGTGATGTAGTACAAAGAGTTCCCCTATACCCTACACCCAGCTTCCCTTATTACTAACATCTTATGTTAATATGGTAAGAATGACAATAGAAAAGTCTGCTCAAAGTGTAGAAAGATTATTGTTGTGGATATAGAATACCTGTGTTCTATATTGTTTTAAAAGAAAGAGGTATCCAGTTACAATCTGAAGTCTCTACACAGCAGAGTTGCCTTGTATTACTTTTCTTTCACATTACAGAAAGTTTCCCTGTGCCAGCTAAACTTGGATCTGATCCTGCCAGATCCAAGTTCACACAGCAACACAACTTCACTGGCACAAAAGTTTTGCATTTGGAACAATGGCTGGTTCAAGACAATGGGGTGAGTACAATGCATTTCCCACAAAAAGCACACCACTTCTGTCAGTATTCAGGGCTACAGGAAAGGTTATGTTTGCTGCTGCTCTCTTGTCCTCAACTCCTGACATTTTCAAAAGTCTAAATGCATTGTGTCTTGGGACTCCTTTGTAAAGGGGGTTTCCTGTGTGTAAAGCAGTTGTTGGTACCACCTCTATTTGACTTCGGACTATCACCTCTCTGTTCCAAGTGGAACAAGTTTTGCTGGCTTTGCAGAGTCCTTAGCAGCCCTCACATTTCCTTAGGGAGTCCATATTCCATCTGGCAAAACTATCATTGTAATTTGTCAAAGCAGAAGAATTGTGCCCCCAAAGCACGTGTTCTAAAGATCTAGTAGTGTTTGCACAGCTTTCTGAGCATAAGCACATTCAAAAGCCTTCAGTGAGTGAATGATCAGCTGGGTCTGGGATAAATGGGAGTTTCTGCTGTTATACCTTAGGAGAATTCATTAGAATGTTAAAGGTGGGACTCTAGCTATGCCAGAAAGATGCTCTGTGATTAGCATTAGTGCAGTCGCTACAGCCTGTCTTAACCCGGGTGGGAATCTGCACTGATAAAGCAGGGGTCAAAGAACCTGATCTGCATCGTTAATGGGATGCTTTTCCTTGTAATAACTGCCTCCAAGGAGCAGCCAAAAGAGGTAACACAAAATGCTGAGTCAACACTGCTCTGCGCACTTCCACGCACTTCGTAGAACCTGGTAAGCTGACATCTTTCCAGAGTGGGAAATACAATGACTCTCTCAGAATATCGCATCTGAGAATGCACAGGGAGCAACACTGTGTCACTAACATCAGTGTCACCTTCAGAGACAGGCAAGGCCCATGTTAGTTCTTGCTATGCCACGGACAGACACTTAGAGCCTTGGGCAGTTCTCCAAGTCTACAAACCCTCTGCAAAATACCCCTGCTTCATGGGATTATAAAACACACCCACATTTAGCATTTAATATTCAGATTTAATATGCTTGCCATAAATACTGCTGATTGTTTGCTATGTATAATTAAATATATACAATAAAAATTTAAAAATCACATGACAGGAAGAAATAAATATAGCAGAAATAGAGTTAAAACACAGTTTTCCAGCAAAGCCAAACCGAGTGGGGAATTCATTTGGTATTTCTGTCCATTGTCTCAGCCATCCCATTGTCCAAATGCCCCTGCCATTGCCTCCTCCTGGCTGTACTCCCATTGTAGAGCTACTGCAGCTTCACAGTGCCCTACCCTTAATACTGCCTTAGATGCCAAAAGATAAATTAGTCACCCAGGATCCAGAGGTAGCTCCAGATGTTATTTTGTTTTCTTGGAAATACACACACACACACCTACACACACATGCCTTTTGGGTAGATAGTTGTCCATCCTTTCCTTTATACACAGTGCTTTAAAAAGAAAAACAGAAACTCTTTCAGGGAAATGCCAAGGTAATGTTCATGGCAGGACTGACATTCCTACTTACAGGGATTTCTCCGTCTCTTTACGCAACTTCTCAAAACTAAAGAGCATGCAGCTAGCAGGTAATAAAGGCTCTACCTCTGGCTCATTATTTCCTGTTAGCCACTGGATGGTGATAAGAACTCTTGGGCTTAAGATTATGTGACTCCCCTCCAAGACTACAAATAATTGTTCTTTATCTTTGTGGAAAGGTCTTCTCCCTGTAATTGCCGCACAGGCGGAGGGGATTTAGAGCTGCCTGGGAGTCCTAGAAGAAACCCTACTGCAAAAACTCTGTTCATTGCTTACTTCATTGCACATGACTCTATCCATAGTGAACAGAATTATCTACCACTGAATAGTGACTTATATTTTCATGCAAAGATGATATATTAGTTAAATTAAATGGTCAAGGAGGAGAACAGATCAAATTTATTTCATAAAGTAGTCATGTTAGGTCCTGTGCATGCAAGGAACATAACAGATCACACCTACTGATGCACTTCCGAGTCTAGAAATAGTATAGTTCTTATCTCCCTTCCTGTAGCAGTTGGCTGGAGCTGCCTTGACAGAAGAATCCCAGACTGTGTGGCTTGAATTGGAACTTACTTCCCAGTTCTGGAGGCAGGGAATTCCAAGATTAAGGTGCCCATTGACTTTTTTTTCTGATGAGGGCCCACTTCCTGGAGTGCAGAGAGCTATCTCATCACTGTGCCCTTCCAAGATAGGGAGACAGAGTTTTCTGGTATCTCTTTGGATAAGGCCACTCATCTCAGAGTCAGGATCCCACACTTATGACCTCATCTAACCTTATGACCTCTAAATACTGTCACACTGCGGGATCAGGGCTTCAGCAAAGGAATTTGGAGGCTACAGTTCAGTCCACAGCACTCCCCGCACCCCAGATAGATAATAATCTCCTTGCATATGATCCCCTTTTCTGGTAGGGAATATGCTGAACCGTCAGCTGGCCCAGCTGGTCATTAAGAGACAGAGAGAGGATCCAAAGCCAGGAGTCTCTCAGCTAAAGTTAATGTGCCATCTGGTCAATATTAGCTATTATCTAAAATAGAATTCTTGGTCTAGGGAATCCACCATGCTTGGGGAAATCCAGGGACACTGGAAATAAACAATGTTGAATTAATCTACATGTAATGTAGAATGGAAACCCAAGGCTCTGGAAAGAGGAGTGGAGACAGGGAATGGTGCAATAGTACGTGCTAGCAGGCAAACAGCAAGTGATCCAGATGAATTCCCAAGTCTAGGCAATGCTTTCGGCAGCCAGGACGGTCCACATTTCTGTCTGCGAGAGCAGCTCCCACACAACAGATGCAAGCAAATAGACTGCTGTGGCTTTCATTGTGAAAGCAAGCCTCATATCCAAAGGCCATTCCATGGACTCCTCGTCACAGCATCTTAGGGAACTAAGAGGATGTGCACGTGGAAGACGGATCCTCCTGGATTCTCTGAGCAGACAGCGTGGTGAGAATGTGAGGGACACAGCACTCCACAGAGTTGGTGCAAAATAAGTTTGGAACTCCATTAAGATGTAAACAATGGCCTTGAAGGATAACCATCGACAGGAAGAGGGCAGCAAATTTATCTTGACAAAATTATATTCCCACAGCATCCACAGCATCCCCTCCATTTTTACAGTGTAACATTTAGCTTTCACCAAATTACAAGAATCCCAAGAGAGGGACTAATTTCAGAGGAAAATAAGTTTTTTTTAATTACATAGTTCCCGTCCTTTCAACTCACTCTTTGCTATCTTAATGGTTTAATAAATGTGTTTCTACAGGAATAATTAAATCACTTCAGAAATTTCTGAATAGTGTATTTTTCCTCATTTAGGTTTTCCCTCCAGTGTTCTGTATGCGCGTTTAACGTGGCTGTCTTTCATACAAATATCAGTGGAGGGCTTTCATACTTCAACCCTGCCTAAAATTTGTCAGTGCCATCTATGGAAGTTAGAAGTGCTACCTTGGTGATTAATCAAATTTGCTCTAAATGGGATTAATTCGGGTGTAAGTATGAGGAAGATTGTCAGGGTGCATGTCCCTCTTGTCGTCTGTCCCTAGGACTTTTTTTTTTCTCCCTGGCTGAATTGAAAATGAAGCTGAGCTATAATCTTGCTTGGCAGATACTGGATCCTTCCTTTGATAAACATCTAAAATGCTAATGAGGACGGGCTGCAGTTCTGAAAGAGCAAGCACAGGATTTGACAAGAATCTGGAGGGTAAAAAAGGCAGAACTTTCTGACTTAAAAGAACTCTTTTTGTTCACCTTCAGTATTGTTTCCTGGAGAAAAAATTTTGCTCCACAGAAAAACAGAAAAAATCCTGCGACATCAAAATGCGGAAGCGTGAAAAACTGATGAGCTTTCAGATTGTCCTCTTTTGCATGCAAATCATATCAGAAGTTCTCATTAGCATAAATGCATGAGCAACTCTAAATGCTTTTAATTTCCAATCTCAGCCAGCAGAGGAGTAATTTGTCACTGTCAGGGTGAAAATCTAAAAAAGAAAAAAAAGGGAGAGAGAAGGACTCCATGCTAAATTGGAATCATATAAATTTTTGATTTGCTAATTGACTGATGCTGCAGTTCAACCAGCTGCCTTGAAGGTGTAAATAATTCAATGTAGAGTCAGAAATAAAAGCGCAGTGCGCCCTCACCGAAGGCATATTAGTATTCCCTGCAGCAGGACATACCTGCCCATGTCTTTTCCCTCTTTAGTCAAATTATAAGTCTTCTGCAAGCAACTGCACTCACAGAAACTAATAAAAACATCACTCCCATACCCCAAGTTCTGCAAGTAGGAGACGTTAGGAGCAGGGAAGCAGAACTCAGCAATTTTTAACTGTGAGCATCCCAGCAGGTCCTTGCGAACACCTTCATGCGCTGGCTCACGGACATGGTCATAAAGAGAACAGAAAGTGCCAAGATAAAAATCGTACTCTGACTCCTGCTCACTTTCAATCCTTCCTTTCCCTAATCAACTGCTTTAAATGTCATATGTAAAATGTATTTATTGCGAAAATATCTCCTTAGGGCAGGCATGATATGGATATTTTAAGAGCTGTTACCCATGGTTTATTTTTATCATGTAGCTGTATAATCTTAATATCTTTACCTTGAAACATTTTAATTTGGATGGTCTAAAAGTTAGTTTATAAATATTTTAAGAAACGCTGCTTCATTCAAATTTCAATGGAATAAATGTGACTAAGTTCCAACTTATTGGAACTGTATTTTCTCATAGGTATTTTACTTGGTAATAATCTTAAACAAGAAAAGCAAAGAGAGATGCTGAAGCCATTCTCCAGTACCTTCACTATGAAAATGCTAACGTGAAAATGCTAATGCCCTGTGAAAATTGCAAACAGAGATTGATTTTAGATGGATTAACAAATTACAGAGGCGATACCTAGGAACCTCAAAGTTTATGGAAAGCATAATTAAAAGATAAATCTGGGGCCAGCACTGTGGTTCAGTAGGTTAAAGCCATGGCCTGTAGTGCCAGTAACCCAGATGGGTGCCAGTTTCAGACCCGGCCGCACCACTTCCGATGCAGCTTCCAACTAATGTACCTGGGAAAGCAGCAGATGGCCCAATTGGTTAGCCCCTGCACCAACACAGGAGACCTGGAAGAAGCTCCTGGATCCTGAATTGGCCTGGCCTATCCCTGGTCATTGTGGCCATGTGGGGTAGTGAATGACAAGATGGAAGATCTCGCTCTCTCTCCTTCTCTCTCTACAATTTTGCTTCTCAAATAAACAAATGTTCAAAAAAGGATAAATTTATTTTGGCATAAACAATTTGAAAGCTGGGGCCAGCACTGTGGTGTGGCAGGTAAAGACACTGCTAGCAGCTCTGGCATCCCATATGGGCACTAGTTCAAGTCCCGGCTGCACCATTTCCAATCCAGCTCCCTACTGATGGCCTGGGAAAGCAGTAGAGGATGGCCCAAATCCTTGGGTCCCTGAACACATGTGGAAAACGTGGAAGAAGCTCCTGGTTCCTAGCTTGGGATTGGCCAAGTTCAGGCCATTGTGGCCATTTGGGGAATAAACCAGCAGATGGACGACCTCTCTCTCTCACCCCACCTCTCTCTCCCTGTAACTCTTTCAAATAAACAGACCTTTAAAGAAAAATTTGAAATCATCATACTTTTTTCATAAATACATTTCCATGAACTTTTTGAAGGCCCTCTCATATGTATGATTTTCAAAACTTTTTGACCAAAATAAATATCTTTTAATTCCATTTTCCATGAAGCTTTTGTTGTAACAACATATGTGCCAACATTCAAGTAAGTTAAATTTTAATTATTTCTTAGTTATAGGATAATGTATGCCTTAAAAATCTATAATACACAGCACTAGCTATTAGAAAACCGCCCTATATATATTGACAAGTATTCTTAGAAGGAGGTCGACTCCAAAGCCAAGCTCTGTAAACAGAATTCAGCAATTACTGTATAACATTTTTTTAAAAAAATAGCTTCTCTCTCCCTAGCCTTACCTGTCACAAGGCCAAATGCCAGCTTCTAACTCAAATTTTGCTTCTCAAAGCTGATTCATCAACCATCCTTACAAATATTACAGGGTTGTTCAAGAAGTTCCAGGAAGATCAAAACAATCCCATACTAGACAAACAAGTCTTACGTGCCATGTGTGATGGGCTGTTTATTTTTTAAATTGCCCTCCCCTTCATTGCCTCTTCTTATTCTTTGTTATAGCTTTTAGAAACGATTAGTACAATAGAATAAGAACAAAACTTGCAAGTCTCAGCTTTGGAATTTTAAGGGTCAATTCTCAAGAACATAGATGTCAAAATCTTTAGCCTCCTTCTGTCATAAAAGTTATGTCAGAAATAACTACCTTGAATGAGCACTCGATCAATAGTCAGCATGCCTCAGATCAGATGAAATAACTAGAAACTCAGAGAGGAAAGGGAATTGGACAAAAAGCAAAGTAAAGGAATGAATTTGAATATGTAGGTATGCATAGACCCAATGCTTTACCTCATTCATTCGGTCCATTTTTTAGCTCCAGGAAAGGAACCAGGGTGCCCAAGGAAGACCCCACCTTCTCCTTAGGGGATGCTGCCAAGCCCCAGAGTCAGGTGTGGGATCAAGAGCACAGAGAACCTCTGCAACCTTCTCCAAGAGAGCTGAGCCCTTGTAGAGTCTGCCCAGGATGCAGTGAGAACAGCCTGGCATCAACACTGTCAGCCACAAGTGTTTATTGAGCAAGTTCCATGTGGCAACTCAAGATGCGCCGAAGAGCTGGTCCAATGGCTCCCTTTCCCTCTTACTCCAGCCCACTACTCCTGGTCCTTAAGAGCAGCTTCTCCCTCTTGATGAGCCTTCTTTGAGCAACTGCTTGCCAAGCTAGCTCATCCCATTTTGCTAAAGCTATAAAGTTATACCAGTGCCTTCCTCCCCAAAGCAGGACAGTCTTCCAGCACCTCCTCTCCTGGTACATTCTGAATAAAGGCTCATGCTACCGGGCCCACTTGATTTCTTTCTGCCCTGGCCCAACTGCTCTGTGCTTGATTTTATTTGTCAAAAAACTCAGGGAAGTGAGTACTATTAGTATCATTTTAGAGAAGAGGAAATGCTGGCATGAAAAAATTCCTTGGAGGGACTGACACTGTAGCACAGCAAGCTAAGCTGCCTTCTGTAGTGCCGGCATCCCAGATGGGTGCTGGTTCATGTCTCGGCCACTCCTCTTCAGATCCAGCTCCCTGCTAATAAAGCTGGGGAAGCAGCAAAAGATGGCTCAAGTGCTTGGGCTCCTGTATCCATGAGGGAGACCAGGATGAAGCTCCTGTCTTCTGGCTTTGGCCTGGCCCAGACCTGGCCATTGTGGTCATCTGGGTAGTGAACCAGAGAATGGAAAATCCCTGTCTATCCCTGTCTCTGTAATTCTGACTTACAAATAAATAAATAAATATTTTTTTAAAATTCCTTGAAGGTCATGACATATGGTATGCAGAGAAATACATGACCATGGAAATCCAACGTGCAGCTTCCCAGCCTCATTGCTGTTAACAATTTGGGGAATGTTTCTTTGTTGAGGAGTAGGGGCCATGTACTGAAATGGAGAAACTGGCATTCCCTTTTCCCATAATTTTAAAATTTTTATTTCACCTTTTAAAAACTTTTTTTGAAAGACAAACAGATGGACAGAGTTCCCATCCACTGGTTCAGCCATCAGATGCTTGCAAAAGTCAATACTGGGCTGGGCCAAAACTGTAAGCCAGAAACTCAATCCAGGTCTCCCATGTGGGTGGCAGAGACCCAACTGCTTGAGCCATTATCACTGTCTCCCAGGGTCTGCAATTTCAGGAAGTTGGAGACAGCAGCCAGAGTGTGATCTCGAACCCAGGTACTCTAATGTGGGATGTGGATGTCCTAGCCAGCACCTTAACCACCAGGTTAAAAGCCACCCTCGGTTTCACCTTTCAAAACAAGCATTTGCTAGTTTGATGATCTGAAAATCATCAAGGAATGGAAATTTCAAGAGAAAAGGATCACCTTTGTCTTTTCAGGAGCTGTATCATGTTCCTGGTTTATGTTGAATTCATGATTTATTCAACTTTATAAGCTTATGTTCACATAAATTATTTTGTTTCCTCTAACCTGTACTCATAATATTGTTTTTTTGAACAAAATTCAGAGCCTTATATTCAATCTGTAATATATTTCACAGTCTTTGTTTTGGCTTTCCATTGTGTACTGGGAACTGTTTTCTTTAACTTTGATGCTTTCATCCAACCTACAAGCGATCTCTACCAGGTTTTTCTCTCTACAAGCAGTCCGAGGCATAACGTGTCAATGCCACACAATAGTGCTACTGAAGCCTTGTCTTATTTCATGAAGGAACGCCCACTTGGAAGTGGTTACATCTTCATCAACATTATTCCAAGCTGTTCTAACAAACCGACCGTCGCTGCATCTGACCACACCATACAATACCACTGGGACAAGAACCCTCTAGAGCTGTACACTCCGCATGGCCATGGTTGGTGGCCCCAATCACCCAATTCACATCCCTTCAAGTACACTCCACTGGGATTCCAGCTAAAAAGAGAATAAATGTCAGAACCTGAAAATATCCTACCTATAACCAAAGAAGGACGAGGGGATGCATAATTGGGACTCCTTCCTTCTTAGTTAACAACATGCACTCACAAAACAGGCCTTAATTTCATTTTGGAGTAACTATATGGCACAAAGGGCATTAGGTTAGAGATCCATGTGGGAGTGAAAAGGCTAAAATTTTAAAAAAATAGTAAAAAAAAAAATCCCATTTTTGAATGAGTTTGTATCATCCTCATTTGGAATCTTTTCTCTGCTCCATGGTTTCTCAAAAATGGCCAACAGAAACAGTGTGGTGACACAGACGGATTTCCTTATAAGCTAGAAATTAATTTCTGGCCCTGGAGAATGTGTTGTTGCTTCCACCAGTATCATTTCCCATCTCTATCCTTCTCTTCTACCTTATTAAATCCCACTCATTTTTCAGACTAATCCACGGCCTTTCATGCTATCTTCTTTGCACCCATTAGGTCCCTGGTGAATCCTATACATGGCCCTAAAATGGTACATGCAATGTCAGGTATATGAATTATCCCAAGGAGCTTCCTATGCCTGTTCCCTTTTCTGGCTTTTCCACTTAGGATGAAATCCTTGACCACAGGGGCCAAGAACGGCTGTTCTTCACGTGCTCAGCCCATCTACGGCATGTGGTAGACACCAGTTATTAGAATGCATGACTGAACGAATGAAGAGATTAGGCAATAGTAATACAGTTAAGACAGTGCCATGTGATTGCTTCACTTTCTCAAGCCTTCAGTTTCTTTCAAAATATTTGTTCCAAAATATCCTTCCCCGAGGAACACGACTTTCTTGACGTAGTGAGCCTAGCAGAGCTAAGGCTGTGGAGCAGTGTGCTCCCTATCATCTGTTAGCATTATACCATCTGCTCCAAACAGAGGGCCTATCTTCTTTGTTTCTTCCCTGTTCCAAACACAGCTTTAAAAGATCTTTTTGTTGACATTGGCATTTTTTACAAGCCTCCGCTCACTCTGGGCATCACCCTCAAGAAATCATTGTTACAAATCTGCACATTCATCATTATTTATGTTCAATGTCTTTCATGTTTTGTGCATGTCATCTTCCAATGTGAGCTGTTCAGACAGTCCCTAAGCAGTCACACAATCACATGAGGGTTTCCAGACAACCCCCCCTTTCCTTTTTCATCAGAATCTTTTGCAATTGTATGTTAGAATTTTGTTTAGAAAACCTGAGCTTTGTTTTCTTCTACATGGACTTTGGCCATAGAAGAATATTTATATTTTTAATATTTAAACTTAATTTTCTCAAGTCTGTAATTTAATCTAAAATTGATGTTCTTGACTATTAACATTTTCTCCCAACATTTATATCATTTCTAGCTGCCTAGCTTTTTTTCCTATTTGTCCAGTTAAAAAATCATTTGTAAAGTCCAAAAGACATGTGCTATAATCTTGCTTTGACTATTTATCTGAGTAATGTCTTATTCTCTAAGTGCCTCAGTTTTTGCATGGTAAAACAGAGATAACAATTGTTCCTCTTCAAATGTCAGCATCTGTCATGCAGCTAGATTCTCTCATAGAGTGGCTGACTGTTTATCAACCAGGACTGCTTTCTTCCTTAGGGAAGGTTTTGATTGTCACGATTAGAAGTACTTCCTGATGCCCCCTGCCTTTACCTGGCCAGCTCTCCTCCCAGGCCAGCCAAGTAATGAAAGTCAACAGAGTGCCTTCCCCTAGGAGGTTCACACCTCCCTTAGGATATACCCCATGTGAAGAGATCGATAGGTCTGGGCCTCTTAAATTACAAGGCCTAAAGCCCACCAGATTATTATCAAGCCCCTTCTATCAGGTTCTATTTGCCTCTCAATCAGAAAAATTACTTGTAGCTTAGACAGCACCTTTCTTAGCTCCTCTAATAATGACTCTGTCCTTTGTTCTAGACCCTACTAGCGTACTTGGGCCTCATTCCTGTGTAATCATAACCTCTACTCTACCACCAATGGCTCTACTCCCAACCTGTGTGTACTGATGGTCCTCTTCCCCACTTAATGCTGTATAATTGTTCAAACCTGGTACATACCACTCTTAGGATCATTGGTTACTATCCTCACTCCGTCTTTTATGACCTTGTCTAAATATGATCAGAGTCGGCAAACTTGGAAGGCTTCCATAGCCTTGGCAACTCATGACGACAGCCTAGGGTGGTTACTGGCGCCATAAACTAGAGTGTCAATTTATTGGGTCAACAACAGGAGCCACTGTGCACTTGCTCCTCATGTGGGATCTCTGTCCTTAATGTGCTGTACATTTTGATTTAATGCTATAACTAGTACTCAAACAGTATGTTTCACTTTGTGTTTCTATGTGGGTGCAAACTGTTGAAATCTTTATACTAAATTGATCTTGTGTATATAAAGAGAATTGAAAATGAATCTTGATGCAAATGGAAGGGGAGAGGGAGCAGGAGAGGGGAGGGTTGCGGGTGGGAGGGAAGTTATGGGAGGGGGAAGCCATTGTAATCCATAAGGTGTGCACTGGAAATTTATATTCATTAAATAAAAGTTAAAAAAAAAAGTACTTCCTGATCTTATCTGCTTGGGAGAGGTCAAGATTGCTGCTAAACATCCCACAACAAAGAATTCCCAAGTCACCAGAGTTCCAAGGTTGGGACTCTCAGGTGATATAAACTCCATGAAGAATGTCCACGTTGGTCACAACTTCTGTGGTATCCCTAGCACCTGGCACTGAACTTGGCATACTGTGGGTATGCAGTGAATGCTGGCAGAACTAACAAATGAATAAAGGAATATTAGTGCTAAATAAAAGTCTAGTATTCCTGAATTAAATCTTAGGATGAGAGTTACAAAAGGTTAAGAAACATCTCAATGTTCATTAACCACCATTCAACAGGACCATATGCACAAAAAGGTCTGTGCACAGGTAGTGAAGTAGAACTATAGGATTTCCAACATATTTACAGTGGTGTGCCAGCAAAAAGTCAATGATGTTGAACTGGAAAGAGGGAGGAAGGGATAGAACTTGGAAGCCCCTCTAAATCAACGTTCCAAGTGCAAATACTTTCACCATGGCTGTTTTTAAGCAACAATGTGATGTCACTAAATGGAAAGTCTGGAAGAGTTGCTTACAATCAGCCCATATGAATGAGGTTACGCCAATTCCAACATCCCACTAAACTGATACAGTGGTTCCCCCTTGTCCTCTGTTAGTATTGCATCATCACCTTACCTGTGATTTATATCTAACCTTCAAACACCTTCACCATCCCCTTCATACAGAATTCTTTGATATTAAACCTTATAAATGTAACATTAATGGACCCAAGAATGATCTACTATTTCCTTGTGGTCATGAACATTCCTTACTTTATTTTTCCAGCCTGAGTTTAAAAGAGACTGTGCATTTCTTGGGTCCTTAGATATCCCAATGGTGAGTTCCAAAAAGTTCTTAAACCAACAAGAATAATTTTAAATTTTCACTTGAAACCAAGTTAAGTCTATGAAAGTTGATCTTTAAGAGTACAGGCATTATCAAGTCCCTTCTATCAGGTTCTATTTGCCTCTCAATCAGAAAACTTAATTGTAGCTTAGACAGCACCTTTCTTAGCTCCTCTAATAATGACTCTGTCCTTTGTTCTAGGCCCTGTCTAGTGCACTTGGGCCTCATTCCTTTGTAATCATAACCTCTACTCTACCACCAATGGCTCTACTCCCAACATGTGTGTACTGATGGTCCTCTTCTCCACTTAATGCTGTATAATTGTTCAAACCTGGTAAATGCCACTCTTAGGATCATTGGTTACTATCCTCACTCTGTCTTTTATGACCTTGTCTAAATATGATCAGAGTCGGCAAACCTGGAAGGCTTCCATAGCCTTGGCAACTCATGACGACAGCCTAGGGTGGTTACTGGCGCCATAAACTAGAGTGTCAATTTATTGGGTCAACAACAGGAGCCACTGTGCACTTGCTCCTCATGTGGGATCTCTGTCCTTAATGTGCTGTACATTTTGATTTAATACTATAACTAGTACTCAAACAGTATGTTTCACTTTGTGTTTCTATGTGGGTGCAAACTGTTGAAATCTTTATACTAAATTGATCTTGTGTATATAAAGAGAATTGAAAATGAATCGATGCAAATGGAAGGGGAGAGGGAGCGGGAGAGGGGAGGGTTGCGGGTGGGAGGGAAGTTATGGGGGGGGGGGAAGCCATTGTAATCCATAAGCTGTACACTGGAAATTTATATTCATTAAATAAAAGTTAAAAAAAAAATAGAACTTAAAAAAAAAAGAGTACAGGCATAACAGATTCAACAAATAAGTGCCCCAAAAGTATCTACACGTTTCATAAAACTCCTCAGTTTAATTTCTGTGGTCACCAGTTTAGTAGAAAAGCTTATTTTATTTTTTTGGATATGTAGGGGAAATAAAGAGTTCATGCCTTGATTAGTCACAGAGATGGACACCCCTTTCCTCCTCATACACACAACATATAGCTGCTCAAATAAAATCTGGATTATCTAACACCATGAGAAATCATTTAAATGATTTTAATAAAGGTTAATTCAGAAGACTTCTATTCAAGTATCACTAGGTTTCTAAATGGTTATAAATTTTAGTGCTGAAAAGAATATTGAGAAGTAGCTGGTTCATTCTCCTTGATGGATATATTCACACATTTCACTTACTCTATTCATTAAGAAGAATGTAACCATTGTAACACAGACATGGTGGATTTTTTTAAAACTTTTATTTAATAAATATAAATTTCAAATGTACAACTTTTGGATTATAGCGGTTCCCTCCCCCCCATAACCTCCCTCCCATCCGCAACCATCCCATCTTCCACTCCCTCTCCCATCCCATTCTTCAACAAGATTCATTTTCAATTATCTTTATATACAGAAGATCAACTTGGTATACACTAAGTGAAGATTTCAATTGACTGCACCCAGACAGATACACAAAGTATAAAACATTGTTTGAGTAGTAGTTTTACCATTAATTCGCATAGTACAACACATTAAAGACAGAGATCCTACATGGGTAGCAAGTGTACAGTGACTCCTGTTATTAACAATTGACACTCTTATTTATGACGTCAGTAATCACCCGAGGCTCTTGTCATGAGCTGCCAAGGCTATGGAAGCCTTTTGAGTTCACCTACTTTGATCTTATTTAGACAAGGCCATAATCAAAGTGGAAGTTCTTTCCTCCCTTCAGAGAAAGGTACTTCCTTCTTTGATGGCCCATTCTTTCTGCTGGGATCTCACTCACAGAGATCTTTCTTTTAGGTCAATTTTATTTTATTTTATTTTATTTTATTTTTTTGCCACAGTGTCTTGGCTTTCCATGCCTGAGAAACTCTCATGGGCTTTTTAGCTGGATCTGAATGCCTTAAGGGTTGATTCTGAGGCCAGAGTGCTGTTTAGGACATCTGCCATTCTATTAGTCTGCTGTGTATCCTGCTTCCTGACATGGTGGTTTGTACCTTGTTAACTTGGAGGAACAACCAGTATTCCCTTCTCTTTATTTTGGGGATTAAAGAACAACCACAAGAGACATGGTTATGAGATAGGCCGCAGCCCTTACGTTGTGAAGGTTGCATTTACACACATCCCTACTGATCTGTTGGCCCTTACAATGGGTGTGTTCATCAGTGGTGGCCACAGTTCTTTGAGCTCTGCTGCTTCTCCTTTTGTCCTCTGGTCTGGGGCAAGGTCCTTATGCTGCTCCATGAGGAAAACCAACTTCTTGTAGCTGTCAAAGATGGAAGAAACAGGCATAGGATCCCGTTTGACTTCACGGATTCCAGAGTGTTCTTGGAAGATCTGACTTGCTCTTATTCACTCCTACTTTGTGTCAGCATTTGTTCCTGACTACTGTCCACTAGACACAGAAGCAATAATCTTCCATCAATTTCTCTAATCATTCCCTCTTCCCTATCATCACAGTGGTCTGTTTCCTTGATTGAGCCCTGATAGAATGGATTTATAGTGTTACCATGTCACAGATATTATCTCCCCCTAGTATACAGCAGTACATACCTTCTGCTCTACCTGTATCCCCTCAACCGCCCCAGAGCTAACCTGCAGTCAGTACTTTATATTCCATGACCCCAATGCATCTCTTTAACAGATGATTTCTTTAGCCCTACAAGTGTGCTTGGCTCCTGCCTGAGGATAGATAGAGGCATTAGGAATTAGAGACATAGGGATGATCCTCAAGCAATTACAGATGGGAATTGGTAAATAAATGCTCCAGCTTCCTCACCCCACTGTATGACAGTTCTGAAGAGTATTCCACATATTTTTTATGAGGGTCCTTTTTGTGCTTAAAGTACAATGGCCCATTGTGATGATCTGTTCATTAAAACACATTTTACAATATTTCCTCCCATCCTACTTAATTTTCCCTGCCATGAAGTAGAGATAACCACATAGACTGTTTACACCCAGATTCTTCTTTCAGCATGTGTTTATCATAAAACTCAAAGTAATACAACCTCTGAAAATCTTTATATTCTTCCCTTTAAAAAATCACATTCCTTTGTGAATTGCAAAAATGTAGTAGCCCAATGATAGTATCTCAAGCTCATTTTAGCTCCTTGAAGAAAATTTAAGACAATATTTCCAATATTTTTCAAAGAGCTAGTTCTCATTATGAAACTGTCCTCAAATGCTGACGCTAGAATTACAAGCATTGAAGATGTAGGCAGTGTACTTTCTTCTAGAGGTGGAACAGTCAAGCCAAGATTACTATCAGTACACCAGGACTAGACAGGGTAGTAAAAGTCATCAGGAAAACTAAGCAATGGGGCCAGCATTGTGATTCAGTTGGTTTGGCTGCAGCCTCCAACATCAACATCCAATGCAAGCACCAGTTCAAGTCCTGGATGCTCCACTTTCGATCCAATTGCCTGCTAATGCTCCCGGGAAGGTAGCAGATGACCCAAGTGCATGGGCCCCTGCACCCATGTAGAAGACCTGGATGGGGTTCCAGGCTCCTACCTTAAGCCTGACCCAGCCCCAGCAATCGCTGCCATTTGCAGAGTGAACAAGCAGATGAAAAATCTCTCTCCCTTTCCTTTTCTCTCCATTACTCCTTTCAAATAAATAAATAAATCTTTAAAAAAGAAAAAAGACAAGCATAGATCTGTCCCAAACATTATTATATCATAACCAAATTTGTGGAAAGACTGGAAAAATCCGTCTGAATTTTTTTTTAATTTTTTTTTTATTTTTGACAGGCAGAGTGGACAGTGAGAGAGAGACAGAGAGAAAGGTCTTCTTTGCTCTTGGTTCACCCTCCAATGGCCGCCACGGCCGGTGCGCTGCAGCCGGCGTACCGCACTGATCCGAAGGCAGGAGCCAGGTGCTTCTCCTGGTCTCCCATGGGGTGCAGGGCCTAAGCACTTGGGCCATCCTCCACTGTACTCCCAGGCCATAGCAGAGAGCTGGCCTGGAAGAGGGGCAACCGGGACAGAATCCGGCACCCTGACCAGGACTAGAACCCGGTGTGCCGGCGCCACAAGGTGGAGGATTAGCCTACTGAGCCACAGCGCCTGCCTATCAGTCTGAATTTCTATTTCCTCCATAATATACCCAAATGATATCTTTATAAACATTTTTTTGTCTTTATCTTATTTTTCTTTAGAAAAAAAAACACTATATAGTCACAGAAATTTGAGTTTCCAGTAGCTTGCATTCTTAATGTTCAAATATATAACAAACATTAAAATTGCTTCAACTACTTATTTTAAATATAAAATATAACCAGGAAAGCTATCACCAGGTGGAAGCCAAAGATAAAGGCTGGATTTGAAAAGGGTCTTAAGAATAGCAAAGACACTTGCCTAAACTATTCAATTATTTATTTCTTATTTTCTTCTTAGCACCTCTTTTTGAGCCAACAATAACTCTGACAGTTTTATTAAGTCAATAAATGGTGACGAAGAAGGAAGCAATCATAAGAGTGGATAGTGATGAAGAAAGTATGGAGGTGACATGGCTGCTAGATCAGTACTACAATCTACTGCCTTGGAGACAACACATCATGGACCAAATGGAATCACGACTCTTAGAGAGTCAACACCTCAACTATAGATGAAATATTGAAGTCATCACCCAATATCCTAACATAAATCCCAAATATTTTCCATGTAAGTAAAAGTGAGACATTTCTTGTCTTCATGTTCCTGCAGAGATAATTAGAAAACTTGGATTGGAAAGCAGAAATGATAACCAAAAGTTATCAATATGTTTATATACTCTGCTTTAAACAAACAAATAAAAAAGAGTGATTGCAAATGTTTGGTTCTATTTTTCGAGAAAATTCTCCTGTGGGTGAATAAATCAGCAAGATCCGTTTTCCTAGTTGGAGGGATATGTGCCATATTGGTCAGCCATGAATCTTAGAGTAACTAAAAACACATTAAAATGAATGATCACCAATCATCCAAATGTGCTTGGGTTAAATAAACTAATGCTTTTTCTCTGGATAACTACAATAGTTGTTCATATGCTTTTGTGTCTTCTTTTTAACAATTATTACCAACTCCTTCCCTCCCATGGAATACAATATACTCACTAACTAGAGTAATAGGAATAATATAAATGTTATAATGAGTTTGGTTTTAAGTGCATCACTGGGAGTCATTTGACTATAGAAAGAGTGTTATGTAATAAGAGACATTCAACTTTATTATATTTGATTTTGTCTTATTAGGAGTACTCAATGAGTCATTATTTTGCAAAAGTCTTAGAGTCTTAATTCAACAGCCTGTTATATTCATGCACATCAAAAATATTTTCCTTAATTTGGAGATTGACATTTGTTTTAAAAAACAAAAAGAGTATCTAATATAACTAGAATGCACTGAATGTAGAATAATAATTTGAGGATGTCTCTTGTAATTGCTCCAGCTTTAATTTATAGTGTCCATTTATTATTTCCACAGTTTTGTTTTCTGATGAAAGTTTTATGATCTGCAGAAATTCAGTGCAATGAGGCAAGTCTAGTATTGTTTTTTGTTTTGCTATGATACCATTCAGTTTTTTTTAACTTGTGCTAAGCTATTGTTTTAGATGATTCTCAGCTTTCTATACTTTGGTTCATTCTTGCAAACATGTATGCAAATTTTTTATTTTCTGAAAAATGAAAGGTAAAATCCTACATTATGCTGTTCTTGCAAAGAAGAAATCATTAGCTCTTGCCAAAAGCAAAATAGTTGATTTTTGCATGTTATTATGTATGATTACTAATTTTCCATCAGAAATGTCTTATGATAAACAGAAATGTCTCTTCAATGGTGCTAAAAGGCAGAGAATTCTTTGATAACTCAGCAAGAATACCTCTAACTCTTTCCCAAAAGGGTATTTTCAAGGGAACCACATCCATGGTTTTTTCAGAAATGCCAGAGATACAAGCATACGTCAAGCAGATTTAATTGTAACATTAATTAAATTATCCTCTCACTAATTAATTAGGGAATCATATAGTGATAGAGTTGAAAGAGACCTTGAGAGATCAACAGAGTCAGCACCTACATCCTCTCTGGGGACCACATGGAAACTATCCTAAATCCATGGGAAACTGCCTTATTTTTCCAATCTTAGCCAAGATTTGCATCTGCAACCTCCCTTCCTGACCTGGTTCAGGGATGAACAACATTCTACATGAGAAAGTTCTCCTGGCAGACACGTTGGCTGTCATCTTCAGAGGACTCTGAGAAAGCGTCTGGTGCCCAGACCACAGAACAGTCCCCATGATTTCATTTCTCTCAAGAACTGTTCCCTGTAAATACACTCACTGCTTGTAACCTATAAATAGCCTGCTTCTTACTTTTCAGTTGTCACTGGCTATTCCATGTATTTCTTAAATTTTCCATATATTTCTTTATTTGTGGAATTCAGACTTAGAAAATGGAAAGATACAACCAGTACAGAATGAAGGAATGACAGACAAAACACACCATCAGCTAATTATATGCAAGAAATCTGTTTTAATGGTCCATTCTGGTCACCACCAATAGCATGGAAGTAGCATCCCTAATTGCCATAATTGCACCACCTATCATTATCCATGCTTTATCCTTTCAGTGCCAGTTACATACGGGACTCTGATAGAATATCCAGGTACAAACAACTAAAATGTCCCTACTGTTGAGTAGAATTTTAGGAATACTCTGTTATACTCATACTCAGTTACTTCCACTGATAGTGGTGGCAATAATGATAATAGCAATAAAGTGTAAACCTTTGTACTGACTTTTATTTGCATTAGTAATTATATGATTCCTGTAAAAGATAAAGCATCACATTGCATGACAGTTATCTCCCCGAATCCTCATACTATGCCCGGAAACTGTCAAGTTAGAGTTTATCTGGCACATGCAAAGAAAAGTAAGGAATGCAGTATGGCTGGAGAGTTAAAAAAAAAAAAAAACAGGAAGATTACAGTAAAAGATTAGCGAAGAAATACCAAGAGATAGTGCATGTCCCTGTAGATGATGTGAGAACTTTCATTTTTACTCTAAGATGGGAAGCTACCAGAGGGACTTGAGCACAAGAGTAGTATAATTTGGCTTAAAATTTTTTAAATGAACATTCTTGTTGCTGTTTTAGTCTATAAAATAAGGGAGCAATAGTGGAATCAAGAAAGCTATTAAAAATATCCAGGTAGGCCGGTGCCGTGGCTCAACAGGCTAATCCTCCGCCTTGCGGCGCCGGCACACTGGGTTCTAGTCCCGGTTGGGGCACCGGATTCTATCCCGGTTGCCCCTCTTCCAGGCCAGCTCTCTACTATGGCCCGGGAAGGCAGTGGAGGATGACCCAAGTGCTTGGGCCCTGCACCTGCCTGGGAGACCAGGAGAAGCACCTGGCTCCTGGCTTCGGATCAGCGCGATGCACCGGCAGTGGCGGCCATTGGAGGGTGAACCAACAGCAAAAAGGAAGACCTTTCTCTCTGTCTCTCTCTCTCACTATCCACTCTGCCTATCTAAAAAAAATATATATATATATATATATATATATATATATATATATATATATCCAGGTAGGAGGGGTGAGTGTTATAGCACAATGGGTTAAGTCGTTTGGGATACTCACAACCCATTTATCACACCAGTCTGAGTCCCAGCTAGTCCACTTCAGATCCAGTTTCCTGCTAGTGCAAGCTGGGAGGCAGCTCAAGTGCTTGGGTGCCTGCCACCCACATGGGAGACCTGGATGGAGTTCCAGGCTTCTGGTTTTAGTCTGGCCTAGCCCTGGCTGTTGCAGGCATTTGGTGAGTGGACCAAGGGATGGACTGACTCCCTCACACACACTCACTCTCTTTTTTTCTCTCTCTCTCTATGTCTGTATGTGTGTAAGATTGTGGAGGAACAGGTTTGACAGGAAAGTGAACTTGTTTTCTGTCATGTGATATTTAAATCTATTAAGCCACTGGACTTGTGAGTCTGGAAGAGAAGACAGGCCAAGACTTGGTATCTAATGCCATAAATTGGTTGAGATCATCCAAAGAGTCTGTGCAATTAGAGATGAGGTTCAATCCAGAGAGACAGTAGAAAGAGAACCAAGGAGGTAAACTGTTCTCAGAGACAAATGAGAGATTTTCAAGAAGGTAATGAGCCTGTCTGTCAAACACTCCTAATATATTCACTAATGTGGTTACTGAGAACTAACCATTAGGTTTTACAGCCCAGGAATCACTGGTGACAGACACGAGCCTGTTCAGTGACTTGATACAACTGAATACTTGCTCAGAGAGGGCTCAAGAGAGAATAAAGCAGAGGAATTGAAAGTGCTAAATAGACAACTCTGTCAAGTGCCTCTGAAAGGAAGTCAGAAATAAAGGGTGGTACATGAACAATATGGAGTCAGTAAGGTTTTGTAACTTTTTAATAAAAAACTATAACATGTGAATGTGTTAACCTAGAATAAAAGGAGAACACAGTTATGAGCAAGAAGACAAAGAAAGAGACAGGAGATTGAGTAGCTGGAGCTCCAAAAGAACCAATATAGTGTTTGACTTAGATCTCAGGAAAAAAGACATGATTTAGATAGCCAGAAACAGAATTGTACTTCAAATTAATGAATCATGGGCAGAAGCTTGTAAACAAATATACAGAGCATTTATGGTTCAACTGAGATGAGGCTGTAGGGATGGACGTTCAAAAAATGAATTACGGATATGAAGGGCCACAGATTATAAATTTTGGAAGAAAAATTCTGAAGGTAAAGTAAGCTAGGAAGTTATTACAATTTTATATGCTATAATGCAAATGAGAAGGGATCTTCAAAAAGCTCATGGAAATGTATATGATTAAAAAACTGTTTATGAACTCTTTAATTAACACACAATTATTCTTAGGTGTTTAAATTTAACTGAAAAGTGATCCCTGTTAAATATAAGAGTGGGAATAAGAGAGGGAGGAGATGTACAATTGGGGATATTCTCAATCTGACTTGCCCCAAACGGTAGAGCTAGAAATGTGCCCGGGGATTCCAATTCAATCCCATCAAGGTGGCATGTACCAATGCCATCTCACTAGTCAAAGTGATCAGTTTCAGTTCACAATTGATCATACTGATAGGTCTAAGAGTCAAAGGGATCACACAAACAAGACTAGTGTCTGCTAATATTAACTGATAGAATTAAAAAGAGGGAACGATCCAACAAGGGAAGCGGGGTACACAGCAGACTAATAGAATGGCAGATGTCCTATAGAGCACTCTGGCCTCAGAATCAGCCCTTAAGGCATTCGGATATGGCTCAAGAGCCCATGAGAGTATTTTAGGCATGGAAAGCCAAGTCACTCTGAAAAAAAAAAAAAAAAAGACCTAAATGAAAGATCTCTGTGAGTGAGATCACAGTGGAAAGAATGGGCCATCAAAGAAGGAAGTACCTTTCTCTGAAGGGAGAAGAGAATTTCCACTTTGACTATGACCTTGTCTAAATAACATTGGAGGTGGTGAACTCAAAAGGCTTCCATAGCTTTGGCAACTCATGACTAGAGCCTAGGGAGATTACTGACTCTATAAACAAGAGTGTCAATTTGTTAAGTCAACAACAGGAGTCACTGTGCACTTGCTCCCCATATAGGATCTCTGTTCTTAATGTGTTGTCCAATGTGAATTATAACTAGTGCTGAAACAGCATTTTACACTTTGTGTTCTGTGTGGGTGCAAACTGTTGAAATCTTTACTTAATATATACTAAATTGATCTTCTGTATATAAAGAGAATTGAAAATGAATCTTGATGTGAATGGAATGGGAGAGGGAGTGGGAGATGGGAGGGTTTCAGGTGGGAGGGAAGTTGTGGCGGGGAAAAAGCCACTGTAATCCAAAAACTGCACTTTGGAAATTTATATTTATTAAATAAAAGTTTAAAAAAGTAAACTTACTTTTCACTCTACTTTTCCATAAACTTTTTGAAGTATGCTTGTATATAATACAAGTTTCAACCAATTATCAAAGAGTTATCATCTGAACAGGGTCTCATTCTATTGTCACATTTTGTGGGCTTAACAAAGATGATGTTACTGTCCCCATTTTAAAGATACACACTTGTGGCTCATAAAAATGTACTCCCTTACCTAAGATCATAAAAACTGTTAAATAGTACAATCTTATCTAGAAGAATAGAATCTGTATTTGAATCCAGAATTCTGATTAATGTTGTAATATTTAATATTTGTTATTATCACTAGCTACAGTTTTCTTTCCCAAAAAAAAAAAAAGGCCTTAAGTGAAAGTTTATCTTCTAACATTGTAGGATAATCTCCCCAGAAACAAACCCTCCAGCAGAAAACAGGTAGGAATTAAATGCAGTGGACAGTACCTGAGGTTGTAGTCTGAGCAAGAGCAGGCAGAACACAGAGCAGAGGGAGGTCAAAGCTCGAAGAAGCAACTTGGTATGAGGTGAGTTTCTCCCTTTTTAATTTTTTTTTCTTTTTTGCCTGTCTGCTCTGCCATGAAAAAGTGAGATGCAAATGGCTAAACCTCCAGTAGAAATCCGGATGTGTTTCTGTCTAAAGAGCTCAGGAAAAGGATCCCCGGTAATCACTGGAGAGTGAGTTTGGCATGCCAGAGAGGAGAGAGCCAAGGTATATAACCTGCAAACCTACCAAAGCTAAAGAATCAACCTTCCCCAGAGCAGGATCCAGAGTCTACTGAACACAGCAATCCACTACATGTAGAAAGAAATCCAAAAGTACTCAACATAGAAAGAAAATGGGGGTGGGGGTGGGGGGCTGTGATCCATGTAATCTACTCCCAAGAGAAAGACAATAAACAGATGCTAAGTTTGAGTTGGAATTATCAAATACGTATGTCAAACAATTATTATAACTATACGCCATGAGTTTTCAGAAAAAGGTACTCAAAATGAATGAAAAGATAGGAAAATCTCAACAAAGAAACAGGACATTTTCCACAGGATGAACTTAATGTTGGAGGGAAGATGAATGATGCAAAAGTCCGTCTGAAGATAGATCAAAAGGAATTATCCAATATGATGAATCAATAGAAAAAAATAATAGATCCTGAGGGAACTATGTGAAAATATCAAAAGGTCTAATAAGTGTGTAGAGTGTAATTGGAGTCCCTGAAGGAGAACAGAGAAAGAAACGAGCCAGGAAAAAATGCTTACATTGAGAATGGCCAAAGGCTTCCCAAGTTACTTGAAATTCATAAATCTACATATTTAAGAAGTACAGAAAAATCCAAGAAAGGATACATTTAAAGAAAATCACACCTTCACACATCATAGCTCAAGCTACAAAATATAAAAATACAAAAAACTTGAAAGTAGTCAGAAGAAAGAAGAATGTATGTCATACATAGACTAGAATCACCAATTTCTCTTTAGAAACCATGGAGTTCAGAGACAGTGGAACAGTATTTGTGAAAAATGGAAATTCGATGAAATGCCGAATTTTATACCAAGTGAAAAATATCCTCTGGAATGAAGGTGAAATGACAGCTGAAGACAGAGAAAACCAACAAACTATGTCATGGTAAAGAATTACCACTTCTTCAGGCTGAAGAAAAATGTTCCTTTTACAACAGTGTTGCCATGAATTCAAAATTGATAATAAAAGTTTTTGGGGGCCGCACTGTGGTATAGCAGATAAAGTCACTGCTTCTAGTGCCAGTATCCCATATGGGTGTTGGTTTGTGTCCCGGCTGCTCCACTTCTGATCCAGCTCTCTGCTATGACCTGGGAAAGCAGTAGAAGATGGCCCAAGTCCTTGGGCTCCTGCACCTGCGTGGGAGACCCAGAAGAACTTCTGGCTCCTGGCTTCAGATCGGTGCAGCTCTGGCCATTGCGGCCATCTGGGGAGTGAACCAGTGGAATGGTAGACCCCTCTCTCTCCTTCTCTGCCTCTCCTTCTCTCTCTGTGTAAATCTGACTTTCAAGTAAATAAATAAATCTTTACAAAATAAATAATAAAGTTTTTAAAAAGCTACAAGTGCATAGTAACCCTGATAGCTTGAGATTACTGAATAAACAAAGACAACCAAATACAAAAGAGAGGGTATATCTGTATATTAATGTATAAATGTACATACATACACCATCATTTTTTCTAAAAATGCCAAGTCAGTTTAATTAGGAAAGGACATTTTATTAAATGGTGCTAGAACAACTAGATAATCCATATTTTTTAAAATGACTAATTAATTCCCACAATACATAAAAATAATCAAAATGGATCTTATTATGAAACTTCTAGAAGAAACATAAATGATTTTTGTGACCCTGAGTTTGACAAAAAAAAAAAAAAGTACAAAAGAAAACGAAAAAAAAAAAAAAAAAAAAAAAAAAACCTCGTAGGTCACAAAATCTTCAAGCCACAAACATATCTGAAAAATTGAACATCATCAAATTAAAATATTTTATCTTTGAATTAATGACACCATCAAGATAAAAAAGCAAACCACAATTTAGAAAACACATTTACAAACAAACATCAAACAAAGGATTTCTATTTATAACCATGACTTTCAATAAAATGTCAAAAAGCCCTATGAAAAGAGCAAGAGATTTGAGGAAAAAAAATCCAGACAGAAAATATAGAAATGGCCAAGAGACACATGAGAAGATGCTCAACATCAATACTCTTACTGCACACGTAAAAATAAAAGGCTGACAGCACCCAGGACCAATCTGTGGAGCAAATGGAACTCACATATCCTGCTGGTGGGAGTGTAAAATGGTACAACCTCTTTGCCAAATAGTTTGCCAATTTCTGAGGAAGTTAAATATACACCTACCATATGGCCCAGCAACTCCATTCCTAGATATTTACCGAAAGAAATGAAAACATATGGCTACACACGCAGACTTACACACGCATGTTCACAGCAGCTTTATTTTTCATAGCCAAAAACTAGAAAATCCAAAGACCTAAGGTGAAAGAAAAATAAAATCTATGATATATGAGGAATCCTCTCAAAGTTCACGGAAACTATGAATTATGAAAAAATTCTGCATGAGTTTCAAAATTCTTTTGCACTGAAAACTTATTTTTCAAGTTCTTTTTGTACAAGATTTTTGAAGCTCCCTTGTATGTATGCAATGGAATACTACTCAGCTAAAAAAGGAATGAAATGTTGATATATGCAACAAATGGATGAATCTCAGAATAGAATGTACATATGATTCCATTTATAAAATCCTAAAAAATGTAAATTAATCAGCTATTTCTCTGAGATGGGAGCACACGAAGGGATGGAGCAAAAGGACCTGGTGAAAACATTGTGGGGAGGTGGAAATGTTTTTTATTCTTTTGTGGGAATGTTAATTAACAGATGTACACATGTGTCAAAGCTTCTCACATTGTGCAATTTAAATATGTGAAGCCTACTGTAAGTCAATTATCCTTCAATAAAGTTGGGAAAGGCCTGGAAATGACTTGTTCCTGGGGTAAAAATAATCCAGTATAGCCAAGATTACAGAAATATATAAACAGCCTGAAGAAAATAACAAAAAAAATCACTGTAAATGGGAGGTGGTCTAACTCTGCTCAGCTAATGCAAACACAATAAAGCCCCAAGGCTGCCACATTCCACATCAGTGCTTTACTGTGCTGGCTCAGCTTTTACACAGAAGGTCCATTCAGCTTATATTTCCAACAGGAACATTGCAACTATGACTCATCCTTCAATTAAAATCATCAATGTGAGTACAGTAAAGCTGAAAGACGTGGCATCATTTTCCAATGGGGACAAAAATCTCTGATAAAAACAGCACTTCTATTCAACATACAGATGTTAACTTCATTAAACAGAACACATTCTCCTCCCTCTCCACATTTCCTGGGCCATACTTAAGCTCTAATAAATGATCTGCTTTAATTTGCAACCAGACAACTAACGTGTTAAAAATCAGTAATAAAATCAAAATTGCAATGGTAAATTTCAGCTTCCTTTGGATTTTTAATAAGATTTTTTTCAGGTTTTCTTCTTTCACAGATACCTAGAATTGTTTATATAAACAAAACACTTTTATAAGAAAATGTTAACTTGTATTAATGAAGACAACGGATTTCCTGAGAAAACAGTGGCCAAGGATCAAGCATCCCGAAATTTATTTTAATTTTTATTTCTTCTGAAAAAAGGCAAAAAAAAAAAGGTTTTCTCATTTCCATATCAGTTAAGATTCAGTGTTCACTGGTCAGACAAATAAATTACTTTATACTGATATGCTAATTAAGTTTTTAGTACATATTACTCATACTTAGTGTGATATATAAATCTTATTAATGAAGAGGACAAAAATAGCTTTAAAATTGAGAATAAAGTAACTAACAAAAATATTGTGACAGTGAGCATGATGTGGAATGTATCACTGTGGATCTAAGGCTGTTAGCTGCTTTCCTGCCTTTAATGCCATACAATATTCATATCCATAACCAATAAATGTGTGAACCTCCCAGTTACGGGATAAAATAATATACTATAATTTTGGAATCTGCATACTTACAGGGAAGAATGATGGAAACGGGATCAAGGTATCAGACGTACCAGTGGTGACAGTGGGTACAGTTACACAAAAGCCCTGTGGTAGCACAGACATGGAGAAGACAAAGTATGAAGAGGCCAGACCTCCCCCACATCTGAGAAGCTTTGCCAGGTGTAAGGATACAGCAAAAGGAAAGAGAGCACCAGAAAGGACAACTGGCCGTGTTGCTTGAGCCTAAACCCCAGCACTCAGCAGCCCATGATTAATCCTGCAGTCCAGCTTTCAGCATAGCAATGATTCAGAGCCAAGAATGAGACAATTGATAGAGAACACATTCCTCCAACGTGTTTGGGATTTCCTTAACAGGAATTACATGCTTTAATTCCATAGTTAGAGTTTTCATGAACATGGTAGAGACTATAATTATCTCCTCCCATGCACATCTGATTATCTTCATCTTAGGTTACACCAGAATCCTGGGTTTTTAGCTGGGACCCTCCCTCACTGTTAGACGTGGTCATTTGACTAAGTTCTGCACAGTGGGCTCCATGTGAGGTGGTGCCTCAAAGGGGAAGGTCCTAAAGACAAAAGTAGGTCCTTCTCCTCTGCTTTCTTCTTTCCTGTTGGCCAGAATGTATATGTGAAAGCTGGAACAGAAGCAGCTATTCTGTACAAGAAGTGAACTTGGGAATGGCCATGCATGGGAGAGGAAAACAAAAAAAGAACTGGGTCCTCACAGCTTGCATGGAGTAGAGCCACTGAAGCAGCCACACATGTCCACATTCGGTCTTTATAGCAAAAGAGAAGTAAATGTCTACCTTATTTAAGCTAGTTTTATTTGGGGAGGTTACTCCTAGTTGCAGCCAAATCTAATCCCAAGTAATAAAAAGCCAAAAAGTACAATTACCTGGGTGGGTTAATAGGCAAGAATAAACCTCAGAAAAGTAACAGAGTAGGTATTTCACTGTTTGGGGTGGAGAGAGCATGAGAAGAAATAAAGGTTTTCTGTACTTACACAGACATTGAGACTGGTGAGAGCAAAGCAGCAATGAAACAGGAAAAGTAAAAACTCTGAACACAAGGTTCCAGGGCTCCCAATGTGTCTTGAGACAAGTAGAAACTATGAGCAAATGTCCTTTCCTGCCCCTCTTTCTTCTCTTCTGAAGGTGCTTCGAACATTTATTCAAGCTGCTGTCCCCAAGGTTGCATTCATCCAGCTTAGAGGCTTGATGGCTAGAGGTATAGAGGACATCGACTATTATAAGTGATCATAAATTCACAGGTGCATGTTATAGAGGCACTGTGGCCCTGGAGGTACAAATATGTGTTCTTCAGTCAGACTGGGTGGGTTCAAACATGGCCGTGCGTGTGCATCAGTGCTACCCTGGGACAATTTCTTAACCTCACGGGTTCTCGGTTTCCTCAATGTAAACAGGTTAATAATAGTGCCAAGTATCAAGGACTCAGTATGACATTGCACACAGCATGCTTCTAAAATATCTGGGCCGGCGCCACGGCTCAACAGGCTAATCCTCTGCCTAGCGGCGCCGGCACACCAGGTTCTAGTCCCGGTCGGGGCGCCTGATTCTGTCCCAGTTGCCCCTCTTCCAGGCCAGCTGTCTGCTATGGCCAGGGAGTCCAGTGGAAGATGGCCCAAGTGCTTGGGCCCTGCACCCCATGGGAGACCAGGAGAAGCACCTGGCTCCTGCCTTCGGATCAACGCGGTGCGCCGGCCACAGCGCACTGGCCGCGGTGGCCATTGGAGGATGAACCAACAGCAAAAAAGGAAGACCTTACTCTCTGTCTCTCTCACTGTCCACTCTGCCTGCCAAAGAAAAAAATTTAAAAAAAAGAAAATATCTGGCATAAAGTGCATTCAAAAGCCTCCACATCATTTGATGATAATGATATTTTGGTATCAATACCTTCCCTTTGCAATAAGGCAAGAATGAAAGGCATAAAACGCTATTTTTCTGTCCTTAATCAAACATCACTTTCCTACTTCCCCTGCCCTCCATCCTTCTCCCCCTCAGTTTTCTGGACACAGAGAATCCAGCAGATGGCCCAAGCACCTGGCAAGGCACATTTCGGCCTCAGTATGAATATGTGGGAGGCTGCCAACCAATCAAATCCACGGATCTGCATAAGCAAGAAATGAGCTTTCATTGTGTTTATGCAGTGAGATCTGGAGACTTGTGGACACTGTCTGATATTGCCCTTCCTAACTGATGGTATTACTTTCCTGGAGCTACCATAACAAAGTACCGCAATCTGAGCGACTCAGCAGAAATGCATCATCCTACAGTGCAAAAGCCAGAAGTCGAAGATCAAGGTGCTGGCAAGACCACATTCCCACTGAAGGTACTAGCCAATCAGCTGTCCCAGGAATCTCTTCCCACTTAAGGTAGCTCCTTGTCTTATGGCAACATGATTCCAATCTTCACATCGACTCCTAACTTCACAAAGTATGTGAAAATTGTGTGTGTGCTTGTGTCCAGAGCCGGTCATCCTGGATAGGGTCCACTCTAATGACCTCATTCTAACTGGGTTACCTCTACAAACAGCCTGTCTCCAAAGAGCCCCATTCTGAGGTACTGATGGACCGCAACACAGGACTCCAACATACCTGTCCTTCAACACCTAGCATAAATATAAGGCTAACTTTTTAATTCTCCTCTGCCACTAACGCTACAATTTAGCAGACTGAGATGTCAGAGATGCAACCTATTGTATTCTCCACCAGCTACTCTTAAGCTAGAGGAAATGCCATGGTCTCAAACTAATTGCTCTCCTACCAAAGCGAGTAGTCAACTATATGTCATGAGGGCACTTCAGAAAGTTCAAGAAAAATGGAATTAAATGACAAATTTATTTTAGTGCAAGAAATTCTTGAAATCCATGCATATAAAGCCTTTTTTAAAAGTTCATGGAAAATACATACAATGAAAAAACTGCATGGATTTACATTTCAGTGCACCAAAATAGACTTATCTTTCTTTTCTATTTTTCCATGAACTTTGCAAAGTACCCTACCAATAGAGACCATGACTGATTTTCTCTTCACTAGACTTGATCCATATTCCTGCGAGTCTTTTATGACTTGGACTGGCCTTTACCAGTCACTTTAATATCAAAGAATTATCAACAGGCTTTGAGAAGTAGTAGTTTCACAATAGGTTTTTAAGACTGTCTTAAGTACCTATGACAGAAAAAACTAGCATTTTATTTCTATATAAAATAGCCAAAGTATACACTCACCATAAAATCACTCATATCATAATAATCTTAAAATTCATTAAAAGGAGGCTACAATTTTAGATGACATTGGACAATTCTTGTTATCTACTGCCATGTGTCATCCTCAACAGGCACTGTAAGAAGGGAAATAAAAAAGAATCTCTGCGCCGGCGCCGTGGCTCTCTAGACTAATCCTCCACCTGTGGCACCGGCACCCTGGGTTCTAGTCCTGGTTGGGGTGCCAGTTCTGTCCCGGTTGCTCCTCTTCCAGTCCAGCTCTCTGCTGTGGCCCGGGAAGGCAGTGGAGAATGGCCCAAGTCCTTGGGCCCTGCACCCGCATGGGAGACCAGGAGAAGCACCTGGCTCCTGGCTTCAGATCAGCACGGCACGCCAGCCATAGTGGCCATTTGGGGAGTGAACCAACGGAAGGAAGACCTTTCTCTCTGCCTTTCTCCCACTGTCTAACTCTGCCTGTCAAAAAAAAAAAAAAGACTCTCTGGAAAACAGGCCCATGAGCTTCTTCACTCACTTTCCTTGCTGCCACCAGTGGCGTCACAATCAACTCACAACGCACACCTGACTTTCCTACAATCCATTCAAAGTTCTGTGATAGTTCATTGTTTACAGGTTCATATCCAAAACATTTACTACTCCCCGGAAAGCTTCATGTGGGCTTTATCTTAACATATAATGAAAAGCAAAACATCTCAGATAACTGCTTTATCTACCTACCCACAAACCAAAGAAGCAGCTGCCAGATGACTTATTCCCATAATTTGCTTTAGAGCAGACCAAGAGAAGGAAATCCAGGCCGTAGGCAGGCTATTGCACGGCTCCATCACATTTGAAGTCTAATAACTTTTTCAGAAACACAGTGAAAGAATAGCAAACCATTTTTGTCTGGATAAATTTGACTTCCACAAAACATAAAATTACCAAGCTACTTCAAAGGCAAGTCACCGAGTACCCCAAGGATAGTTTTAAGTTAAAATGTAGAGAAGCACTTGGATCACTGGTTCAGAAAGAAAGACACAAAGAATTTTATTTACAAAGAAAAGCATGTGGAAACAAAGAAAGGGAAAAGAAATAATCACCTCACTTGCTTTTACAGAGGAACTCAGTGAGGTCAGAGGCCACGCGATGAGAACTTGCTGACCTGAGAGGTTCCTTGGACAGAGGCAAATGGAATCATTTCTTCAGAGTACGTGAACTTTTGCTCTATGAGAATAACCAGTAACTAGCTTACCACAGTCATTCTGGGCTGGATTAGAGGACTGGAAATAGCAGTGTGTGACCAAGGACTATCACCTGCGTTAGAGCGAAGGCTAGGCCAACAGGAGTGACGGGAAGGAGGGGCAGCAGCAGGCCAGTGGTGGCGGTCAGAACACTTCCCTTTCTGACACAGCAGCTCACTGTCGTACCTGATACACTGGGTGTTACGTTCCTACACCTCTAAAAGAATAGGAGGAATACAGGCCAGTCCTAATTCAAATGACAACATAAGGTTAAAATAAAACCTCTAGCTGGAATTCTTCCAAGGTCATCAATTCCAATGATGCAGAAAAACTTTTTTTTTAAGATTTATTTTTTATTTATTTGAAAGACACAATTACAGAGAGAGAGAGGGAGAGAGAGAGAGAGAGAGAGCGACCACACTTTCATCTGTTGGTTCACTCCCCAAATGGCCTCAAAGGCCTGACCCAGCACTGGCAGAAGCTAGGAGCCCAGAGCTTGTTCAAGATCCCCCTCCCACATGGGTGCAGGGACCTGAAGGACTCTGGCCATCCTCGACTACTTTCCCAGGTGCATTAGCAGGGAGCTGTACCAGAAGTGTAGAGAGGCTGGTGCTGTGGCATAGCAGGTAAAGCTGCAGTCTGCAGTGCCAGTATCCCAAATAGGCACCGGTTCAAGACCCAGCTGATCCACTTCCAATTCAGCTCTCTGCTATGGCCTGGGAAAGCAGTAGATAATGGCTCAAGTCCTTGGGCCCCTGCACCCACATCGGAGACCCAGAAGAAGCTCCTGACTCTTGGCTTCTGATCAGCGCAGCTACGGCCATTGCAGCCAATTGGGGAGTGAACCAACAGATGGAAGACCTCACTCTCTCTCTCTACCTCTCCTTCTCTCTCTGAGTAACTCTTTCAAATAAATAAGTCTTTAGACAAAAAAAAAAAAAAAAAAAAAAAAAGATGGGGCCGGCACTGTGGCTCAGCAGGTTAACACTCTGGCCTGAAGCACTGGCATCCCATATGGGCACCGGTTCTAGTCCTGGCTGCTCCACTTCTGATCCAGTTCTCTGCTAAGGCCTGGGAAAGCAGTAGAAGATGGCCCAAGTTCTTGGGCCCCTACACCCATGTGGGAGACCCAGAAGAAGCTCCTGGCTCCTGACTTCGGATGGTCGCAGCTCCGGTCATTGTGGCCAATTGGGGAGTGAACCATCAAAAACAGAAGACCTCTCTTTCTCTCTTTCTGCCTCGAATATCTGTGTAACTCTGACTTTCAAATAAATAAATAAATAAATATTAAAAAAAAAGAAGTGTATTAGATGGGACTTGAACCTACACCCATATGGGATGCTGGTGTCAAAGGCAGAGGTTTAACCTACTACAGTACAGCACCAGCCACACAGAAAAATATTTCAAGCCAAACTTACATCAGCTCATTTTACGACGGAAGTAACCAGGATTAAAGTGAGAATTTTTCAGGCATGCATGATATTTTCAACAACAGAACACCAATGAAGACTGAAAAAATACAAACTTCTTAGCAAGACGTAAGAGGACTGTACTTATATATGAGAGCTAGCTTTCTTTCCATTCTGCCTCCTTCCTTCTTCCTAGAGTCAGTCATCTCTTCTCTTCTAAAAGCAGCTACCTCCAGTGAGATTCCCTTGGTTTCTATATAACCTTTAGCAGTCTGTTAGGCCCATCATTTTCAAATGTGAATTCCACATTTGCTGATGTAGCAGTTCATCACCTGTTTCGTATCCATTGTAATCAAAGCCTGATGGTCACTCTTCTCTCAGCAGTCACCATTTCCAATAACCATTTTTCAGAACATCTTCACCTTGTCTTCTTTGTGGCATTTTGTGCCATAGCTCTGCTCCTCTTACTTCATGCCTTTTTTTTCCTTTTGTGGTTTGAAAATTCCTGATTCTCTGATTAGGTCTCTCATTATACTTTAGCATCGTCCTTCACTGACACACCTTCATCTTCTTATTCCCTTAATATAGACATTTCTCCCAAGCTTCTATACTCAACCATCTTCCTCAAGTCTCGACTAGATGACCACTTGCTTCCCCACATCTGTATCTCTGGCTTCGATTACTCATTATAAGCTACTGACTATACAGGAATCTCTATTTGAATAATCTACCAACCCCAAACATAAGAGCAGCCATGTTCCATTGCACCTCTGCCTTGTCATATTTCTATTTAATCTCATAGTCCCCATTAGGATTTTTTTCTCCATCCAAAAGATGTGAGATTCAGTACACCACTATCTTCCCAAATATGTCACCTTTCCACGCTCAGCTACTCTAGATGACTCCTTGCTTTATTCATTCCTCAATTCAGCAGAAATCTGTGAAGTGTCACCCATGTACCAAGTATTCACGGCACTGAAGACACAACGTTAAACACATCAAGTGTGGTTTTGTCCCTATTTCTTTTTGATTACTTGATGAAAATCTGAAAGGAATTTTAAAATAACTAGAAGCATGTAAGTGTGATGTATACAATAAAGGCTATGCATGTGGTGCTATTCAAGTGAATTATCAGAGGACTGTCTAGAGCCAAAAGGCGAAAATGAAAACATTTAAAAATCAAGAAAGAGGGAGGAAGAGAGAACAATCACATGAAGGAAGGAAGCCGGGCACACCAAGGAAGGAAGGCCCTGGTCTAGGAGCTGGGAACCAGATGCCCAACGTCTACTACTAGGTATATACACAATTCACAGCCAGTTCCAAGAGGCTCTCTCCTCTTCTCAACAGAAAGCCATTGGATTCATATATCCCATGACTTGCACTTAATGAGCTTCCCCTCGGATCCAGGCTGGAAACGCTGGTAAGTCAACACCAATCATTACATCATTATCATTATGTCTGAGGGTTTTGTTTTGTTTTGTTTTTTGAATAGTTAAGCATGGACCTGTGCCAGAACTCCATCCTGGAGAGGGTGTTGATGCTCTTTAAGATATATTCAATATCGGGCCAGCACTGTGGCACAGCAGCTTAACACCCTGGCCTGAAGTGCTGGCATCCCATATGGGCGCTGGTTCTAGTCCTGGCTGCTCCTCTTCTGATCCAGCTCTCTGCTATGTCCTGGGATAGCAGTGATAGATGATCCAATTCCCTGGCCCCTGCACCCACGTGGGAGACCTGGAGGAAGCTCCTGGCTCCTGGCTTCGGATCAGCGCAGCTCTGGCTGTTGCAGCCATCTGGGGAGTGAACCAGCAGATGGAAGACCTCTCTCTCTGTCTCTACCTCTCTCTGTAACTCTTTCAAATAAATAAAAAATAAATCTTTAAAAAAAAGAAAAAAAAATAAATGTTCAATATGGAACTCATCCCTTCTTGGCCAGAATTTGGGCCTTGACAAAGCAAATTTGAAAGCTCACCAATCCTGGTGAACCTGCTGAACCAATCAGAGTTCTTGTCTGAGAAAAGAATTTTTTTTTTGTTTTGCATTTTTTATCTGGATTTTTTGTTCTTTGCAGCCCAAGGCAATATTACTAAGAGTTACTTATCAGTAACCTGATGAAAGAAATGAAAAAAACTGGTAAAAATAAACTTGTTTAATACAGTCTAGACTGAAAGTTTTATGATGCATAAAACAATTTTTCAAGCAATTCTACCATGTTATCTATCAGACTATAATTTGTTAATCTATTTAAATATCCATTACACAATAAAACTGCAAGATACTTATTATGTATTTTTAATGTCCCTGAAAAGTAAATAATGGATGATATAAAAATCATTTTACATTGGCAACTTTACAGTATTCTGTATATTACTGGCTAATAAAATCTGTATAAAGACATGAAACTTGTTCTAATCCATTTTACTTCTAAAATTATGGAATTCCCAAAGTATCTTCATTGAATTCTTTTACAACTCTATGGATCTTCCCATTTTCTTTAATAAGAGCAGAGTTTGATTCACATGTTATACCAGTGTTTCCAAGCTATATTAATTTTTACAAAATCACAATCATGAAAAAAATGACATCAATGTGTTTAGATACTAGCTACATAACCTTATAGTATTTTCTGTAATCCCATACCTCCAATCTTTCAAATGAGAATCTAAAACTTAGAATAACCCAGATTTATCTGTGTGCAAAGCCACGAGAAACTGAAACAGTAAACTAACTTTTAAAGCTCCATAAGACCCATTTTACTAGTGTTTCATTCCCAAAATCATTTTTAAAAGAACTATACATTTTTTCCATTTATTTCAAAAAATTTTAAATATGAGTTTGTATTTTGTATTTATTTTAGCACCATGTTTCTGTACATGCATCCACAGTATAATGTCCAGAGTGATTATATGTTCACCTCAATCATTTAACACCTCCTTATAGTTTTCTTTTTGTAGAATTATACATTTTCATTATCTATAGTTGCCCTACTTCACAATACCAGAGTGACTTACTTCTTTATAGCTATAATTTATACCTATTATTCAACTTTCCTCCATCATTCCTTTTCCTCTACTCTCTCCAGCCTTTGATAGCAATCATTATCCTCTTAACCTTTAAAAAAAAATCAGCTTTTCAGCTTTTTTGTATTCCACTCATCAGTGAGATCTTGAGGTACTTGTCTTATTTCACTTAACATAATGACCTCCAGCTCTACCCCATTATTGCAAATGACAAGATTCCATTCTTGTTTGTGGTTAAACAGCTTTCTATTATTTGGACATACACATTTCCTTTATCCATTCATCAGCTGATGGACACCTAGGTTGCTTCCATTTCCTGGCTGTTATAAATAGTGCTGCAATAAACCTGGGACTACAAATGTGTCTTTGACAGACTGATTTCATTTACCTTGGATACATCCCCAGGAGTGGAGCTGCTGGGTCACACAGTAGCTCTGCTTTTAATTTTTAAGGAATCACCCATACTGTTTTCCACAAGGACTGTACCAATTCACATCCTCACCACTGGAGTCCAAACCTTCTCTTTTTCCCACATCCTGGCCAGCACTTGCTACCTTTTGTCTTTTGATAGCAGCCAAGTCAACTCACTGCAGTTTTGATTTGCATTTCTCTGATGATCTGTGATTCTGAGCATTTTGCTGCAGCCTGGTTGACCACTTGTATGTCTTTGAGAAATGTTTGTTTATAGCTACTGCTCATTTTCCAATTGGACTATTTGGTTGATGTCTGTTGGGTTGAGTTCCTTATATATTCTGGGTATTAATCCCTTATCAGATATATAGCTTATGTCTTCTTCCATTCTGTATGTAGATTATCTACTTACTCTGATGATTGTTTCTTTTGCTGTGGAGAAGGTCTTTAGTTTGATAAGATCCCAACTGTCTACTTTTGTTTCCTGTCTCTTGGGGTATGTATGATCCAAAAAGTCCCTGTCCATTCCAATATCCAGAAATATTTCCCCTATATTTTCTTCTAGTAGTTTCAAAATTTCAGGCCTTACATTTAGGTCTTTAATCAACTTTGTGTTGATTTTTGCACATGGTAAGAGATGGAAGTCTAGTTTTGTCCTGCAAGTAGATATCCAGTTTTCCCAGCACCACTTACTAAAAAGATGGCCCTTTTACAAATCCTCCTTGTTAGCACCACTGTGAAAAACTGGTTTGGTTTAGGCATATGGTTTTATATGTAGGATCCCTACTCTATTCCATTGGTCTATGTGTTCATTTTTCATGCTGCTTTAATTATTATAGCTTTGAAATATATTTTAACGGCAAGAAATATAATGCCTCCTATCGTGTGCATGTGTGTGTCTTCATGTTTTGTTTTGCTCAAGATTGCTTTGGTTCAGTGTCTTATAGTTCTATATACATTTTAGTATGTTTTTTCTAGTTTTTTGAAAAATTTCATTGGTATTTTCTTGCATCAAACCTGTAAATCACCAGGTAGAAATGACATTTCAATGATATTGATTCTTGCAATCCATGAACATGAGATATGTTTCCATTTCTTTATGTCCTCTTCAATTTCTTTCATCTCCAGTGTCTTACTGTTTTCATTGCAGAGATCTTTTTACTCTTTGGTAAGATTTATTTCTAGGTTTTTTTTATAGTTACTAGAAATGAGACTGCTTTCTTGATTTTTCATATACTTTATTTTCCTTAAAAGAGTGATGATTTTAACTTCTTCATCTGAGCATTTGACAATGTCACATGTGAGGTAGTTGGTTTCCAGCTTTTTTTTTTTTTTTTTTTGGCCTTTGGAAGAATTCATGATTCCCTGTGTGAGTTATTGATGCTTGTGGGTATATAACATTGTCTGAGAAATAGGTAGGTTTTTTAGTATTTGTAATCTGACTTCATTTGTGGTTGTCCTTCCAGAATTCTGCTCTTCTGACACTTTAGCTCCAGATGATGCCCTAAATTGTCTCTGCTGCAAGTCCACTGCCAGTGCAACATCACAGCCTCAGTGACCCCTGAGTTCAGGTTTCTCCCCCACTAAATCCACTCATGTTGCCAAGAACACCACGAAGACCACATCTGGTGCCCAGAGCCTGCCCAAACCAGTGCATCATGGGAGTAGGACCAAAGTCCACACTGCTATGGACTGTCAGCAGCTGAGATGGACTCACTGATAAGGGTTGCTACAACTAGCCATGTTGTCTCTGGTTGGAATGTAAGTCAGATCAGCTGAAGCCATGGGACCCCACCTGGCACTGGGACAGGTCCAAAGGCTCTGTCCACTGGCCCTGGCCTCAGGTTGAGGGCCATTAATGTCTGCCCAATGTGAGTTTTACCAGCCAGGCTGGCGCTGAGTCCCACAACATAATTCTGCTTGGGGAAGGGTGATGAAGGCAGCCCCATCTCCGTCCAGGATGGCACCAGGCTGGGTGAACAGGCCATGAGCAATCTCACAGGTGCATGCCGGGTCACATGAGGCTGGTGGTGACATACATTAAAACAAGTCAGTCCAACCAGGGCAGGGACCTCCCATGCTAGGACAAGTCCAGCGGCTCCCTCTTTAAGCACCAGCCTACAGCCTTTATCAGGCGCTGGATCGCAGTCAGGACCTACTCTGAGCTCTAAGACAAGGTCATAAATTGCCTTTCCTGCCCTTCTCCTCCACTGTCTTGCAAAGGTAGAACCCCTTTTGGCTAAGGGAGTTTAAAGTCTCCTTTAAACTATTCCTTTAAACCACCTGCAGGTATGGGCCCTGGGGTAAAGGCATAAGGAGCCTGGTACCAGAGTTCAGGTCAAAACTGGATTTAATTCACTCCCCTTCTCCAGAGTGAGAGGCATCTCTCTTCTCATGGTGCTAGTTGGAGCTGGGGCAAAGATGACTTGGGCAACTGTTTCCTTCCTGCTTTCTTTGAAGGTTTTGTCCATATTGTTCTGCTAAAACAAGGTACTAAGGCTTCTCACCTAGCTCCACAGCTCTTGTGAAGGTGACTTGGTGCATAAGCAGGTGAACATAAACCTTGGTGTCTCTGTGAAGGAAGATCTCTAACATCTTACACAGCTGCCCCTTGCCATCGTCTTTGTATTTTTAATAACACTAATTTCTTTGTGGATTAAATGAAGACGATATCTTCAAAGCATATATATTATTACAAATCAGAAAAACACTCCTAAACTAGGAGCAAAGTGTATTATATTTGTGAAATACCATCTAGCCCTTCCACATAGCAGAAAATTCCAAGATGTCAAAATTTAATATTCAGAATAGCTTTCAAAATTTTCTTTGAAATCTCTGGAGACTCAACTGTAAATCTCAAACAATGGGAAAACACTTGTATTGCAGGAATATATTTAAAACCTAAAAATTTTCATCCATTATGTAGATTCTTAAGAAGATGCATTACTGGCCGGCGCCGCGGTTCACTAGGCTAATCCTCCACATTGCGGCGCCGGCACATCAGGTTCTAGTCCCAGTCGGGGCACCGATCCTGTCCCGGTTGCCCCTCTTCCAGGCCAGCATCTCTGCTGTGCCCAGGGAGTGCAGTGGAGGATGGCCCAAGTTCTTGGACCCTGCACCCCATGGGAGACCAGGAGAAGCACCTGGCTCCTGCCATCGGATCAGCGCGGTGCGCCGGCCGCAGAGCGCTGGCCGTGGCGACCATTGGAGGGTGAACCAACGGCAAAAGGAAGGCCTTTCTCTCTGTCTCTCTCTCACTGTCCACTCTGCCTGTCAAAAAAAAAAAAAGAAAGAAAGAAAGAAAGAAGATGCATTACTGTAAGCTGTTTTTATTTATTTATTTATTTGACAGGTAGAGTTATAGACAGTGAGAGAGAAAGACAGAGAGAAAGGTCTTCCTTCCGTTGGTTCACTCCCAAATGGCCGGAACTGTGCCAATCCGAAGCCAGGAGCCAGGAGCTTCCTCCCAGTCTTCCATGCGGGTGCAGGGTCCCATGCACTTGGGCCATCTTCCACTGTCTTCCCAGGTCACAGCAGAGAGCTGGACTGGAAGAGAAACAGCCGGGACTAGCACCGGCGCCCTTATGGGATGCTGGCACTGTAGGAAGAGGATTAACCAAGTGAGCCACGGCGCTGGCCCCCTGTTTATTAATGAAAGTCAAATATATTGTCTTCCACTGAGATTTTCTCTAATTATCAAATTGATTATGACAAAACTGAGCCCTGTAGGAATGTATGCATTACAATGACCTTTAGCCATTTTTCACATGCTTAGATCCTAAACTATTTGTATTGATGAAGTATAATGTTTTATATGCAAGAATGGTCTCTTCATTGTTAAAACTTATCCTGTTCATTTTATTCAAAAGTAATTTTTATATTAATGCAAGGAATTCAAAGTTAAAATTGAGGAGTTAGCAATTCTCAGGCTCAGCCTTTTAACAAAAGGAATAGTATTATTTTTTTAACAAAATTTGATTTATTTTACTTGAGAGGCACAGTTACAGAAAGAGGGAGAGACAGATAAGTCTTCCATCCACTGGTTCACTCTCCAAATGGCTGCAACAGCCAGAATTGGGCTGTCAGCTCCTCAAATGTCAGCTCCTCAGGCAGATGCCCAACACACTATACCACAGAACCAGCCCCAGAACAGTACAATTTTTATAGAAACAGAGAAAGTTACACAGGTCTGAACCAATCACAAAAAAATAGGAAATCAGTTTGATATGAGTTATATTAATAAATGCTTGCAGGTTATTAGAGATCACTATCTTCTTATCTAGATTCCCATAATTAATCCCTTTATTTACTTTAAATGTAAAATCTTGCCCATACTAACTATGAGGCAAAAAAGATAAAAAGGAAATATAAAAAATTATAAATTTATAAAAAATAGAGAAAGATTGATGATACGGTAGCAATTGACAAGAGATACAAAGCTAACCCACATGTATTTTGACATATGTCTGAGGCTATATACTTTCTCTTCTCCCTCATAGAATTTCAATAAAATGATGGTTAATGGAGTAAAAAGCTATAAAAATACAAGAACCAAGAAAACAAAGAGAGACAACAGTAAATAAAACTCTCATTTGGAAGATGAAAAGCAGATGACTTAGTAAAACAGGAGAAGCTATGGTCTAAGAGTTTGCAGAATGAAATATCAATGAGATGTATGCCAATAGACCCACAGGGACCTGGATAACCTCAGTATGTGGAAGAATCAGGAACTACACAAGGTCAAGGTGATGTCTAACCATTAAAACAGAGACATGGGTTAACAGTGTATATGTAGAATAACTGGACTTCAAGTACTGCCTCACCCTGCAGAACCAGGCACAGGTCCTTCCCGCACTCAGTTAGGAAGAGAGAAAATCAACATTCAATTCAACTGAAAAATAAAACCTTGAGGGAATCAGACTCCTGCATGCCAGACACAGTAAAGAATAGGGGTGAGATACAAAGAAGAAAATAGGGGGATAGCTAGGTCTTGAATGTGCTCCCCTACCCAATTCGCACGCTGAAGCCAGGTCCCCAGTGAGAGGTCCTGAGACAGCGCCCTCCTGAATAGGATGAGTGTCCTGAAAAAGGACCTGCAGGATGACCATAAAGCAAAACACAGAACCGGCCTCGCAGACACTGAACTTGCCAGCACATTCACCTCGGACTGCTTAACCTCTGGATCTGTGAGAAATAAACCACTATTGTGTGTAAGCCACACATTCCATGGTATTCTGTTCTAAACAGATTAAGACAAGGATGAAGTGAGATTCCAGGTATGAGACAGCAGGGAACTAATCTGTGTTTCTCATTCTGCCCCCAAGAAATTGAAGAGAACAGAAAGAACACTTGAAAACTGAAAATATACTGAAGATAAACTTTTAAATGTTAGATAAATAAGTTTTGGAAATCTCACATGAAAGGGAACAAAAAGATACAAGTGGCCAATAGCATAGAAAAATGCAAATCAAAGGATAAGACCAAGAAATCTAAAATTTGATTGGTAGAAGTTGTAAAAATCACAGAGAAAATGCAAGGGAAGATATTGTCAAAGAAACATTATATAGCTTCTTGGCCTTTTGGCTAAGATCAAGTGTAGAAACGTTGTAAGAAAGTTTGCTAGGACCACACAAGTGGAAGATTGATAATTGCAAAGTATAAAAAAATCAGAAATGTACACTAAGGTACAAAATAACAAAATTTAATAATATTAAAGAAAAAAAGCATGTAACCTAAAAGTTTCCAGATGTAGAAACAAGAACATGCTAAGATTGAGAATAATAAAAAATATGCACAAGATGCTCATATCATCTTTATTCATAAAAGCACAACAATGTGAATGTTTATTACACTCATCAAGAACAGCACTAAACTCAGCTACTTAAAAAATCAACTACTGCCACATGCAACTACATAGATGAATCTCAGAGGCATGATGTAGAGCATACTAAGCCAAATATAAAATACTATTTACTATATGAATCCTTTTACATGATGTTCAAAAACATGTAAAAGTTGTACAAATAGAAACTAGAACAGCAGTTTGGTTGAGGAGCTAAGAATGATTTCCAATGAAGGAAGCCTTCTCAGGCACTTGAATTACTGTATGTAGCCTTAACCTCAACAGGTTGCTCCAGCTATATGTAAAAATCCATCAAGCCTTACTTTTAAGATTAGCATACATCACATATGATATGCCTTACAGAACTTAGGTTTTAAAAAAGAAAAGAATAACATTGAGTTTATTTATAGCATTACTGAAAACTAGAAGATAATGGACCAATGCATTTAAAAATCCAGAAGCAGAGTGATTTTTCAATTTAACATTATATAACCATCCACACTACCAATTAATATAAAACATAGAAAACCAAGTTTTGCTTCCCTTGTGCATACACTTAGGAAACTATAAGAAAATACACTTCATAAAAATGAAGAAACCCACCAAAAAAATTTAAAAAGTATGCAGATCCAAAAAATAAGATCAACAAATATGAAAGGTAAGAGAGTTCCCAAAATGATGAGAAAACAAAGTGTAAGATGATAGCCATGTTGCCATCCTCCCAATTAGCACCAATGAACAGGAAAAATAACCAAGGAAAGGAAATTGAAAAAATCACTTTTCTGACGTCTTAACCATGGAACACTGGAGAACAAATGGAAGTAGGTAAACAGAAACCTTTTTAGAAAATTGTTTCCATGATACAAGTACTATATTCTCCTTCCCATTCTCAAGAAAAGACCTTGAATGAAAAAACATCATAATATACAACATGGATCAGGAATGAAAAATAACTAATACTTATAAATATTGAATATTGTTCTAAATGAAAACAGATATAACTACTTCGGATTGTTATAGCAATGAGGAAATAAGAGGAGATATGAGTAAACTAAACCCTCTAAAGGGGATAAAGAAAGTTTTGTACATAGTTTTATTTCTTAGCATGTTATGTATAACTTACTTGGAACAAAGCCTTCTTTTGTTATCAAGCTATTTCAAAGTGTAAGAAAGCACAGTAAGCTTTCTAACTCATCCAATAGCAAATCTTTCAAAAGAAAATTTAGTTATGATATAAATTTGAAATAAAACACTAGAAAGTGTACACAAAATTATATAGTAATAATATAATAATAAATGATTTATTTCCAGATGATACAACACCAGAATTTTGCATTCATTACATTTAAGGTTTTAAAGAAAAACATATGTTTATAACAATGTAAAGAAAAATTTGTTGGACAAAATTCAGCAGCCCCTTATTAATTAAACCAACAGGTAAAAATCAAAGAGTAGTCTGCAGTGAAGAACATCTCCCAGATGCTAACAGTAAGTGTATGAATGTATTTGCTGCAAAATTAGAAATCAGAATAACACTTATCAACATTAGTATTTAAGAGTGTTTTAGAAGTACTACCTAATTCAATAAGGCAAAGGGAGCACTAGCCATCAGAGAAATGCAAATGAAACCCACAATGAGGTACCACCTCTCTCCAGTTAGAATGGCTGATATCCAATAATGAAAAAAAGTAAAAATGGTGGTGAGGTTGTGCAGAAAGGAGTATATACCCTTATACATTGTTGCAGAGAATGCAAACTGACACAACCATTATGGAAAACTGTATAAAGATTTCTCAAAATGACAGATTCCAGAAAGACAAATATCTCATTTTCTCTTATTTGTGGAAAGTAATACACAGTATTAGAAAGTGTATGGATGTCATTGTATTTGGTATACAGCTACAAACATTGCTTCATTGAATTACACTATTGTATTTTCCCCATGTTTTGATCACTGTCATGAATCTCTCATTTTTGTGATTAGTTTGGTTTCAAGAAAAAAGTTATAAATGTATATGAACATAATAGATACCTACAAAGTGAAAGTGATGAAGTGTTAAAAATTGTTACATCTTAGGCCAGCGCCGCGGCTCAGTAGGCTAATCCTCCACCTTGAGGCGCCAGCACACCGGGTTCTAGTCCCGGTCGGGGCACCGATCCTGTCCCGGTTGCCCCTCTTCCAGGCCAGCTCTCTGCTGTGGCCAGGGAGTGCAGTGGAGGATGGCCCAAGTTCTTGGACCCTGCACCCCATGGGAGACCAGGAGAAGCACCTGGCTCCTGCCATCGGAACAGCGCGGTGCGCCGGCCACAGCGCGCCTACCGCGGCGGCCATTGGAGGGTGAACCAATGACAAAAAGGAAGACCTTTCTCTCTGTCTCCCTCTACTGTCCACTCTGCCTGTCAAAAATTAAAAAAAAATTGTTACATCTTAAAACTAAAAAAATTATTAAGCATTTTGTGGAAAAATATAGAAACTCATATACGAGGCAAGAAATATTCAGATTGCTTGTAATTGAAGGAAATGTCCAAGAAGACAATATTAACATAAACATCTATGTCAACATTTCTGCTCTTTTTCTTCTTAGATAAACATTTAAAACTTGGGAAAAAATAAGACAGGGGAAAATCATATTAGAAAAACTAGATGAAAGAAATACTCGGTATTTGTAATTAGAACTATATACTCAGAAAACCTAACAGACTCAAAGTCTATGGATATTAGTGATACAGTTACTAAAGCTGTGTTGGGAGACAATTCATCACAGATCATTCATTTTCTGCATGCCTTGCTCTTGTTCCAGAGTTTCTTTTCAAGGGATGGGTATATGGCTAACAGCCATTGAAAACAGAGATGAATTCTCTCTATGGGCAATGGGCAGGTTTGCTAACTGTCCAGTGAAATAACGACAATGTCTCTCTCACAGCAAAGGTTTGCTTTCTGCTCATTATAGGAGTTCAGGTTTCCCTTACCCCAGGGTTTACTCCACCGTGATGCAAATCCACTGTGTGTTCAACAACAACCTGAGCCACCCAGGTCCCAGATCTCTCCTGCGAGAACTGGGGAGAAAGTTGAACACAGCACCAGGAAGTTCATGCTGCTTGAGGTGCTGTAAATAACAAAATCCTTTGCAACTGACCCAACAGCAATGGACTTGAGAGGTCAAGTTGGAGAAGGAAGGCAGGATCCTCAGTGGCTAGTAACGCTGGGGAGAAACAGAGACTACCACTGGAAGAGCAGACACTACACTGAGCCACAGAGGCATAATAAAAATATAAAAGCCACCGGGGTGGGGGGACAATTATCTACACAAATGTCTAAAAATAAACCCAATTCAAGAAACAAAAATAAGGAAGACAACATGACGCCCCAAGGGAACACAGCAACACTTCAACACCAGCATGTGAAGATGAACAGATTGAAGAAATGTCAAAAATGGAATTCAAATGACTGATCATAGGATTACTTAGAAGCAATCAGAAGCAAATCCACGAATTAAAGAAATTCATATGTAACACAAATATAAACATTCCCCATGAAATTGAGATTTTAAAGAGAAATCAAAATGAAATATTAAAAATAAGGAATTCAATAAATCAAATAAAAAAAAAAAAAACAGTGGAAAGCCTTGACAACAGACTCACTGAAGCAGAAGAAAGAATATCCAAGCTAGAAAATAAATCTCTGGAAATTTTATAGTCAGACCAAAAAATAAAAAATAAATTAGAAAAATTTAAAAAAACAATGTTGGAACTTTATGTGATACTACCAAAGATGCAACATACAAGTCTTGGGAGTTCCTGAAGGCATGGAAAGAGAGAATGAAATAGAAGGCCTTTTTAGTGAAATAATTACAGAAAACTTCCCTAATTTGGGGAAAGAAAGGGGCATTCAAGTAGAGAAAGCCCCAGAAAAGAGCTTCACCACAACACATTATAGTCAAATTCTCTATAGTAAAACATAAAGATTCTAAAATGTGCACAAGAGAAATGCCAGATTTTCAGAGGGTCTCCACTTAGACTCACAACTGACTTCACATCAGAAACTCTACAGGACAGGAGAGAATGATGAGATATAGTCCAAGTCTTAAGAGAAAAAAACTGTCAACCCAGAATACTGTACCATGCAAAACTCTCATTTTTGAAGGAAGATGAAATCAAGACCTTCCATAACAAACAGAAATTGAAGGAATTTGTCACCACTCATCTAGCCTTAGAAAATATGCTTAACGATGTGCTGCACACAGAAACAGAGAAACATGGTCATTACTATGAAAGAAGGAGAACACAGAAAATCTCCCAATAAAAGTACAAAGGAAATCCAAAGTACAAAATAGGAATATTTGTGGAAAAATAGCTAGGCAAAAATCATTACTTATCAATAGTCACCTTGAATGTAAATGGCCTTAATTTTCCAGTTACAAGACAACTGGTTGAATGGATTTTAAAAAAATCTATTTGCTGCCTACAAGAAACATCTCATCAGCAAAGGTACATGCAGGCTGAAAGTTAAAGGATAGAAAAAGATATTCCATGCTAACAGAAACTAAAAAAGAGCTGGTATAGCCATCCTAATATCAGATAAAATAGACTTTAACACAAAAATGGTTAAAAGAGACAAGGGCACTGCGTAATGATTGAAGTATCAATTCAACAGGAAGATGTAAGTATTATAAACTTATATGCACTTAATTACAGGGCATTTGCTATTTAAAGCAAATGTTAATGGATCCAAAGTGAGACACAGACTCTAATGCAACAGTAATGGGGGACTTCAATACCCCACTTTCAGCAATGGACAGATCAACCAGACAGAAAATCAGCAAGGAAACAACAGAGTTACTCGACACCATAGGCCAAATGGACCTAACAGATATCTATAGAACTTTTCATCCTACATTTGCAGAATACACATTATTCTCACCAGTGCATGGACAGACCACAGGCTTGGGCATTAAGCAAGTCTCAGCAATTTGAAAAAAAAAATTGAAACCATATCATGCATCTTCTTAGATCACAATGGAAGGAAGGTGAAAATCAGTAATTCAAGAATCTCTAGAACATATGCAAACACACAGAGTCTGAAAAAAATGCTCCTGAATGAACAGTGGGTCATAGAAGAAATAAAAAAAATTTCTGGAAACAAATGAAGACAACAATACAACATATCAAAACATATGGGGAACACACAAAATTTAAACAAAAAAAATACAAAATGAAGAGCTGGTTTTTTGGAAAAAAAAATGACAAGCCATTGGCCCAATTAACCAAAAAAGAGGGAGAAGACCCAAATCAATAAAATCAGAGATGAAAAAGAAAATGTAACAACAGACACCACAGGAAAAAAAAAGAATCATCAGAAATTAGTACAAAAAACTGTATGCCAACAAATCATGAAACCTAGAAGAAATGGATAGATTCCTGAAGACATACAACCTACCTAAATTGAGACGTAGAAAACCTGTAAAGACAATAACCAGGCTAGAAACTGAGTCAGTAGTAAAGACTCTCCAAACAAAGAAAAGCCCAGGGTCGGATGATTTCACTGCTGAATTCTATGAGACATTTAAAGAAGAACTAATTCCAATTCTTCTAAAGCTATTCAAAACAATTTAAAGGGACAGAATTCTCTCAAACTTATTCAATGGAGCCAGCATCAACTTAATTTCTAAAACGGAAACAGATCAACAGAGAAAGAAAACAACAGACCAATTTCCCTGGTGAATAAACTAAGCTTGAATAATGGATGTAAGGAAAATAGTTTAACACATGATGGATTTGTTGGTCTTTTTAGTGTATTTTTTTTTTCAGTTTTGACTCAGGAACTAGGTAAATATTTAAAATTCAGCTTTAAAGTATGATCGCAAATTCATGATGAATTTATTTAAAAACATTTTCCAAGTCCTTCCATTGAAAAGACCTAGAAACAGTAGCCAACTCAGTAGCAAAGAATATGCTTAACAGCCAACTCTGATCTCTAAATTCACTCCCCACTAAGAAGAACCATGTTTCCTAGGAAAGATGACTGATTTCTGATCAGGAGCAGGAAATGTGCAAGATGACTAAGGAAGCAAATTGGTGCCAAGAACAGACTCACTACCATCGCTACACCTGAAGACGGGGAGGAGCCCTTGGAATGGTCTACAAGCAGGCATTTGCAGAGCAGGCCAGAGAGTCTAGAGCATTTCAGGTGATTCTGGGGAGGTCTCAGAAATGAGGACATCTGGCCTCAGATACATATGCAGATTATCCTGGAAACTGGACTGAAGGCCCCTCTTGTTACACCTTGGCAAGGAATCCACATGCATTGTGTCTAGATCCTAAGACTTCATGGGGGGCCAGAATGAGGAACAGTGGACCAGTTCACTAGGATAAGGAGATTCCAACAGAGCAAAGCATTCAGGCTGCAGCAAGCAGATCCCTGACCGCTTTTAGCCAGGTTCACAATGAGAATTAGGACCAAAAGGAGAACAAAATTTGGGGAAGATTCACCGCCCAACCAGGGCAAGGGCAAAAAGGCATATTTGGGAGGCCTGGGAGCCTCCGAGGGACCACTTAAGATGGAGCCTAGGGAGAAGAATAGCGGAAATGACCTCAGAAAGGCAGACCTATCAGCAACACGCAGCACCAGGAGGAAAACCACATGCAGAATGCAAAGCCAGCTTGATTGAGCAACCACGTTGCTTGCAACCAGCAAAGCTGCTAGGATAATGGGACCATCCAAAGCTTGGATGCCCCACCTCTGCCTGCAGTGTGCCAGAATGCCAGCCTTGGAGTTTAGGAGGTAACATCGGTTCTGCTGGATTTCAGTGTTGCTTTGTGCCCACTGCTCCTTTCTACTTCCCCAACCCTTCCCTTTGGAATAGAAACATTGTGTCTTAGAAATATGAAACATTCTTTAAAGTTTTTACAGGCTCACAGATGGAAGAGCTTGCCTAGACTTCTAAATAAAACTTGGACTCTTGGGCAATACTGGAGCAGTTAAGACTTTTGAAGACAGAATGAATGCATTTTGCATGGTGAGATGGACATGAATCTTGATGTCCCAGGAGCAGGTGCTATGGTATAGAGATGGTGTAACTGTGACCCCTAGATGTTCATGGAGTTGGAGCTTGGTCCCCAGAGGGGCATTGTTGGGGGTGGGGGACCTTGTGAGGAGTCATTGGCTTATTTGGATGAGAGGTGACTCCTTGGTAGTACTGGCAAGAGAGCTGTTATGATAGGAGCAAGCCTGGCCCCTTCCCACTCTCTCCCCCCTGCTTCAAAATGCAATCCTTTCCCTGCACACTCACCCACCCACCATGGACCCCTGGCCAGAGCCAGAATGTCCTGTGAATATGAACCTCCAAAAATGTGAGCTCAGGAAAGCTCATTTCTTCATAAGCAGCCCACTGAGTCAGGTTTTTTATTACTGTGATGAAAAGCTGGCTGAGTATAATGAGCAACACTTGTTACATGAGAAAAAGTAGCTAAGAAGGCCACACACGCCATGTCCAAAGACTTAGAATTCAGCCTAGATAAGCTCTCAGAGGCTAATGATGGGACACTGGGCATCAGTAATAACAACAACTAAGAGTATGATCCATCAAAATACACCAAATATGTTTATAATCTTTTAAAAAGCATTGTTTATCCTCACAAGCTCATTACTTTGAAAGTTGGTAAATGAAGAAAAAGAAGTATTTGTCTTGCCTTTCCAAACCCAATAGGACAAGTCATGTAGGTTGTTTAATAGAAAATTACAGAGGAAAAGAGAGGGACAAAGAGAACCTGTAGATTATAGGAGACTTAAAATACATAAAGCAACTGCAACAATGGATTCTTTTGTAACTCAAACTAAGAGAGCATGTTTATGTATGTCTCTTCGTGTATGCATGCATGCACATACATGTGAGATAATCTGAAAATCTGAACACTTAATATTTGATGGTATTATCAACATTTAGGTGTGACGGCATTGTTGCCATGTACTTTTTAAAGTATAACTAGTATGTATATATAGATAGATATGAACTAAAATGTATGTATCAAATATTTAGATTTGAAATATGATGATGTCTGTAGAGATAGAAGTGAAACAAGAAAATCCAGGATGAAAACTGTTGAAGCCAAATGCTGGATATACTTGATTCATTAAATACTCTCTCTGCATTTGTATATTTTTTAAAAATTCCCCAATAAAATTACTCTGTTTGGAAAACTGGTAAGCATAATCAGCCCAAAATATTTTTTTTTCAAAAAGACAAACATTAGGAACAAAAAAAAAGTTTATAAGGGATATTTTTAATCTATAAGTACAAATATATTGACAAATTTTTAAGCAATTAGTAAATTTCTCAAAATTGGGTCAAGAATAAACTTTTGAGCAGACCATCTCTATTGGAAGAATTAAGGGGACAGCAGTATGGCAGAGTGGACTTAAGCTGCTGCCTGTGATACCATCATACCATATAAGCATGGATTCAGGTTGTAACTGCTCCACTTGTAATCCAACTCCCTGCCAATGTGCCTAGGAAAGCAACAGAAGATGGCCTGAGTACGTGGGCCCCTGCCACCCATGTGGGAGACCCAGATAGAATTCCAAGCTCCTGGCTTTTCCCTGGCCAAGTCCCAGCCACTGTGGTCCTTTGGGAAGTGAACCAGCAGATCAAAGATGTCTCCCTCCCTCTCTCTGTGTAACTCTGCCTTTCAAATAAATCTTTTAGAAAAAAAAGGATTAAGAGATGAATTAAATTCATAAAGATATAATCTCCTAGGGGAACTATGAGGCATGGCTAGTTAATTCAAGGAACAGAAGTTTTTTATCACAGAATCTCTTCTAAGTCAAAGAAAATTATGACAAATTTCTACACCAGTGACTTTCCTACTATAAACATACAACATATGTATGTACGACCCCAAACAAATCACATCAAAGATTGATGGGGACAGTGTTGTGGCACCCATTTGCAATGCTGGCATCCCACATCATAGTGCTGGGTAAAGTCCCAGCTAGGCCAGCGCCGCGGCTCACTAGGCTAATCCTCTGCCTTGCAGCGCCGGCACACCGGGTTCTAGTCCCGGTCGGGGCACCGATCCTGTCCCGGTTGCCCCTCTTCCAGGCCAGCTCTCTGCTGTGGCCAGGGAGTGCAGTGGAGGATGGCCCAAGTCCTTGGGCCCTGCACCCCATGGGAGACCAGGAGAAGCACCTGACTCCTGCCATCGGATCAGCGTGGTGCGCCGGCCACAGTGCACCTGCCGCGGCGGCCATTGGAGAGTGAACCAATGGCAAAAGGAAGACCTTTCTCTCTGTCTCTCTCTCTCACTGTCCACTCTGCCTGTCAAAAAAAACAAACAAACAAAAAAAAACATAAAAAAAAAGTCCCAGCTACTCCATTTCTGATCCAGTGTCCTGTAAATGCACTTGGGAGGTAGGAGCCCTTGCCACAAATGTGGGAGGCTAGAATGTAATTCCTGGCTCCTGGGTTCTATCTGGCACAGCCATGGCTGTTGTGGCCATTTAAGAAGTGAACCAGTGGATGAAGGATTTCTCTTTTTCTATTGGAATCTCTGCTTTCAAAGAAATAGTTTTTCAAAAATAAAGACTAAAGTGTCCATTGTTGTTACTATTCATCAGTGTATTAAAGGTTATACAGAGAACATAGAAGCATAACTATCAGAGAAGAACAAATGTTGGCCAGCACTGTGGTGCAGTGGGATAAAGCCCTGGCTTGTAGCACTAACATCCCATATGGGTGCTAATTTAAGTCCTGGCTGCTCCACTTCCAATCCAGCTCCCTACTAATGCACCTGGGAAAGCAGTAGAAAATAGCCCAAGTGCTTGAGCCCTTGCACAGATGTGGGAGACCCAGAAGAAACTCCTGGTTCCTGACTTCTGTTCAGCTCAGCTCTAGCCACTGCAGCAATTTTGGGAGTGAATCATTGGATGGAAGATATCTCTCTCTCTTCTCTCTCTCTCTCTCTCTCTCTCTCTCTCTCTCAATGTGTGTGTGTGTCTCTACCTCTCTGTGTTGACTCTTTCAAATAAGTAATAAATCTTTAAAACAAAAAAGAACAAATGTTATGATATGAAAATCTAAGAAAATCAACCAGCAAACAATAATTAGAATAAAAGAGTGCAGAAATGTAGACTACTGAAAATCCATGAGGCCAGTGCTATGGCAGAGTAGGCTAAGCCATTGCCTGCAGCGCCAGTATTCCTTATGGGCACTGGTTCAAGTCCCAGCTGCTCCTCTTCCAATCTAGCTCTCTGCATTGGCCTGGAAAAGCAGTATAAGATTGTCCAAGCGCTTGGGCCCCTGCACCTACATGGGAGACCCGGAAGAAGCTCCTGGCTTCAAATCAGCACAGCTCCACGGGTTGCAGCCATTTGAGGAGTGAAGCAGCAGACAGAAAACCTTTCTCTCTGTCTCTCCTTTCGTCTGTAACTCTTTCTCTCAAATAAATAAAATATTTTTTAAAAAATCCACATAGTTGTCAATGTCTTCCCCTTACTAAATGGTAAATTGGAGATACAGGGGATACATAATTAATTACTTTCAATACTTCATATTGATTAAGTCATTTCAGAGTATGTGTTTTTTTACTCATATAACTGATTATTTTTTCCTAAACACATAAGCATTCAGTAGTGTTAAAAATGAAAAGCAGAAAAAATAAAAGCTGAGGTGGTGCTGATAAGATCATGGGCATGTATGTGTGGACTGTTCATCTACTCCTTTTTGAAAATCAACACATTTCTCTCTACTTCTCACATTATCAATCTCCCTACACTGTTTAAGCTGTAGGCAAATATCTGATGTTGCCTAAACTGCTTATAAGACATTCATTAACTACCTTTTCTCTTTATTCTCCATATACACTAATTTTCAAATCCACCAACATGTCTGTTAGGTACAGTCCCAAAACACTGAGAATAAGGTTCTAAGATTTGGCCACAATGACAAAACATCCTGAGTCTCATACTTTATCTTAAAATTTATACTATGAAGCTTATTATAATTTTTTACCATAAAATTATTAGGGTGGATTTTTTACCTAAAGGTTAAAACACTCACATCCCACTTCAAAGTACCTGGGTTCAGGTTGGACCTCTGACTCCTAACTCCAGAAGCAGTGGTGGTGGCTCAAATGAGTTACATGGGAGACCAGTATTGAATTCCCAGTCCCTAGCTTTAGTCCTGCCACATCTTAGCCATGGTGGGCATTTGGGCACTGCATCTGTATGTGTGTGAGCTCTGTTTGATTCTCTGCCTCTCAAATAAAAAGTAAATTAAAATAATTTAAATTACCTAAACTACTTAAATCCTTCCATTCCCAAATTGTAATATAAAGGACCACTGGGAAAACTTGCTACACTAGCCTTGTAGCATTTTGCACCCATGGCATAAACTCCAATGGGACACTCAGCTTTCTTCTCAGAACCGAACCTCTTTGATCACACAGCTTACGCTGTTTTTTCCAAAGTCATTCCTTTTTCCTATCTTCTCTTGCTAAATGTTTTTTAAATTGGCCTTAAATAAATGTTTGTTGGGTTTAATTTAGCGGAATTTCTTTCCTTGCTTTTAGTGCTCCCAACAGCCCGATTATCTCAGCCTGTAAGAAGCTAAGAAGGTATATTTAGTCAGATTTTTAACAATATGGTTTTTTTTCCTCCTAGAAATAGCTTCATCTATAATCAATTAAATGGCAAGCCATGGCTGGAATCCACATCTCCTAACTTCCTATCTATGGCCTTTATACAATACCAAAATGCCTCCAAAAACACTTGATAGGGGAAGAGTGTAACATACTAGAAAGAGCAATCAACTTGGTCATGTTTAAATGAGTGCAGCAAAATGCAAGTATTAAAAGGATATTAGGAGCACAAGACAGACGAAGAAAGCACCAAGTGCTGGGGGTGAGAACTCCAAGGGCCTCTCCATGTTCCAGCACCAATGGGGCCAGGCCAAGGCCTCAACGATGTGTGTGCCAATGTCTGTCACATTTCAGGGAGCTAGGCTGCCAGGGTCTTGTGTTTACTCCTTGCCTAAAGAAGGGCTACACCTCTGATTAAGGATCCTAACCTGCAGTATCCCATAGGGAGCAGGTCATTCCCATAAGGAACTAAAAGCACTGTTAACAAGCAGAAGTAGATGAGCTGTTAAGAAAAAACATGAAAATTGAGGGTGGAGCCAAGATGGCGGATAGTGAGGACGTGCGCCGTAGTTTGGGAAAATAAAGTTTCATAAAAGTGGAATTACTGTAGCCTCAGGAAAAGACTCAAGAAAAAAGCTGCAGAGGAAACGCTTCCGGATCTAGTGGATGCGACACAGAGGACCTACAGGGAACCCACCGCGTGGAAACTCAACCGCGGGAGAGGAGCCAAAAACTCTCGCCAGCGCGGGAACAGGAGGGAGGTAAGACAAAGACAGCAGAAACCCGAGACATTGGGGGGGATAAGCAGAGGCCTCTCTTATCACTCAAGGAGCAAAACAAAGAGTGCCATTTTACATATCTAAAGCGCAGCCACAAACTCAGTAACTTCGGAATTTGGTGAATCTTGAGAACACATTGAGGGCTGCATAAACTCTTTGTGTGGTCCCAGGGGTAGATCAAATGAATACTCACAGAGGCCAGATTTCAACTACCCTCAATTTCACTCAGCCATTCGGGATTACTTCCCAACTGAGTCAAAAAAAAAAAAAAAAAAAGAGAGAGAGAGAGAGAGAGAGAGAGAGAGCAATCCAGTAAGGAGCAAGGGAGTGAACAATCTGGGTGAGTCGCTTTTTGCACAGCCTTAAACCTGAAGAATCAAGCAGAGCTCTCTGGCCACACCCATCACAGCCCCTAAGGATCCATCAAAGCAGACAGTCCACTTAGAGGCATAGTATAACGAAAAAAAAACACCACAGCAAAAAAAAAAAAAAAAAAAAAAAAAAAACATAAATTATCTGCAACATGCCAAACAAGAAACGTAGAAGCCAAGGTAACAAGAGCAAGGAAGACACTATGATGCCTCCAAATGAACAAGACACGCCAATGCAAGATTATGAAGATGAAGAGATAGAGGAAATGCAAGAAGCAGATCTCAAAAAATTGATAAGAACATTAAGAAGTTCTCAAAAACAAATTCTTGAACTATAGAAATCCTTAATGGACAAGATAGAAAATCTCTCTCGTGAAAATGAAATATTAAGGAGGAATCAAAATGAAATGAAACAACTAGTAGAACAGGAAACTGTGATAGTGACAAAAAACCACAATGAAATGAAGAACTCAATAGATCAAATGACAAACGCATTAGAAAGCCTTAAAAACAGCATGGGTGAAGCAGAAGAGAGAATATCGGAATTAGAAGACAGAGAACAGGAAAGGAAACAGTCAAATCAAAGAAAAGAAGAAGAAATCAGAAATCTAAAAAATACTGTCAGGAATCTACAGGATACTATTTAAAAAAACCCAACATTCAGGTTCTAGGAGTTCCTGAAGGCATGGAGAGGGAGAAAGGATTAGAAGGCCTTTTTAGTGAGATACTAGCAGAAAATTTCCCAGGTTTGGAGAAGGACAGAGACATCCTAGTACAGGAAGCTCATAGAACCCCTAATAAACATGATCAAAAGAGATCCTCACCATGACACGTCGTAATCAAACTCACCACAGTGAAACACAAAGAAAAGATCCTAAAATGTGCAAGAGAGAAACACCAGATTACTCTCAGAGGATCTCCAATTAGACTCACAGCTGACTTCTCATCAGAAACCCTACAAGCTAGGAGAGAATGGCGAGACATAGCCCAGGTACTAAGAGAGAAAAACTGCCAGCCCAGAATATTATATCCTGCAAAGCTTTCATTTGTGAATGAAGGTGAAATAAAGACCTTTCACAGCAAACAGAAACTGAAAGAATTTGTCGCCACTCGTCCAGCCCTGCAAAAGATGCTTAAAGATGTGTTACATACAGAAACACAGAAACACGGTAACCAATATGAAAGAAGGTAAAGGAAGGAAACCTCACAGCAAAAGATCACAGGAGTCTCAAACCATATATTAGAAAAAATCTTTGGCAAATGACAGGGCAAAGTTACTCCTTCTCAATAGTAACACTGAATGTTAATGGCTTGAACTGTCCAGTTAAAAGACCCCGATTAGCGGATTGGGTTAAAGAACAAAACCCATCATTTTGCTGCTTACAAGAAACTCATCTTTCCAATAATGATCCATACAGGCTGAAAGTGAAAGGCTGGAAAAAGATATACCATGCCAACAGAAATGAAAAAAGAGCGGGCGTAGCCATCTTAATATCGGACAACATAAACTTTACCACAAAAACTGTTAGGAGAGACAAAGAGGGGCACTATATAATGATTAAGGGATCCATTCAACAGGAAGATATAACGATTATCAATGTATATGCACCTAATTACAGGGCACCAGCTTATTTAAAAGACTTGTTAAGGGACTTAAAGGGAGACTTAGACACCAATACAATAGTACTGGGGGACTTCAATACTCCACTCGCAGAGATAGACAGATCAACAGGACAGAAGATCAACAAGGAGATAGTAGATTTACATGACACTATAGCCCAAATGGATCTAACAGATATCTACAGAACATTTCATCCTACATCTAAGGACTTTACATTCTTCTCAGCAGTACATGGAACCTTCTCTAGGATTGACCACATACTAGGCCATAAAGCAAGTCTCAGCAAATTCAAGAGAATTAGAATCATACCATGCAGCTTCTCAGACCACAAAGGAATGAAATTGGAAATTAGCAACTCGGGAATCCCTAGAGCACGTGCAAACACATGGAGGTTGAACAACATGCTCCTGAATGAACAATGGGTCATAGAAGAAATTAAAAGAGAAATCAAAAATTTTCTGGAAGTAAATGACGATAAAAGCACAACATACCAAAACCTATGGGATACAACAAAAGCAGTGTTAAGAGGAAAGTTTATATCAATAGGTGCCTACATCAAGAAATTGGAAAGGCACCAAATAGATGAGCTTTCAAGTCATCTCAAAGATCTAGAAAATCTGCAGCAAACCAAACCCAAACCTAGTAGGAGAAGAGAAATAATTAAAATCAAAGAAGAAATCAACAGGATTGAATCCAAAAAAACATTACAAAAAATCAGCCAAACAAGGAGCTGGTTTTTTGAAAAAATAAACAAAATTGACACCCCATTGGCCCAACTAACTAAAAAAAGAAGAGAAAAGACCCAAATCAATAGGATCAGAGATAAAAAAGGAAACGTGACAACAGACACCACAGAAATAAAAGGAATCATCAGAAATTACTACAAGGACTTGTATGCCAGCAAACAGGGAAATCTATCAGAAATGGACAGATTCTTGGACACATACAACCTCCCTAAATTGAGCCAGGAAGACATAGAAAACCTAAACAGACCAATAACTGACACAGAAATTGAAACAGTAATAAAGGCCCTCCCAACAAAGAAAAGCCCAGAACCAGATGGATTCACTGCTGAGTTCTACCAGACATTTAGAGAAGAACTAACTCCAATTCTTCTCAAACTATTCAAAACAATCGAAAAAGAGGGAATCCTCTCAAATTCTTTCTATGAAGCCAGCATCACCTTAATTCCTAAGCCGGAAAAAGATGCAGCATTGAAAGAGAATTACAGACCAATATCCCTGATGAACATAGATGCAAAAATAATCAATAAAATTCTGGCCAATAGAATGCAACAACACATCAGAAAGATCATCCACCCAGACCAAGTGTGATTTATCCCTGGTACGCAGGGATGGTTCAACGTCTGCAAAACAATCAACGTAATACACTACATTAACAGACTGCAGAAGAAAAACCATATGATTCTCTCAATAGATGCAGAGAAAGCATTTGATAAAATACAACACCCTTTCATGATGAAAACTCTAAGCAAACTGGGTATGGAAGGAACATTCCTCAATACAATCAAAGCAATATATGAAAAACCCACGGCCAACATCCTATTGAATGGGGAAAAGTTGGAAGCATTTCCACTGAGATCTGGTACCAGACAGGGATGCCCACTCTCACCACTGCTCTTCAATATAGTTCTGGAAGTTCTAGCCAGAGCTATTAAGCAAGAAAAAGAAATTAAAGGGATACAAATTGGGAAGGAAGAACTCAAACTATCCCTCTTTGCAGATGATATGATTCTTTATTTAGGGGACCCAAAGAACTCTACTAAGAGACTACTGGAACTCATCGAAGAGTTTGGCAACGTAGCAGGATATAAAATCAATGCACAAAAATCAACAGCCTTTGTATACACAGGCAATGCCACGGCTGAGGAAGAACTTCTAAGATCAATCCCATTCACAATAGCTACAAAAACAATCAAATACCTTGGAATAAACTTAACCAAGGATGTTAAAGATCTCTACAATTAAAACTACAAAAGCTTAAAGAAAGAAATAGAAGAGGATACCAAAAAATGGAGAAATCTTCCATGCTCATGGATTGGAAGAATCAATATCATCAAAATGTCTATTCTCCCAAAAGCAATTTATAGATTCAATGCAATACCAATCAAGATACCAAAGACCTTCTTCTCAGATCTGGAAAAAATGATGCTGAAATTCATATGGAGACACAGGAGACCTCGAATAGCCAAAGCAATCTTGTACAACAAAAACAAAGCCGGAGGCATCACAATACCAGATTTCAGGACATACTACAGGGCAGTTGTTATCAAAACAGCATGGTACTGGTACAGAAACAGAAGGATAGACCAATGGAACAGAATAGAAACACCAGAAATCAATCCAAACATCTACAGCCAACTTATATTTGATCAAAGATTCAAAACTAATCCCTGGAATAAGGACAGCCTATTCAATGAATGGTGCTGGGAAAATTGGATTTCCACGTGCAGAAGCCTGAAGCAAGACCCATACCTTTCACCTTACACAAAAATTCACTCAACATGGATTAAAGACTTAAATCTACGAACCGAAACCATCAAATTATTAGAGAGCATTGGAGAAACCCTGCAAGATATAGGTACAGGCAAAGACTTCTTGGAAAAGACCCCAGCAGCACAGGCAGTCAAAACCAAAATTAACATTTGGGATTGCATCAAACTGAGAAGTTTCTGTACTTCAAAAGAAACAGTCAGGAAAGTGAAGAGGCAACTGACAGAATGGGAAAAAAATATTTGCAAACTATACTACAGATAAAGGGTTGATAACCAGAATCTACCAAGAAATCAAGAAACTCCACAACAACAAAACAAACAACCCACTTAAGAGATGGGCCAAGGACCTCAATAGACATTTTTCGAAAGAGGAAATCCAAATGGCCAACAGACACATGAAACAATGTTCAAGATCACTAGCCATCAGAGAATGGCTCACATTCAGAAATCTACCAACAACAGATGCTGGAGAGGATGTGGGGAAAAAGGGACACTAACCCACTGTTGGTGGGAATGCAAACTGGTTAAGCCACTTTGGAAGTCAGTCTGGAGATTCCTCAGAAACCTGAACATAACCCTACCATACAACCCAGCCATCCCACTCCTTGGAATTTACCCAAAGGAAATTAAATTGGCAAACAAAAAAGCCATCTGCACATTAATGTTTATTGCAGCTCAATTCACAATAGCTAAGACCTGGAACCAACCCAAATGCCCATCAACAGTAGACTGGATAAAGAAATTATGGGACATGTACTCCATAGAATACTATACAGCAGTAAGAAACAATGCAACCCAGTCATTTGCAGCAAGATGGAGGAACCTGAAAAACATGCTGAGTGAAATAAGCCAGTCCCAAAGAGACAAATTTCATTTGTTTTCCCTGATCGGCGACAACTGAGCACCAAAGGGGAAACCTGTGGAAGTGAAATGGACACTATAAGAAACTATGACCTGATCAGCTCTTGTCCTGGCTCTAGATGTACAATGTAACACTTTATCCTTTTTAGTATTTGTTGTTGTTGTTGTTGTTCTAGTACTAGTGGTTGAACTCTGTAATTAACACACAATTATTCTTAGGTGTTTAAATTTTAACTGAAAAGTGATCCCTGTTAAATATAAGAGTGGGAATAAGAGAGGGAGGAGATGTACAATTTGGGACATGCACAATCTGACTTGCCACAAATGATGGAGTTATAAATGTACCAGGGGATTCCAATACAATCCCATCAAGGTGGCATGTATCAATGCCATCTCACTAGTCCAAGTGATTAATTTCAGTTCACAACCGATGGCTCTGATAGGTCTAAGAATCAAAGGGATCACACAAACAAGACAAGTGTCTGCTAATACTAACTGATAGAACCAAAAAGGGAGAGAAAGATCCAACATGGGAAGTGGGATACTCAGCAGACTCATAGAATGGCAGGCGTCCTAAGCAACACTCTGGCCTCAGAATCAGCCCTTAAGGCATTCAGATCTGGCTAAAGAGCCCATGAGAGTATTGTAGGCATGGAAAGCCAAGACACCATGGAAAAGAAAAAAAAAAGAAGAAGACCTAAATGAAAGATCTCTGTGAGTGAGATCCCAGTGGAAAGAACGGGGCCATCAAAGAAGGAAGTACCTTTCTCTGAAGGGAGGAGAGAACTTCCACTTTGACTATGACCCTGTCGGAATAAGACCAAAGTCAGCGAACTCTAAAGGCTTCCATAGCCCTGGCAACTCATGACTAGAGCCTAGGGAGATTACTGACGCCATGAACAGGAGTGTCAAATTGTTAAGTCAGCAACAGGAGTCACTGTGTACTTACATCCCATGTGGGATCTGTCCTTAATGTATTATCTAATGTGCAGTGATGCTATAACTAGTACTGAAACAATATTTTTACACTTTGTGTTTCTGCGTGGATATAAACTGATGTGATCTTTACTAATTATATACTGAATCGATCTTCTGTATATAAAGATAATTGGAAATGAAAAAAAAAAACCTGGTGTTAAATTGGAAATGGCATAAAAATTAATTAATTTTTAAAAAAATATTATGTAGGATCTCTGTCTTTAATGTGCTGTACACTCTTATTTAATGCTATAACTAGTACTCCAACAGTATTTTTTTTTCACTATGTGTTGCTATATGGCGACAAACTGTTGAAATCGTTACCTAATATATACTAAACTGATCTTCTGTATATAAAGAGAATTGAAAATGAATCATGATGTGATTGGAAGGGGAGAGGGAGCGGGAAAGGGGAGGGTTGCGGGTGGGAGGGAAGTTTTGGGAGGGGGAAGCCATTGTAACCCATAAGCAGTACTTTGGAAATTTATATTCATTAAATAAAAGTTTAATTTAAAAAAAAGAAAGAAAAAACATGAAAATCGAAAAATCCCACGCCACCTCTCAGAGAGAACGTCTGTGATGCTGAACTGGGGGATGTGTGCAACATCTCTGAAAACTATAAGAAGCTTTACAAAGGCACTATGACTTATTTCTTTTTCAGGTAACACTTCAACAATTCTGTTTAATGCCTTGTCTTGAAATGTGAAATTTTCAGGCAGGCAAATGGAAGCAATGTTTCCTCCATGAAGGAGGAGAAGTCCACTGGATTCTAATGAGATCACAGGAAGTTTTCCATCCCAGGTCCACCTTTTTGGTGAGACAGGCTCTGAATACATGGCTCCACCTGTGGCTCCACACGCTGGCAGTGAGGCGACACTGCTGGGGACCCAAATCATCGCCCATAATGGCTCCTCGCCATCACCGTCTTCATATGGTTTGGCTGGGGAGGATATGTGTTTGCTCTTAATCATCTGGATTGAAATCCATATATTTTCCTGTTTAAAACTCTTAGGCCTAAGGTACGGTGGGAGCTTCACCACTGAGGGTTCAATGCACAGTCACTGTTCTGCAGGTGGCACTTCCATCAAACAAAATCATATTGGTTTTCATTTACTAAATTCTTTCTAATAGTGTTGAAAATTAACTTGATTTATAAGCCAAATTGTGCTCCCCAACAAAGTGTAGTGAAGTAAACACGGTGTTGGTCATCCATAGAGGATTGTGAATTGCAGGACTGTGCCTGAAAGGTCATCCCTGGTAAGAAATTAGGTAAATGTTTTTGCCCAACAGAAAGGAAAATGTCAAACAACTGTTTATCTTTGGTATGTGTATTAGTCAATATCCTTTTGCTCCATAACCATACACATTCAACATTTAGCAGATTAACACTCATTTTATTACCTCTTGGTTCTCTGGAGGGGGCAATTTTTTTTCTACCAATGACCGTATGGATATTTATAATTTCATTCAAGGGCTATAAAAAATTATCATCTTAAAAATTAGCCTGCTAGGGACCAGTGCTGTGGGGTAGCAGGTAAAGCCGCTGCCTGCAGTGCCGGCATCCCATATAGGTGTTGGTTCGAGTCCCAGCTGCTCCACTTCCAATCCAGCTCTCTGTTATGGCCTGGGAAAGCAGTAGAAGATGGTCTAAGTCCTTGGGCCTCTGCACCAACATGGGAGACCCAGAAGAAGCTCCTGGCTTCTGGCTTCAGATCAGCCCAGCTCCAGCCATTGCAGCTATCTGGGGAGTGAACCAGTGGAGGAAAACTCTCTCTCTTGGCCTCTGCCCCTCTGTTAATCTGCCTTTCAAAAAATAAATCTTTTAAAAAAAATTAGCCTGCTATAGATGTATTGGATTTCGAGTCTTGCCTGTGTTTGCCTTGGCAGGGAAAAACCAAAGTACTTTACAGGCCTCACACAGCCCACTGGCTGCAGGTTCCCACCCATCCCGGCTTCTTGATCCAAGGTTCATAAATCCCATCTACTCTGCTTCCCATCCAGCTCCCAGCTACTGAATCACAGAAAACAATAGAAGATGACCCAAGAACTGGGGCCCCGCCACCAATGTGGGAGACCCCGGTGGAGTTCCAAGCTCCTGGCTGCAGACTGGAACAGTCTTGGCTGTTGCAGCCATTTAGGGAGTAAACTAGATGATAGAAGGTCTCTCTCTCTAACTCTGACTTTCAAATAAATAAATAAATAAACTTTAAAAAAAAAGTATAAAGGCCAAAGTCAAGGTGTTGGCTGGCCAGGCTCTTATTGGGAGACTCTGGGGAGAATCCGCTTCTATACTGAGTCAAGTAATGGACAGAATGCATTGTAAGTCTAACAAATCTGCTTCCTGGCTGGCTGGGAAGCTGGGAGTCCCTCTCAGTTCTCAGAGGCCTCCAACTTGCTTTTCACCCAGCCCACTGTCTCCCAGAAGCAGCAGCACACAGACTCCTTCTCACACCTGGAATCTGCTTGGCTTCCCCTCCTACCACCCTCCTCTAGCTCATTCTCTTTTCTGGTTGTAAAGATTCATGTGATAACATTAGCTCTTCTGGAACTTCCAGACTGTTCTTTCTTGAGGTTAGCTAATTAGTAACCTTAATTACACTGCAAGTACCTCACGATAGCATCTACGTTAGTGCTTGATTGACTAGTCACAGGACAGGAATCTGGGGTTGGGATGAGGGTCATCTTTAAATTGTGCCCAGCATAGTTTTTTACACAGTCTAGAACTCTATATCGTAGTGTTGGAAATGATTCAATTGCTACAGTATCACAGATAATTCAGACTGTCTCATGACTCATTATCAGAAATGGTCCAAAATTGCTTCTAACTTTCAACGTCCACCATGAGACCAATATGTAATATTTTAAAGTGTATTGGAAATTGGTTTGACCAATGATGAAAAGACGCAAACCTTCTTTACACTTCTAATATATAAGGTCCTCCTTAAAGATTGCAAATGAACCTGTTCATTCCAAGTTCATACCCCATCTGCAGATACTGCTTTACCTCTAAATTCCCTTCCTATTCGGTTTAACAGGATGTAGTTTTGAATGATTTGAGTATATTCAAAATCTTTATAACACAAATTCAATTACATTCTCCATTCCAATCCAAAACATCAATCATTGGAACAGTTGCTGACGCATAGCAAATAAAGCAGCTGCCTGCAGTGTCGGCATCCCATATAGGCGTCAGTTCGAGTCCCTGATGCTCCACTTCTGATCCAGCTCTCTGCTATGGCCTGCAAAAGCAGTAGAAAACGACTCAAGTCCTTGGGTCCCTGCATCCACGTGAGAGACCCAAAAGAAGCTCTTGGCTCCTGGTTTTGGACTGATGCTCCTCAGCCGTTGCGGCCAGTTGGGGAGTGAACCAACAGATGGAAGACCTCCCTCTCCCCTCTCCCCTCTCCCCTCTCCCCTCTCCCCTCTCCCCTCTCCCCTCTCCCCTCTCCCCTCTCCCCTCTCCCCTCTCCCCTCTCCCCTCTCCCTCTCTCTCTCTCTCTCTCTCTCTCTCTCTCTGCCTCTCCTTCTCTCTGTGTGTAACTCCTTCAAATAAACAAATAAATCTTAAAAAAGAAAGGATGGCCCAACCCTACATCCACTTGGGAGACCAGGAAGAAGCTCCTGGTTCCTGACTTCAGATCAGCACAACTCCAGATGTTGTGGCCATTTGGGAAGTGAATAAGCAGAAGGAAAAAAGACCTTTCTCTCTGTCTCTCCCTCTGTCTGTAACTCTGCCTCTCAAATAAATAAATAAAATCTTTAAAAAAAAACAGCAATTATCACAAAGGGGAAAATCTGGACTCGTCTCTGTTCTCACATAGAATTCTCAATACAGCCATGTAGTCACAGGTTAATCGTTAAACCAGCAAACACTAATTATTGAAGACCCATGAGGCAAATAGTACCATTTCTAAGCACTTGGGACTATACAAGAGATGGAAATGGACATTAATTGTTGCTACTCCAAAAGATTTTAGAAGGTGGGAAAATGTATGATCAATGTGAGCAATGTATTCACATAAATATCATATTAAAATAACATATTAAATATATAAAATATAATGCTATGACATAAAATATTAAAATATAACATTAAAATGTGCAAATGATGTTAGAGTATAGTGAATGCTAATTCAGGCTGCAAAAGAAAGAAATTTCCTTGTTAGGTAAGTCCACACCCAATTCTGGGACTGAAAAATTCTAACATTGAAAATATAAGATTGTTTTTCCCTTTATATTGAGGGCTTACTGCACAGAGCAAGAGAGCTAGGGGGAGGTAGACTACCATGGCTGATTTACAACTCTGAGAGCTGGCCAAGAGAAGGAGCCAGTTTAATGGAAAACTTCCAAGGCTGTTATTAGAAGATTGTATTTGATTCAGAAGACAGTGGGACTCTGACGGAGTTTGGAAAAATCAAGGGTATAATCACGGCAGCAGACCCAAAATAGAGATTTATCACACAGTGCAAAATAACTCAAAAAATGGGACTCGGAAAGCAGGCAAGGAGGAAGACAGCATAATCTAGTAACAATTTGCCAGTGGTCAAGAGATTGTCCTGCAGTGCTGCTGACGAATGATTGGAACCTTCTGAGTGGAAACAGTGAAAGTAGATGGACGTGGAAAGGTGGGAATGGAATTAAAATGCAACAAGCAGAAAGCATCACAATTATCCCATGGCTTTAAGAATGTTCATTTTACAAAACCTTTGGTATTCTTACCAACTGTGAAGTAACTTCCAGTTTTCTGGTCAGCAGATCCAACATATAGAGGGCTTTAGCCTTGCATGCTTCCCATGAAGGACTCACATTTCCATCGTAGCTAACCCACAGGGAATCGGAGAATCCTGGCCATGTTAGCTCTTTAACCATCACTTCCTCAGATTGTCCTTTCCCGGGTTACCAGGAAGCTAATCCAGAGTCAGTTATCTCACTCATTTGACATCTGCTTTTGTTCCAGACTGCAAGAGGGTAAGGAACCTACTCGAATCCTTAAGATTAATCTGCAGTGTTGCCTTCGAGACCTACCTTTTGTTTTAAAGCTGTCAGTTTAATCACAAATCAAGAATTCTGTTGGGTACATATACTTTTTTTTTATTATTTGACAAATAGAGTTAGACAGTGAGAGAGACAGAGAGAAAGGTCGTCCTTCCGTTGGTTCACCCCCAAAATGGTTGCAATGGCCAGAGCTACGCCGATCTGAAGCCAGGAGCCAGGAGCCAGGTGCTTCTTCCTGGTCTCCCATGCAGGTGCAGGGCCCAAGGACTTGGGCCATCCTCCACTGCTCTCCCGGGCCACAGCAGAGAGCTGGACAGGAAGAGGAACAACCGGGACTAGAACCTGGCACCCATAGGGGATGCTGGCACCACAGGTGGAGAATTAACCAAGTGAGCGACAGCGACAGCCCCGGGTACATATACTCTTAAAGGTCATTCCAAATAATAAGGCATCTCTATCATGAGCAAAAAACCTGCAGTGTACTCCAGAGTATATTTTGTAGTTCACTTACCTGAAACAGTATTTAAAATTGACGTTCTGTAGAGAGTTATTTTGGCTTTAGAGTACACTAGTGATATCTACTCTTAAAAACTTGAAATTCAATATTTTAATTAAAATTTAAAATAAAATGAAACTTTTTAAATTAAAAATCAGAGTCTGGTGCTGTGGCATAGCAGGTAAAGCCACACCTGCAGTCCCAGCATCCCACATGGATGCCAGTTTGACTCCCAGCTGCTATACTTCTGATCCAGTTCTCTGCTATGATCTTGGAAAGCAGTAGAAGACGGTCCAAGTCTTTGGACTGCTGTACCCAGGTGGGAAACCCAGAAGAAGCTCCTGGCCCTTGACTTTAGATCGGCCCAGCTGCAACCATTGGAAGACCTCTCTCTTTCTCTCTGCCTCTGCCTCTCTGTAACCCTTTCAAATAAATAAATAAATTTTAAAAAAATAAAAATAAAAATCGGCCATTTTAACTCTTTCATCTTCTGTGATTTTGATCTCATGAGTTCCAATCTTGGGAACATTTTAACACAAAGCATAGGTATCCCTATAGCCTATTTGGAAACTATTGGAATCACAATTGTTGAGGGTAATGAGTTAACCTCTGTGTGACCAAATGTCAATTTATTGTTCACATATTTAATATAAAAAGATGTGGAGAAGATCTCTCTGTTAGTAACTTCTCAGATGTGGATAGTGACACCACATGACATGTGTATCATTTAATTACCACATGTTCATGTTACTTCTGTTCTACAGATCAGATAGTCCAAAAATGAGACTGCTAAGGTCACCTAGCAATCCTATGGCAGACTGAAAATCTGGTTCTAGATATTCAGAACTCAAATCAACCATTTTTTCTAATGAATCAATATTCTAAGCATCCAACATACAACTCCAACAATTTCATTCTCCACAGGAGCCATACTACTCCAATTTCTGGTATACATTTTTCCCCTTCAATGTGTTTCCATAACTTCTCACTGTCTTTATTATTTTTATGTGGTTTAATTATGTTTTCTCTAAATCATTTTTTTAACTATTATCTAGAAAATATAAATTTCCAAAGTACAGCTTATGGATTACAATGGCTTCCCCCCCCCCATAACTTCCCTCCCACCAGCACCCCTCCCATCTCCCGCTCCCTCTCCATTCACATCAACATTTTCAATTATCTTTATATACAGAAGATCGATTTAGTATATATTAAGTAAAGATTTCAACAGTTTGCACCCACACAGAACATAAAGTGTAAAATACTGTTTCAGCACTAGTTATAGCATTAATTCACATTGGACAACACATTAAGGACAGAGATCCTACATGAGGAGTAAGTACACAGTGACTCCTGTTGTTGACTTAACAAATTGACACTCTTGTTTATGGCATCAGTAATCTCCCCAGGCTCTAGTTATGAGTTGCCAAGGCTATGGAAGCCTTTTGAGTCTGATGACTCTGATCTTATTTAGACATGGTCATAGTCAAAGTGGAAGTTCTCTCCTTCCTTCAGAGAAAGTTACCTCCATCTTTGATGGTCCATTCTTTCTACTGTGATCTCATTCACAGAGATCTTTCATTTAGGTCCTCTATATTTTTTTGCCAGAGTGTCTTGGCTTTCCATGCCTAAAATACTCTCATGGACTATTCAGCCAAATCTGAATGCCTTAAGGGCTGATTCTGAGGCCAGAGTACTGTTTAGGACATCTGCCATTCTATGAGTCTGCTGTGTATCCCACTTCTCATGTTGGATCATTCTCTCCCTTTTTTATTCTATCAGTTAGTATTAGCAGACACTAGTTTTGTTTGTGTGATCCCTTGGACTCTTAGACCTATCAGTATGATCAACTGTGAACTGAAATTGATCACTTGAACTAGTGAGATGGCATTGAAATCATTTTTGAAAAGGTAGAGTATCATAAGTATAAACATATTTATAATAAATCTGAAACTGATTCCTTTGCCAATAACAAAATTTCAATCATGTTTAGCTGACAAAGAAATGAAGGGATGATCTAGAAATGAATGATTTCACATATCCTGAGTACGGCACTTACTTCTTCTGCTAACAAAGACAATTTTCCAATTAAAATTTATCCTAATCATGAAGATAGTCCCTACTCTTCTGTTATTGCTTGTAACCTCATGCCCAGAGGATGTTTCCCTCTCCTTTCTTTGTTAAGAAACACTTAAGAAAGCAACCTAGGAGCTGTGATGAATCTGTGCTTTTTTTTAAAAATTGTAGTTACTGTTTTTTTTTTTATAAGATAAATTTATTTATGTAATTGAAAGTCAGAGTTACAGAGAGAGAGAGAGATATCTTCCATTCTTTCTTTCTTTTTTTTTTTTTGACAGGCAGAGTGGATAGTGAGAGAGAGACAGAGAGAAAGGTCTTCCTTTGCCGTTGGTTCACCCTCCAATGGCCGCCAGGGCTGGTGTGCTGCTGCCGGCGCACCACGCTGATCTGAGGGCAGGAGCAAGGTGCTTCTCCTGGTCTCCCATGGGGTGCAGGCCCCAAGCACTTGGGCCATCCTCCACTGCACTCCCTGGCCACAGCAGAGAGCTGGCCTGGAAGAGGGGCAACGGGGACAGAATCTGGCGCCCCGACCGGGACTAGAACCCAGTGTGCCGGTGCCACAAGGCAGAGGATTAGCATGTTGAGCCGCGGCGCCGGCCATATCTTCCATTCTTCCACCCACTGGCTCACCCCCTAGATGATGGCAACAGCCAAAGTTAGGAGCTTCTACCAGGTCGCCCATGTGAGTACAAGGGCCTGAGCACCTGGTTCATCTTCTGCTGCCTTTCCCAGGCCACTAGGAGGAAGTTGTATTGGAAGTGGAGCAGCCAGGGCATGAACTGGTGCCCACAATAGATGCATCACAGGTGGCATTTTTACACCTGTGCCACAAAACTGGCCCCAGAATCTGCTTTCCAAAAAGAAGGAAGGAAGTGGAGAGCAGGTAGAGAACTGCTCCAAATATCAACACCTTTCATTCATCAGTGAATGCTCTAATTCTTTTTTTTTTGGGGGGGGGGGGTATTTTTTTTTAACTTTTATTTAGTAAATATACATTTCCAAAGTACAGCTTATGGATTACAATGGCTTTTTCCCCCCCATAACTTCCCTCCCACCTGCACCCCTCCCATCTCCTGCTCCCTCTCCCATTCCATTCACATCAAGATTCATTTTCAATTATCTTTATATACAGAAGATCAATTTAGTATATATTAAGATTTCCACAGTTTGCACCCACACAGAGCATAAAGTGTAAAATACTGTTTCAGTACTAGTTATAGCATTAATTCACATTGGACAACACATTAAGGACAGAGATCCTACATGAGGAGTAAGTACACAGTGACTCCTGTTGTTGACTTAACAAATTGACACTTTTGAGTCTGATGACTCTGATCTTATTTAGACATGGTCATAGTCAAAGTGGAAGTTCTCTCCTTCCTTCAGAGAAAGGTACCTCCATCTTTGATGGCCTATTCTTTCTATTGGGATCTCACTCGCAGAGATCTTACATTTAGGTGTTTTTTTTGTTTGTTTTTTGTTTTTGTTTTTGTTTTTTGGTTGCTTTTGTTTACTTTTAATTGTCAAAACAGGAACTATCTGCTTTAGTGACAAAATGCATTACACAATGCAAATATTTCAAAGAACACGATTGTTGTTTGGCATTCTATTTTAACACTGATATACACATCTGGAGCAGGAACAATGCTACTAAGTTGTGACCATGACAAATTGGAAACTCCAGAATCTTACTTGTTTTCATAGTATAGATTTTCCATGGAGAGAGCAGACAATCCAAATGCTAACTTGCTTCATGCAGAAAGCGCAATGTCTGCAGATTCTTGAGTTTCATTATAATAACCTTTTTTAATGATCTTTTCTGCAACAGAAACCAAATTCCTTTTCAACTTGGGGTCTAGAAGGAAGCTATTTGCCAGAGTGTCTTGGCTTTCCATGCCTAAAATACTCTCATGGGTTTTTCAGCCAGATCTGAATGCCTTAAGGGCTGATTCTGAGGCCAGAGTGTTGTTTAGGACATCTGCCATTCTATGAGTCTGCTGCATATCCCGCTTCCCATGATGGATCGTTCTCTCCCTTTTTGGTTCTATCAGTTAGTATTAGCAGACACTTGTCTTGTTTATGTGATCCCTTTGACTCTTAGAGCTATCAGTATGATCAATTGTGAACTGAAACTGATCACTTTGACTAGTGAGATGGCATTGGTACATGCCACCTTGATGGGATTGAATTGCAATCTCCAGGCACGTTTCTAACTCTACCATTTGTGGCAAGTCTGATTGAGCATGTCCCAAATTGTACATCTCCTCCCTCTCTTATTCCCACTCTTATATTTAACAGGAATCACTTTTCAGTTAAATTTAAACACCTAAGAATAATTGTGTGTTAATTAAAGAGTTCAACCAATAGTATTAAGCAGAGCAAAAAAAAAAAAAACTGAAAGGGATAAAGTATTAAGTTGTTAATCAACAGTCAGGACAAGGGCCGATCAAGTCATTGTTTCTCATAGTGTCCATTTCACTTCAACAGGTTTCCCCTTTGGTGCTTGGTTAGTCATCACCGATCAGGGAGAACATATGATATTTGTCCCTTTGGGACTGGCTTATTTCACTCAGCATGATGTGTTCCAGATTCCTCCATTTTGTTGCAAATGACCTGATTTCATTGTTTTTTTTTTATTGCTGTATAGTATTCTATAGAGTACATGTCCCATAAGTTCTTTATCCAGTCTCCTGTTGATGGGCATTTGGGTTGGTTCCAGGTCTTAGCTATTGTGAATTGAGCTGCAATAAACATTAATGTGCAGATGGCTTTTTTGTTTGCCAATTTAATTTCCTTTGGGTAAATTCCAAGGAGTGGGATGGCTGGGTTGTATGGTAGGGTTATATTCAGGTTTCTGAGGAATCTCCAGACTGACTTCCATAGTGGCTTAACCAGTTTGCATTCCCACCAACAGTGAGTTAGTGTCCCTTTTTCCCCACATCCTCATCAGCATCTGTTGTTGGTAGATTTCTGTATGTGAGCCATTCTAATAGGGGTGAGGTGAAACCTCACTGTGGTTTTGATTTGCATTTTCCTGATGGCTAGTGATCCTGAACATTTTTTCATGTGTCTGTTGGCCATTTGGATTTCCTCTTTTGAAAAATGTCTATTGAGGTCCTTGGCCCATCTCTTGAGTGGGTTGTTTGTTTTGTTGTTGTCCATGCCCTAATTCTCAATCCTTCTTCCCTTTACTTGCTTTCACTACCTGGAATATACCATTTACACTTATCACTCTTTGTCAGTTCATTTTCCATAGAAATGTGAATGTTGCTGGGATTCATTCATTCAACAAATAATTAAGTCTATTACATGCCAGACACTCTACTAACCGGCAATATAACGCCAACAAAACAAACCAAACAATAAAAAGCCAGATGCATTCAGGGATGATGAAATGTGGCCAGCGCTTGCTCTTCCTTTACTGATATTCACATGAAATTATTTTAACAACATGCCGATAAAGGAGGAAAATAGTTAGCTTGGGAACTTGTGCGGTTGGGTCTGATTGTCCTCCCTGATTCTAAGTAGACTAGTTCCCAGGGACTTTTGCCTCTTAGCTCCAAATTCACTCTTCAGTACCTGTGTGTGGTGAAGGGCAGGACTCTGGGCATTTCTTCTTTACAGAGAATCCAATGTTAAGCTTTAGCAGTAGAAGGACTGGAGAGACATCACAACAAGAAGGGGCTCCCCACACTTTCCATCTGCTAGGGTTGGTGCGTTGGTGGGAGGATAGGTGGGTTGGTTGGGTTTTGTTGCCTCTAGAGTTGGAAGTATAGCGAGACATTTGGTGTTGCTCTGCTCTGGAGTCCCCTGGTGACTTTATAGCCCTGCTCTGGCTCCAGAGTTCACTTCCTGCAGTCAGTCCACTGCAAACACTCCCTCCTGGCCTGCTGGCCACTGCAGCACCCAGCTGTCCTCCGTGTACCCGCCCACCAGCCTGGGCTCAGCTACACTCCAAATAGTTAAGCCCCCTATACTTACAACTTCTACGAAGGCTTCTTTCTGTTTTACCAGTAACTCTTATGGGCAATCCAGAGAACTTCATCACACAGTGGCTGCAACCATACCTTTTCCAATGAGTTCTGAACCTCAGCCTTCGAGAAGCGATTCACCTTCCAAGTTTGTCCTTTTTTGGCTACTTTCCTTCAGTTCAGGGGCACCCTTCAGAGTTCTCTTTATACCTGTATTGTTATTCTCCTATTATAGCTCCATAGTGTTTATATTAGATGTATATCTTTCCATTATTGTATGGCTTCTGTCTCCTGAATGCACCTAGACTGATACTAGGGGCTTCTGATACAAGCAACAGCAGAGTGGCCAACAGTGAAAGGAATAGAAAAACACACCAACAAAAAGAGCTTCACTATAATTCAACAGTCTACAAAGAGCTAAGCCTGAACTTAGGAAATGAATGCTTCTCTTCCATTCCCTATCGACATTGTCCTCTCCCAACTGATGCCTTGATCTTAGGACTCCAAAGCAGAGATGAGGAGGGAATTAGCCTCAGAATCTAACCTCATTTTTGTATCACATTTTCTTTGCAAAATCTGTTTCAAATTCCAAATACTGAACTTACAACTTATGAATTTTTGAGGGAAAAAAGACTATTAAATTCTTTGGAAAAAAACAAACAAAAAAAAGAAACCTAGGTGACTGACAAGACAATATGAGCCAGTAAAAGGAACGTCGGCTCCTGGATCATCTCAAAAGGTCTTAAGCTCTGTTTCACTGTTTACCTTCTGGTGATCCTGAGCATATTAAGCCCCCAGGAATCTGTTCACAACTCACAGATTTTCCAGGGGATTGTCTGGGATCATGTGTGTTCACATCTCACACAGCAGGTGCTGCTCAACCAACAGGATCTGCTTTCCCCTTTGCCTCTTTTTTTTAAAGGATATTTATTATTTTCAATACAAGAAAGGCTATTTCTCTTCCTGGGATCTACTGAAACACAGGGGTGGCTGGAGGCATTATTTCTACCTTTACATGTTTGCCCTGTGAAATTCATTCTGGAGGAGCAGCAAGTTAAAAGAATCATATGTCTTTGATGTGGCCTGAGCATCTACAAAGCTAGAATCAAGGAAGTCCCTCTTAACACAAAGGTTTTTAGATTGAATGTTATTTCAACACTCCAATCACAGCATTAGATGTGTTTTCTTTAATTGTTTTGAGTTTAATAAAACTTCTGTTGCATATGGGATTATGGGACTGATACAAGTGACTAAGAAGTTTCAGTCTTTCCTTCAGGATATCTGTGTAAGGCACAGCTCTTTCTTCTTTTCAGCTAGAGAGAAAGGCCAGAAGGACTAACAATGAAGTGACAATGAAAATTATGTCAGAAATGTTAGTAAAGAAATACTCAGAAACCTGGCTCAGAGCCCAATTAGGATGAAACAAAGATATATACATATAACCTACTTAAGCTAAAGAATCCTTAATTAAGCTACTGGAAAGCCAAGGGCTTTAAAGTTCAAAGGAGATGTAGCCTTCTGTCAAATTCCTTTCAGAGACGAGGACAGGAGAAAGATTTTGCAGGAGTGACAGACATAACTAAAATTCTCAATGAAACTTCAACATAATTGAGGCAAAAAAAAGATGAGTAACAAGGTCTTGTAAAATCTTTTTTATTCGTATATTGGCTTATCTTTTAATGATGGAGGTTGTATTAAATAGTTAAATCATACACAGATGTAATTCATTAATAATTATGATTTGGTTTGAGAAGTTCTAAGTAATTACATTTCTGAATGAAATGGTCTACAATTGATTTGAATTCTTTCATGAAGTCAGCATTCATTGGAATACCCAAGTTCCATGACTGCCCTGGCAGGGCTAATGTTATTCCTGGTTCCAAATCACTTATTAAAATTCTGTCAACAGGGTTTGGACACATTCTTGAGTGTTCACTTTTCTTTTCTTTTTTTTTTATCATCAATAAATAGTAACACCACCACCAATAATGAAATAGCCATTTCTTGCCTCTACTTGGTCTCCCAGGTCTCTAACTCCTGCCCTCTTTCCATGCTTGGGTCCAATTTGTTTTCATCCACACAAGCACAGGCTTATCTCAAACTCTCATCCCTAGCTTCCATACTGTATCCAAAGCCTTCTACTATGTTTCTTGCTTTTTGTCCCCTCTTAGAATCAAATCACCTTACTAAATGCAAATGTCCTTCTGTCACCCCAGCTTATATTCAATGGCTCTCCAGTGCCTTAAGAATTAAGCTGGAAGCCTATTTCATGTGTGCCTGGGCCCTTCACCCATTGTTTCTTCTGTTTCCCCATCTCCCCTCCAGCTACTCTTTGGAAGTTTTCTATGCCGCAGTGCATCCATCCCACCATGCTTGCTCATCCATCCCTGCCTATACAGAGGCTTTTCCCTGCCTGAGATAACCCTATAACCTTGCTTCAAAGCAAGTGAACAGATGGCACTATCTCAAATTAATATTTCCTAGAGAAAGACTGAAAGCTTTGTGTGGTAACAGCTCACCCAGATAACCAAATAGCAGTTAAGCTGAACAGTCTCCTAGAAGACATTTAGCAGTCATCTACTGTTATATGAGCATAGCCCTTGGGGGTCTCCCTCCGCTCCCCAAGCATCTTTCATATAGCACTCTTCACAACTTCAGTCAGTGCACTCCTTGGAAGGAGTTCAAATAAATTTGATTCCCCTACCTTTACATTACCAAGTAATGTTTTAGCAAGCTATATAGACAATGGCAACTTTGAAAGCTGTCCATCTGATTGATCCTTTTATCTTCAATGACAAACACTCACCCATCCTTCAAGATTCAATTAACACATCACCCACCCTCTGCAAAGATTTCCTTACTTCACCCCCAACTTTCTACTAGAATTCATTAATTTAATAGACACATTAAAAGTTCATCCTATACACCAAAATGTTTTAAGATTTCTATCCCAAGTGCTTTTCAAATATCATCTCACTTGTTCCTTACAGCAACAACTCTCCAAGCTATGTACTACATCTGTGCCTCATTTGCCAGATAGTGAGCAAACGGGCAAGGTGAGATTCAAAGCTCTACACAAAGACTCCAGACTGGCTCTTAGCCTGTCTGCTTAGCTGGGTGTTGAATTACTGTCCCACTCTCCTGTCAGAACCTATTAGGATGATCTCTATTATGATGGTCATCTGGCCACACTGTAATTATTTGCTTACATGCTGGTTTTCCTGTAGGTTCTGGGGTCCCTAAAATATTCTTACCCATATGTATATATTTATGAACTTGCTTGGCCTCTGCATAACATTTGTTGTATCATTAATTAATCAGTTAGTTATCATAAATGAAGCCTGCGTTTTGATTTTTACATTAAGAATCAAGAAAGGACTCCCTACATAGACTCAAAACTTGTATTTCACACAGGGTACTTGAGAAGAACAGAGTATTAGGTCAGTTATATCTTCAAAATCAAAGCAAATGTCTAAGCTATATTTACTAATGTTAAATTCAATTGCCAAGTTATCTGTGTGTAATAACATAATATTTTCCAGGAAAGCTTTAAAATGTGGCATATAAAAGAGTACTAGAAACTATTTTCAGGGACTGGTGCTATGGAGTAGTGGGTTAAGCCACCGCCTGCAGCATCCCATATGGGCACTGGTTTGAAAGCAATGAAAGATGCTCCAAGTGTTTAGGCCCCTCACCCATGTGGGAGACAGGATTGAGGCTCCTGGCTTTGGCCTAGCCCAGCCCTCACTACTGCAGCCATTTGGGGAGTGAACAAGTGAATGGATGATCTCTCTCTCTCTCTTTCTCTCTACCTCTACATCTACCTCTACCTCTCCTCTGTAACTCTGACTTTGAAATAAATTCTTTAAAAAAAACTATTTTCATTATCATCAATTTGATTTTTAAAAAAAGATGACTTTTCTGATAATCCCTTCTAAAAGAATTATTCCAATACAAGGATAATTAAGGCCAACCAGGGAGATAAAAACCTTCAAATGCAAGATGTGAAGAAATGTCAGAGGGTGTGAAACAATTGTTTTAATTTTTTCTCATTTGTAAATTCATTTTATGCCTTCAAGTGCAATATAAATTATTTACTAAAATTAGCTGCAATCACTTACAGGGATGAGTACAAGCAGATTCACACATAAACCTGTATGGTTGCTTTATTTGCATGTAAACTGTGCTAATGTCTAATTAGAAAGGTAACTATAGAAGTAAACAATGCTTAATGTTGCAAAAAAAAAATAATAAAAGACCCACTCCTTCCCTTTTTCTGAGTTAAGCAGGAGGCAAGGAATGCTAGTGGAACATAAGGAAAAATAAACATTATTTGCAAACATTTTTAAAAATCATATATTTTTTTTTAATTCACAGGCTTTTATTAGGATTCCACTCCCGGGTGAGGTTCCTCGGTCCCAACAGAGCAAGGGCCGGGGAAGTCGCGTGTCAGAGATTGGGAGTGCTCCTTTTATAGAAAAAAATCATATTTTAACATAGAGTTTTGCATAGTTGTCATCTCTGTTAACAGCTATGATTAGGTTTATGGAAGATGCTAGAAATTTTATTTGCTGGTTGAGACAGACACTCATTGTGAGAATTCTGACCCCGCAGACACACACGCTCCATCTTAAGAAGCCAAGGCCCAGGCCGGCGCCGTGGCTCAACAGGCTAATCCTCCGCCTTGCGGCGCCGGCACACCGGGTTCTAGTCCCGGTCGGGGCACCGATCCTGTCCCGGTTGCCCCTCTTCCAGGCCAGCTCTCTGCTGTGGCCAGGGAGTGCAGTGGAGGATGGCCCAAGTGTTTGGGCTCTGCACCCCAGGGGAGACCAGGAGAAGCACCTGGCTCCTGCCATCGGAACAGCGCGGTGTGCCGGCCGCAGCGCGCTACCGCGGCGGCCATTGGAGGGTGAACCAACGGCAAAAGGAAGACCTTTCTCTCTCTGTCTCTCTCTCACTGTCCACTCTGCCTGTCAAAAATAAAAAAAATAAATAAAAAAATAATAATAATAAAAAAAGATTAAAAAAAAAAAAAAAAAGAAGCCAAGGCCTGTACTTTCTCCCTAAGCTGTTGGTCTCCTGGCTCAATTCAAACTTTAGTCACCATCTTAGCTTTTCTCCGATTCTCAGAAATGAGGACTTGCTAGCTGGAGAATAAGGCACCATGAAAAAGATTCTGAATGACCCAGCTGAGTACTCAGCCTATCATTTATTGCTTTGTCTTTCCTGTTTTCAGTTGACCGTTCCTTCTTTTTTTCAACCCAATACAGGTAGAACAGCGCCTTGCCTGAGTCTGAGTACCCCTATGCAGCCCTCATTTCATCATTAGTAAGTGTCGCACAGGAATCCTGAGGCAAAGGATGTGGAGGGATGGAGGACTGCCTCCACATCTAAAAATGACACAAAGAGCCAAGTCCTACCACATGGTGGTCAAATCTTGGAAATCTCTCATCATCATCATCATATCAACTAAATTGTCTGTTTTTCACAGCAACAATCTGCTTGAAGGAAGACAGTGGAGGCGATGGTGGAGAGATTGTTAGAGTATCCAATGCACTTTTCCAGATGACAGACTGAGATGTCTAAAAAATTCTTGGCAAAGCCTAATTGCCAAATTCAGATGCAAATATAGAAATTAAATCCCACCCAACATTTCGTATGCCTTGCACACACAAATCTTCATGAAGATGCTACGTCAAATAAGTCAATGAAAAATGACCATTATTATTTATACTTGCCCTCAAACCACTGCTTTCCAGAGCTGTGGTGTCTTTGTGTGTATATATGAGTAGACAGATCCATAAACATACTTAGAATGTATACACATGCATAGTTTATGTTGGTGACATGGGGGAAATCTTTTTGGTTGTTAAGCTTTTCCTGGTGAATGTCATTCTCAGAATAACCTCAAGTTCAGCAAGCCAAATACATACAAGGGTAGAAAGCACTACATGGAGCCAGTGTTAAAAGCTAAGTCAATTTATAAGCATTGCCATGCCTGCGTCTTTAACTGTGCCTGTAGCTGTAGGCTACACTGCATTTCAATCAGTTCGAGTTCAGCTGTCTGTTTTATTACACCCAGGCCAGTAACACTTTGGGGATTTTTAGTCCCTTCAATGACAAATGTATATTCAAGCACTGCTGTGAGCAGCAGCCCTCAACGCAGGTCACCAAAGGACAGCAAATGGAGTAGGTATGTCAGAGAAATGTTCAGAAAAATACCTCCGTAGGTGTCTGCAATTGCCTCCACTTTCAATATTTCCAATCTTTGAGAAGCATGTAAGGTTGTTTTTTTTTTCAAGCCATATAAAAGAAACAATCTATGTCTCCTAAGAAAAAATATCTAGAGTGCCTAAAAACATATCCAGCTCAACTTGAACAAATTTAAGTCATCCAGATGACACAGACAAGATCTTTATATTCCTATTTGGGTGGTTAGTTGGAGGGAATGTGTTCCAGTACAAAGCAAGGAAGTCTATTCACAGGGGCAACTCTGAGATCCTTATTTCACAAAGCTGAAATAAATGTCTTCAAACCATAAAATGCATGAGCCATGCTTCAGGAGACTCTGAGAAATGCTTGTGCTCTCCTTTAGCCAGCACACTGGAGAGAAACAGCACAGCCTCTTCCAACGAAAAAGGCGTCAGGGGTGCTGATTCAGAAGAGACACTGAAGTGGCCCTAATGTATTTTTACTCTGATGCCCAAGCTTGTTATTAAGGCCCAAGCTACACCAATATACCCAAATTATCTCTGTGAAGTTTTTATTGCATAAAGGAGGTAGGAAGTTTTCATCATCTCATCAATCAACTGAAAACTCTTTCTGCTGACCCTAGATCTGGCTCCATCTGTTATAAAATTCCAATTAATTTGTGCAAGATGCAAATTTTATTTAACTGAAAGAAGGTCTGTGAAATTTTAATTGTTGGCCTTCACTTGTGGCCCTCCCACTGTAGAATTCCATCTTCAAATATGCCTTGTTACAGAACTGAAAGCAACAATAACTTTTGATTTGCTTTTCTCAGTTCTCCTGCCTATAACATCAGGAGCTAATCACTTGACAACCAATGTCAGAGCATCAAGAACACGAATGCTTTTAATGTCTGAAGTCTTTCTTTTTTTACTAGTTTGTGATGTGCATACTTTTTCTTACTCTATCCTATCTCTTGGGCATAAGAAATCAAGCAGAGTATTTTCCATACTAGGGCCACTTGGCAACAGCCATGTAACCAGCTTTATCTTAGTCAAATTTGAGTAAGGATCAGACTCCCCAGAGAACAATTAAAGACAGTTTGATTTTCTAATATGAAATTCACAATAGACAGTAAGACCATATCCAAATCAATACTCATTTAATATCACATTTGTTCCCTGCAATAAACATTAAAAGGAGGCATTGAGTGCTAATATGTCATATTCCAAAACGAGTATATAAATCTGGAGGTGTTATAAATATGTATACTGTGTGTGCTATTCAGTATTTGCCTTTCATGTTCTTTTTGCCAGAAACCTGGCAACACTTCAAACAATTAGGGAAAGGAAAAAAATTATCTTTAGGGAATATCCTTCAATACTGTTTTTGTTTGAAGGTGTGTGCAATTCTGGGACACGTTTTTCCTTTCTTCAAACCTTGGCAGTGACACAGAGCTCAAAGCCCCTGCTACAGGAGAACTGTGTCTCTGTCTTCATGTATCACCATACTATTAAAAATATCTCTGTCATAAATTCAGTTAATTTCTAAAAAAAAAAAAAAAACAACTGGGAGTTACTGATTTCAAAATGAGCTTAAATCTCAAAAAGTGCTTTAAAATTCCATTCTGGGGTCATATAGCCCCCTCCCCCTAATTTCTTTTTCATGGGTAACTATGCAGAGGATAGACTACACTAGGCTTTGACCTCCCCGCTCTGTGTAGATTGCCCCTTTCTCCCATGGTAAATCTCCAAACCACTAGCTAATTCCTTAGAAAATCCTCTCTCCCTCAACCATCTTTGTCATGGAGAAAAAAAAATCAAATAAATTGATTTGTTCCATATATTAACAATTAATATGCCACAAAGATCAAGGACATTTGCTTCGTCCATGCAGTGTTTTTTTTTTTTTTTCCTCCAAATATTGCAATGCCCGCTCTGCCAGGCACAGTGCTGCTCAGGGAACACACAGCCGTGGGCAGGATGTACATGAATTTCTCTTCTTCTGAAGCTATTGTAACAAGCCCTTTGTCACCCCATTTTTGGTGGTTTTTTTTTAATCTATTATTTTCCCTTTATCAAACTTGCCTGGGGTTTTTTACTATATTGTTGGTCTTTCAAAAGGAAGAATTTTACCTCCATCAATGACATACACTGAACTCTGTCTTCTATTTTACAAATTTTTGAACTCTATTATTTTCTTCCTTTTGGTGTCTTTTGTGTACTCATACATTCCCTGCAGTTCCCTTTTCCAACTTGAGTTGGCTGCTGGGTTCTTTAACATTTAATCTTTCTAATAAGTGTATTTGGAGGCTGTATATTTCCTTCTGAGAAATGACTGACTCATATTTCACAGCTTTTGACACATCACATTTTCATCTTCTGTTTTGAGTTACTTGAAAGAGCATGTTTCATTATTTCATAATTGTGGTTTTGATTTTTTAAAGTATTTATTTTATTTGAAAGAGTTACAGAGAGAAGCAGAGACAGAAACAGAGAGATCTTCAATCTGCTGGTTCACTCCCCAAACGGCCTCAACAATCAGGCCGTGCCAGATGGAAGCCAGGAGCTTCTGCCAGGTCTCCCACATGGGTGCAGGAACCCGAAAACTTGGGCCATTCTCTGCTGCTTTCTCAGGCACATTAACAGGGAGCTGCATTGTAAGTGGAGCAGCCAGGACTCGAACTGGCACCCTTATGGGATGCCAGTGCTGCAGGCTGGGGCTATAACTCATTGTTCCACAGTTTTTATTTCTAACTTTACTGGTCATAGAATATGACCAGTAATTCTGATTCTTTAGTATCTGATGGTTCAATTTTGTGACATTTTGTACCTGCTCCATGTGTATTTGGAAATGGGTTCTGTAACTAGTCTAGAAGATTCTGAATATCTATTAGATGAAACTTGTACACAGTTTGCTTCAACTTCTACATTTCTGTTAATTTTTTTTTTGCTTATATATTAAAACATTGCAAACACAAGGTAAAATATTCCAGTGTGGGGGCCAGTGTCATGGCATCCTAGGTAAATCCAACGCCAGCATCCCATGTAGGCAATGGTGCATATCCTGGCTACCCTACTTCTGAACCAGCTCCCTGCTAATGGCTCTGGAAAAGCAGTTTTATCCAAGTGCTTAGGCCCCTGCCAACCATGAGGGAGATCTGAATGAAGCTCCTGGCTCCCAGCTTCAGCCTGGCCCAGTGCTGACCATTGTGGCCACCTGGGGAGTGAAACAGCAGATGGAAGATCTATCTTTGTCCTTTGCTCTGTAACTCTTTCAAATAAAAAAAAATAAATCTTTACCCAAAAGCTTCCAGTATGATTGTGGATTTGCAAATTTCTCCTTGATTTTCTAACAATTTCAGTTCATAAAATTTTAGGCTAGCTGTGTACTACTGTAGAATTGTTATATTTTGCACAGGAATTATCCTCTTACCATTATGTAACAATTATTATTATTCTTAACAATGTTTTTGCCTTAATGTCTATTTTGCCCTGTAATTAATGTAGCTCCTCTGCATTTCTTCTGGGTCATGTTTTCCTTCTGTATGTGTTCTTACTTTCTTTACTCCCAGTCTTTTTGACTGTATTTGAGAAGTGCTACTTATAAATAGCACATAGGTGACATTTTAAGAGAATCTCTATGTTCTAAATGGTGAGTTTATCTATTCACATTTGCAATGACACCGTTTTATGTAATGATACAGATGTAGCACAATAAAGAAGGAAATTTGGAGAAAGAGAAGGAAGAAAGTAAATGCAAAATAAGTTGGGGTGATTACTGCAGATTGTATACTCAGATGACCAAGAAGGATGGCTGTCATGGTAGAAAAGAGCCTCCTATGGCCCCAACTCTGAGCTGTAATATAATTCAAGTCTAAAAGGAACAAGAGATCCTTAGGGGAACTAGCTAAGTGCAGGTCTGAGTTAGGAAGGTACAAGGTGAGCCTGGAATATCTTGTTCTGCCAGAACATTTTCAAGATTAATGTGGTCTGCTTAAAGGACATAGGAGTCAACTTGAAGGAGTCTCTAATGGCCAGAATTGTGTCAATCTGAGCATCAAAAAGAATAATGATTGAACCACTTAGCATCTATGAAAATCCATGTGATTGTAATGACATAAAAAAGTCTCAAAAAATAGAAATTTTTAAAAGTACATTTGTGATCAACTGTGGCCACTCTTAACTCATTACTTTGAAAATCTGCTACATAAAGGTAAGGAACCAACCAATTACATTTTTAAGTAAGAAACTTACTAGATAACCAAATAGTTTCAGTTGAAATGCTACTTTTTAGAAGAATGCCATAAAGCCCTGGCCTGTAGCGCCAGCATTCCAAATGGGCACCGGTTCGAGTCCCGGCTGCTCCACTTCTGATCCAGCTCTCTGCTATGGCCTGGGAAAGCAGTAGAGGATGGCCCAAGTCCTTAGGCCCTTCATCCCCATGAGAGACTTAGAAGAAGTTCCTGGCTCCTGGCTTCTGGCTCCAGATCAGCTCAGCTCTGGCCGTTATAGCCATTTGGGGAGTAAACCAGCAGATGGAAGACCTCTATCTCTGGCTCTACCTTTCTCTGTAACTATTTCAAATAAATAAAATAAATCTTAAAAAAGAAAGAATGCCATATAACATATTTAGAAGGAATGACGGAATAAAGAAATCATCACTTTTCCAGCCGGCGCCACGGCTAACTAGGCTAATCCTCCATCTGCAGTGCCAGCACCCCGGGTTCTAGTCCCGGTAGGAGCGCCGGATTCTGTCCCGGTCACTCCTCTTCCAGTCCAGCTCTGCTGTGGCCCAGGAAGGCAGTGGAGGATGGCCCAAGTGCTCGGGCACCTGCACCCACATGGGAGACCAGGAGGAAGCACCTGGCTCCTGGCTTCGGATCGGCACAGCGCTGGCCATAGCGGCCATTTGGGGGGTGAACCAACAGAAAAAGGAAGACCTTTCTTTCTGTCTCTCTCTCTCACTAACTCTGCCTGTTAAAAAAAAAAATCATCACTTTTTAATCTACAATGAAATTTTTGACCCAGGAAAAAAATGATCAGTTATTATTAACATTAAGTAAATAGTTGGGGAACTGAACAGATTTTTAAACCAAAGTTGCACTACATAGTCGTAGGAAAAACAGACCTGGGCAGTGAAAAGGTCATCAGCCATTATCAGAAACCAGCACCAAGATAGACCAAATCCACGGTCACGCCTTTGTTTCTTGGTTTAATAAATATAAAATGCTTAATGTCACCAGTGATATAAGCTAGACCAAAAAATGCTTATCTGGAGTTAATTCTCTACCTCGCTTCCAGTTAACAGTAAACATAGAAATAAAAAGAACAAGTTCATCAGTACCCATAAGTTTACAATAAACAAATCCATGAGATGAGTTAGGCTAGGATCTTCAAGAAATCAATGCCAAGGATAAAGATACCTCCAGGTTAAGGAGAGTAAAGGGAAAATGAATAGATATTATGAAACGCTGCTAAATTTGGTTATACTTAGGAAAACAAATAACCTCTAAACCATACCTTTTATAGGCAAAATTTCAATATATAATGGATATTACATGATATGAAACAATTATTGCCTTGTGTAATTATGTTATTTTGAATACATAGTCAAATGTTTCCATTTGTTTCAAGAAGCAGTATAGGTAGAAGAAAATAAAGTTACAGCTAAATGACTAAATAAAATGTGGCATATCATATCATTTTTCTGTTATAATTTGTTCTGTCCCAGTAGTCCTCAATTCTTTAGGGAGAAAAAAAATCATTGTTTTATGCAAAGAAACACAGACACTTTCTTATTTCTTTTCTCTTACTGTTTTCTTTTAAATTTTTATGTGAAAAAAATGTTAAGCATCATAAAGTCTAAATTTGATTAATTTCTTTATATTCTCCACAAACAATGCAAGGCTCTTGAGAAAGACTTAATCCCAATAATACTCCTTTGATATTACATATTAGTATGGCTCTGCATTTTAATAGCAACCTAATCAGTTGTCACATCACCACCAGTATCACCATATTTAGATATCCCACAAGTTTACATTTTGCTGACTTATTATTGCCATAGCTTCCTTTTGAGTTTATAATTCTTCCTATGCTTCATTCTCTAATATTTACTTCAATGTTCTTACATGAGTGATACATTTTCATTTTCCTGGTCTTTTTTTGGGGGGGGGGGTGGAGGATAGGGGGAGTCTGGAAATACCTCTCTCCTGTTTAAATCAGTTTAGCTGGGTATAGAAATCTAGTTGAAAGTGATTCCTCAAAGCTGTTTGGAAGCTTATTTCTTTGTTTTCTGCTTGCTTTTGCTGTGATTAGAAAGTGTGAAGATAAATTGTTACTAATTTGTGAGGCTTTTGTTTTCTTGGTGGTCTACATTTTTACTCAAGTTGTTGTACCTTTGTGATTTTCTTTATCCTGCTAAAAGCTCATTATGCTCCTTGAATCTGAAAAGTCATGTCTTTCATCAGTTCTGAAAAATCTTTAGCCTTGAACTTTGAATACATCTTACATCTACATGGGTTTCTTTAACAGTCAAGCCCTCCTGGGTTGTGCATTTGCAGCTCACATAATTACAACGATTATTCATTTTCCTCTTCTTGTCTCTTTTGCTCTGTTTCCCTCCTAGTTCAGCTCTATTGTTCAAAGAATTTCATTGCATTTTTCTAGATGTTAGCTGCAGGTAAGTTTTTAGAGTATTTAGGCTGCTATACTGCCAAAATTGGAAGTACTAATTTATTTCTTTTTATCTTAGAAGGCATAAATAATTTTTTCTCATTGTCCTTTACCACTTTTACTTATATTCAAGCAGAAGAAGAAATAGATTTATGAAAACTAACATTGAGTCTCTTCTCATGAATGTCTCCCAAGTTAGTTTATGTTCCTCTGAAGTTTCTGGCATACAAACTTTCAAAATCTGCTACTATTATTTCACCAAGCTACATTTGGGCAATATATTTATTCCTGAAAAAGGAAATTAGGCAAGAGGAGAACTGTCTCCTTTCATTTAGAACATTCCTGACTTTCATATGTTAATTTTTATTATTGTCAGCTTCAATATCTTTGATATTGCTGTCTTTTCTAAGCCTTGGGAATTACACCTGATTTGCCTCTTATTTCTCAAACATCTTCTTCTGTACTTACGTGTTCTCCTGTTCTTACCTAGCCCACTAAAAGTGAAACTCCCCATTCCCTTGTTAAGGCAATGATGCAGGAAGCTCTTTTCCTCTCCACATTCCAACCATGGACCTCAATGATCATGTCCCTACTTACACCAGCCACTACTCTTCCTGATGCTTTTCTACTGGAATCGCTGCCTCAGACTTGATATTTTTGTCTTTTATAGCACATGTTGCCCTTTGTGTTCATCACAATATGTTCAAAGTCCAGCAATTCAGCTCTATGGAATAGTATCTGTGTACTCTAGTTCCACTTTATAGCACCAGTAAATTCCTTTCTGGAGACAAATAGTCCTTTAGTGCTAGAGTTCCTGATATCCCTACTCCCCTCTGCTTCATGTATAAACCAATGTGCATGATGGTTACTTTCTAGATTAAATTTCCAGACTTCTGAATTCAAGGCTTTCCATCAATGGCAACTTCCCCCATTCCCAATTTTCCCCTCTGTTCCAATTCAGGCTTATTGAACACCCTGACATAATGGTTAGTTTTAAAGCTGTTTATTGTTACTCTATTTAGAAAGATGTCTCTGCTCCCAGTCAGCAGCCTCATTCCAGGGCCAGCTGGGAAGGAATATAAAATATATAATCACTTCTTCTCCGTACTCCATCATAATTACATATGCAGGATTATTCCCCCTCATCTCCATTATATGAGCAAAATCATTTCTATCATCTTTTTCCTTTATCAGATAAGCATTGCCTGGAATAAAAGCAATTTACATATCCTTAGCGGTACCAGGAAAGTGTGAGAGCCTGGGCAGGATGAGATCCAGGAGACAAATCAATTAATAAGTATTAATTACAATTCATACTTGACCAGTGCCATTCTGGTAAAGGCAGGATTCCAGCCCTGGCGGGCCCCCTACTCCAATATGAGGACCGTGGGATGAAGGAGAGGATGTGAACTTCTGTAGGATCTGTGTGTGTGGCTATGTGTTTAAGCAAATGAATGACAAAAAGATTTTCAAAGTTTACAAGTTTTATTTTGATTTTAGAATCTTGAAGCCTCTATCTACTTTATTGTACTTCCTTTTCTACAATGCTTAGTAAAGGTAAAGGAAGGCATTGGATGAATTTTTAAAATGATTATTATGGAAATGAAGCAAAACAAATCAGCTGTTATTTTTTCAAAAGTTCATTGGTACTTAATTCAGAGTTGCCCATACTTACCAGTCATTCAAGGCTAAAAGATTATTTTTTTCTAAAAGTGACTATCCCGTCGGTGCTCTTTGAAGTACTCTGAGTAGAAATCACACGACTACATTCTAAAGATGCACTCCAAAGGCTGCTGTGAACTCCCGTTTCAGGGCTCCTCCTGGAGCACACACTGGCAACACTGAACATGTCCCGACACCCAGAATCCACAAGATGGCATTAGTGTTCACTTTTTTTTTCTTTTTTAAAAAAGTTAATTTTATAACTGTTACTAAATTGTCTTTTTTTAAAAGGAAAAGATAAAAAAAACTCTCCTGCAATATTTCTTACTATGATTAACAATGATACTGTGATATCTCTGGAAAGACTACAAATCAAATTACTTGCCTACCCTTTGTACCTGTGTTTTGAAGTTTGATCACCTCATTCCTCAAACATCTGAATCTCTCTTCTGCTGTATGAGTCTGAGGCTGCTCTGTCCAATAGTCACCAGTAGCCTCTATAATTTAAATTTAAATAAATTAGGGGTCAGCACTGTGGTACAGCAAACTAAGCTGCTGCCTGCAATGCTAGCATCCATTATCAGAGAGCTGGTTTGTGTCCTGGCTGCTCCATCAACAAGCCAGTTCCATGATAACGTGCCTGGGAAAGCAGTGGATGATGGTCTTAAGTACTTGTGCCCTTCTCACTCACTTGAGAGATGCAAGTAGAGTTCTGGGCTCATCCCTAGCCTTTGGGGTCATTTGGGAAGTAAACAAAAATATAAATAATCTTTTTTAAAAAATTAAATAAAATTCAAATACAGCTTTTCCATTGTTGAGTCACATTTCATATTTTCAATAGCTAGTAGCTACCATATTGTACAAAGCACCTGTTAAACATTCATATCATTCCAGAAAGTTCTAAGGGATGGTACTGTCTAAGATCATAATAAGCCAAATACTTGAATATATTTCCCAGGACCTCATATATACTAACAGTATCCCCTTGTTGATGTCTTTCTCATGGCATTCGTATTCTGATGTAGAAACAGTGGTGAGCAGAAAGTTTAATATAAAGTGTAATCTTCTGCATACCTTTGTTCACAGTGTGCTTTCAGAACACTGAAACATCCTTTAAAATATCAATTGGTGGTCATGTGTTTAGGGTGTACAATACTGGACATCTTCAGGACAGCTGTCAGCATCTATTTTTGTTCTGTTATTGAGGTCCAGAGAGGTCACGGCTTTCAGAAACACAAAAACAAAATAGTAGAGCCAGAAAAGACCCTGGACATCATGTCATTCAGCCTCCTCTTGTGACTTTTTAGGGTACAAGACCATCGAACAAGGCATGTGATGTAATGAGAAGACTTTTCCACATGACCTTGGTTGAACTTCCTTTTAATTGTTCAGGGAATTTTTAATATAATGGGAAGATCTTCAAAATATAAAATTAGTGGAATAAACAAGAAACAAACTATATAACTTGAGTGAAACTATAAATTGTACACTTGGTTAAGATTCTCTCTACTTAAATTTTGTCACACGGACAATGAATGATTGGGAAAGGTTATATGCAAGTTTACTTTCAGTGCTAAATTTATCTCTTGTTTCACATTTAGTGTCAGGAATCAAAGGATTTTCAAAGTCACAAGATAAAAGCAGTACATCTACCTTGAGTATTAATTTTGCTCAAAGATTTGAGGAGGAAAAGTTAAGGACATTGACTGGTAAGTGATTTAAAAATTATCTTTTTATCTTTAAAAAATGCAGATGTGTTACGGAGGAGATAAAACATGAAACTACAAAGAAATATTATGCCTGCAGTGGGCTATTTGAGATACACTCCAAACCCCTTCAAGAGTTCTCATTCATTCTTTCTGCCTTTAGGGACAGTTTTAAAACATGTGAGAAGTGCTTCAATAAGCAACAGCATAAGAGGGAAAAGCTTCCCAATGACAAGTTTGGAGATTTAACCACAGTTTGATAAGGTCTACAAGACTAGAAATGTCATTTTGTTAAACCCATGACAAGATTAAAGTTAGTTCACAATAAAATACAAAGTAAAGATGCAATGCTTCATGATAATGGTAGTGGGTAATTGCACCAGAAATCTGGACTAAATAATTAACTAAATTTACAAAATCATACGCTGTAATTCCTGGAAGCTAAGTAAAAAGAAACTAGAGCGGTATAATTTGCATTTCATAATAAATGAAGACTACTCTGCATAAGGAACATACACAAACATACACAAGCTCAGAAAAATCAGAGGGATCAAGTGAAGATGTATTTTATAAGGAACATTAGGATTATAAAATGAACTTTATGTTTAACAGCAATTTTGCAAATGATAGAAAAGTGCTTTTCATAAAGCCATTTCTTAGCTTGACCCTGGAAAAGATCAAAAGCTTGTTGCTCTATGGAAAATTTGTCAGACCACTTTTACAGAAAGTCAAACACTAATGTGTTCCTGCATATAGCATTTGTGCAACATAACTTAATACAAGGGTAGAACTTAGAGAACACACAGAAATTACTGATTTCAATGATCACTGTCTTTATAAAAAATACTAAGTGCTTCATTTTTTAAAAATTTGTGCATTTAAATACCACCAATGCCAACAGCAAGCCATATAATACCAAAAGGAGGGAATTTAGATACACATTTAAATATCCGTTGCTGAAACAGAGGTGAGACCAGATCAACATCTATATAGATGTCTGGTATCCCTGTAAAAAAAAAAAAAACCTACCAATAAATATCATTTTTCCAAGATACTCTTCTAAAGAGATGGGAATATATTGGCAATTCTTGTCTCAGATTTTCAACTACTAATGGTAATTACATACGGAACAGTAGATGATTACTTGGGTTTTTTTTATTGTTTTACCACCACAGTCATTTTAATTGCACAGTTCAACAGTGTGAAGTACAAGGGAGCTTCAAAAACTTTATGGCACAAAGCATTTTTAATAGAAAACTTTTATTTAATAAATATAAATTTCAAACTTAAAACTTGGATTATAGCAACTCTTCCCCTCATAACCACCCTTCCACCCACAAACCATCCCATCTCCTACTCCCTCTCCCATCTCATTCTTAAGATTGATTTTTAATTATCTTTATATACAGATCAACTCTATACTGAGTAAATATTTCAACAGTTTGCATCCAGACAGACACACAAAGCACAAAGTACTGTTTGAAGATTGGTTTTCCCATTAATTCTCATAGTACAAAGGTCCTACATGGGGAGCAAGGACAGAGGTCCTACATGGGGAGCAAGTGCACAGTGACTCCTGTTGTTGATTTAACAATTGACACCCTTATTTATGACATCAGTGATCACCTGAGGCTCTTGTCATGAGCTTCCAAGGCCTTGGAAGCCTCCTGAGTTCACAAATTCCGACCTTATTTAGACAAGGTCATAGTCAAAGTGGAAGTTCTCTCCTCCCTTCAGAGAAAGGTACCTCCTTCTTGGCACACAGCATTTTGAAACCATCTATAGGTTCTTTCATAATATGTGTATCCTACAAACTTCTTGAAGATCCTGTACATATTTCTATTGTTGCACAGATCTTTATAATGCTTTTATCTAGAAACACTGAAACTAGACCCATTAAACATTAATCCCCCCCCACCGCTCCCAAAGCAGCACTTGGCAGAGCCTTTCCACTTCATGTTTCCATGTGTTTGACTAATTTAGATGCTTCATATAACTAGAATCACAGAGGATCTGTGTTCTCACATATCTGATTGGCATAATGTCCTCCAGGTTTATTCATGTAGCATATAACAGAAATTTCTTCTTTTTCAAGAATAATATTTCACTACACGAATATACCATATTTCCTTATCAGTTGATGGACATCTGGGCTGCTTTCACTTCTTGGTTATTATGAATAATTCTTGGATAATCATAGTTGATCAAATATCTCTTTGATATAAGGTTACTTCAATTTTTTTGATATATACTCAGAAGTAGGATTGTTGGGTCATATGGTAACTCCACTGTTAACTTTTTGAGGAAAGCCCACATTGTTTTTCAAAATGTACTATCCTGCAAACATTTGCACCAATAAAGTGCATAAGAATTTCAATTTCTCTGCATCTATTTATTTGCTTACTATTCTTTTGAATGTGGCCATCCTAATAAACAAGGATCACTCCACATAGCTCTATCAACCGTGACAGCCAGACTTTGGATAGGAATATCATATAACAAACAATTAAGGATGAAAGTTGCTTAGATGACCTGAATTATGAACTAACAACAGGACTGTAAGGGTTGCAAAAGTCTTAAAGGGGTGTAATAATGGTGAGTAGTCAAATAACAATGCCAGTCACCTTTGCTGAGGCTGTGAGAGGATGGCTCGAGCTTCCCAGCTGTGTTCCTACCACATAAAGTCAAACATAGGAAAATCCTGAACCATGGTGAGTTCCTTTCCCACCTTTGGGAATCAGTAATAATGATGACACTGCACCACACATTGTTGGTGTGAAGATTAAAGAAAAGTTAGTACATAAGGAGTCTGGTAGATAATATACTATCAACAAATGTTAGCTTCTTTTACCTTAATCCTAAATCTATTTCTCATGTAAGCCAACATATTAAAAGATCAGGACTTGAATTTTTAATAAAGCTGTGTTGTAAAGTTTCAAGAGACATTCAGCAGACATCATGATTTTTAGGAAGTTTTTTTTTTTTTTTAAATCATAGTCTACACCATACATTCCACCTGCAACTACCCTGAGGAGGGACCTACTACTCAAAGTAGATTTCAGTAATGCTCCCTGCAGACTTTAGCACTGATTTAAGACATGAAATGAAAAGAACTGTTTAGAGTGAACTGCTCTGGAGTTTAAACAACTCGGTCTGAGAATCTGTGCTCATCCAGAAGGACATAGTGAAGCCTTCACACTCATCTTCGGTAGTGCACTGCTTGATTCTAGTTAACAAATACAATCTACTTTCTGCAGAGATGCCAGAGGAAGCTTCCTAAAACATAAGCTGAATCATGTCACATGTCAACTCAAAACCTTCCAGTAGCTTCCTTCTAGAATACTGTTAAACCACACAAGACAAGGATCTTTGTCCTAACTGATGCTGCAAACCCCGTATAGTGAATACTGCCTGACAGCTATTATGATCTTGAGGACTATGTATTGAAAAAAGGCATAAATGAGCAAAGGAATAACTGAGGTAGTCAAATGGAAAGATTTCCATATTATTTCCCTGGGTTCTGCTTAAATCCTGTCTTACATATTTTTCTAGGCCTTTCTTGTCTCTAACGGAGATTTCAGATAGAGTCAGGAAACTAACCGATCTCTGCTGATGGAAGCTGTGATCTCTCTGGGGGTTGGTACAAATGTCTCTCCCAAAACACTGGTGGACCTGACCACTGTAAACTCTTTTGAACTCCTTCCCCTGGAGGAAAGATATCACTCAGCGCCCAAGTCAATGCAAAGACTCAGAGCACCTGTTTTGAGGGAGGAGCAAAGCTAGGACATGACTGGTTCTTTCAACTCCATCCAAGGAGCTCCTCACACAGATGGACATCCTCAAGGTTAAGCATAACAGTCAATTATCAGTCATGCTTTGCTCCTTCCATATGAAGATTACCTTAAAACTTATATTGGTGTTTACACTGAACTATCTAAACTATATTGAGTTGTAATTCAGTTTGTCTCTCTTTGGATAAGATATCATTGCAAGAAAATAGCCCACTGAGAAATAAGTTTCCTAGGCCAGGTACGCCAGCAATTGGATTTTATTAGGACCATTTCTATTCTTGACATTCAGGGCTCCTAAAATTATTATATCAATTAAAGAATGCCTCAAACATATAATGTTTAACCAATTCCTACTTAGGAACTGAACTTTATATACCCACTGACTCGGGGCGGGGGGGGAGGGAGGGAGATCAACCTAACCTACCAAATACTCAAGTCAGGAATAAAAATAGGGTCTCACTGTTATGCACTCAGGTGATTGGAAATTGGTTTGATATTAAATCTAATCAGGACAACAAGAAGTCCTGAACTCTACCAAGAATGGAGTTAAGTCATCCAGTGTTTTTCAAAAAGAAATGTATTCTCTTAAAAACATATATAGAGAGGAGAAATGTTACTAGATTTAAAGATCAATGAATAAAATTTAGAAAACTGGGCTCAATGCCTTAGAACATTGCTTTCAAAAGTGAAACCAGGGGCTGGTGCTGTGGCACAGAAGGTTATGCTGCATATGCAGCACTGGCATGCCATACGGGCGCAGGTTCAAGTCCTGGCTGCTCCACTTCCAGTCCAGCTCCCTGCTAATGCTCCTGGCAAAGCAGCTGCAGATGGCCCAAGACCCTGGGCCCCTGCACCCATGTGGGAGAGCTGGATGAAGCTCTTGGCTCCTGGCTTTGGCCTGACCTAGCCCCAGCCATTGTGGCCATTTGGGGAGGGAACCAGCAGATGGAGATTCTCTCTCTCCTTCTCTGTAACTCTGCCTTTCAAATAAATAAATAAATCTTTAAAAAAAAAAAGTTGAAAGCACACTTACATTGCCTGAGAATCTAATCACAAATTCAAGTTTTCACTCAGTCGGTCTGGATCAGGATTGAAATTCCACCCCTGTAACAGGTAGCACCACTGCTGGTACACATTTGAGAAATGAGAAACATTTCAGAAAAAGCTGATCCAAACAGCCAAGTTCCACGAGTTAAGAAAGAAGCCATCCACAAAATTTACGCCAAAAGTGATTTTATCGGACCCTTGGATCCTTGTTAGGTTCACAGACATGTCTGGGATTACTTGGTGGGAAGGGGTTCCCTATTTAATTAATAGTAACTCCAGCTTCCTCCATCCCTCAAGTGTGGCCCTTGATGTTTGGCCTGGGGTTGGTGCCATGAGTTTTACTGCTTGACTTCCAAAGCTTCAGGATGAATTTTTTCTTAAGCCTTTTGCACAACTACAGGAAAAACAAACAGAAGAGCATCCAGCAATCCAGTGTACCATTCAGGGCTCACAATCACTGACAGAAATGGGAGAGGCTGAGATCCACTGGAAGAACAAAAGCTCTGTCAGAATTCATGGACAGGATTTGTCCACATAACCTTGAACTCCAGGAAGAGCCATGAAGTGTGATGAGCACTGCTGGAAGGCCTTGAGCAGCTCTGCCTCCTAGGAGCCTGCAGCTTGGTGCTGGGTTGCCTCAACCCACCCAGCGCCAAGAACCATGCTGGGCCATTGTGATCATTCACAGCTCTCCCCTGGGCATCTGCAGCCTCAGAGGCTATGCATTTAACATCAGGCAACAAAAGAAAGGAGCCAATTATGCCAAAGAGCCCAGGCAGGGTGAAAATACCAAATAAAAAGTTCTTTGACTTGCAGAAAATTCAGTACTTGAATAAAATTCATTTAATGTTGAGCTTTCCCTACAGAGTTCTCTCGGCATGGCCTATTGTGCTGCATCAAACAAACAGAGCAAAGTCAGCGAGTCATTCTCCTCACTGCAGACTGAACAGAAATTTAAGTTGGAGGAAAAGCCAAGTATACCCAAAAACAGCAAATCCATCCACCTATAGTAAAGGCTCAGAGACCTATGAATTTGATGGCTTCAGGGGTAACTCGATCTCTTTGACATAAATATAAATTATGTTTCTGTTATATTACAGTTTTAGACAACCAAAGTGAATGTTAATTATAAAAAAGACTTATTTGGAGCCAGTATTGTAAAGACAGAATAATGTGAAAGATCTAGAAAAGGAGTGATTAAAAGAAAAAAGTAGAAGAACCAGAAGAACTTATTGACACAGAAGCCAAAAGAAGAGAATGGATTAAGAAAGGGATAAAGGTTAAGTCTTTATTTCAGATGCCCAAATTCCATGTCAAGTGTTTGGGTTTGAATCCCAGTTCCCCCACTTGTGATTCAGTTTATTGCTAATGCATGTCCTGGGAGGCAGGAGATGATTTTTCAAGTACTTATGTCTATACCATCCACATGGGAGACCAGATTGAGCTCTGTGCTCTTGACTTTTTCCTGGCCCAGCCATAATGGCTGTGGGTATTTGGAGAGTGAACTAGCAGATGGAAGATCTCTGTCTCACTGACTTTCAACTAAAATAATTTTTTTAAAAAAAGAAAAATCACCAGTGTTAAATATATAAGAATGTTAAGGAATTAAGACCACTGACAAAAAGTTACTCAATTTCCCAAGCAGCTAGCCATTGTTTTTCCTTGAGTACATAGTTTAATTAGATTCAATGAAGAAGAGGTTATAAAGGGTGAAACTTAAAGAACAAAGGGTTGACAGAGAAATGGAAAAGTTTCCCTTTACATAAGAAGGAATAAGAAAATGAAGGTGTTGAGAGCAAGACAGAAAGAACATGTTTATGTCAACGTAATGGGGAGAGGACCCAAGCCAGTGACTTCAGTCTCTGAGCTACAGTCAATGGTAGCAGTGCCGTTGCCATTTCTGAGAAGGGACGGTAGGACTGAGGCTAGGACAGTAGGGATATTTTGTACAGTAGCGGGATTAACAGAAAAAGAATATGAGCAAAAAACATAGGCACACTTGATATACTTAGTACTGAAATGATCTTAAAGCACATGTTATAAAAATATCATTTATGTCTTATTAGTTTCATCTTTGCAATACATCTTTAAGAAATAGGTTTATAGAGAACCCTATCTAAACAAATCTGTCGTGCTCATTTTTCTGTGCATCTCTCTGCTCAGCATGAAACCTGGAAAGCAGCATGGCTGGAAAGACACCTACCTGAACAAGTTCTGCTCCAGCCAGTGAGCACACCCTTACCTCATTGAACAGGGCACAATGATTATCACTCCCGGCTGTAAACCCCCTGCAGCCACCCACCTCCCTACTCTGTTCTACAGGGGAAGAAAAACACTTGAAGATCTTATAATCTTCCTGGCATTATGTAGCCAATTAGAGACAGATAAAAAACACAAATCTCTTGTATTGAGATCCAGTCCTCTGTCTGTAACCAAGCTTATCTCCCCAGGTAGCCAGGACACTCAAGAGAGACCTGAGCTCACTCAGCATTTGATCTATCTGGTAATGTCCATTTCATAGAGAAATCTAACAGGATTTACTGAGGGATGTATCATCATTTTTAAAATATTTTGTATTATGTGTTAATAATACTATAAGAATATTTTTAAAAGATTCTATGTGTGTTTTTTTTTTGTGTGGCAGGTTATGTCAAATAGAATCCCCAATTCTATACCATCTTACTAGGTCTGCACTGCCCTAACCAAATACCATCAATTGGGGCCAGCACTGTGGCTTAGGGGGTAAAGCTGCCGCCTGCAGTGCCGGCATCCCATGTGGGCACCAGTTTGAGTCCCGGCTGCTCCACTTCCAGTCAAGCTCTGTACTATGGCTTCGGAAGGCAGTAGAGGATGGCCCAGGTTCTTAGGCCCCTGCACCCACATGGGAGACGTGGAAGAAGCTCCTGGCTCCTGGCTTCGGACCAGCACAGCTCCAGCTGTCACGGCCATCTAGGGAGTGAACCAGCGGATGGAGGACCTCTCTCTCTCTCTCTCTGCCTTTCAAATAAATAAATGTTTTCTTAAAAAAAAAAATACCATCAGTTGAGAGGCTTGCCAACAACAGAAATTTATTTCTCACAGATCAGGAGGCTAAGAAATCAAAAACCAAAACAGAATTTGTATCTGGTGAGGATTTGCTTTCTGGCTTATAAATGGTGTCTTCCTGTGTTTACACATGGTAGATGGGGCAATAGTGCGCTCTCTCTCTTCTTTCTCTCACCTCTCGTCTCTTTCACATGGGCACTTCCATTCACAAAGTCTCCATTCACATGACCTAACCGCCCCACAAGGTGCCACCTCCTAATATCATCTACTTTGAGGGTGAGGATTTCAGCATATGAATTGGGATGGGGGATTAGAAAAAACATTCATGGGACCAGTTGTAGCATGGTGGGTTAAGCTGCCGCCTGTTGACACTAGCATCCCACGTGAGCACTAGTTCAAGACTTGGTTGCTCTCCTTCCAATCCAGCTCCCTTTTAATATTTCTGAGAAAGTAGCAGAAGATGGCCCAAATGTTTGGGCCCCTGCAACCATGTGGGAGACCTAGAAGATGCTCCGGGCTTTGCCCTGGTACAGCCCCGGCTATTGTGGCCATTTGGGGAGTGAACCAATGGAGGATCTCTCTCTATGTCTCTCCCTCTCTCCCTCTCTCTGTATAGCTTTGCTTTTCAAATAAATAAAAGATAAATCTTTAAAAAAACAAATAAAACATTCAGATTGTGGTGCACACAGACAACTCTTTGGTTTATCTTCACAGGTAAATTGCATGTGCTTATACACCCTGCATATGAAATTCTGTCCCTGTCCTAGTGACAGAAATGTGGATCTGTGTGTGTGTGTAGATGTCTCAGTCTTGTCTACAGTGGCACTGGGGCACTCACATTCTTTCGTCTAGAATTCTTTATCATAGGTGTACATCCATGCCATTTTTTTTTTACCTGTTTGAGAGTTTAGTGTAAATAAAACTGTTATTTCTTTTATGTAAAGCTAGTTGCTGATAGGGGGATTAGGCTCATTAGTATCATGTTCAACCAGTCTTAGTTAACTCCTAGGGGCATTATTACCCTGAAATATGTTTAGTTAGAACTCAGAATACAATCTCCTAATAACACGTCAATACTGCTTGGCTGAGCAATGCTCTAGCAATGTTCAAAGATGAAGCAAGAAATTACAAAATAGTGAGAGATGCTAGTTGATACCAAAGGTATACAGAGGCAAACAACAGAATCCTGGTCAACAAATAGGTTGGGGGTCGAAAGCCAAGGAGTATCCAAGTTAATTTATGCTGGTGTAATACTCAAAACAAAGCCATGAGCAAAAGGCACAGGCAATCAAAAGAGCAAGTGGCGGCCGGCGCTGTGGCTCACTAGGCTAATCCTCTGCCTGCGGCGCCGGCACACCGGGTTCTAGTCCCAGTCAGGGCGCCGGACTCTGTCCCGGTTGCTCCTCTTCCAGTCCAGCTCTCTGCTGTGGCCCAGGAGGGCAGTTGAGGATGGCCCAGGTCCCTGAGCCCTGCACTCACATGGGAGACCAGAAGGAAGCACCTGGCTCCTGACTTCGGATCGGCGCAGCGCGCCGGCCATAGCGGCCACTTGGGAGGTGAACCAACAGAAGGAAGACCTTTCTCTCTGTCTCTTTATCTCTCACTAACTCTGCCTGTCAAAAAAAAAAAAAAAAAAAAAGCAAGTGGCATGACTGCAAGAAGCAGCAAGAGGAAACTGCTGCTTAAGTTCTATTAGAGTCAGGAAGCTCCTCCTAGGGAGTATATGTCTGTTTGGGTTGCAAACAGACCACATTCAAATTAATGGTTAAAAATCCACTCAAGGGACCCACGCTGTGGTGTAGTGGATAAAAGCCACTACCTGTGTTGACTACATCACATATAGGCACTGGTTCGAGTCCTGGCTGCTCTACTTCTCAATCCAGCTTCCTGCTAGTGTACCAAGGAAAGCAGTAGTAGACAGCTCAAGTACTTGGACCCCTGTACCCATGTGGGAAACTTTGAAGAAGCTTCTGGCTCCTGGCTTCCAATCAGCCCAGCTCCAGCCATCACTGCCACCAGAGGAGTAAACGAGCAGATGGAAGAAATCTCTAACTCCGCCTTTCAAATAAAATAAATCTTTTTAAAAACCCCAGTCGTTATTCGTCAAGAGTTTACAAAGTTCATTGAGTGATCTTTCCTTCTGGCCAGCCTCAGTTGATCTTGGTTGAGCTCCCTCACGTGTCTACAGACAGCTGGTGTGTTGGCCAGCTGGTCGTGGATGGCCCCTTTTTGAAAGACTCAGTTTTTCTCCATGAGGCTCTCTTATGCCTTCAGCAGGTTAACCTGAGCATGTTGTCATTTTGCAGTATAAGCAAAGAGGCAGAAATATTCAAGGGGTTTTTATTCAAGTCTCTGCTTGCACCTAATTTACAACTGCCCCACTGACTAAAGCACATTCTGTAGCTAAGCCCAAAATCAGTATGGGATTGCACTGCCAAAGAATGCTGGCACAAGCCGAGACCATTAAGTCAATATTCCACAGTAGGAGGCACTGTCAGTGCATTGGTAGTTCAGAGCCAAGTGATGAGGACTGGTAAGTTCACTTGTCAGCTCCTCAAAGATACCCTCAGAACTGATGCATGGCAAGAAACCATTTAGCTAGTGAATACTTGCTCACTTGCTCCAAAGGAAGGAAGGAAATAAGGCCCATTCAAATCCTGGCTGCACATTTCTACCTGCCAAGGCTTAAGAATGCAATGTGGGACATCTAGGCTAGATATAAAGAAATTCTTGCTGACAATGAGAGTTGTTAAACACTGGAACGGGTTACTAAAGGAAACTGTAATTTTCTTTTCTTTTAAAGTACTTAAAATCAAACCAGCTACCTAGTTATCTGGTGTGTGTTCTTGGACAGAAGCAGAAAGATGAACTAATTGACCTTTTAGAGTCCCTCCAGACCTATTATTGTCATGCTGAACCTATTCACACAATGGAAGAAGGATTCTAACAGCTTGCCTTTTATTCCTACCACTTAACACACATTTATTACAGACCTCTCTCTGCTTGGCACTTTGCTTGGTGCTAGGGATGTAATCCCAACCTTTAAGGAGATCATAGGCTTTGGTCAAAAGGTGGAGCAAAAATGCCCCATCTACATTAGTGTTAATGCACCAAAGTGATAGAAGATGCTATTTAACACAGTGAATGTCTTCAAAGGACAAAGGATACTGTGAAGGGAAAGGTCCTTCACCCTGGGTTTCTGCCTATCTTTTGTGCTGGCCAAAGGAGCAGAAGGCTCTTTTGTTCAGGTGAACCCACTGATGGGTTTGAGAGAGACAAAGGGGCTTGGAGTAGAATTACAGGTTAGGGGCTAGAGAGAGCAGAGTTCTCTGCCTCATCAAGTAAAGAACTTGTGCTTTAAGATTTATATATTTATTTTAAAGTCAGAGTTACTCAGAGAGAGAGGAAGAGGGAGGGAGGGAGAGAGGGAAGAAGGGGGAGGGGGGGGAGAGAGAGAGAGAGAAAGGTGGGGAGGGGAGAGACCGAGAAATCTTTCACCCACTGGTTCACATGTCCCAAATAGCTATGATGACCAGGGCTGGGCCAGGCCAAAGCCAGGATCTTCATCCAGGTCTCTCATGCGGGTGCAGAGGCCCAAGCACCTGGGTCATCTTCTGCTGTTTTCCCAAGGCACCAGCAGGGAGCTGTATCAGAAGTAGAGCAGCCAGGATACAAACCAGTGCCCATATGGGACACGGACTTCATAGGTAGTGGCTTCACCCAATATACCACAATGCCAGCACGAACTTGTGCTTTTCTTGAAAGCCTAAAAAAAATAATGGGTAAGGAATAAAGATGCTACATGGAAGGCAAAAGTATGGTCATTATATAAGGGAGCTTGGCTATTGAGAAATCCCTTGTTGTGTGGTAGCTAAAGGATGCTTAGGAATCTAACAATCTAACTTTAAATAATTTAATCTACAAGAGGAGAAGTTTGTCCAACCACGATGGCTGGTGTAGCCTCATGTCTTCCTGCTTCCCCCTGCGAAGTATGATGTTAGCCCTGAGAATAATGCAGGAGAATCCAGAGAGGTCCTCAGAGGAAGCCACCAGGACTGAAGAGTTGTTATGATCAGCATAAAACAAGGCCGCTTTACAAGCCCTACCCCACAGAAGACAGCCACCCAGGCTCAGAATTCTGTACTCTCAGAACACAACAGGAGGTGGCCCAGGTAGCCTAGGACCACTGGATCAAATGGAAGTCTTTCACACAACCTCAAAGGAGCCAGGCAGAACTGGAGGGGTGGTGTTGAAGCCCCCGTGACAACAGGAACCTTGGGCATGCGCCCTTCCCTGTCAATCTGCCCTCTGCAACCCAGGCATTGTCTGGAAAGGGCCCTGGGGACCAGCAAAAAGGACTCATCACAAGTACCCGGCCCAACAAGTTCTCTTTGTCCCACAATGCCAGAGACTGTTCCCTCACCTAGAGACTTACAAGAGGTGACAGGCTTGGTGACAGCCTTCAGCCTGCACCAGCAGGGACTAGAAAGGTTCTCAGTGACTCGCCTTAAAGAATGGCTAATGGAGTTCCTTTGAACAGAAATGTAATGAAATGAAGGCGCCCCTGTGTTGTGGGCAGCAGGGCCCCTGGCTGGGTTCTTCCCAGGTTCTTCCTTTCATACATACATGAAAGAATTCAAAGTAGAGGCACGAAGATGTACAGGGAAGCAGAATTTATTCAAAGCAAAAGAAAAGTACAGTATGTTTTCTAGATAGAGAAAAAGAGAATGAACAAATGGCCAAATCTCAAAAATGGGAGGAAGCCCTCACCAAAGGAGAAAAGAATAACCCTCCCCCAAAGTCCGGGCTGCACATTTAGGCTACTGGGAAGTACAGTGGGTGATGCCTGGGGTGCAGCTTAACTGACTATTCAGAAGGGATGGAGCTTGGTGGGGCTTGAGTACTGCCCAGTTCCAGGATTATTTTCGAAATATCAGACATGTCCTGCTATCAGGTACACAATGAGTGCAGTGCCCCTCATCATACTTTATTTTTTAATTTATTTGACAGGTAGAGTTACAGACAGTGAGAGAGAGAGACAGAGAGAAAGGTCTTCCTTCCGTGGGTTCACTCCCCAAATGGCTGCCACGGCCAGAGCTACACCGATCTGAAGCCAGGAGCCAGGAGCTTCCTCCTGGTCTCCCATGCGGGTGCAAGGCACAAGGACTTGGGCTATCCTCCACTGCACTCCCAGGCCATAGCAGAGAGCTGGACTAGAACCCGGTACCAATATGGGATGCCAGTGCCACAAGCGGAGGATTAACCCAGTAAGCCACGGCACCGGCTCCCCTCATAATTTTATTATGACATTATAATGACCTAAAAGTCACCGCAAGGACACATCCTGCAGCCATCCTGGGTATTTCTGACTTGTGCTGCTTCTACATTTGCCATACTGCAGAACTTGCAATTTCCCCAACATGGAAAAGGGGCTGGCTTGATGGGCCACAGGAGGAGGGTTTGGTTGGTACACAGAGAGGCTATAACACAGGCCAGGATGGGCTGTCGTGGAGGGTCCAGCAGCAGCTATCTTGCAGCAGGTGTGCCCCAGAACCCAGACCACCACCCAGTTGCCTTCAGCAATCAGTGGATCAGCCACCACTGTCAAACCATGGTTAGGCTCAGGCTATCAGATTCAGATCCCTACTCAGGATGGCTGCCTGCCCACATTACTTGAGCATTAAGAAGAAAAAAACAATGGTGCAAGCATGCAATAGACAATCTGTCTAAAATGCATGCTGTGATTGAAACAAACATTATGACACTAATACTTAATTAAAAGTAGAGTTAAAGAGTAAATGAGAGTAAGGCTTCCACATTCAACCTGATTTGGCAAATTATTGATGCCGGCAGTGTGTGATAAATCACAGATGGATATTGTAACACCTAAAGCAACCATGAAGAAAATTTACAAAGTGATATATTCAAAAATACTAGAAGTACATCAAAACAGAGTCCTTAATAATAGTTCAAGTAACCCACAGGAAATCAAGAGAACAAAAGAACAAGAGACGAACAAAAGAAAAATAGAAATAAAAAAAATTTCTGACTTATACAGTAATATAGTAAAAGTTAACTTTTTTTTTTTTTTGACAGGCAGAGTTAGAGAAAGAGAGAGACAGACAGAGACAAAGGTCTTCCTTCCATTGGTTCACTCTCCAAATGGTTGCTACGGCCGGCCGGCACACTACACTGATCCAAAGCCAGGAGCCAGGTGCTTCCTCCTGGTCTCCCATGCAGGTGCAGGGTCCAAGCATTTGGGCCATCCTCCACTGCCTTCCCGGGCAACAGAACAGAGCTGGACTGGAAGAGGAGCAACCGGGACAGAATCTGGCACCCCAACCGGGACTAGAACCTGGGGTGCTGGTGCCGCAGGCAGAGGATTAGCCTAGTGAGCCACGGCACCGGCCAAAAGTTAACTTTGTGGTAAAGTTATTTGATACAATGAGGTTAGGGCTAGAGTTAGTTCAAATGGGTCAATTTATATGAAAATCATGGTTTAAATACAATAATTAAAAGGTAGAAATTGGCAGAATGGATTAAAAACATCCACCTATATGCTACCCACAAGAAATCATTTCACATTCAATGATATAGACAGGTTGAAAGTAAATGGATAGAGAAAAGATGAATTGATAAATTTTGATTTTTGAAAGTAACAGTGGCTATACTAACATCAGATAAGGTAGACTTCAGGACAAAGAAAATTAGACCAAGAAAGACAACGTATATGGCAGAAGGACAAATGTGCCAAGAAGGTACAATAATTTTTATCTACAAATGTATACACTGAATAAAAAGGCATCTAACTATATGAAACAAAAATTGATAGAGGTAAAAGGAGAAATAGTAAATCCTTAATTATAGTGGGCCCATCAGCAATTGACAGAAATCAGCCCCTCTCAGCAATTGATAGAAAATCAACAAGGATACAGAATATCTAAATATTAGAATATAAATGACCCATGTAGAACACTCTATCCAGTGATGCTTTTTATTCATGTGCCAATGGAATATTCGCCAAGACTACCCTCATACTGAGTTATGAAATAAACCTTCAATCAATTTTTTAAAATTTAAATTACACAAAATATGTTCCCTGCCCACAATGGAATCAGACTAGGAATCAATAACAAAAAGACAAAAGAAGTGCAGGTCTTTGGAACAGAAACTAAAGACATTGCTTGGGACATCAGAATCCCATATCAATCTTGACTCCCCTTATCAACTCCAGCTTCCTGCCACTGAGCTCCCTGGGAGACTGCAATTGATGATTCAAATGTCACCTGTGTGGGGATCTAGACTGAGTTCCAAGTTCTTGGTTTTGGACTGACCCAGCTGCAATCATCTCAGGCATTTGGGGAGGGAGCCAGCGGGAGCATCCCCCACCCCGTATATCTCTCTCTCTGTGAGAATGTGTGTGTGCTTATGTCTGCTCTCTGCCTTTCAAATTAATATTTTTTAAAGACAACAGAAAAATCACTAAACATTTGAGAATTAAATAATTCTATTTATAAATAATTCATGGGTCAAAGAGGAAGTCTCAGGGCCGGCACCATGGCGCAGTAGGTTAATCCTTTGCCTGCGGTGCCGGCATCCCATGTGGGCGCTGGTTCTAGTCCCAGCTGCTCCTCTTCCAATCCAGCACTCTGCTAAGGCCTGAGAAAGCAATAGAAGATGGCCCAAGTCCTTGGGTCCCTGCACCCACGTGGGAGACTGGGAGGAAGCTCCTGGTTCCTGGCTTCGGATCGGCGCAGCTCTGGCTGTTGCGGCCATTTGGTGGGTGAACCAATGGAAGGAAGACCTTTCTCTCTGTTTCCTCCTCTCACTGTCTGTAACTCTACCTCTCAAATAATAAATAAAAATTTTTTTTTAAAGAGGAAGTCTCAAAAATTTTAAAAACACATACAACTAAGTTAAATGGAAATACAACTTATCAAAATATCTGAGATGCAGCTAACTCAGAGCCCACAGGGAAATAGAGTGTTAAACACATGGAGTACCATAACATTTCCAATCAATAATCTAAGTTCCTATCTTGGGAGACTAAATAAATAAAAGAGCAAAATAGCTCAAATCTAGTCAAAAGAAAGAAATAATAAAGGGTAGAAGTCAGTAAAATTGGAAGAGGAAAATAATAGAAAAATGTCTTGCTCTTTGGTGAAAAAAAATTGATAAATCTTTTCAAGACTAATGAAAATAAAAGCAAAACACAAATCACCAATATCAAGACTGGAACAAGGGATAGAAAAATACAATCCGTGTTTATCAAAATGATATAGGGGAATACTAAAAAATGTTATAAAATCAATCTAGAATAAATGGAGTATCAAAAATATCAAACTAAAAAAAAATAAAAACCTCAAACTAAGGTCAACACAATGAATAGATTACCCAAACAGTCCTGTAACCACAACAGAAATTGAATTTGCAATTGAAAAGCTCCCCAAAAAAATCTTCAAGACTTTGATTGGTTAAATGGAGAATTCTCACAAACACTGAAAAAATTAACAATAATTTTACACAACTTCTTCCAGAAAACAAGAGGGAACATTTCTCAATGACTGTTATTACTCTGATACCAGAAACAGTCCAAAATGAAAAAGAAATTTATAGACCAATGTCTCTTATAATCTACATGCAAATGTCCTCAACAAAATAGCAAATCAAATGTTAACATTTATAATAAAATTTACAGTTTACAATTAGAATTTATTTCAATTATGTAAAGCAGTTCAGTATTTGAAAATCAATCAATGTAATTCACCAGAGTAACAAAACAAAGAAGATCTGCAGACTGTATGCAGAAAAATTATGCAGAAAAAGCATTTGACAAAAATCTAAAAGCCATTCACAATGAAAAGCTCTCAGTAACTGAGGGATAGATGTTAACTAACTCAGAAATAGGCCCAACAAATATGCTCAACTGCTTTTTGACAAAGGTGCAAAATCAAGTCAATTTTTTCAACAAATGCTGCTAGGGCACTTGAATAATTATAGGCAAAAAATAAATCTTTAATCTAAAACTCTAAAATTCATACATCATACAAAAATTTGCTATAAGGTTAATCATAAACCTACATGTAAACAATAATCCATAAAACTTAGAGTAGAACAGAAGAAAATATTTAGGATATAGGGCTATGCAAAGCATTCTTTGACTTAAAATTTGAATGTTCAATTAACCCAGTATGACCCAGGAATTGCACTCCTTGGCATTTATACCAGAGAAATGAAATCGTGTTCACACAAAAACTTGCATATGAATTTTGATAACAGCTTTATTCAGACTACCATGTGCAATAACTGGAAACAATCTAGTGGTAAAAGGTTCAACAACCTGTGGTACCCCCATATCACTGAGTATAACTTTGTAAAACAAGAAACTAACTACTGATGCCTACCAAAACTTGGATGAATCTATGAAATTATGCTGAATGGAAAAAGCTGATATAAGTGGATATAAAACGGCCTCATGTGGGGATCCCTGAGATAGAAGTGATCCATATCTTGTCAATTTCAATATCTTAATTGCAATATTGTATAATAATTTTGAAAAATAATTTTTAAAAATGTTTTCTTTTATTATTTGACAGATAGCTAGACAGTGAGAGAGACAGAGAGAAAGGTCTTCCTTCCGTTGGTTCACTCCCCAAATGGCCGCTACAGCCGGTGCTGCACCGATCTGAAGCCAGGAGCCAAGAGCTTCTTCCTGGTTTCCCATGAGGGTGCAGGGGCCCAAGCACTGCCCTTCCAGGCCACAGCAGAGAGCTGGACTGGAAGAAGAGCAACCGGGACTAGAACCCGGCGCCCATATAGGATGCCAGGTCCACAGGTGGAGGATTAACCAAGTGAGCCACGGCGCCAGTACTGAAAAATGATAACTTTAGGGAAAACAAAGTAAAGGTTAGGATTTCACAGACTTATTTCTTACTGAAATGTGAAACTGAATGTGAATCTGTAATTATATATCAATAGGGAGTTTACTTTCAGAAAGTCAAGCAAAAAATGAGCAGAGCTTACAGGTGAAAACTTAAACTCTACTACAAGAGCCAAAATAAGACAAAACCATTGCAAGGAATTTTTTAATAGTAAGTACAATAGTAAATATTATTTCCCCTAATTCAAACTACAAGTGGGATTTGGGGGTAAAGTAAGGTAGGTTGATTCTCAGAAAGCAACTTAACTATACTTGTTGAAGTTAAATACCCTATTACCTGTGAACTAAGAAATTCCAGTCATATAATCTGTTCCACAAAATCTCAATCTTGTGCACATGGAGGCATACTGAAATAGTAACAGACAGAAATATCTTTTTATTTTTGAAATTAATTTATTTAAGGTATACAAGTTTCATGTATTTCATATATGCAGATTCAGGAACAGTGATATTTCCTACCCTAAACTCCCCGGCGTCCACACTCCCACACTCCAACCCTTCTTCCTATTCAGTTTACGTCATACTCATAAAGCTAACCTTACCCTAAGAGTTCAACAAATAGTATATATATTAAAAAAAAAAAAAACACTCTTCCTCAACAGTAGAGAAAAGGGCTGTAAAGACAGAAATATCCTGACTATCCATTAAGAGATGACTGGTTGATAAATTGTGGTACATCTCTGCCACTTGAATATTTTTCAGCTAAAGAATAAAGCAAATCTATGATGCTGCTATCATTACTATATTTTAATTTTATATTTTGTCATATAAAATGTAAGATGCATAGTATTGAGTAAAATACTATCCCTTATTGTTTACCAAAAAAAAAAAAATGTGGAAACACACATAAGACTATATGTATAAAAACACTGCAGAAGAATACAAAAATCATTAATTCTAGTTACTTCTGGGGATGGTAATTTGCAGTCTAAGATTATCTTTTTACATATACACTTAAACACTGTTTGAAAATTTTAACACATGCACTCATTAGGAATTTTTAAATTTATATAAAATATAAACCAGGGGCCCACGCTGTGGTGTAGTGGGTAAAGCCACTGCCTGCAGTGCCGGCATCCCATATGGGCATCGGTTCAAGACCTGGCTGCTTCACTTCTGACCCAGCTCTCTGCTATAGCCTGGGAAAGGAGCAGAAGATGGCTCAAGTCCTTGGACCCCTGCACCCACATGGGAGACCCGGAAGAAGCTCCTGGCTTCAGATCGGTGCAGCTCCAGCCATTGCAGCCAATTGGGGAGTGAACAAACAAATGGAAGACCTCTCCCCTCCCCCCCCCGCCTCTCCTCTCTCTCTGCCTCTCCTCTCTCTGTGTAACTCTTTTAAGTAAATAAATAAATCCTTAAAAAAACATAAACCAAAGGAAAAAAAACTTTAGATAATAAAAGGTCAGGACGATTTGATATACAATTTTATGTTATTTATGAAAATAGTATAAGGATGGGCCCTCCTCAAAGCAAACCATACCCTTTAGTAAAAGGCCTACTCTTTGTGACCAACCTGCATAAATGTTACTCTGGGGAAGAAGGAAAACTAAGGGAAGGGATTCCTGTTCCTCCTTTTTATCAAAACTAGGATAGAGCTATAAGAGTAGCCTTGAGGTGAAGAACAAAGAATAATTCAGCAGAAGCAAAAGCAGAGCCACAGGGCACCATGAAAACATAAGCCCCCTGCTCCCTGGTCTCCCCAGCCTGAAGACTGCTGAACTGCTGTGTAGTCAGGCGGAGCTGTTCAAGCTAATTTCATTCAAAGTACAGCTTTCCATAGCTGACCACCAGGTTACAAGTGTGACCTAGACTCTGGTTATACACTCACATCCATTTGTAGAAAAACAGAATTTGAATGATTTGTCCAAAAATTACCATGATTGGGTTCTCAAAAGCATTCTCTGATAATGCCCACTGCAAGTTTTATTACTTTAATTACAGTGGTTTTACTTCAAAATTATAATAGAAGATTGATGCTCCTTAGATACAAGCTCCATAAAGCACCAGTGCCGTGGTTTGTAGCACATTCGCAGCCATTTTCAAGTTTAGAAAGGGAGTGCCCTACTAGCTGAACCAATAATGACAAATCCCATTCCCAATCTCTTGACAGTGGCAGTGGATGAGACTGATGACGTGGAGCTTTCATACATTAAGATTTCCCCCATTAGCTATTTATAGGGAAATCTTTTAAAAATGTATATGCTTAAAAGTTTAAAGTGTGCTACTCAGGATATTACATTGACAAATGAATATGCCATAGGTTACTCAATTCTTTGACTTCAGGCTTAATTTTACTGCCAAAGAGAACAGAAAATGTAGACGGTCTTGAGTCGTTGATCTAAGCTCTTGAACAGGGAGTTTTTCCTAGGAAAAACATAATAATAACAGTGTCCAACAAGAAAATACACTTGTAAGGATAACCCAGACAGCAACGGAGCGGTATTTAGAGATACAAGAAGAATATTCAGGCTAAATGAAAGGAATGTGAAGACAACCATCCAAAGAGAATTTCATCTGTATGTCTGTATGGTTCCCACTGGGTATCCTTGTTTCCTGGCCTCTTGACAAGTGACTTGAAAGTGGGCCAAGTGAAGAAATGACGGTAGCACTCAGCACCGTGCAATTTCAGCTACCTAGTATTAAGTGAAATTTGATTCCAGCAGATAGCAGGTGCATAAGTCAGTACATTGAGATGGAGACGGGTTTGGTGTACAATCCAATGGGATACCTAATTGTCATCATGGACAGAGGGATTGTGACCTATGCATGTCCAATAATAAGAAAAAACAGACCAGACCTCATACTACCATGAACTAACAGCCTTAAACTTCTTAGGATCCACTCATTTATCTTGAAGCCAAGAGTGTGATCAATCTTCCACTTGGCTTTCAACCAGAAAAACCAAAACACATTACCTAATGCTGCAATTTATTTTGAGTGACATCTCTCTCTTTATCCATATTTAAATCCTTATGCCAAAATAGATCAGAGAGCACTTGAGAACCTTTCAATTTTTGTGGGTCATACTTGAAACGAAAAACAAAATACCCCAAATTAGTGCATCCAAACAATTAAGTATTTTGAAGATTTAAATTTCCTTTTTCCAGTTAAGGTAACACTCCTCCTTTTGGATTCTATTATAGTACTAGCTGGCACATAGGAAGGATATGGACAAATCTAGAAAGTCTGAAAGACGTCAAAAGATCAGCATCTAGTAGAATCATCTTTAAGGAAACAGACTTCTGAAAAAAAGTCTAGAGTTGCATATCGGCTTTTTTTATATGCAAAGCCAAATTCAGTGGACCTTCCTTCAATATTTTCCCTTTGAAGATATTTGTCACTGAATAGTGAAAGCAAAATAACAAATTATTCAGCAACACAAAAAAAGTATAAAGAGAAGAGAAATAAACAAGAATCACCAATGGAGGAAGAAGGAGATGACTTACACGGAATATTCGGCACAGAATGTGCACTATCAAATCCTGTTGTAAGAACAGAGGACTGAGAACAGCAAAGTGAAGTTTCCAGTGTCAGTGGCACTCAGCGAGTGACCTCTGGGCAGGCCATTTCACTCTGTATGTCCGTATCTCCTCATCCATGCAAGGAAAGCTTTGGAATACTATTGTTCCTGAGTTCCATCGAAAAGAAAATATCCCTTTTAAGTACTAGAAATCAACAATTTAAAATATCTGTCTTTTAGAAATAGTGAAACAATGACTAAATACTCTTTTGGTAATTTTTTAAATGTTTCCCGTTTTGCAAATATATTTTTTTCTAAAAACAAGTATTTGAATTTTTTCTAAGGAATTATGCATTATTAAAGGTAGGGAAGGTAGGCAGGATTTGAAGTTCTCTGAAGAATGACTATCTCTCAGAATTTTAATTTAATTTATTCATTTTCAAACAAGCTGGCAACCGTTTTTTTTTAAATATCTTGAGCTGTTCTATCAGAATACAGTCTACAGGTGAATATCATTTGTCAACTGTAAAGCAACACAAAATTTAAATATCATCACCACTATCGTAAGTGCTAGAGAATGTCACATATGCTGCCCCTGAATCATAGCAGTCTGGCGTACACCTCTTTATTTTCAGTGACAATCAAATCCAGATGTTAAATTCAAACAAGTTTCTAGGCTCAAACATTCCTCTGGATGTTCCACCTCCTTTGTATTTAGAAAACTTGGTAGATCCAGATATTATCTAAGATTCTTCAACAGCCTTATTCACATACAGTACTGGTACTGATTTTAACTCAAAGGGCTACCTACTGTCACTCATGTAGCTCTGGATGAATGCGTTTTAATTTGACCCTCAAGAGTCAGTCTAGCCAAATAATAACAATGAAAATGCATGAGAACAGCAATTTCAACCTGGCTATTTCACAGACAAGCTTATTTTATGCATCAATAGCAAATAAATCAAGAAATTGGATGGACTTGCTGAATGTCTTTCACTGCTCTAAGTAAATCCATCTAGCTAGCGTAACAAGCAGTTCTGAAGATTGGAGTGTAGGCAGAGAAGAAATATTGATTGATTGCTTTATTTAGAGTAGAACTGTAATACCACCTATGCAAGGAATTTAGCATATATAGCTAGGCAGTACCATCTTGTTGCTATGAACTTAACTGCAAGACAGATTAGACACTAGTTTCTGGAGTCCGATCTCATAAGGTAAAGCCATCTCTAAGAACCAAATGGCTCTTACTAAGGCATTAGCTTTTGGGAGATGCGAGTGCCCGCCGGCTGGTGCTTTGGATTTCCATAATGCCCCCCACCCTTTACAGGGTAGCTGAACGTCTGTGGGAGTGTCAAAATCCACATGTAGTAGTGAGTTGTCTTCGATCAACCTTGTAGACATTTTAAAGAGAAAGAATGTCTGCCATCAAGGAACTAAATTCCAAATTTATGCTCCATTTTGGAGGCCTCAATGTTGTTACGTATACATCACAGCAAAGCATTCTCTGGAAAAACATTCTCTGCAAGCAATTCTTCTTGTTATTGTCGTAATTATTATTTTCCAACTAGTAATAATATACATAAACCTTCAGCCATACCCTGCGACCTGATAAATGTCTTACTGGGACCAAAGGAACGTAAAAGACTTGAAAGAATAGGAAATTCCTGTATTAGCAACATAACCGCCCTGGCAGGGAACGGTGCATAAGCTCCTGCTGTGTGATGAGCAGTGTTTTCACACTATGAGCACCATTTTTAGTGTACATCCTTGGTACAGATGCTCCTCAGCAACTTAAGATCTGGAGGAAGAAATTTTATGAAGAGACATTCAGGGCAGGCTAAATCCCCAAAGCTTCAGACACCTACAAATTAATATAAAGCACCATAGCTTTTAAATTCTTCTATATACTAAAGTGGGCCATATCAGAAAAAATAAATTCAAGTGACTTCTCCAATCCCTTCAGAGAGAACTGCTGTGACCAGAATAGCCAGTAGAAAGAAGCAAAGCAGCACTCAGATGAAGGGTGGCCCTCTGGACTCACTCCCTAGTTCTAGGTCATGCCCTGCCTAGTGGTCTGACAGTGCACTCAATTCAAAATGACACTTATGCTACAGATCCCAGGCCTTAAAGAGGGTCATTGGTGACTAGGTCTCTTCAAGCTTATTGTATTGATGTGAAAAAAATTCATGGTCAATTTTATAAGAAAGTTGTGTATTCAAGAGGATCACAGCCATAACGTGATGCAGAACTGTAGAACCACTGATTATATTTGATATGAAAGTCAAGGGAACTATTTCAATACACTTAAAAGACAACCACATGAATAGTGGCAGTTTATAACATTAAAAGAAGGATTGCATTTGTTAATTTTAAAGTCTTGGCTTATAAATCTCTGCACCCAGCATCTTTTGTGGACTGAGAGAGGTGACACTGACATTCGATCACCTTTCACTCTGCAAGAACACATCACTGCTGCTGTTTTCAAACACCACAGTTCCTGCACTGGGGAGACGGGGAGCACGTGCTGCTCCTGGTTCCTACAGCCTTCACCCAGGCACAGCGATATCAAAGAACAGGAGACCCGTTTCACAGATCCTCTGTATCTCCCTGGGCATCCCTTACCCAGGGAGACTCTGCCCTTCGGCCAGCCTCTTGTGGGTCTCCTCACCCAGGGATCTTGTCTGAGTATCACATGATGACACTTCCATCTCCTTGAGGAGAGGAGCTCTCTGTGGTTCCTCTTCATGTCCTCAACCTCACGCCAGAGCATCCTCTCTCTCAAGTCCACAGAGCACGCAGTTATGAAGCTAAGCTGAATGGCGACATGACCAGGCATTTGACTGTTAAACTTCTATCACTAATGCCTCGTATTCTTTCACATTTTTTCTCATGTGAGGCCCTAAGAAGCATAACCAACCCCTTGGCAATGGCGCATCAAATTCTTTTTTATTTCTTTGTGCCAAAAAAGCAAAGTCAAAATGGAAGGCTTGAACAGTAAGATGGTAAGATTCTACCCAGCAATGCCTGAGGACAATCTATGTGCATCTCTGTGAGATGTTGACAGGAGACTAGCTTATTGCCTAGGAAAAACAGAGAAATGAGCACAATTACTTTCATTTCTTATACTATAGGATGAAAGCAATTGAATAAACAGCCTTGATGTCAGAATCACCAGGCTCCATACTTGAAATGATTGTGTGAAAAGAGTCTCTAAACTAGATCTGTTTAAGCGGCTTCTTTCCTCAAGTAAACTACAGATTTTGATTTATAAAGTGCAAGTAGCTGTAGAAGCACCTTTGAAAAGGATACTTACACTCTTGAAGGCAAGAATCTTACCGTCTTGGTGGGTTATTTTTTCTAAAGAAAGTGTTGTCTCCAACATGTTGGGCTGGAGTGGTTACATAGAAATCCACTTTTCTCCCATCAGTGAGGTGCTTCCTCACCTCCAAGTGAAAAAGAGAAGAGAAATCACTTCTCCTGTGGCATTAACGAGAAGACTGCACAAAGCCCACTAGTGAGGGTTGAGCTGTAACAACATGAGAAACTGGGAAATCTGTGCGCCTCTCCCAGTGGTCAAGGTGATATTGACTCTGACTCCCAAAACCCCAGGAGCCACTCCCCTAGTAGCTCTACCTATGGTTTCAATCTTCTGCCCCAGGTGAGGACACAGTCTGTGTGGTTTCTAGACCTCTCTAGCAGTGACTACTCTGTTTTTGTTTCTCTAATTCCTTTTCTTCTCAAAGTCACAGGTTCAGTTTTAAGGCCAAAACAGAAGTGCAAGCTGCTTATATCAAAGGGTGATTTTGAGAATTAGATGATTTTCCAAATTTCACACTTCTATGCTATTTTACATATTTTCCAGTTTGCATAATAGACCAAAAAGCATTTTTATTTTTAGTCATATTGTGTAAATGAGAAAACAATTGGTTTTTAAGTCTACTCTGAAGTAGGCACGATCAAAAATGAAAAATCCCTTTAAGATAATAAAATCAACGTACTCTGAACAAAGAATAAATTAATGAGATTACAGACAACTGTTTCCATTTCTTTAACAGCTACAGCTAAGAAATACACAAATTCAAGTCATATTGCCTATGACAATTCTTTCATTAGGCATAATTAAGGTGTGGACAGTAACATTTAAGACAGAAAAGAGAGAAGTTTCTCCACAGTGAGAACTAACTCCTGAGATAACTTACTCACACACAAAATGGTGCTGAAAATGTATCTGGGTAACTTCCACATCTACAGAATAAAGAAAGCATCGTCAAAACTCACATCCATGAAAGATTAACTGCTATGGCAACTGCTACCTGCTATCCACAACTACAAAACTTAGCTGAGACTTAAGAAACAAACACATTCAGTGATGTGGGTCACTGATCCCTGAAAGAAGAGAGGGAAATGACATAATCTCTACTACTTCCCCAGCTTACTTCTGGGAAGCATTTTGGGGACCCAAAGCAATGGGGTAGGATAGAGAGAGGCTGGAGATCTCAGGGGGCTGAAGAGCAAGAGTTTAGACTTGGGAGAAATCAGTGTTTAAAATGTGCAGGAGGCCAGCGCCGCAGCTCACTAGGCTAATCCTCCGCCTGCGGCGCCGGCACCCCGGGTTCTAGTCCCGGTTGGGGCACTGGATTTTGTCCTGGTTGCCCCTCTTCCAGGCCAGCTCTCTGCTGTGGCCCGGGAGTGCAGTGGAGGATGGCCCAAGTGCTTGGGCCCTGCACCCCATGGGAGACCAGGAGAAGCACCTGGCTCCTGGCTTCGGAACAGTACGGTGCGCTGGTCGCAGCGCACTGGCCGCGGCGGCCATTGGGAGGTTAACCAACGGGAAGGAAGGCCTTTCTCTTTCTCTCTCTCTCTCTCTCTCTCTCTCTCTCTCACTGTCCACCCTACTTGTCAAAATAATAATAATAATAATAATAATAATAAGCTAAAAAAATAAGCTAAAATGTGCAGGACAGAAAAGCTGTGGAGATCTGCAGAAGCATCCACTCCGATCCCTGCCTGAGCACTGACCTGCACGTGCACAAGGTGCATGCTGGGAACAAACCAGACAGCAGTGAGGTGAGAATTAACCTGAAAGAAAGCAGGAAAGGTGGAAACAAAACACAGTTGGGAAAAACTGATAACAAGATGATCAGTTTAAACCAAAGACATATTAATAATTATGTTTAATATAAAAGGTCTAAACCTAATTGAGAGGCAGAAATAATCAAAACTCAGTTTTATACTATATCCAAGAAACTCAAATATAAATTTATATATTTAGACTTTAAATATAGGGACTCAGATCAACTAAATATCAAAGAATGAGGATGTCAAAGAATGCAGAAAATACAGCATGAAAAATAATCAAAAGAAAACTGGAGGGCCAGGCATTTGGCCTAGCAGTTTAAATGCTAGTTAAGATGTGTGTGTTCTTTATTGGAGCTAAATTCTACTCCCAGCTCTGGCTCCCAGTTCCAACTCCCTGTTACTGCAGAGCCTAGGAGGAATCAGCTGATGATGGCTTAAGAGTTGGATGCCCGCCACCCGCCCACCCACATGGGAGATCTGGACTGAATTCCAGGCCAGGACTTCAGCCTCAGCCCATCCCCAATCACTGCAGGTACTTTGGTAATGAACCACCAGAAGTCAGCACATTCATTTTTCCCTCTCTCTTTCTCTCTCTGATGTGCACATAAATAAATAAATGCAATGCAAGTAAAAAAGCAAGCAAGAAAGCTGAAGTAGCTACATTAACATCAAACAAAACAAATTTCAGAGCAAGGGATGTTACCAGGGATGATCACAGTCATTGCACAGCAATAAAAGACTCAATCCATTACAATCCTAATAACAGATCTTTAAAATATATGTAACAAAAATTGACAGAAGAGAGATAAATTCAAAATTATAGATGGATCAATATATTTATCAATATCTGTATCAATAATCTTTTTTCAATTAATTGAAAAGAAGAGAAAATTCACTAAAATAGCAAAGGCCCTGATAACTATGATCAAATAACTTGACCAGACCAAAGTATACATCTTTTCTCACTGAGAAGAATATTCTTTTCAACTGAATACGGAACTTTCACTAAGGAATACCAGGCACTGAGGACTATGAAAAAAGTCTCAGCAAATTTAGACTGAAATCACCATAAAATAAGTTGTTAAATAATACATTTCTAAATAACCAATGGGTTAATAAAATCACAAAGGAAATGAGAAAATATTTTAAATTAAAGAGTAATAATGAAAATACAACATGTCAATATGTGTAAGATGCAACAGAAGCAATGTTTACAGGTAAATTAGTAGCATTACATACTTATATTAGAAATAAAACTTCCAAAGTGACCACTGCAGCTGAGGGGATGGTCAAGTAGGGTCAGCAACATTGCAGGCAGAACTGTAAATTTCTTGTTAGAGATGCCCCCTGCCTTTACCTGGCCAGCTCTCCTCCCAAGCCAGCCAAGTAATGAAAGTCAACAGAGTGCCTTCCCCTAGGAGGTTCACACCTCCCTTAGGATATACCCCATGTGAAGAGATAGATAGGTCTGGGCCTTTTAACTTACAAGGCCTAAAGCCCACCAGATTATTATCAAGCCCCTTCTATCAGGTTCTATTTGCCTCTCAATCAGAAAACTTAATTGTAGCTTAGACAGCACCTTTCTTAGCTCCTCTAATAATGAATCTGTCCTTTGTTCTAGACCCTGTCTAGCGCACTTGGGCCTCATTCCTTTGTAATCATAACCTCTACTCTACCACCAATGGCTCTACTCCCAACCTGTGTGTACTGATGGTCCTCTTCCCCACTTAATGCTGTATAATTGTTCAAACCTGGTAAATGCCACTCTTAGGATCATTGGTTACTATCCTCACTCTGTCTTTTATGACCTTGTCTAAATATGATCAGAGTCGGCAAACTTGGAAGGCTTCCATAGCCTTGGCAACTCACGATGACAGCCTAGGGTGGTTACTGGCGCCATAAACTAGAGTGTCAATTTGTTGGGTCAACAACAGGAGCCACTGTGCACTTGCTCCTCATGTGGGATCTCTGTCCTTAATGTGCTGTACATTTTGACTTAATGCTATAACTAGTACTCAAACAGTATGTTTCACTTTGTGTTTCTATGTGGGTGCAAACTGTTGAAATCTTTATACTAAATTGATCTTCTGTATATAAAGAGAATTGAAAATGAATCTTGATGCAAATGGAAAGGGAGAGGGAGCGGGAGAGGGGAGGGTTGTGGGTGGGAGGGAAGTTATGGGAGGGGGAAGCCATTGTAATCCATAAGGTGTACACTGGAAATTTATATTCATTAAATAAAAGTTAAAAAAAAAAGAAATAAAAGAAAATCATACTGATATACAGATATCATAAGAATAATGATAAAATATTTTAATGCTTACAGACTGGAAAAGAAACAATGAAGCTGTCTGTATTTGCAGACAACATGGTCACCTATATAGAATGTCCTAAATAATGTAGAAAAATTGCTAGAATTAAAAAAAAGAATTTAACAAAGTTAGAAGCCTATATAAATCATCAGTTATATTTCTACACACTAACAATAAACAACTGGAAATGGATTTGTAAAAGGAAACATAATACATAGTAACACTGAAATTAATAAATTTGAGGATATATTTAATATAAAATACCTACATACTAAAATTTATAAAATATTGCTAAAATAAAGAGAAATTAGAGATACACCATATTAGTGGCTTAAAAAATGCCCCTTTGCTGAGATATGAATCCTCCCTAAAAAGACCCCTAGACTTACCACAATCAAAATCAAAATCTTGGGGAGAGCAGCAAGATGGCGGAATAGGAAAGGAGCACATTGGTATTTCAGCAAGACACAGGTTAATAAAAGTGGAGATACTGCAGGGTCAAGGAAGAGTAGGGGAAGAAACAGCAGCGGAAACTCTTCCAGAACTAGTGATTCACAGTGGACCTGCATGGAGAGCGTGGGAGCCCAAGTTCGGGACACCAGCGGCAGACTCAACACACCAGCGCTGGAACGCGAGGTGAGCCGAACCTCAATAGCCCGAGACACCAGCGGGCAAGCAGAAAGAGGAGACTAGAGGGAACGAGGCTTGAAACTCCGTGGGGAAAAGTTCACCAGGCTAACTAGAAGAGAGAGAGGGAAAAAAAAAAAAAAAGTGACCGATACAGACACGAGTTTCTCTCTCTCCGCTCACCCCTCAAAGGCAAGCAAGACAAAGAGCAGGCGCCATTTTGGACATACGTCATAAGCAGGGCGACCTCAGGTCTGCACCGGCCCTGAGCCTAGCAGAAACACCTGACTCTGGGGGGAGGGGTGAAATAACAGGAGATTAGCATCTAACTTGGCAACCCAGTGGGAGACTGCAGGAGAATTGGAGCCCACACTGAGGGCAGCACAGATTCCCTGTGTGGTCCTTGGGAAAGAGCTTCGGATCTCTGGCTCCTGTGGGTATATCATTTGCCTGCTTACTACCTCCAATTATGTTCAGCTGTGCGGAATTACTTCCCTTTTGAATCAAAAAAAGAAAGAGAGATTTACCACACCTAACCTGGGAGTGTCATCTTTGACACACCCTCAACCCTGAGGAACCAACACAGCTCTCAGTCCACACTTACCTCAAGCCTCTAAGGCTCCACCGAAAGCAGACAGTCCACTTAATATAGAGCCATAGTGTAACAAGAAAAAACACCACAGTGAAGAAACCAAATATCTCCAACATGCCAAACAACAAACGCAAAAACCAAGCTAACAAGAACAAGGAAGACACTATGACGCCCCCAAATGAAAAAGACACCCCAATCCAAGATTATGAAGATGAAGAGATAGAGGAAATGCAAGAAGCAGATCTCAAAAAAATTGATAAGAACATTAAGAAGTTCTCAAAAACAAATTCTTGAACTACAGAAATCCTTAATGGACAAGATAGAAAATCTCTCTCGTGAAAATGAAATATTAAGGAGGAATCAAAATGAAATGAAACAACTAGTGGAACAAGAAACTGTGATAGTGACGAGAAATCATAATGAAATGAAGAACTCAATAGATCAAATGACAAACACATTAGAGAGCCTTAAAAACAGAATGGGTGAAGCAGAAGAGAGAATATCAGACTTAGAAGACAGAGAACAGGAAAGGAAACAGGCAAACCAAAGAAAAGAAGAAGAAATTAGAAATCTAAAAAATATTGTCAGGAATCTACAGGATACTATTAAAAAACCTAATATTCGGGTTCTAGGAGTTCCTGAAGGCATGGAGAGGAAGAAAGGATTAGAAGGCATTTTCAGTGAGATACTAGCAGAAAATTTCCCAGGTTTGGAGAAGGACAGAGACATCTTAGTACAGGAAGCTTATAGAACCCCTAATAAACATGACCAAAAGAGATCCTCACCACGACACGTCGTAATCAAACTCACCACAGTGAAACATAAAGAAAAGATTCTAAAAGGTGCAAGAGAGAAACGTCAGATTACTCTCAGAGGATCTCCAATTAGACTCACAGCTGACTTCTCATCAGAAACCCTACAAGCTAGAAGGGAATGGCGAGATATAGCCCAGGTACTAAGAGAGAAAAACTGCCAGCCCAGAATATTATATCCTGCAAAGCTCTCATTTGTGAATGAAGGTGAAATTAAGACTTTTCATAGCAAACAGAAACTGAAAGAATTTGTTGCCACTCATCCTGCCCTGCAAAAGATGCTTAAAGATGTGTTACACACAGAAACACAGAAACATGGTCATCAATTTGAAAGAAGGTAAAGGAAGGAAACCTCACAGCAAAAGATCACAGGAAGCTCAATTTCTCTTTGACATAGAATTAAACTCTGATGCTCTGTTAAAGCAATGTGTTAAAGTAATCTATTATGTTCTCTTGATGTCTGTTAAATCCTAATTGTTCAAAAACAGCTGAATTTTTATTAAGAGCTATGGGTTATTTAAATATGTGCTTATTTTCAAAGATTTGAATAATCACCTTGTAACAATGATCAAATTTGGTCTATGTTATGTCATGATTTTAAGGAATTTTATTTCAACCAGATATTTTGGATTTTGAGCCTTCTTGGCATTCTTGACAGGCATTCAAAAAATCAAAGTTTCAAACAATCTGGACTCTAAAATTTCCAGTAAATCCTGGACTTTAGTTTTTCCAGTTTGGGCCCAACTGAAAAAATCGAAGGACCTATGTCTCTCATCTTATAGAGACAGCAACTAATCAGGCTATTTGGATTATATTAGAAGAACTGTCAAGATGTGATGTGGTACCAAACTTTAAGTTTCTATAATGGAAAATGCTATTAATACAAATGTTTGAGAATTAAAAAGTCTAATGATCTTGTGTTACTAGACATGATAGTTATCTTAATGAGAAAGCCCCAGAGGCCTAAAGGGTTAAATACTTGTAAAATCCTACAGGTGCTTTCAAAAATACTGTGAAGTAAGAAAGTGCCTCTTGTTGGTTGATAAGTTTATAATTTTAAACACGGCGACTTAAAGTCTTTTGTCATCCGTAGTTATATATGATTTGCTGCTCATAAAACTAAAGCATTGTTGGTTCTGTGTTTAGCTGTCCTCCTATAGGTTCCTATGGACTTTTTCCAACCACTTCTATTGTATTCAGTACTTTGGGATGGCTCTGTAAACAGATGAAGCCAATAATGTATTAACAGTACCAACTGAGAGAAAGTATGGTTAACTGAGGTTACTAAAAACAAAAAGCAATTCAAATCAATTGGCAATCTACAAAAAGAGTTAAAGATTTTAAAAGCTATTATTAAAATTGCTATATTGGAAATTTATATTCATTAAATAAAAGTTTAATAAAAAAATTATTCTGGAAAAAAAATTGCTATATTGGTCTATTATGCTATGTTCTATGTGTGTACATATTGTATGTCCACATGGGGAAATTTTATTAAGAGTTTTATTTTAAATGGCTTATAGATAAGATTGTCCATAAATTTAAGCTGCTAAAATCAATCAAAGATACATTTTAATTTGACCTGAATCTGTGTATCATATGTTTTAAACTTGTTGGTAGAAAAAACTAAAAACATTTTATATGGTTGTGCTTAAGTTCACTGGTTAAACAAACTACACCATGTTAGATATTTAAGAGGTGTTTTCAAATAAATGATTCTTAAAATTTATAGAAGGCATTGGACCTTCTGGTAAATGTTTTCTTAAGTTGTTATCTAATGGTTGAAACGGTTTGCTAAGTATTCATGTAATATTGATATTGTTAGCAAGTGATCTAGGACTTGCTCCCTCATTTCTCTATTCTAAGCCCAACTTGTTCTTTCATTTCTATATTCTCCTCAAGGTAGGAAACTAATTCTATTATGAAGGAATCTGTAGGATGCACAATTTAATCTTTAGACCTTATAAAAGAGATGGCTAACATTTTTCTGTAATAGCATAGCCAAAATAAGAACTTAAATAATAATCTCATAGCTAGATTCACTTCGCCATCAGCGAAGTATACAGTAAGTAGAAAAAACCTCCCTTTCAGACCAAAGGGAAAGGAAGTTTTAAAGTGAGAATATAATTTTCCTCATGGGCATTGTCTACCTTAGAAAAACTACTACAGAACATGCCTGTGACTATAGACTTGTAGTTCAGGCCACTGAAGATTAGAGATGGGACTTGGGCACTCCCTTGACTTGCATCCTCTGGTCTGCTTTAACACAAACCAGGAGGAAAAGAAAGCTAGGCATCAGAAGCAATGGGTGGCAGGCCTATTAATGGCTGATCTGTACAGTGATCTGCCCTCAAGGAGACCCAACAGGCCAGTCCACTGCAGTGGTAAGCATGGGCTTTCAATGTGGTAAGCATGGGCTTCAGCAGAAGTCAACTTGTGAAGAGCCCTGGCAGCTCTGCCAAGAGTTGGATCACTGGAAATGGACCTGCCCTGGAGTCGAAGGATGCCCAGGTCAGAGCCACAGATCTTATTGGCTCTAAGCTGAAAAGCCCTTCACTCAGCCCAACTTCCAAAGTGACCACTGCAGCTGAGGGGACGGCCAAGTAGGGTCAGCAACACTGCAGGCAGAACTGTAAATTGCTTGTTAGAGATGCCCCCTGCCTTTACCTGGCCAGCTCTCCTCCCAGGCCAGCCAAGTAATGAAAGTCAACAGAGTGCCTTCCCCTAGGAGGTTCACACCTCCCTTAGGATATACCCCATGTGAAGAGATAGATAGGCCTGGGCCTCTTAACTTACAAGGCCTAAAGCCCACCAGATTATTATCAAGCCCCTTCTATCAGGTTCTATTTGCCTCTCAATCAGAAAACTTAATTGTAGCTTAGACAGCACCTTTCTTAGCTCCTCTAATAATGACTCTGTCCTTTGTTCTAGACCCTGTCTAGCGCACTTGGGCCTCATTCCTTTGTAATCATAACCTCTACTCTACCACCAATGGCTCTACTCCCAACCTGTGTGTACTGATGGTCCTCTTCCCCACTTAATGCTGTATAATTGTTCAAACCTGGTAAATGCCACTCTTAGGATCATTGGTTACTATCCTCACTCTGTCTTTTATGACCTTGTGTAAATATGATCAGAGTCGGCAAACTTGGAAGGCTTCCATAGCCTTGGCAACTCACGATGACAGCCTAGGGTGGTTACTGGCGCCATAAACTAGAGTGTCAATTTGTTGTGTCAACAACAGGAGCTACTGTGCACTTGCTCCTCATGTGGAATCTCTGTCCTTAATGTGCTGTACATTGTGATTTTATGCTATAACTAGTACTCAAACAGTATGTTTCACTTTGTGTTTCTATGTGGGTGCAAACTGTTGAAATCTTTATACTAAATTGATCTTCTGTATATAAAGAGAATTGAAAATGAATCTTGATGCAAATGGAAGGGGAGAGGAAGCGGGAGAGGGGAGGGTTGCGGGTGGGAGGGAAGTTATGGGAGGGAGAAGCCATTGTAATCCATAAGGTGTACACTGGAAATTTATATTCACTAAATAAAAGTTAAAAAAAATCAAAATCTCAGCAGGCTTTTGGATAAAAATTGAGAAGCTGCTTCTAAAATTTATGTGGAATTGTAAAAGCCTTAGAATATTCAAACCAATTTTGAAAAAGAACAACAGATCTACTTAGAGAATTTACTAATTTCAAAATTTGTTATAAAGACACAGCATTCAATAGAGGGTTTGGCTCAGCTATTAGGACACCATTGGGATGCTGGCATTCCGTATCAGAAAGCTTTGTTTAAATTCCAGCTCTTCCACTTCCAATCCAGCTTCCTTCCTGCTAACGAATCCTGGAAAGCCGCAATTGATAGCCCTGCCACCCACCTGAGACATGCAGATTGGGTTCCAGGCTCCTGGCTTTAGACTGGCCCAGCCCTGGCTGTTGTGAACACTGGGGGAGTGAACTAGTGGGTGGAAGCTCTCTCTGTCTCTCCCACACTCTGACTTTCAAGGAAAGCTTAAAAAGAAAAAAATAAGCTACAGAAATCAAAACACTGTGATGTGCATATAAGGATAGACATTAGAACCATGGAACAGAATAGAATCCCCAAAATGGGGGTTTTCAACACAAGCATCAAGGTAATTCAGTACAGAAAAGATATACTTTCCAATTAATGAAACAATTAGATATCTGTACGCAAATAATCTCTTATCTTAAATCATACAGAAAAATGCGTCCAGCTTGAATCATAAGAACGTACGGGCTTTCATACGAAGGCACAGAAAACTTTCCTGTCCTTGGGTTATGCAAAGATTCCTCGGGACACAGCACAGACCAAGAAAAAAATGATACAGTCAAATCATAATTTTTAACTGCTCTTAAAAATACACCTATTACAGTGCCAAGAAATGCCACTCCTACGTATTTACTCAAGGGAAATAAAGGTACGGTCACATAAAGACTTATATCTGGAGATTCATCATAGTTTAATTTACAATAGTCTCAAATATTTACTTAGATAGTAAATGAATAAGCAAATGGGAAATCCTACTCAGTCCTAAGAAAGAAATGCTCTCTTGATAGAGCCAGCAACATAGATGATTCTTAGGCAAGTCATGCGAGGGTAAGAAACCACTGAGAACTGGGTACTCTATGACAAAGAAAAAACGGCAGGGACAGGGACATCAGTAGTTCCCAGAGGCCACGGCCAGAAGAAAACTGCGTGTGCAGGAGCACAGGGGACTTTCAGGCCTGATAACAAATGCTTTCCATCTCCACTGGGGTGATGCTTACATGACGTTATACATTTGTCAAAACTAACTGAGTTATACATTGAAGATGATTTATTATATCATGTAATTATACTTTAATAAGGCTTACTTTTTTAAAATATCAGCAGAAAAATGTAATAAAACAGGAATATTATCATTTATTTATTAGAACATATTTATTAAAAGAAATTACTCTTGTTCTATTATTGTGTGCCCTGTTGTGTGTTTTGTATCTTATCAAGCAAGGGAAAAATACAGCAACTTAATACTAATGCTAATATGTGGAAAGACTTTCAAATGTTAGAAAATTATTTTACATTGAGATTAGAGTACCTTGTAGCAAATAATTAGCAGTTTCTTACCAAACTGTTGTATTTTAGAAATACAAAGAAAATACACGGATATTCAGCCTCATTTTCAATTAAGTAGTTTGATACGCCTACACAAATTTCAGTGCATCTCATTTAAATCATAACTTTAAGACATTATAATTTTTATAATCAATGTCATTAGTTTATATATAGTTATAATAAAAATACATCAGGATAGTATCATGCTTATACATTTTACTTCTAGACTATTTTGTCAAAATCTGAAAAACAAATTCATTGATTGGAATAGATTTTCCCTACTTGGTTTTCAGATGCATTGTAATCAATCCTGTGGCGTTAAACACATCTCCTCATCAATATGAAAATTAAACTTCAGGGACTGACCTTATAAATAGACCAGAGGAAGGAGAAGGACACTGAGAATAAGTTAACATTTCCAGATAATCAAGCCCAATAAAAATGTAGTATTTAAATGTGCATTGTGCAGAATAAATCAAATTCAAAGGTACATTCCAAGACTTCAAACAGCCTGCACCAAATAAGAAAAGAGCAATCGGGTAACTCTAAAGCTTCATCTTCCTATCCTGGCACCCCTTAACTGTGCTCATCAGAAGGTGTCAGTACTGACTACACACACACAACCATGAATGCATCATCAAATTAATTAGGATGATAGCAAGCTAAGCCAATAAAACCACGTTCCTCCTGTAACAGCTTCTCAAAATCTTTTATGTGGTAATCTTCATTGTGATCCTTACTGGAGAAAGGCATACGTTAAAAAGTATATCCCCAAATTAATACACCATGATTCTTTTACAAAGAATCAGTTAATGGAACTTGTATTTGAAAATCAAACTCTGGGAAAGGGGCTTAAAGGCAATGTTTACTTTTCCAGGGCAACCTATTTGTAAATACCTAAGCATGGTTCTCTAAACCATGTCTCACTTAATCACTTATTGAGTGGTTGTTTCATTTATTTGGCTTAATAAATGTTAGAAATAAATTATTGTTTGTGCTTATTTTATAAGTCTCTTGGAAAGTATTTGTATACATTCGTATATATGCAATTAAATTTCAATAAATAACTAATTATAAAGTGTGTGTGGATAATTTAGTTAATTTTAAATGACTAACTTATTCTCCAAACCTAGTCTGGTTTAGATCAGACAGGCAAACCCATTTATCTGCCAGGGATTCATTTTACAACAAGGAGCAGTCGTTGGAAGACAATTCTCTGTGAGTTTCTTGTACTTACATACATCTCACGACCAGAGGCATGGCAGCTTTTTCAGCAGATCACCGGAGGACATCTGTATAGCAAAGCTTTGGAATACATGGGGCACAGGGCTGAGTTATCTGCAATTAGGATAATAACTAGAATGCTTCCTTGCAGGCAAAGGCTGGGAAGGTTTGCTAGCAACTCCCTTTGAAAAGTGGTCTCTGAGCTCCCTGTTCGAGCTCAGGCTTTCTCAGTTGTTAGCAAAGCCACTGCATGAGGAGTGTCCTCCCCAGTGATGCCCCTGGGCCTTAGGGTGCTAAGGAAACTCTGTGAACATTAACTACACACTTCCTGCAGCACCATGAGTAATAACATGCTTTGTCTCTGACGCCCAAGTTTTGTATCTTCTGCAAGCATGGAACTGTGACAGGTAAATTTATTAGCTTGCAAATAGGAGAATATCTCAGGCTCTTCCCAGTTCTTGACGGCTGTAACATTTACACTGAGGTGACATTTTCAAGTAAATATCTCTACGCAGCACAAAAGCTTTGAAGATGTCAGTGGAGGATTGAATGATACAAAATGGGGAAGATGTAAGGAAGCTTAGTCTTCTTGAAAGAACCAAAATCCAGAGCTCTGGTTCCCAGGGAAGGCCAATGTGAGGCACAATGAAAAAGTGGAAAGAATATGATGGAGGCAGAATTTTAAAGCACAGTGTTTGGTTTCCTGGTCCACCTGTAACCTCTACACAATTTATGGGGTTTACAGATAGAAGAGAGAGAAAGTAAGTCAGAGTCTTGGAGAGTTAGGAAAAATATTCTACAAGTCTGCAGAAAAACATTCAGAAAGCTAAAGTCCTTCAATGTGTAAACAATAGTACATATTCATTTTGGGCATCCTGGCAGACATCAAAATAACGTACTGAAAACTTGCAATTGCAGAGCAGAGAAAAAATTGGAAAGTTACCTTACAGAGACAAGTTATGGAGAACAACATTCCAGAAAAATAGAGGCTCCAGAATTAAATAAGATCGCATTACTGGGGGCCAGCGCCATGGCACACAGCAGGTTAAAGCCCTGGCCTGAAGCGCTGGCATCCCATATGGGTGCTGGTTCTAGTTCTGGCTGCTCCACTTCTGAGCCAGCTCTCTGCTATGGCCTGAGAAAGCAGTAGAAGATGGCCCAAGTCCTTGGGCCCCTGCACCCAAGTGGGAGTGCCAGAAGAAGCTTCTGGCTCCTGGCTTTGGATAGGTGCAGCTCCAGCCATTGTGGCCATCTGAGGAGTAAACCAGCAGATGGAAGACCTCTCTGTCTCTACTTCTCTCTTTAACTCTTTCAAATAAATAAAAAAATCTTTTAAAAAATTGTACTATCTACACCCTTGCTTAGTACTCAACAGAAGACATTTCTGTATCATTTATTTTTTTCTTTTTGTTTATTTTTTAGGTCAAAACCACCACCCCACACACAAATCTTTGGATAATAAAAGCTCCTCCTTTGTTAATCAATTCTATGGTACACAGAAAACTGGCCCCATAAAATGCTTATATTTTAACCCCAAGAAACTTGAAAGATGTTGCAAGATATGGCAAAAAGATATTCTGCAGATGCAATGAAGGTTATAAAACGAAAAACGAGTGATTATCTTGAATTATCTGGCAATACCTAACCTAATCACAAAAGCCCCTAAAATTAGCAATTTAAGAGAACAGTTTTCCAGAGAGAAGCAGAAGAGATGCAAAAGGCATAAGCAGGGGACATGGGAAGCAGGGGAGGACCCTGCCCCTTGCTGCCGGAGGGATGCATGAACAGTAACTAGACAGCCACCGGGAATAAAGTCCAGCTCCAACTTGACAGCGAGAACCTGGAGACCTCAGTCCTGCAATGACGGGGAACTGCATTCAGCCAACAGCCTGAGTGAACTTAGAAGTGACTCATCCCATCTCCAGAAAGGATCGGCCTTATGACGTTCTGAGCAGAATGGCTGGGCCAAACTAGACCTGGACTTCTGACTACAGAATTATAAGGTCATGAGTAGGCATATTTTAAAAGCTAAATTCATGTAACTTGCTATGGCAGAAATAGAAAATTAATGCAAATGCTGCACTCCCTCTATAAACACTGGCAGGCAATGTGTATGAGGCGACTATATTTGAGGATTCAAGCAGTGATGACCGAATAAGCAAACCTACAGAGATGTTGCCAGTTTTAATTCAAGTGTCAGTTATTTGCCTACAGACATTTGTCTAGTAAATGAAATAACTTGATGAATAATTGAAACTTTGCTATTTGATACCTTTTCAATTATTCAATGAGAACAGAGAATAACAATATCATTGCCAGAGAGTTTAAATAAATATTCCTCTCCTGAATTTATTTAACTCTTACACTATGACCACAATGTCAAGGCTATACCAACTGAGAGCGAAGATCGGAGCACTTCCTTTGAATTACTCTTTTAGGCATAAAATAAAAGGTCATCTTGGGTTAGTGGAGAACATAGGTTACTATTTGCATCTTGCCTAGAAAATGACCTAATCCTTTTAAAAGGATCGTCCTTTTCATTTTTGTACCAGAGACACTAAGTTATGTTTGAAAATAAAACTTCTTGTCATGTCTAAACAGCGAGGTTGAAGTAGTATCATCTGTGCTTTGGGAGAGGATGATATAACTAAAGATTATTTAGCTCACACAAGATTACTAAGTACAGTGATAAGAATGGTAATAGGAACACTCTGGAGAAGAAGGCTCTGTCTAGAGTGCAGTGGGTGACTTGGAGTGATCACATTTACTCCGTGGGCAGCTCTACACCAGTATTCTAGGGGAGTATTCAGCAACACTAGTCGGTTTTTTTTTTTTTTAACTCTTTACATGACTTCTCATAGCCTTTCATTTAATTAAGATTTAGTACTAGCAGTTACAGCCTTCCAAATGTTAATATTGTGGAAGCAGAAGATTCTGCCATTTTTAACCTTTGGCATTATCATCAATACCACCACCAGTAAAAACCTTAGCTGGAAAAAAGGTGTTAGTGTCTCCCTAGGAAAGGGCCTACCATGAGGAACCTGGAGCCCCTAAGAGAGAGTTTTCATTCTGGTAGCAACAGTGCTATCTGATAGCACTCCAGAAAAGGAATTCCAGAGAAATGTAGAGGAAGAAAGTATGTTCTTACTGAGTCAAGGTGTTTTTAATTAGCACCAGGGCATGAGGAAAAGGCAAAGCCAGAGGGGACCTTCGGGTCTAAATGTCATGTAATCCTTCCTCCTATTTGCAAGGACAACATGAAAAGCATCTTGAATGGATAAAGATCTTTTCCTATCTGAAAGTTTTTCCAGAAAGGGCATTTCACAGTGTCCTATGGCAACTAAGATCAGTACAGCATTTTCAGAATATTTCTTTCTATATATAATCCATCTACTAAAAATTGCTTCTTAAATCATTCCATAAAATCATTAAGTCATTCAATAAATATTTACTTCGTTCCCAAGAATGGTCTCATTCTTTGTTTGAACAGCTTTATGTGGATATGATTCTGCTTTAATTTAGGGAATTTAAGATGAAGAGCACTCCTTCCATGATTCAGAAAAACAAGAGATTTTATTTTGGGGTGCAGAAGGGGGAACCCTGGAGACCATACACAGGCAGGTCAGGGAGCACATGGAGAGAGGGTGAGGGAATTGAGTCCAATGCCTATATCTGGTCCAGGGCATTATCCACACAGGTTTACTGGAGGGAGTTTTCACGGTGTTTTACGGCCAGTAGGCCCCAGTTCCAGGAGGTCACGAGTGGCTGAGATGGCATAGCTGAGGCAGGTCTGCACCAGCAGTGCAGCTTGGGTCAATCAAGCAGGCTGCAGGGAGTGTTCCAGAGGCACCTGGTCACCAGGAGAAGCTAGATAGGGCAGAAATCTGAATTGACCAACTGGAAACTGCAAACTAGCAAGGGTAGCAGAACCTTGCTTCCGGTATGAGAAAGCTCACTATAGTTAAAATGGATGCAGAACCAACATAGAGCTATATACAGTTCCACACATCAAAAACTCACCTACTTAAAATACACAAAGCAGTAGTTTTGATATATTTGCCTAGTTGGACAATCACTACCCAAACCTGTTTAGAACAATTCCCTCACTCCAAAAAGAAACCCTCTACCCACTATCCTCTGTTCTTCCCTCCTCTATCTCCTGACAACCATTGGTCCTCTGTCTCTATAGATTTATTTATGTATTACGAACCACACAGATATGGTCTTTCAGAACTTGACTTTTTTACATTTAGCATGATCCTTTCAAGGTTCATCCATGTTGTGATAAATGTCAGCACTTCATTAGTTTGATGGCTGAATAATATTCCATTATATGGATATACCACATTTGATGGACACTTGGCTTGTTTTCACTTTTTTTGGCTATTATAAAAATGTTGATATCATCACTCATATGCAAGCTTTTTGTGTATGTATATTTTCATTTCTCTTGGCTATATGCCTATGAGTGGAATGATGGATTATATGCTATGGTTAACATTTTGAGGGGTTGCCAAAGTAGTTTTCTTCCAAAGTAGCTTCACAATTTTACATTCCATTTAGCAGTGTCTTAATCATCCTCACCACACTTGCTATCATCTATCTTTTTTAATATAGCCATCCTAGTGAGTATGAAGTGACTTCTCACTATGGTTTTAATTTTTCTCAATAATTATGTTGACTGTCTTTCCATATATTTATAGCTATTTATAGAAATTCTGAGAACTGTCCAAATACTTTCTCCATCTATTAATTAGCTCATCTAATCATTTTTATATATGCTAGAAATGAACAAAATATCTGATACATTATTTAGAAATGCCTTCTCCACTCTGTTGCTTATATTTTTACCTTCATGAGGGTATAATTTTCAGCAGAAACATTTTTAATTTGGGTAAAGTAATTAATCTACATGTTATCTTTTGCATTTGTGCATTTAGCAATCACTGCCTAATCTGAAGTCATGCAGAGTTACTTCTCTGTTTTCTTCTGAGAGCTTTACAGTTTGAGCTCTTACATTTAAGTCTGATACACTTTCGGGTTATGTTTCTGCATATGGAAAGGGTTTAACTTCAGTCTTTAGTATTTTGACATCTAGCTGTCTCAGCATCATTTGTTGAACAGAATATTATTTTCTACCCCTACCCCGACTGAATTGTTTTAGTGTACTTGTAAAAAATTCAATTCACAGGGCCAGCATTGTGTCTCTGCCTGTAACACCAGCATTCCATACGGTCGCTGGTTTGAGATTCAGCTGCTCCACTTCTGATCCAGCTCCCTGCTGATGTGCCTGGGAAAGCAGTGGAAGATGGTCCAAGTGCTTGAGCCCCTGCATCTGGGAGACTTGGAAGAAGCTCCAGACTCCTGGCTTCAGCCTGGCACAGCCCTGGCCGCTGTTGTGATTTGGGGAGTGAAACAGTGGATGGAGACCCCCTCCCCTGTGTGTGTGTGTGTGTGTTTCTCCTCCTCTCTCTGTAACTTGTAAAAATAGATTTACATATTTATTTGAAACTCAAGAGAGGAGGAGAGGGAGAGAGGAGGAGAGAGATAAGTCTCCATCCACTGGTTCACTCTCCAATTAGTCATAACAGCCAGAGCTGCACCAATCCAAAGCCAGGAGCTAGGAGCTTCTTTGAGGTATTCCATAAGAATGCAGGGGCCCAAAGACTTGGGCCATCTTCTACTGCTTTTCCCAGGCCATAGCAGACAGCTGGATCGGAAATGGAGCAGCTGGGACTGGAACAGGCTCCCATATGGGATGCCGGCACTGCAGGCAGTGGCTTTACCAGCTACATCATAGCGCTGGCCCCTATAACTCTTTCAATAAATAAAATCTTTTAAAAAAACAAATCACCATAAATGTGTGAGTTTATTTCTAGACTCTTATTCTCATCCTACTGAGCAATATAATTATCTTTTTGCCAAGATGACACTGTCTTGGTTATTATAACGTGTAGTAAGTTTTGAAATTGGGAATATGTACTGCTAGCATTTTTTTTTTCTTTTTCAAAACAAACTTGACTATTCTGGGTTCCTTGAGATCCCAAATGGATTTTATAATCACTTTATCCTAATTCTACAAAAAAAAAATTTAGCTAGGAGTTTGACAGGAATTGTGCTGAACCGCTAGATCAGTTTGAGGGCTGCTGCTACTGTCATTTCAACAATATTAACTCTTCTGATCTAAGAACATGCAATGGTTTTGTCCATTCATTTAGATCTTCCTTAATTTGTTTCAATCAGGTTTTATACTTTTTAGTATACAACTTTGCATTTCTTTTTTTTGTCTTACTTTAATTGTCCTAAACATTTAAAGTTACTTATGATCTCATCTAGTAATCATTTAAATGCTCAGTTCTATGGATTTGCTGCCACTATGCCTACTCAGACATTTTGAACTTCTATGAATGAGAGTTCTTTAAGTACATAATTCTTCTATTGACTTTGATCTCTCACAGTACCCAGTTAAAGTGTAACACACACTGCAGAAAGCCAATTTGTAAGTTCTGAACAAATAAGTGTTAATGCTACTGTGGATTATGGTCTGTAGTTGGTGAACATGGGAATTAGGACAATATGCCAATGGCTACTGGTCACAGTCATCCCAGGAGTAGCTGATGAAGACTTAACATATGCAGTCCCTCACTTACAGATGACCTTTAGTTATATACCTAATTCTATAATTCATGCATTTATTTACTCCCACCAGAATCTCAAATGCCCAAGAAGGTTAAGTGCTTAGACATAAGGAAGTTCTGTTAGTCAACAATAGTGGCCAGCCAGCAAATTGTTTGCTGTAAGGGATTAGGTAGCAAATTGTAGGCTTGGCAGGCTATCTGGCCTCTGCTGTAACAACTCAACTCTGCCATCACAGCACAAAAGCCACTACAGAAAATAAACGAGTGTGGATGTGTTCCAATTCAACATTTTAAAATAAAAACGGACAGCAGATCACAGCTGACCAACATGCCGTAGAGACAACCCCTATCTGTTGAGATGTACCTAGCACATAATGCTGCCCTCTGAGACCTAGGGAACTAGACACCTTGGACAGAGGTGATATTTCAAAGGTAATTTTTTCCATTATTACAGCTAGAAGATCAGAAACACATCTCCTCCCAACAATTCAGCTTCCCAAGAGGAAGACAGAATCTGCCAACTCTCTACCTTTGGTTTGATTCCTTCCTGAGGTGGGAGAGACACAAGAAAGCAGAGTGGGGTTTATGCAGCCCGAGAGTGAGGAGATGCAGTAGCCCAAGCTTTCAGAATTACTCTACTCAAACTGCCACCACAAAGCTGCACAGACAGGGTGACTAAAACCATCCAAATTTACTTTCTCACAACTCTGGAGGCTAGAAGCCTAAGCCAGCTGTCACCAGTATTGGCTTTCGCCAAGATCTCTCTTCCTGGCTTGTAGACAGCTGATCTCTGTATATGTTTGTGTCCAAACATCCTCCATATATACACATTGGTTGTACTAGATTTGGGCCCATCCTAATGACGTCCTTTTAACTTAATGAGGGCCGTGGTTGTGGTGTAGTGGGTAAAGCTGCCGCCTGTGGTTTCGCATCCCTTTCTAGTCCCGGCTGCTCCACTTTCCATCCAGCTCTCTGCTCTGGCCTGGGAAAGTGATAGAAGACGGCCCAAGTCTTTGGGCCCATGCACCCATGTGGGAGACCCGGAAGAAGCTCCTGGCTCCTGGTTTTGGATCCACCCAGCTCCAGCTGTTGCAGCTATTTCAGGAGTGAACCAGCAGATGGAAGATATTCTCTCTGCCTCATTGTACCTGTGCCTTTCGAATAAATAAATATTTAACTTAATGACATTTTTAAAGTCCCTAATTCCAAGGATAGTCACATTCTAAGTACTGAGTATTAGGACTTCAACACATGAATTTGGACAAAGGTACACAATTCAGCCTATAACACTTTTTCTTAGAAAAAAGGAAGACAAATAAAAGACTGGCTTTGTATCGCTGTTTTAAAGTCTAATACAAATATTCTCTTTAAGACTTCATTGATGTTATTCATAATTTCTCCTCCTAAGCTTTCAGGATTATTTTTTAAAGATTTATTTATTTATTTAAAAGGCAGCATCACAGGGAGGCAGAGGCAGAGAGAGACAGACAGACAGACAGGAAGGGTGAGAGGGAGAGAGGGGAAGAGAAAGGAAAGGAGTTCTTCTATCCACTGGTTCACTCCCCAGATGGCCGCAAGGGCTGAAGCTGGGCCGACCTGAAGCCAGGAAACTCCTCTGGGTCTCCCAAGCAGGTGCAGGGGCCCAAGGACATGGGCCATCTTCTGGTGCTTTCCCAGGCCACAGCAGAGAGCTGCACTGGAAGTGGAGCAGCCAGGACCTGAACTGGTGCCCATATGGGATGCCGGCGCTGCAGGCAGTGGCTTTACCTGCTATGCCACAGTGCTGTCCCCTCAGAATATTTTTTTTTTACCTTTGGGGAGGCATTTACATGGTATAACCTATCCCACTATACCATCTTCCTACCTGACTATAATAATTCCCTACTCCAGAGCCTATTACTGTGCCCAGTAGTGTTCAATCAATTCTTATCCAGTAGCATCAGACATAAACAAGTAACCCAAGTTGCCCACTTCCCTTCCTGCCTATGTATGGATCTGGACTTCTTCCCACCCTAGTCTACTAAAGAGTGGATGCAACTGCCCAGATCTCACCTGACTCCTGTAGCCTACAAGGCATCAACAGAGCTTTCTAAAGATGTTCATAGGCTTAAAGCACAATGTAGTAAACATCCTTTCCCTCTTCCAACACTTAGATCTCAGGAGAACAGACAGAGCCACACAAGGAGAAGTTACTTAAGAGAGGACTTAAAGAAGTTCTTAGAATTAAACATAAATTTACTTTAATGTGAAAAACTTTGAAATCCATGCCTGGTTTTTTCCTAATATGCATTTATACTTGTTGAAAATCCCTGAATTCATGGATTTCAATATTTTTGCAACAAAATAAACTTTTATTTTAACTCCACTTCCATGAACTTCTTGAAGTACCCTTGAAAACACAAGGGACCAAAGAAATATTTGTCTGTTCTACTCCTCACAATAACATGAACAAAGAATTTTACCACACAAAAAAAATATGCTTGTATCATTGTTTTGATTCAAATGGTACCTCTGATGAAAATAAGACATCTGCAGTTGACAAATGCTGAATCTGAGCTTTAGAGTGTTTCAGTGATTTGCACAAGGTTATACCTCTAGGTTATACAACTAAGAAGATCCAATGCTCTATCTCAGACCCAGAGGTGATTGGCTCCTGTCAATGCCCAGATATTCCAAGCCACTGCCTTCCTATCTTGAATGAAAATAAAGGTATAGCCTTTCAGATGGAGAGAAGGGAAATGAGGCTGGAGGGTGAACTACGTGGAGGAGGAAAGAACCAATCTCATCCAGAAGAGGAGGAAGAAGACAAGGTGAGCAAACTGAGCTGGCATCAGGAAACAAGTCCGAAACATGTGGAGAAAAGCAAACTTCCTCTCACCCCACTTCTGCTGGTGTGACAGTCACAGACAGAAACCTGCAGTGCTAAAAGGATGAAGGAGAAGACACACAGAGGGCCTGGCTCCCTCAAGGCCAGTTTCCAAGAGGGAAGGTGGTGGAGGCTATCCCAAGATCTGGCTACTGTTTGGTCAGCCCCCTGACCACAGGGAGCCAGCTTGGTATTCCCAGTTGATTTTCTTGATATTCAGCCTGTGTATGTCAGGTCTAAGTAAGCCAGGTCTGCCTGCACCATGTTTATAGAAGAAATGGTCTGTGGGGGATAAACCTAAGGAAAAACTCTCACATCAAAATATTTTGTGTTGAAAAGAAATTGTACAATCCTTCTCCCCTGTCCTCCAGAAAAGGCTTTCTATTTTCTAAAGGGCACATTGCTTAAATTGTTCCAACCAAGGCTGTGCACAGCTCTTCAAAGAGCCTTCTACGGCTGCCCTTGGGAGACGGTGCCAAAACACATTAGATTTTGAAGCTCTAATTTGAAAAAATGTTTCTAATTCAGATCCCACCGTTTCCTTTAGTAAATTCCCTGGTACTATTTCTTGTTATACTTCCTCTTGGTGCTATATATAACCTGACCCTTCTCTGTACCCTTCAGATGGCAGTCAAGAGTTATTGCATCTCTCCAATTCATCACTTAACCAAGACATGGGAAGCATATTGAGTTATTTTAGCCACTTTCTACAGGCCTACGTCCTTAATATGATCTCTTCATCGTCCTCTGCACTATCCTGCTAAGGAGGATCTCCAAGTTGGGAGGAATTTTTTAGAAATCACTGTAGTCTAGCCACCCAATTAACACCTAAATCCTATCCCATCAGATCAATGGAAAACTCCCAAAGGACTATTCAGCCTCCAATACTCAGCTACTCAATTTCTTGCAAGTTAACCCTTTCATTAGCAGTGGAAATGCATTTTCTTGTATTTTTTTGTAGTTGTGGTAGGGAAAATAATCTGTGGCTTCCAGGCATTTTTCTGTGTGGTGAAGCTCAGGTAGAAACACACTTGTCACTTATCCAGCTTACAAGATATTGAAGACAGCTATTAAACTCATTGAACACCCTCAACACCAGCTAAGCTCAGAGAATAAGAGTGTGTACTAGTTTTAATTATGAAGTAAGCCATCTGTGTACCCACCTACTTACTCACCAACTTTCCCAGAAAACATCCAAGTTCTAGTTCCGGAAATAATTCCAGTCTTGTCAATGCCTTCTTGTTCTCCCAGTAGAGCTCTGAGTTTACATTTTTTTCCTATAGTCTACTTTAAATAGTTCCCTTAAGTTTCTACTAGGTGATTAGTAAAAAGAAAAATCTAATAGGTGAATATATACTAATACATGAATATAAGAATGGCTTAGCTTTTTCTGATAACACTAAATTCTATCAGAGGCCATTAAAATATTTAACATGAAAAGTACATGATGTTGCAAACATAAGGTGACCTAGTAATTTGAAAGCATTGAGAACTTGAGATCTGAAAAGTGGTTTTCACTCTATTAAAAGCAGAATACTGGCTGGCCAGCACTGTGGTGTAGTGGGCTAAGCCTACACCTGCAGTGCCAGAATCCCATATGGGAGCCAGTTCATATCCTGGCTGTTCCTGTTCTGATCCAGCTCTCTGCTGTGGCCTGGGAAAGTAGTGGAAGATGGCCCAAGTGTTAAGTCCCTTCACCCATGTGAGAGACCCAGAAGAAGCTTTTGGCTCTTGACTTCGGATCACCTTAGCTCCACCATCGAGGCCATCTGGGGATTAAACCAGCAGATGGAAAACTTCTCTCTCTGCCTCTCTCTGTAACTCTACCTCTCAAATAAGTAAATCATTAAAAAAAAAAAAAGAATAAGGGTTACCAGAAGTAGAGTATGGGTACAGGATTGCGGTTACATAGGAGGAATAACTTTTTTTTTTTTTTTTTTTTTGACAGGCAGAGTTAGACAGTGAGAGAGAGAGACAAAGAGAAAGGTCTTCCTTTTTCCATTGGTTCACCCCTCAAACGGCCACTACGGCTGGCGCGCTGGGGCTGGTGCACTGCGCCCATCCAAAGCCAGGGGCCAGGTGCGTCCTCCTGGGCTCCCATGCAGGTGCAGGGCCCAAGCACTTGGGCCATCCTCCACTGCACTCCCGGGCCACAGCAGAGAGCTGGCCTGGAAGAGGAGCAACTGGGACAGAATCAGCGCCCCGACCAGGACTAGAACCCAGGTTGCTGGCGCCACAGGCAGAGGATTAGCCAAGTGAGCCACGGCACTGGCCAGAAGAATAACTTCTAATGTTCTATAGCAGATGGGGCAACTGTGTTTCAAGAAAGTTAATAGAGAATTTTACATGTTCCCAACTCCAAGAGATGATAAATGTGTGAAGCGATGGATATGCCGATTATGCTGATCTGATCATTACACATTGTCTACGTATACATGTCACATTGTACCAAAAATGTGTACAATTATTGTGACTTAAGTATATATGTGTATGTATACTGTGTAAATCACAGTATGTGTGTGTGTGTGTGTAAAAGTTGTCTATCCTATGCCCAGTATAGGAGAATATTAGCAATATGTCTAGATTCTACAATCAACCTACATTTCAGTGTAGAAAGATCTGCGTGTGTTATTTGTTTGGGAAGATGACTCAACACGTCTGGTATAAGCTACAAATCAGTTCAGCTAAATTGCATTTGCATCTGGAAAGTAAGAGGCTTACTATAAGCATAGTCCCGTGAATACTCACATGTTTAAGTGAAAATAACTTTTGACTAATTCCTTGTATTCATTTCTAGAAATCCCTTCATCAGATGGATGGAAAGACCCATTAGCTCAGCTGCTTATCAGGAGACAATACTTAGATCTTCTGACAGGTAAGTCTGAGGTGTCCTAAGAAGAGAGGCCACTGTGCTTCCCTTTGCCAATGCTGTCATCACCTTTGCCAACCCAGCACTTAAAGCAAGCTAGTGTGTCTCCCTGGCCCCCTTGCTTTGATGCCACCCCTGTGAGTCTCTCTGCCTTTTTATTCTCTTCCCATAGTGGCATTTTCACTCTCCTGACCCTGCTGGATTAGTATTTGCCAAGCCAACTCCAACCTGCTGAAAGAAATCCAGCAGTTCCATTTGCTTCCAGAATAAAAACAAGCCTCACCTAGTAGTGCAGAGCCCTTGGGAGACATGTTAATCCTGCCTTTCTGGGCTAACCTCCCACAGTCTCTCCAGAAATCCTCTTTGTCAAAGCTACCCACTGTACACAGCTCTCATACACGCAAACATTTTCATGCCAGGTCTTGATGTCCTTTCTGCCTAAATGCCCTTTGCCACTTGTTTCCAAGTGCTCCCATTCTACCTGGTCTCCAGAGTCTAATATGAATGCTCCCATGAAGACTTCATTGACGTTGTTCAAAATTTTTCCTTCTAAACTCTCGGGGTATTTTTTTTCCTTCTGGGAGACATTTGCATGGTATAACCTACTCCATTTACCACCCTCCTGCCTGACTATAATAATTCCTACTCCAGAGTCTATTACCATGCCCCACAGTGTTCAATCAATTCTTATCCAGGAGCATCAAACATAAACAAGTAACCTGAGTTTATTCACAAACTCAAATTCCAGTGAAGAGGAAATTTAAAAAGAAAATAAAAGGCATATATATTCATACTGTATATATATATATATATATATATATATATACACTTACATCTTCATTTTAGCTTTTGAGAATGTTGACCTTGGGCACTTGATCCAAGGGATTTTTGTGGTTACATCACTGAGTCCTTTGTCATATACACATTTTTGCTATTAGATGAAAAGAAAAACGCTCATACTTGCTTTCATCGGGTTTTGGTGCTGATAAATCACTCTGGAAACTATTTCACATTTCTCACCACTTTCTATTCCACAAGTTCTATTGCATCCTTCTTAACATTTCTGTACTGTCCCCTCAAAGTCTTTGGAGTTGCAGCAAAATATCATTGTGCCTTATAATCAGTGAGAAAACTGGAACAATTCAATTTCCTACCAACATAACTCTGGGTAATCCTCCTTTGCTGCTAATTCTAAAAAGGATCGGAAAACACAAAGAAAACATCAAAGTGCTATTTCCTGAAATAATCCCATTCTCCCCAATGCCTTCAGAAGTGACAGCAGAAGTAGAAGAAACAAGATGCAGCTTCCAGAAGCTAATGATAGGGCTGCCGTCCAGGACTGTAATAATTGAGTTTTAATGTCCTGAGCTGTTGCTTGTCATAAATTCTCTATATGTAAAACCTGAGCTTCCACTAGGCAAGATTAATGGTTAGCAGTGTATATAATATTTATTAAACCCCTTTTTATGTTGCTTGGCAATCTGTGCTACCATCAAAGAAGTTGAAATAATTGACATTTAGCACATCAACCTGCTTTTGACTGAAAAGCATGACATTCATGTAGATAGTAAACATTTGGCAATTGCTGTAAATGTCTCCAAATTTAACGTCATGACCTTTTCTCAGGTAAATGTTTTTGGATAAAATGTAAATAATGATTCACTGTATGTCAAATACCACAGTATGTCAAATACTGTGCAATGTCAAGTTTACTGCCTTGTTACCCTCCAGAGGTTCATAGATCGGTTGACCTGTTGCATCTTTCAGTGAGTCTTATATTAAAACTCACTACTATTTATTATAATTCATTGGCTTCCCATACTTCCTCCTCACCCCCCACAATATGTCTGATTAAGAAGAAGTATGGTTTGGTTTCATTGCGCAATTAAATGAAACTTGGCATTTGAAAAAATCTATACTCAGGCATGAGAAAATGAATGCTATTTCAGAAGCCTCGCCAGCACAAGGATACATAACGTGCCTCAGAATCACTGCAAGTCATAGCTTCAAATCATCAAATAGAAAATGGAACCAACAAGTTCAAGGGGCACATCCTTCCACCCTTCAACGTTCTGGTTCCTCCCCAATCATGTAACAAACGCTAATGTTATCAAAGCACAATGTAACTGCATCTAATCATGCTGCTCTGTAAGAATTCATCCCCGTTAGTTGACATCAAAGGACTGCTCTAGTTAATAACCAGGAGGTGCTCTTCCAACTGCTCGGCTGCATTCAGTTTCAGTGAGAGGAGCTAGACGTGTTCCATGAAGCTCACTGAGTGCGCACCAAGTGCACACAGAACTTTTCCATGCACCTTCCATCCCTTTAATTTTACAAGGTATCCTAGACAGACTATTCTGCAATTGTTGAGGTGATTCAATGAGGATTATTTTAATAGCAATAGAAATAGATGCATCAGATGTGATAGGAATAAAAATAAATCCATTTAAAAAATGTCTGGACATTCAGATAAGAAAAACATTTGGGTCAAATTCCTAGAGAAGTTTCTGAAAGGGAACTCAGATTATCAATTAAAACAAAACAAAAACAAGGGGTAGGCATTGGGACACAGAGGGCTGAACTGCTGCTTGGAGAAGCCTGCATTCCATACTGGCCTTCCTCGTTCAAGCTCCAGATACTACGCTTCAGATTCAGCTTCCTGCTAATGCATGTGTGGAGGCATCACGTGGTTCAAGTGCTTGAACCCATGACACACATGTGACAGACCCAGGTGGAGTTTCAGGCTCCTGTTTTTGTTCTGGGGCTGTTGTGGATATTTAGGGAGTAGTCAGCAGATGCAAGATGAATCTCTCTCTATCCTTTTCAAACAGATGAAAATAATTAAATAAACATTAATTTAGAAAAACAGATGTGAAGATCCACTGTGTACATGTGTTCCCTTTGCACTTTGCGCATCCTGTTTACGATTGAATAGAATTTTGTTGAGTGTCTGCTGAAGAGTAAGGAACACTCCAGACACTGTGACTTCAGCTCTGAGGATGGACAGAAGGATTCAAATGCCTTCCCCCTTGCTCTTACACTTTGGGGAAATTCAGATGTGTACTTCTCACTGTTTCCACAACACCAACTCACAGTTAAAGCTATTGAGACCTTTCAGGCCACTTCTTCCAAGCTCAATTCAGACACAGAGAACTTCAGTCCCAGAATTTATACATGACTCGTTCAAAGTCACAACCTTTTAGGAGCAGAGCAAAATAAGAACTGAGTTTTCCTACTCCTAGGAGACTTGCGATTCTCTCATCTTACATCTAATCCATTCTCCAGTTCATCTAAAATTAAATTACCTACAAGCATCTCATATAAAAGTTTGAAAAAATTATCTGATTCTCATGAATTGCTACTACCTGAAAATACAACAAACTCTGCATGTACATTTTAATATCTCTCAGGAGTACTGTCAGATTGTGGTTTAAAATAGTGCTGATGAGAACACTCACATCAAATACCTATACAGTGACTAGTGCCTTCTGGATGTATTTCTAAGCTCTTTTTGTATTTTGACACATTTAATCCTCATAACATCCCTATGAGGTGGGTATTGTTAACATATCCACTTTATATGTGAAAAAACCAAGGCATAGAGAAGAAACATCAAGCTAATGAATTGATGCAGCCCTTAACAAGAATAAGCTAACAGTGTGTCGATGTGATAAAACTTCCCTTGTATGTTGTCAAGTGAAAACTATACATTTATGAATGTGCAAATATATATATACATACACATACATATATATATCTATATATACACACACATACATATGCATCTTGCTATTTTTTTTCTTTTGTTTTAATCACCAGAGAACATTGACAAAATACACTCTCCAGGGACTTAACCCTAACTTACCAAATGATGATGTCTCTGAAGGGGTCTATGCCCATGAATTTGCAAATAGAGGGTTCTGATGAGTATGATTAAGATTGCCTGACTGCATGCAACTGAACTCAACAAGGAAAGAGTGTTCTAGTCACAGTTTAGAATATATCGTATTAGGTTATAAAGTCCAATAGTCTGAAAATTCTGGAGGTATATTTGCATCTTTACAAAGGAAAAAATGTCTCAAATCATGAGCAAGAGTTTGCAGCCCTTTCTAACACTGGACATCTGTGAAATCTCTCATGTCACAACATGCCAGAAAAATGGGGTTTAGAATTTCAATTGTTAATCCCTGATTTAGACCACTGAACTGAAGTGCCCTTTAAGGCTAAACTAAATTTTAAATTCAATTCACTCGAAGGAGTTCATTGGTGACCTTTGAGAAATCAATTGCCTAGTATCCCAAGAAAAAAGATGATCTAAGTTCCCTACGAATTGATGACCTGAAAAGATATGTGCAATCCCTACCAAATATATTGGGAGAGCACTGCCATGTTTAAAGTCTAATGACAGCCTGTTATGTCCTAATGGAAAACTACGGTCCCCACAAAAACAGGGACTGAATGGGTAAACACAGAGTCAGCTCAGAACTGGCTACTAAGCAGAAAAGCATTTAGCAAATTTTTTATTTATTTAAAAGTATTTATTAGAATCAAAGGCCTCCAGCCAGAGTGGCATGAAGGGGGGCTTCCAAAAGAGGAAAACCCAGAGGGACTGGTGGCAGTGGGCTTTTAAAGTACAATTTCGAAGGGAAAAAAAAAAAAAAAACCTTGACAATCAGATTGGCATTCAGTTACCAGGTGGAGACAAAGAACCATGGAAAGACCTCATGTACAATTCTCCATCCTGTCTGGCCTGCTAAGAGTGGGACAGGTAACTTGTTTTCACAATAAGCTGTGAGCTCAGAAAGAGCTCCCCTGCCACTCTCATGGTAAATTTGGAGATTCTGAAGGAAAAAGGGCAGCCTGTGAAAAAAAATATTTTATACCCAAAATTCCACTGGGATCCCCTATCTATTAACCCACCTGATGCCTCACACTCCCACCTCCCGAAGATGGGAACCCTAACACCTGTTAGGGGAACTGGGCAATGATTGCTCTGGCTGCTTCATGCTGAAGAGCAGCATCTTTGGGCAGGGTGTCAAGACAGGGCTCACTTTGGCAATACCTTCTCATTGTTTGGACTACTGGAATAAAAATTTAAATCTCTATTAAAATTTTTATTTTAATAGTAGCAAATTGGGGCCAGCATTGTGGTTTAGCAGGTTAAGCTGTCAGCTGTGACACTGGCTAGTGTCCCAACTGCTCCACTCCCATTCCAGCTCCCTCCTAATGTGCCTGGGAAGGTAATGGAAGATGGTCAAAGTACTTGGGTTCCTGCCACCCACATGGGAGACCCAGATGAATCTCCTGGCTTCCACCTGGCTCAGCCCCAGCTGTTGCAGCCATTTGGGGAGTAAACCAAAGGATGCAAAATCTCTCTCTCTCTCTCTCTCTCTCTCTCTCTCTCTCTCCCGCTGTGTGTGTGTGCATGTGTGTGGTGTATAACTCTGGCCTTCAAATAAATATTTTCTTTTAAAAACAAAAAAGTAGCTAAAAAAGAGCTTTCAGAATATCAGAATATAGATATGGAAAATAGACATCACCACCATCAATTTTCCTAACTGCCCGGTGAATACATCCCCACTTTCTCTCTCATGAACCCAAATTTCAAGGCTCCCTGGAGCTGAATTTTGTTTCCCTTCCTGTCAATACCAAAAGACCTCTGTATGTGACATACAACCTCCTTTTCTGGAGGCCCTGACATCCTGAGCAAACCTACACCATGGAAGCCCAAACAAGGCTTTTGGTCAAAGAGACAGAGGCAGTCCTTCCTGATAACTCTGGGATTGACTGCAATTGCATGTTCCTAATTTTAGTGGCATTTATTAAATTAACAATGCAATCACTGAGGTAAACAACTAGGTGCAGAGTTTGATCAAAATAATGAGAAGACCTTTGTTTTGTGAGATTAGTGCTATCTTAGGGGAAAATCAGGACAGGTCCAGAAGATGTAGGCTGACAGGTTAAGATGACCCAAGTTTCACCTCTTTTCAAGGACTGTGTTACAGAACAACCCTCAAATTAGTTGGAGGAGTTGCTATAGAACCCCAGTCCTCTCATCCAATGTGCAGAAAGCCAACCACTGACACTGGGGTGGTAAAGAAAGTAGATAGATATTTATTTGCAAAGCTCAGAGCAAGAAGCCAGACAACTGTTGCTTAATTCCCAGGCTCCCCAAGGGGTAGGGGTGAAGGTTCTTAAAGACTGAAAATGGGACTGAGAGGTACATGTTCAGCACATGTCCAAGTCTCTGGTTGGTCAGTGGTGCTCATGGCCTTCCTGTGATTGGTCAATGATGCTGTGGCCTTTGGGGAATTTTTATGATAGCCATGTGGACTTCAATCAATCTAGGGGCTACTTTCAGATGGTGGCTACTTTCTGTCCTGGACCTGGAATTCCCCTAAATGAAACCCCTCCTACCAGCCATCAAGGTGTTAAATTACCGGAGAAGTGAACGATTTCATGAGTCTGGCGACTAGAAACTTGTAGCTATCAAAAGGTAGGGGAAGGCGACTTTAAGCTAAGGGAGGGAGGCTAGGAAACTAAGGCCTGCTGCCAGTACCTAGCATCTTCATTCAAGGCACTGGGAATGAGCTTCCAGTGTTTGTCAGTTACCTCCTGACTCAATAAACAAGAACCAAAGCCCCAGCTTGGCCTGCCTATCCAGCAAAGCAAACACTGTTTCTCAGGACAGCATTATATAAATAAGTTATGGACAATATATTGCCAGCTTCCACCACCTAATAACATCATGTATTTTTTATGTATTGTTGGGATTTGCAAGTTGGAGGCATATCCATTGAGATGGATAATGGTTGTGCTCTTTTATTTTATGCACTTAGCTTTCTTATTGAGAACTGCATTAATCTTGTGTTTTATAATGGTGAGTGCCAAGAGGTGTCTATTCCTCTCTGCTAAAAAAAAAAAATCCTGTTTTGGTTTCTGATGTGCTTGCTAATTCTGCTTATCCCCTGCTTTAGACATTTTTATTAGTATAATTGCTTTTGGAAGCATAAACCAAACTCTAGAATATAAGAAAACAGAAGTTCCTATGAAGCAAATTTATGATCCAATATGAAGAATTCTTATACTTCAAAATGCAGTCCCCAATGTCAGAAGGATTTGATGTCAGAATGTTTTTAAATCATTTTCCAGAGGAGATCTAATACAAGTGCCTGGAGACACAAAGGTTCTTACAAATGGAGTTAAATTTCAGATTAATTTGCATTGGTATCAAGCAGTATTAGGTGATTTAACCATCATTAGTTTCAAATTGTTATACAGATTAAATAGCTATTTTATTCTAAATGCAAACACAATAGCAAAACACAGAACTATTATTTAATTGTTTTAAATAGACTGTAATTTTGAATATTTCTAGTATGACAGTTTTTTCTTCCAACTCCTTGATAATAAGTGATGCTGCAAATCTGGGAACAAGAGCCAGTCAGTGCAAACACATCATTAGCCCATTGAAAAGAGCGCTTAAGCAGACATGGGGTTTTTGCCACTATAAATCTATGTTGACATTCTAATAGTTCTCTCCTCCCTTACCTAACATCAGAGACAGAAGGGACCTTAAAAGATAATCTTGTCTAGCACCTTTATTTTACATCGGACAATCTGAGTGAGTAAGTGGATTATCACATTGCCACTTAGAGGAAAAGATTAAGTCAGAAGGCAGAGCTTTTGTCTTCTACTGCAATGTTCTTTCCACCAGAAAATAACATATCTGCAAGGGGTCTTCAAACAGTTTATGGAAAATGCATGTTACAAAAAAGCTGTGCGTGGATTTCAACTTTTTAACACCAAACCCAATTAGCTTTTTTTTTTTTCTTTTTTTTTTTTTTTTTTTTTTTTTGACAGGCAGAGTGGATAGAGACAGAGAGAAAGGTCTTTCTTTGCCGTTGGTTCACCCTCCAATGGCCGCTGCAGCTGGCGCGCTGCGGCCGGTGCACCGCACTGATCCGAAGGTAGGAGCCAGGTGCTTCTCCTGGTCTCCCATGGAATGCAGGGCCCAAGCACTTGGGCCATCCTCCACTGCACTCCCGGGCCATAGCAGAGAGCTGGCCTGGAAGAGGGGCAACCAGGACAGAATCCGGCGCCCCGACTACCAATTAGCTTTTAATTACATTTTTGCTTTTTTTTTTTAAAGTATTACAATTTTTTTAATGTGAAAGGCAGAGGGACCAGAGCTGTGGTGTACCAGGTAAAGCTGCTGCCAGCATTGCCAGCATCCCATATGGGTGCCAGTTCGAGCCCTGGCTGCTCCACTTCCCTTCCAGCTCTCTGCTATGGCCTGGGAAAGCAGTAGAAGATGGCCCAAGTCCTTGGGGCCCTGCACCTGCATGGGAGACCTGGAAGAAGCTCCTGGCTCCTGGATTCAGATTGGCACAGCTCCAGCCATTGCAGCCATCTGGGGAGTGAACCAGCAGATGAAGTCCTCTCTCTCTCTTTCTCTCTCTCTCTGCTTCTCCTTCTCTCTGTGTGTAACTCTGCCTTTCAAATAAATAAAAGAAAGGCAGAGTTACAGAGAGAAAGAGAATCCTCCACCTGCTGGCTAACACCCCAAATGGCCACAATAGTCAGGGCCAAGCCAAGTCAAATTTAGGAGCCCCAAGTTTCCTCCAGGTCTCCTACATGGATGCAGGGGCCCAAGCACTTGGGCCATCTTCCACTATTTTCCCAAATGCATCAGCAGGGAGCAGGACTGGAAATGGAACAGCCTGGTCACCAACCTGCACCAACGTGGGATGCTGGCATCCCAGGCAGAGGCTTAACCTGCTACAACACAACACCTAGCCCAAATTTCATATTTTCATGAAATGTTTGAAGTACCTCATATAACTATGTATACTATATCATACTTGATAATGATAATACAGAGTGTTACTTGTTAATGTATTTAATGTGCTATATTTTTCATCTTTTTTGTTAGATTTATTTTTTATTTATCTGAAAGGCAGAGTTTCAGAAAGAGAGGAAGAGACAGAGACAGAGATTTTCCATCTGCTGGTTCACTCCCCAAATGACACAACAGCTGGGGCTGTGCCAGGAGTTTCCTGCAAGTCTCCTACATGGGTTCAGAGGCCCCAAGCACTTGGGCCATCCCCCTCGGCTTTCCCAGGTATAAGCAGGGAGCTGGGTCAGAAGTGGAGCAGTCAGGTCTTGAACCAGCACCCATATGGCATGGCAGCACCACAGGTGGCAGCTTCATCTGCCACACCACAACATCGGCACCACAACATCGGCACCTCGTAGCTCTTTAAACACACTTTCTTTTAGGGTACAGTCCTCACATATTAAAATTAAAAAAAAAAAAAACCAGACAGGTTTTTCACACAGTGATTAAGAAGTTACATGGAACACTGCATCCCTTAGGGTGCTTGGGCTCCAGTCCTGGTTCCACCGCTGATTTCAACTTCCTGCTAATGGATACCCTGAGAGGTAGCACTAATGGCTCAAGTAGTTGTGTCCCTGCCATCCACATGTAGACTCTGAGTTCCCAGCTCCTAGCTTCTGCTAGGCAGAAGCTTCTGCAGATATTTGGGCAGTGAAACGGAAGATAAAAGATCTATTTGTTGGCCAACAGATACATGAAAATATGTTCAGGATCACTATCAACCAGGGAAATACAAATCAAAACCACAATGAGGTTTCACCTCATGCCAGTTACAATGGCTCACATACAGAAATCTACCAACAAAGGCCGGCGCCGTGGCTTAACAGGCTAATCCTCCGCCTTGCGGCGCCGGCACACCGGGTTCTAGTCCCGGTAGGGGCGCTGGATTCTATCCCGGTTGCCCCTCTTCCAGGCCAGCTCTCTGCTATGGCCCGGGAAGGCAGTGGAGGATGGCCCAAATCCTTGGGCCCTGCACCCGCTTGGGAGACCAGGAGAAGCACCTGGCTCCTGGCTTCGGACCAGCGAGATGTGCTGGCCGCAGTGGCCATTGGAGGGTGAACCAACTGCAAAAAGGAAGACCTTTCTCTCTGTCTCTCTCTCTCACTATCCACTCTGCCTGTCAAAAAAAAAAAAAAAAAAGAAATCTACCAACAACAGATGCTGGTGAGGATGTGGGGAAAAAGGGACACTAACCCACTGTTGGTGGGAATGCAAACTGGTTAAGCCACTACGGAAGTCAGTCTGGAGATTCCTCAGAAACCTGAATATAACCCTACCATACAACCCAGCCATCCCACTCCTTGGAATTTACCCAAAGGAAATTAAATTGGCAAACAAAAAAGCGGTCTGCACCTTAATGTTTCATGCAGCTCAATTCACAAGAGCTAAGACATGGAATCAACTTAAATTTCCATCAACAGTAGACTGGATAAAGAAATTATGGGACATGCACTCTATAGAATACTATACAGCAGTTAAAAAAAAAAAACAAAAAACAAAAAAAACAATGAAATCCGGTCATTTGCAACAAAATGGAGGAATCTAGAACACATCATGCTGAGTGAAATAAGCCAGTCCCAAAGGGACAAATATCATTTGTTTTCCCTGATCAGTGACAACTAACCCAGCACCAAAAAGGAAACCTGTTGAAGTGAAATGTACACTATGAGAAACAGTGACTTGATCAGCCCTTGTCCTGACTGTTGATGAACAACTTAATACTTTATCCCTTTTAGTATTTTTTTTGTCCTACTTAATACTATTGGTTGAACTCTTTAATTAACACACAATTATTCTTAGGTGTTTAAATTTAACTGAAAAGTGATCCCTGTAAAATATAAGAGTGGGAATGAGAGGGAGGAGATGTACAGTTTGGGACATGCTCAATCGGACTTGCCCCAAATAGTAGAGTTAGAAACATGCCAGGGAATTCCAATTCAATCCCATCAAGGTGGCATGTACCGATGCCATCTCACTAGTCAAAGTGATCAGTTTCAGTTCTAAATAAGATAGGAGTTGGCGAACTCAAAAGGCTTCCATAGCCTTGGCAACTCATGACAAGAGCCTAGGGTGATTACTGACGCCACAAACAAGAGTGTCAATTGTTAAGTCAACAATGGGAGTCACTGTGAACTTACTCCCCATGTAGGATCACTGTCTTTAATGTGTTGTACAATGTAAATTAATCCTATAACTAGTACTCAAACAGTACTTTACATTTTGTATTTCTGTGTGGGTACAAACTGTTGAAATCTTTACTTAATATATACTAAATTGATCTTCTGTATATAAAGAGAATTGAAAATAAATCTTGATGTGAATGGAAGGGGAGAGGGATCAGGAGAGCGGAGGGTTGTGGGTGGGAGGGAAGTTATGGGGGAAAAAGCCACTGTAATCCATAAACTGTACTTTGGAAATTTATATTTATTAAATAAAAGTCTAAAAAAATCTATTTGTTGTCTCTCTTTCTTCCTCCCTCCTTCCCTCTCTGCTTTTCAAACAAATAAAAAAATTTTCCAAAGACAAATTTTAGCCACCGCTGTAGTGCAGCAGGTTAAGCCACTGTCTGCAAAGCTGACATTCCATATAAGCCCAGGTCAACTCCTGGCTGCTCCCTTCTGATCCTGTCCCCTGCTAATGTGCCTGGAAAAGCAGCAGAAGATGACGCAAGTACTTGGGTCTCTGCTACCCATGTGGGAGACAAGGATAGAGTTCCTGGCTCCTGGCTTCAGCTCAGCCCTGCCTCCTGCAATTGTGGATATTCAGGGAATGAACCAGTGGATAGAAGACGACCTCTCTCTCTGTAACTCTGCCTTTCAAATAAATAAATCTAAAAAAAAAAAACTTTACTGTAAATTGGGATTGATTTAATCTCATGTTGTTTAATTCATCACAACCCGTAAGTATACAAAATCCACTCCCACTGTTGCCTGTATGAGACCACTGACCAGGAAACAAGGTGACAAGTGATTAAAAGACTAAAAAGGTGGAAGATCAGTGACGGCTCCTGCCCTCCAGTTGGGCATGTCCCATTCCACCTTAGGTATGATCAAAGCCAAAGATGTTGAAGCATCTGCCTCACTAAAGGTGAGGCCTTGAGATCTCTGGGATGTGATTTGTCCCCCAAGGCTTCATGGGTTGGGCAGTGTGGTCCCCAGTGTGATGATGTGAGGGTGTGGCAAGACCTCTAGGGCAGGGAGCCTCATGAGAAGCAATTATGTCATTAGGGACACTGGCATCAGAAGGGATTGGCACTGTTCGTGGGGGACCCCAGGGTGGTTTTCACAGCAGGGCTATTATATGAAAGAGTGAGCCTGGCTTCCAGTTCTGCAATCAGACCTCTCCCTGTCACCTATGGTCCCCGCACTGTAACACCATCCACCACCAAGTCCTCATCAGAGGCAGGCTGATGCTGGCCCCATGCCCCTGACTCTCCAGAACCATGAGCTAAATTAAGTCTGTTTCCTTTATACTTACCCAGTCTCAGACATTTTATCATACTAACAGAAAACAAGCCCATATCTGATATGGAGACACTTCTACTGGTCCAGATTGAAGACCAGATGCAGAAGAGTGCCAGCACCGTGATGTCTGCAATGTTGGAAAAGAGCTGAACACAGCTACAATGGCAAATACACTACAAGCTCTGGGTGGTTTAAACAACTCAAGAACGGCTGTTCATGACACAGCATGAGAGTGAGTGGTCAGTCTGCCAGTGTGGACGAGAAGGCAGCTTAAGAATGTCTGGACTGGGGCCGGCGCTGTGGTGCAGCAGGTTAACGCCCTGGCCTGAAGCGCCGGCATCTCATATGGGTGCCGGTTCGAGACCCGGCTGCTCCACTTCCGATCCAGCTCTCTGCTATGGCCTGGGAAAGCAGTGGAAGATGGCCCAAGGCCTTGGGCCCCTGCATCTGCATGGGAGACCTGAAAGAAGCTCCTGCCTCCTACTTCGGATCGGCGCAGCTCTGGCTGCTGCAGCCAACTGGGGAGTGAACCATCAGATGGAAGACCTCTCTCTCTCTCTGCCTCTCCTCTCTCTGTGTAACTCTTTCAAATAAATCTAAAAAAAAAAAAAAAAGAATGTTTGGAAACTCAAGGTAAGTTGACTGTGGAAGAAAATCACTAGCCAGAGAAAATCTTCAATATGGATGGAAACTCTCTATTCTGGAAACAAATGCTTGAAAGGATGCTCATCCATAAGGAGGCCAAGTCATTGCCAGGCTTGAAAGCATTTTAGGAAAACAGGCTTGGGGCCCTTGTTGCAGGATACAGAAGGAAACCCTGTGGCCTGGCACAGTGAGAACCCCAGGGCCTTCTAAGGACGTCAATAACCACACACTGCCTATGCACTACAGGAGCAGTAAGAAGTCATGAGCGACCCAGCTCCTCCTCCAAGATGCCCTCCTGAATTGCTAAGCCAGCAAAAAAAAGAGAAGCACTGTTCAGAGAATAACATAAATTTCAAGATTTTGCTTATCTAGGTTTGTGTAAATATACCCTATGAGGTTTGTACAACAATTAAATCGCCTAATGACATGTTTCTCAGAACATATACCTGTCCCTAGTGACGCATGACCACAGTAGCCTAACAAATCTGACTCAAAATAGCATAGTCAGCGACTAAAAACCAACTTGGTTTCACTGATCACGAGGTCAAGTAGGGGTCCAAGCACAACTCATTAAAAGCCTCACTGAAAGCAGATTTAGGACCAGATAACTCCATGGAATTTGAAAGCTCTTATTCCAATAGCCTCAATCAATGGCTTTCAACTTCTTATGTAAAGGAATTTCCAGATATGTAAGTGCTGACTTAACTGCACAAAGGGAAACCTGATAAATCCTTAATGAATACAACCCTTATTAGAATTCTACCATTCCAAGGAAAACTCTTCTTGTAACTTAAAGCAGTGGCATATGTATTGTATTTCCCATAAACATCCACTGCAAAGACACCAAGTTGGTAGTTCATCACGTGAGTGGCAGCAGAAATACATATTTAATGGTTTAATTTTAATAAGCCAGATACTTAGAGTTTCTTGGTTTCTCCTTCCTCTGTATTCCCTGGCAATAACAATATGGAGTATACTTATGAAGGTACAGGCAAGTTTACTTAATAGCATAAATTAAAACATTAAATAAGAATAGACAATGAAAAACAACATATAAACAAAAGTGTTCTTATTCATTTTGTAATCTCTGCCTTGTTACCTCTATCATTATCCATGTATGCCATGTTTTAAGTCACAATGACAAATGTCACCACAATCACATAGTATGTGAAGAGAATCACTTCAGTTGTAAAGGGAAGGATAGGAAATCTAAAACAGATCAGCAAATGCTCAACTGCAAATATTTTGAAGTCCTACTTCTGAAATATTAGTTCAAAATACCAAAGAATGGCTTCATTATCTGATGCCATTGCTTTAAGTAAACTTCCCATGATTTTACTTCCAATTCTAAAGTATTGATAATGAGATGACTCATAGAGTGATGACAGTAACCTTTTACCTTTGTTATATCTTGAAAGGTCACTTGGTTTTATGGACTTTTATAGGCACTCGTTTCAAGTAATTGTGTACTATATTTCAGTGAAATCAGATGTATAATGTCAGAAGGGAAAAAGATGCCCCAGACTAATTTTGTCCTACATCTTCCAGATTGAAGGTCACGATGATGCGTTTTTCACATTAACTTAGTATGCTAAAAGAATTACATCTTGAATACATCTAGGATGACAGAAATGGTGTAATAAATCTCAAGTGAGAAGCCATCACGTTTGCCCCGGCACACCATGTGTTTTCTTCCACAATATTGCTCTGTAATTGTCTATTTACTGGTCTACACCCTCCTCTCCATGACGAGCTCCTAGAGGTGGTGACTGTGTCTTGCTCCTTACTGAGCCTCCTGTTCCTCTCTGCCAATCTCAATGCTGACACAGTGCCGCACACACAGAAGGTATGTGACAGCCTTTGTGGAGTGGAGTAAAAGGCAATGGTGTCAAAGAGGAAGAAAGAGAAGAAGAAAGAACAGAGAAAGGAATCCTTCTGCATTCTCTTGATAAATTAAGAAACTCCATACTTGTAGTGCCATCAATGGCATCGCATATGTATGGAGTAAACATCCAATTCGAGATGAAGATATTCACAAATATAACAATGATATCAAAAAGACATTGCGCAATATTCTGTTGCTATGAAATTGAGAGGAAAAATCCTTTGGTCACAATAGATTTAGAGTTCCATTCAATTAGATTAATCAAGCATGAGATCATACTCAATGTTGTTTTTTAATAATAATTTTAAAACACTCAAGTAGTGCTTATTGTCTGGCACGGGACTGATATTATGCTAGCCACTGAAAGAAAAACAGAAGAAGTTGTGTAATCATCCATTCATTCAGCATTTATTGAGTGTTTAGTAATTTGCCAGATGTGCTGAACACTTTCCCTGCCCTTGAGATAATTGTATTGTTCCTGGGCAGCCAGAGCATGCAAGTATAAAACAGAACAGTACGGGAGCACTGAGATAAACACCAGCATTTCCTATGAAGGTAGCCCTGCCCCATACTTGGTGACTGCTTATTACACGTCAGGCGAGGTGCTAAGTGTTTTACACGCACAGTGTCGCTTACTGCTCACTATATATTCACCGTCATCGAAATCCCCATTGTATAGCCAAGGAAAGCACAGCTCAAAGAAGCCAACAGACTTGCCTGACTTCATTCATTCAAGCTGCTGTAACAAAACACCTAGACTGGGGGGCTTATAAACAACAGGACTTCGTTTCTAACAGTTCTGGAGACTGGAAAGGACAACATCAAGGTGCCAACAGATTTGATGCAGAGCCATGGCTTACCTTCAGCTTTCTCTTCATTCTCATGTCACACAGTGCAAAGGGACAGGGGTCACTTTGGGGTCTCCTTCATAAGGGAACCAATCTTATTCATGAGGATGGAATCCTCATGAGCTAATCACCTCCCAAAGGCCCTTCTCCTAATGACATCACCTTGAAGTTGGAAGATTTCAACACATGAAAGAGGTGGGAGAGGGACATAAACAATCAGACCATAGCATTTCTAAAGTTACCAGCTAATAACATGAGTCAATGAATGGTCTTTCCAGCTCTGACATTCACACCCTTAAGCATGATGTTCTGCTGCTTCTGCCTAAATTTGAAAGTACAGAAAATATAACAAGGAACAAAGAATCTATACTGGCTAAAATTATGAGAAAAATTTCACAGGAGAAATCACACTTGAAATACAGGTTTTAAAGTATTGACATGATTTATATGATTTGAATAGAGGGAAGACAGAATTGATTCTATCAAGGTGGAGGCAGAGAACAGTAACTCCAACACTGTCAATGCAAATTCCCACAAAATGATTAATTCTGCCTAGAAACAGATAATGTAATAGAACTGAAGCTTTTGGCCAATAAATCAACTAAGACCAATGGATACGCCCAGAATGGCAACCTAGAGCTCATGAACAACCATATGACACACCTGCTACCTCCAGCTCCATCCCAATTTTCTTTGATATCATGTTCTATTCCTTAAACTTCTGAATCTGTTTTCTTCTCTCCACCTCTACCACTCAGATTAGCTCTGAGTCTCACAATTCTGCCTAGGATATGTGCTCCAACATTAACTTGCTTTGTGACCCATGAAAATATCTAAATCTCTTTCTATTCCTCACTTTTCCTGTTAGTAAAGTGGTCATAATAAAACTAGGCTAGGGTGTGCAGAAAATGAGACAACATATGTATATACCTTAGTGCCTGGTAAATAACATGACCCAGTAGGGGAAGAAAGACTTTTTCCTCTCCCCTCCAAGGTTCAATTGCTAGGGTCCTGCCAACTGAACTTCCAAACAAAAGATTAACAGAACAAAAAATACACTGAATTCCATGCATATTTTAGAGCTTTTCCCGTGGGACTGACTGACTCAACATAATCCTTACGCCACAGTGGCATATCTAATACGTTCATGAAGAAAACTGAGAAGGAACAATTGGGATCAATTCGATGGAACCTACATGAGGCTGCCTCAGAGATCAAGGGAGACAGAGGCAAAGAAGAGAGTGACCCACTGCATGGGTAAATAGGGTCTATAAGGAGGACACCATCAGGCATGTGTGCCATCACAGGAGTGGAAACCCAACTCCAACAGCCTGAGAAAAGAAGGGCAGGTGAGAAAACGAAGCAGGAATTACAGGATCTGGGCTCTGTTTTGTGCAGTCTGTTATTGGGGCATTTTCCAGGATATGAAAGACACAGGGACCCCTACTCCCCTACTCTCACCCATGCACCTGCTCGCAGACGAGAGATGAGCTTTCTTTAAAAGAAGGGCTCCCCTCACTAGTGCTGTCAGTCTCATCTGCTCATCAGAGTCTTCACAATGCTTTAAGAAACAATGATGGAGCCGGCGCTGTGGCACAGCGGGTAAAGCCGACCTCTGCAGTGCCAGCATCTCATATGGATGCTGGTTCAAGTCCCAAATGCTCCACCTCCAATCCAGCTTTCTGCTAACGTTCTGGGAAAGCAGTGGAAGACAGCCCAAGTCCTTGGACCCCTGTACCCACGTGGGAGACCCGGAGGAAGTTCCTGGCTAGGATGGGCACAGCTCCAGCCCTGTGGCCATCTAAGGAGTGAACCAGTAGATGGAAGACAACCTCCCTCTCACTCCACCTCCGCCTCCGCCTCCCCCTCTCCTCCTCCGGCTCTGTCTCCACCTCTGTCTCTCTGCAACTCTGCCTTACAAACAAATAAATAAATCTTTTTTAAAAAAAAATTATGTACAGACCAAACACCAGAAATTCTGAGCTAACTGGTTATGAGATCTGCCTAACATCTATTTTTTTTTAAAACTTCAAAACTGATTCAGATTTACAGCCTGGTCTAAGAACCCCCACTAATGGTTCCAGGGAAGAACCAAGCACAGACCTCCTGGCTACCTCTCAAAAGAAAACTCACAGGGCCAGCACCACGGCTCACTAGGCTAATCCTCCACCTGCAGCGCCGGCACCCCGGATTCTAGTCCCGGTTGGGGCGCTGGATTCTGTCCCAGTTGCTCCTCTTCCAGTCCAGCTTTCTGCTGTGGCCGGGGAAGGCAGTGGAGGATGGCACAGGTCCTTGGGCCCTGCACCCGCATGGGAGACCAGGAAGAAGCACCTGGCTCTTGGCTTCAGATCAGCACAGTGCCGGCCGTAGCGACCATTTGCGGGGTGAACCAACGGAAGGAAGACCTTTCTCTCTCTTTCTAACTCTGCCTGTCCAAAAAAAAAAAAAAAAAAAAAATTAAAAAACCTCACGGATTCCTATTGCATGTGTAGAGGAGAGAAAACCCTTGTAACAAGGAGCCACTCATTAGAGAAAAGCAAACAGACCTTAATTAACTCACATATCTTGTCTGTATAGGGAATGAGCAACTCAAAGAAAGGACTTCGAACTCTGGTCTATGAAGCATTTTCAACACGCAACAAATCTGTAAGAGAAACCGCAGGACAACGTGGTTTTAGGCTTCCAAGGACTGCAAACGACCTGAAGGTAAATGCACAAGAAACCGGTAGTAGACAAAGTCAGTGAAGTGCTACATGGAGCCCTCTGGCGCCATCTCCAAGCTCACAGGATCTAAAGTTGTCTCCGGTGATTATCTCTTGCCCTTCCTCGAGGAGTGGGGAGGGCTGACAACAGTGAGAATGTACGTGCTAGGCAAATAGGGGCAGGGGTGGGGGGCTTTCCTGCTATCTGCTCTCGGCCTGAAACAATCCTATGCCCAACGGGCTTATGAGGGTGCTTCAAAATATGGAAAGAAACAGTACTGAAAGATATGTGCATTTTCAAGACCCTCCTATTTTGTGGTGACGTTCTCTGGTTCTCGTCACACAACAGGAACTGTTAGTAACAATAACCAACGTGTTCTATGTCCCTTCCTCGCACAATGCCCAGGAATGAATGCATCCCATTTTATCCACGCAAGCAGCCTGTAATCTAAGTATTGCAATCATCCGCTCTCATGGCTACGCAGAGGCTCAGGAAGGTTGGCATTCCAGTCAAGTCGAGCCAGCTGCTAGGAGCAGAGCCACAGTTCCTGAGAACGCAAGGTGTCGACCCCAGGTGAATGTGGAGCTGTTTCCTCCCGGCTTTGAATTACCCATCCCACCACAGCTGGCACGCGAAAACAGCCAAGTAACTAATACCTATGGTTACACAAACAAATGAAAAAAGCCACAAGTGAACATTTCAGACTACGAACACACAATTACACTGTCATCGCTGCTAGAATGTTCCGGAGCTGCGTGTCACTCATTTCCAAAGTCACTACTGATGTGGGCAACGCATATATTAAGTTCCAATCCACATATTAAGTTCCTGACTCCCGTAGCCACAGAACTGTTAACAGGAGGCCAGTGTTGGGTAGGAGCAGAATTTATTTAGCAGTGAGGAATAAACACACGCGGCTCGCAGGGTGGGCCACCCCCACACAGAGACGCACCCTTCCTGAGCGGACCAAAGCGCTGCCCCTCAATGAGAGAGAAGAGAGAAAAAAGACGGAAAACAATACCTCCAGGCGGGAGCAGGAGCGGGAGCGCCTTCCTGTGAAGGCCTGCGGCGGTGGCCAGAGTCCTCGCCCGCCCTCCGCCTCGTTTTGCACGGGAGCCCGTGGCGCCCACCACGTAGACAACCAGGATGCAGCGCGCGCTCCGATGCGCCCTGGTGCCTGATGGGACTGTTGCATTCTGGGAAGGTGGGCGTGTCGAGTGCGCAGTGACAGAGACAGTGTTATTTTGCAGGGATACCAGAGTTTCAGCTCACCTAAGCTTAACTGGTCACGCGTGTCATCATTACATCATTTAGTCGGCTGACTGTGCGCTGCGAACTTTAATTAGCAGATGCAGCATAATCCAGATTAGACAGGTGATTTATTTTTCTTAAACTCACTCTGAACCTGAATGGCACTTCTCTGTCACCTTCCTATGGGATGCAAAACAAAAAGAAGACAATGACATAAGCCTCAGTAATGATTTAGGAGAGCAATTACAAGTTTAAAATGTTCTCCTACATTAGTTGCATGGAAGCGAGCTAAATTTGTACCTAAGTCAAAGTTTGTAAATTTTTCAAGACTTGAACAAAATATCCCCAGCTGAACTGGAACTCCTGTAACTAAAATCCATTGCGTTGTGCACACTCACTCACACGTGCATGTACATACATACACATACACACACACACAAACCATGCCTGTCCTCAGGAAGTGGCATAAGTATGTTAGCACCTGTGTGCATCTGTGCGCCATGTTCTCACGTGCACCTGAATCTGGGAAAGCTTAGCCCAATCTCAGCATCTGCAGATCCACAACACTAAGAGACCAAAATAAACAATGCTTTTTTTTTTTCTTAATTTCTAAGTGTCAGGAAGATGAATATTGTGGATTTTCCTGGCCAGACGGTAGCAACATGAAGGTAAATTAAATATTGCACCTCATTTACTTAGCAATGTTGTTCGTCAGTTCCTGTAGAGTGCTTTTGGCCTCTCGGAATACAAAGCTACACAGAGTTCCCAAAAATTTATTTTAGAAAATGAAAAAAACATGTTGTTAGCTCTTGAACAGTTAATTATAATTGGCTACACTTCTTTTCTTTTATTAAGTGATAATTTGTGAAAGACTACTTCAAGATTGTCTGAAATGCTGCCTTTGGAAAGACTGAACCAAGGGAACATGTAATCACAATGCAATGTAATCAAGATATTTAATTAACATGCAATCAGAAAAGAAGAACATAGTCTCTTCACATTCCTGCCCAAAAGTTAATAACAGGGCTCTGCTTCGAAAGACTGTAGGGGCTGGCATTTGGCCTCACAGTTGGAAGACCAGTCGAAATTCCCACGTTCCATATCACAGTGCCTGGATGTGAGACCCAGCCCAGACTCCTGACTCCAGTGTCCTGCTAAGGCACACCCTGGCAGGAAGCGAGTGGTGACTCAAGTTGTTAGTCTGTGTCACCCATGTGAAAACCCTAGATGCAGTACCCAGCTCCTGCCTCTGGGCTTCACCCAGTGCTACCTGCTGTGAGCATCTGGACAATGAACTAGTGGATGGGAGCTCGCTGTCTCTGCCTCTGCCTCTCCCTGTCTCTCTGCCTCTTGGGAAAAAAATTAATATAAAAGACTATATGCGGGGCCGGCGCTGTGGCATAGCAGGTAAAGCTGCCGCCTGCACTGCTGGCATCCCATATGGGCGCAGTTCGAGTCGCAGCTGCTCCACTTCTGACCCAACTCCCTGCCTGGGAAAGCAGCAGAAGGGGACCCAAGTCCTTGAGCCCCCGCACCCATGTGGGAGACCCAGATGAAGCTCCTGGCTCCTGGCTTCGGATTGGCTCAGCTCTGGCCATTGCGGCCACGTGGGGGGTGAACAAGCAGATGGAAGGTCTCTCTCTCTCTCTCTCTCTCTCTCTTTCTCTATCTGCTTGCCATCTCTTGGTAACTCTGCCTTTCAAACAAATAAATCTTTAAAAAAAGACTAAATATGCTTTAAAAATATTTGAATGGAATATCACATAAAACATCTGCTAAGTTATTGTTTCATCCAAATCAAAAGTGAAAAATCTGTCCTAGAAATTTCCATGGAAAGGCTGCTGCCTCTGGTTTTCACGTAAGTACAGGAGTTCTTCATCCTGCAGCTCCTACGTAGCTCCTCCTTCTCCATCCCAGGTGCTTCTCTGTCCCCATAGTCCTCTATCCAACTCCTGCTGAGCCTTAGGGTACTATTTAGGGCTACCCTCCCAAATCAAGACTTTGATATTTTAATTTCTGATTTTTTTTCCTGTTTAAGGTCATTAAAACAGAAACAAAATCACAAGAAATCAGCAAGAAAGCGAGGAGAATTCATGATTTTCTACACCCAGTCAATGACAAAGCACAGATCAAGAGACGAAGTTGATTAAGAATTATGAAGATAGTGCTAAGCTTTATAATGGCAAACATAGTTCAGAATTAAGTGCCTTTTATGCATTCTCCTTTTCATGGACATGATGAGGGGATTTAAAATTTATTGCTTTTTTAAAAGCTACAGTGAACTCCATGTACATATGCCCTTGTATATATGAGTGAGAATGTCTTCAAGGCAAGAACCTAGCAGAAAAATTGCTACATGGTGGGGTATATAAATATCCAAATCAGCTACATCCTACTAATGGCTTTCCAATGTGGGTGTAACACAGGCATGAAAATACAAGTTAGTTACATGGAAAAGGTTCTAGTCTTCTCCAGAACAGTGGGGTGAATATAGTTCATAATAACCAATTATGTGTTATAGAAGACAGGAGCTGAAAGGCTTCAAACATAAAGTAATGATCAGAAGATGGAAAGGTTAATTATCCTAGTTTGATAAGTACAATGCATACACCTGTATTGAAATATCAGACTGTGTCCCATAAATATGTACAATTGCTAAGTGTTTAAGACAAGCGCGGGGGGTCGGGGGGGAAGCTGGTGCTGTGTCATAGACGGTAAAGCCATCGCCTGCAGTGCCGGCATCCCATATGGACACCAGTTCGATTCCCGGCTGCTCCATTTCCCATTCAGCTCTCTGCTATGGCCTGGGAAAGCAGCAGAAGATGGCCCAAGTCCTTGGCCCCTGCACCCACGTGGGAGACCTGGAAGAAGCTCCTGGCTCCTGGCATCAGATGGGTGCAGCTCCAGCCATTGCAGCCAATTAGGGAGTGAACCATCAGATAGAAGACCTCTCTCTCTCTCTCCTCTCTGTGTGTAACTCTTTCAAATAAATAAATCTTTAAAAAAAATAAACAATGTGAGATGCGGGAGCAGACATTTAGCACAGTAGCGAAGATGACACTTGAGACGCTTCTCAGCCTTTTGGCTAAGATCAAGTGTGGAGGTGGCTGCCACCATTTCAGAGTTCCTGATTTTGAGCTCTGTATCTGCTCCAAATTCCAGCTTCCTGCTGCTGTACACCCTAGGAGACAGCAGATGATGGCTCAAGCAGTTGGGTCACTGCCACCCTTGTGGGAGACCTGGATTCAATTCCACACTCCGAAGTTCAGCCTGGCCCACCCCAGCTGTTGTGACGCTTGGGCAGTGAGCCTGGGAGAGCTCTGTCTCTCTGGAGACCTCTGTCTCCATCTGTCTGTCTGTATCTACCTCTCTCTACCTCTCAAATACATTTAAAAATGTTAATGTCTATTTGACTATTTTAAACATATTTATTTTAATGTCTCTTTTACATCTGCTATTTTTTTATACAGCTTTTTATCATGGAAAATGTTAAAAAGATAACATTATGAACCTCCATAAATCTGTTCCAGGTTCAGGTAATAAACTCTGAGCCAATCTTTAATACATTCCACTTTCTTCTGTCCCTCAATTGTCCAGCAGTGAACTGCAGGCGTTATGTTATCACATCCATACATGTTTCAGTATATATCTCTAAACGATGAAGACTCTTAAAAAAACTTTTTAAGGGGCCAGTGCTGTGGTGCAGTGGGTTAAAGCCCCAGCCTGAAGCGCTGGCATCCCATATTGGCGCTGGTTCTAGTCCCGGCTGCTCCTCTTCCAATCCTCTGCTATGGCCTGGGAAAGCAGTAGAAGATGACCCAAGTTTGCACATGGGAGACCCAGAAGAAGCTCCTGGCTTCTGGCTTTAGCTCTGGCCCTTATGTCCATCTGGGGAGTGAACCAACAGATGGAAGACCTCTCTCTCTCTCTCTCTCTCTCTCTCTGGCTCTACCTCTCTCCTTAACTCTTTCAAATAAATAAAAATAAATCTTTAAAACATTTTTAAAAAACTCTTTTTAAACTACCCACAACAACATTGTCACCCCTAAGGTTATAAAAAATATTTAATATTGCCAGATCCACTAAATGTACAATTTTCCTTTTTAGGTCATAAATTTCTTATATATTTTATTTGCATTCCAGGTTTTTATTAAAGTCTCTACATTGAAGCAACTGAGGAGGTTGTCTTACAGTGTTCCTTAGTATGGAATTTGTTAAACACATCTGCGCATTATTTTAAATATTCTTCTATACACAATATCTGTTGCAAATTGGTGATTATATCTAGAAACTTGCTCAAATACAGTTCACTGTTTTGCTTGGCAAAAATGCTTCATAATGAGATGTGCCACGAACAAATGTGTAACATCTAGTTGGATTTCTTTTTGTGAAATTAGCAGCCAGTGTAGATAAATTGTGTAGATCCTGTGAAGTTGGAGTTAGTTTGGTGTTAGGATTAGGCTCAGTGTTACAGGTTGCAAAATGAGTATTTTTCATTTTTGTTATTCCCTTTGCAATCACAATCCTGAATACAGTACTCCTAAAAACAGAAATGTCTTAATTTATTATCTGATTGCCTAGGTGCAGTTCAAACAGAAAGGTAGGATAAGAAAGGAACAAGGCTTGATTCGTTTCCTTATTTATCAGCTTTTAGAATAAGGAGCTGGTTTCCCAACAGCTTCCCAAAGTGACAGAGGAATGGCTTTTTTTTTCAGTGTCTTTATAAACTCCTGCATTTGAACACATTTGACAATGTTATCACCGCTATCTCTATTGACATTTGACAAGTTATTGTCTCTATTGGTCCTCACATAATAATAGAGCAATAACTAAAGAGAGAAATTATCCCAAGTTATTTTAAAAAGGAATTTGCCTACGTTTTGAGGTATGTACTTTAAGGACAAAAGGAGTAAAATACACTTTTAGTGGCAATATTTTTCTGAGACTGTTTTGTGTATTGAAGGATAAAGAACATTAATATTTATATTTTACGTTTATATTCATATATTCCATCTGGGGCCAGTGGGCACTTTTTAAATTATGGCCCATGGGGCCAGCGCTGTGTTGTAGTAGGTTAAGCCTCCACCTGCAGCACTGGCATCCCATATGGGCACCTGTTTGGGTCCCAGCTGCTCCGCTTCCGATCCAGCTCCCTGCTTATGAGCTTAGGAAAGCAGTGGAAGATGGGCCAAGTACTTTTGGGCCCCTTTCACCCACGTGGGAGACCTGGAAGAAGCTCCTGACTCCTGGCTTCAGATCGGCTCAGCTCCTGCTGTTGCAGCCATTTGGGAAGTGAATCAGCGGATGGAAGACACCTCTCTCTCTCTCTCTCTCTCTCTCTCTCTCTAACTCTGCCTCTCAAATAAATAAATAAAATATTTTAAAAATAATTTGGCCCATATTGTTAATATACTATTTGGAGTCTTTGATAGGTCCCTTGCAATTTGCTATGACAATATTTCAGGCTCTTAAAATTTCTCCAGAGATTTTTTTTTTAATTTATTTATAAGTGACTTTTAGAATCTGCAACATGAGCCAAGGGATGCTCACTGCCCACTAACATTCAGTGGTTTTTACTTTCTTCTAAGACCTTTCAGTGAACAGAACTAGAAAATACTCTTTTAGATAAAACATATCCTGACTTTTACTGATTCTTCTCAGTCAAATCCATATTATATGGTTTCTACTTAGCCTCATGGATCTCACATCTGTTATGTTTTTCCCACACTGAAATCCTTGGTTATCAAGACATCAATATAAATATTCATTGTTTTTTTCCTTCAACACACACAACAATATCAGGAAAATATTACCACTAAAAGCATATTTTATTCCTTTTTGTCCTTAGAATACATACCTCAAAGAAGTAGGCAAATTTATTTTAAAAAATAATTTTGGAAAATTTCTCTCTGTGTAGAGATTGCTTTATTATTCCTAATCATTTATATGGTAATAACCAACGTATCGTCTATGGACTGTCTTGCTATTTTGTGTATGCAATTTTGATTGTATGTAAGGTCATAGCACAGCCCTATCTTCCACGTGATATTTGCTAGAACCTCTTCCAAGACTCCAGAAGTTTTGGTTATGAAATATTTTTCATGATTTTTGGTTCCATGTTCCATCACCTTTCAGTACACATTGAGGGCTCTAAATCTCAAGGGCTCTACCTCCCCCACAATGAAGAATGAATCCTTCTCTTGCAGCCTTTTTTAAGCAAACATTTTTCCATTCGTATTAATAAGTAGAGCAATAATTTCACAGCTTCTTCCACTAGACAGGAAACCTGCTGCCATCTCTCGGGTGTGCCTGGGGCAAGCTTTAACTCACAGGTCGTGAGGTGGGTTTCTGTCATGGAGCCCCATTCTCTACTACCACTTTGCATACCTTCCTCATGTGGTTACCTTGAGTTTTCCATTTTTGTAATAAAAGTAGTTATGTATTTCTTATTATTTAAAATTATCATATCTGGCATTTCAGAATTTTAAGTAGTAGTGGAGCCCCCTGCCCAAACTCTCAAAAATCAAACTTCTAAAGATACAGATGCAGTCCCGAACACCCAGGAGAACTCTGGCAACCTTCTTCAGGCAAATATTGTGGGGTTTATAAATGTCTCAATAGCTGACTAAACTCACCTGAAAACCCATGTGGCTGTGCATCCAGTTTAATTGCTGGTAGCCCTTTCAAAGGATTTTTAGGCATTTCACTTATGTTCTGTGATATGTTCACCTTGAGCGTGATCCTTAAGCTGCCAGTGACACAGTGGGAACCCTTTATTGCCTTTAGATAGTGTGGCCTTTCCTGACGCACAAATGCACCCTCTAAAGGCTAATAGATCACACAAGTTTGATCAAGCACTTTCCTGAAGCACTTTCTTGCAGTTAGTTGTTTAGTCAATTGTCGCAAAGGAGACCAATTCTCTTCAAGTGCCTCTGCATGTAAATTGCCAAGTTCCTCAAACTTAGCCCTCATCTCCTCTTAAACTGTTAAGGTTTTTTGAAAGAGAATCATGACTCTTCAACACTTTCTTCTATGTCTTTACATATCGTAATGCAATTTAAAGAATATAGTTAAAATTAAATGTATCCCTTGGCAATTTGATTTGTAGGCTAAGAAGAGCAAAGTTTTACAAATGGAATACTTTAAAATAAATCATAATTAATTAACTATGCAAATATATCAAATAAATTTGGATACACAGTTAGATGACTAATTACAGTTCAGAAAGGTTAGAAATTGTAATACTATTTTTTAGCTTGGTTAATATAATATTATAATTGGGGTTGCTTTGATCATTGGGAATGTCAGAGACAATAATTTTTCAAGCTTGGCTGATTTTGAAATCATATGGTTATGAGTATTAGTAGCTTAATATGAAACGTGGTGCTGTCTTCAAAGTTAAAAGAAATCATTTTTGTCATAATAAGTTATATTAATTTAATTAGTTGTGTATATGGTTATATTTTTCTTTTGCGAGTGATAGTTGATAGATCTAGTTTTTGAAAGAGAAAAAAGGACTCTTTGAACTTGAACTAATTCCATAGGAAAAAAAATTTGCCTCCACAGATTTTATTATTTCATGCTGTAGATTTTTAAGATGCTCTTTAATTCATGTTTTCATCCAGTAAGCTTTCATCTGGGGCTTAGCCCAGGTGTGTCAGGGGCTGCCATTCCTTGAGTCAGCGTTCATGTGCCATCTCCTGGTCTATTGCAAATATCTCCTACTTTGCTTTCTGACTCCCAGGCTCACTCCCTTCAGTCCATCCTCCACCCTGACGACCTCCAGAATTTCTGTTACTGAAGTCTTGGGGCTAGTGCCCCTGTATTTCCTGCCCTTCCAAGAGTCTACAAGCCCCTACAGTGGTTGTCCCAAACCAGATGGCCATGAGCCAGTTCCAGCTAATAAAGGTGTCTCTAGGGCTCATGCTATGATTATAGTCTTGTCTTTCTTTTAATTTAAATTTGCTTGCAAATTAAAATGCAATATTTTATATAAAATTCTAGAAATCTGAATTTCCCTCAAAAATTAAAGGATAGAATAATTTTGGGCCCCTTAACTTCTGGCTGCCCTTTTGGTATGAGATCTTTGGGGGCAGTTAGAGAACCAGATTGATCTGTCATCTATCTATCTATCTATCTATCTATCTATCTATCATCTCTATCTCCATGTCTCCATTTGGTGCTCTGCCTTTGAAATAAAGACTAGGGTAAGTTGAATTATGGTCCCCAATGGGTATTTCAAAAAGATCCTTCTGGCTATGTCAGTACAGCCCTTTAACATGATGACCAGTACCCTTACAAAGGATGGAAAGGTAGAGCACACAAAGACACACACAGAGAGAGAAGTGGGCCATGTGAAGACAGAGGCAGCTCCTCTCCAGTGTCCTAACCCCCTGTCTTCTTGACCTATGCTTGGGTGCCTGCAGTTCCTGCACAGCCATGTGGCGTTGTGGCTCTGTCTTCGCAGCTTCTGCTCACTGTGCCTGAAAACTCTTCACATTTCTTTGTAAATCACTGGTTAAAGACACCCCTTGCCCCCCAAACTGAGCTGAGCAGACTTCTGCTCTTGCTCATACTGGTGTTCCTACCACACCTCACCACAGGAGGCTGAAGTCATTTCGTGGGCTCATAGCAAACTGAGCCTGGAAGGTGATTAAGTCTATGAGACACGGGTTGTTAATTTACATGTCAACTTGATTAAGCTACAGAGCCCAGTAGTTTGATCAGCCAGAAGTCTACAGGCTGTGTTGAAGATACTTTTTGAATGTGATTGACTCTCAAGTCAATAGGTTTTTAGTAAAGCAGCTTTCCCTTCACAATGGAAAGGATCCTCACCTCCATCAGTTGAAGGCTTTAAGAGGAAATGGAGAGGTTACCCAAAGTAGAAGGGATTCTCAGGACCACAACACAGAGACCTGCCTCAGCTTCCAGCCTGCTGCCTGGGGAATTCACATGCAAGATTGCGACATCAGCTGTCACCTGACTTCCCAACCTGCCCTAGAGATTTCAAACTCATCTGGTCCCACAATCAGGTGTGACAACTTCTTAGCATAAAGTGTGCCTGTGTGTGAGTGTGTGTGTGCAAGTATGTGCCTGTGTGTGCCTGTGTGCATGTGTGTGAGTGTGTGTCTGCGTGTGTGCGCGTGTGTGTGTGAGTGTGTGCATGTGTGTGAGTGTGTGTGTCTGTGTGTGCATGTGTGTGAGTGTGTGTGCATGTGTGTGTGTCTGTGTGTGAGTGTGTGTGTACGTCTGTGTGAGTGTGTGTGCCTGTGTGTGTGCACGTGTGTGTCCCCTTGGGGCTATTTTCTGTAGAACTCCTGCCAATACAAGGCAGAAAAGAGAAGGAAGAGAAAGAAGGAACAATCCAGAGTTGTGTTCAGGTAACTACTCCAGGGGCAGAGTTGGGGTAAAAGTGAAACAGCTACAGTTGCATCAATGACTGTGAAAAGCAGGAAGGCCACCTGGAGTGGATGGGAGAGGCGCTGCCAACGTGCAGAGGCAGAGTCTAACAAAACATCAGACGCTGGCTTGCTGCACTGCAGCGTCTTGAATCTGCCTATGTCTTGTTCATCTTGGCACCCCAGGACCTAACATTCCTGGGACACAACATTTGGTAAATGAGTGAAGAAATGGAAACACGTGCTGAACAAGGAAAAGAAAGGATCCAAGAGAGTCCTGATGTTTCTGCATCAGAATGGCCACTTTTTCCCTTTTGTAGGGAAAAAAATTTTTTTTTAATTTTTAAAATTTCTTTTTAAATTTTTTTTTAATTTTTAAAATTATCTGTTTGAAAATCTTTTAAAATCTCTTCATCTCTTTGCCCTTCCTCAAATCTGTATAGTCTAAAAATAATCAGAAATTACGTGGATTTAGCTTCCCACAAAAGTGATTCTCCATTGGCCCTACTTCCATCCAGTTCTCAATGCACCCAGTCTCCTCCCTCGTTTCATCCTCCAGTTCTCCCTTGAATCATCCTGAGCCATGAATGGAGGGAATGTGATGGATTAATACGACGGCATCTTGGTGAGACAATCTAGTTCATTGAGGACAAGGAAAATCAAGATTGGTTTGAAAAGGTGAACTATTAATTATCAAACTTAGGAAAGCTAAGTAAAAGTGTGAAAAGACAGAAAAATAGGAAGCTGCCAAGAGTATTATTGGTTGTTTTTATGACCATCTGACTCCAAGAACCAAGTCATAGTTTGACCAAGTACCCTTGGAAAAGCTAAATTGCACATTGCACCTTTTAAGTCACTTTAGCAAGGTAACTTCTTTCTTATGATGATAATATCATATCAAGAAAAGCTCTTGCCAATTAAGTCAATATTCATTCTAGACAGAGTAGCCTATTAGCTTATGGCTAGGCTATCCTCACCTACGAAAATATACAGAAAGTTATCAGGATGGATTTTATACCACTAACACAAAACGAGATAGAGTTTAAATTTAAGTTACATATAAAGAGATGCATGAAGTGCCAGATACAAATTGGTTTATTCACAATAAGTATCAATTAACCAAATGATGTGCAGCCGCGATGCCTCAACTGCTGAGTCTGCTGCCCTCATCTGCTGGAAGGGCCGTGGAACTGAAAAGTGAGTGAGCTACAGATAGGAACTCTAGCCACCAGAAAGATGCTGGAATTGCCTGGATGGGTTGAGGCCACATGGAGAGAGATGAAGGGGTAGAACCAGGTTTCAGAAGTAACTATATCAAAATCGCAGCACTTCCACGTACTGCCAGGAGCTCGTTGCTCTTGCTGAAGATCATCTTCTCAAACACTCTGTGAGTTCTCAACAATTATTTTGCTTCCTCCTCTTGGCTGAAAGAATTGCTAAAAATCTGACAAGAAAACTCAATTTTAGTTTTAAATTATCTACTACTAGCAAAGCATTTCTTCAGGATAATTATTCCAATAAATCATAGTATTCCTTTGGGAAAATTTAAACTATAAATAAGGCTTTCAAACATTTCACACAAAGTCTACATTCTCTCAAGAAGTCTATAGTCCATGCTGGGAAGACAGAATAGCAGCAAGTGTCTGATCCTTTCTCTACATGGGACTGAAACAGCTTTATGGCTCCAACCATTCTGAAGAGCATTTTTTTTTTCTTATTGAGTCAAGCTAATTGGCCAGACCACCATAAAATGCTTATAACTCTGGACTCCAATCAAAACAAAAATCTTGATGTAGGTAAGGGAGGCTGTCACTGGTAGCTGTCATCATGTATCTGTGCTTCTGTCTTAAAAGCCACATGGCCAAGCAGGCAGATCTCAGAGCGTGGGTCAGGCAAGATGGGCTTGCAGCTCAGCTGGGACCATTGCTAACTACCAGCTCTTAGGAGAGCGACTTGGCTTCTTTGCATCTTCATATCCTCACATTCATAAAACAGGTCTTCTCAGAACTTCTCCTGGTCGGTGAGGGTTATCATAGCATAGGAGATGCCTGGCAGCTGGGGAGCCCTCCAGAGGTACCCACTCCCTGGGCTTTTGGAGGGCTTGCACCTTCCCTAATAGCACTTTCCAGGCCCCGTGATCCAGGACCCTGGCTCCTGGAGGGGCCTCTCAGGAGATGCTGCGGGCTAATTCTTATACCCCTGTCCACTGTAGACTGGAAAGACATGAAAGCAGGTATAAAGTGAATGATAATAGCCAGTCAACTGGAACAGCCGCCTGCAGTGTCATTTCTTCACTAACCAGAGACAGGGTCTTAGCGTGGTCCCTTAGCCTGAATTGCCTCTATTTTTTCCTTTATAAAAATGAGAAAAATCATTGTACCTGATCCCTATAGTTTTCCTCATTTCTTGAGAATCATGATTCTAGCCAATTATAGCTCAAGATCTGGTACAGCAAACCATTTAAAACGTAATAGCAAATCTTTTTGCATGCACAGATCCCATGTCATCGAATGATGGTTAGAGTGATGGCTGCAAACAGGTTTGCTAGGTTTTGATGATGCCTTGCTATGTTCCAGTGTACCAATTTCTTATGTAGTGCTTATGGGATAGTCATAAAAATTTTCTTATGTTACCAAGCTTAACTTCCTCCAATTTCCTTTTTTTAAAATTTCATATTTTTGGTCCATTTTTCTAATGGCCTTTTCCTATCAAAGTGAATCTTTAAAATTGTAATAGTGCAAACATTGGTAGTTGAATAGAATCATAACAAATTACACATAAGATGGCAAGTGAACAAAAAGTCAGTTCATCCTAGAAGAGAGATAATCCTGAACCTGTTGAATAACACTGGCATCCTTCAGTACAAACATGCCATGCTTTCAATGATGGCTTTATTTGAAAAAAAAAAATTCTAAACCTTTGCTTGACTTTCCTGTTCTTTCTGAACTCTGATCAAACAGTCCTACGGTTTGGTAAACTGGTTTATACAGCACAAGGGGGATTAAAAGCAAAATTTCCAGCTTATCTAAACAGATCATGAAAACAGAATATTTCAATAGATGCTCATTTGCTTTCCTCTTTGCTACCAAAAAAAAAAAATTCATGACTGTTGCAAGAAATATTTATTTGTAGGAAGGCTGCTTTATGTTATTTCACCCCTCGCTGTCTGTTAAATCAAATGGATGTGATTCATTGCCGGCGTCCTCAGATCCTCCCCCTGCAGCATACGGTGATGTAAGGCTGGGGCTGAGTGAGCACACGGCAGGCAGGAGCAGCAGGAAGAGATGCTTGGAAGTGCTCCCCTCATCACAAATATGTGTCTTCAATATTTAGTTGTTGTGGCAGGAAAACGCCAACAAATACATGAACTGTAAGCCATCTGCCTTGAAATATGTTCAAGTATGAATGTTCATCTTGAAAAATGAAATCTATGGAATTCTGGCATCCACTTTGACTTTTGAGAGATGAACAGCTTGGATATGCAAAGAAGGGATTTCTAGACTAGCCTTCTTCAACTCTAAATTTTCCTGAACTCAGAAGTTAAATGATTCACTAGCTAGAAAGGAAAACTTCCTTTTCACTTTTAAACTTTAATGAAAGCCACTGCCTGCCGCAAAATCCCCGCAGCTGTATCTGTGTAGGGATTTGTACAGAATTGTCTTATGTGCTGAGAAGTCGAGAGATGAATGTGGTTCTGCATTTATTATTCAACATTAACTAGGTTCCACGGTGTGCTAGGCACAATATGGAACATTTAAAGAGCATGATAATCCTGGCTTCCACCAAATTTCTAAGACAAAAATGAACTGTGCCACTTAGCTTGTGGTAAGAAGTGATAAATTAGCCCTCTGCTTTCTTATGAACTGCATTCCTGGGGTAACCCAGCATCAGCCCTTGCAAGCAAACCCACTTAGAGAAGGATTTTAGGCAGCTATGCAAATGGAAAGAAATGGGTTGCAAACATGTGTGAGCAATGAGGAAGATGAAGGCAGGAGAGTGGGAAGCAGACAAAGCACATTTCTGGACTCAGCAGACCAGCAGAAGACCAGAGGCAGGGATTTTTTTTTTTTTTTTTTTTTTTTTTTTTGCCTGCTAATTGACGTCTTGGGAGCATTGCAATGATTCTTGGAGAGTCTCAGAAATTCAAAGTTTTTTTCTCCATCTTCTTTGCAATGATTTTTATTTTTAACAAAATCCAGTTCTATCCACCTCCTCTGAAAACTTCTTTGCAGGGAAAATCCCTCACCTGAATCTCTTCAGGCTGCAGGGGTCCATGGCTCTCCCACTCCGAGAGGCCCCCACCTTTAAATGACGCTTTAGTTGTTGCCCCGTGCACCTGTTGCCTCCCCAGGCACATCATACGCTTCCAAGTAACGCCGCAGAGCTCACATACCCACTGTGCCTCAGATTATGTGACACAGGAGCGGCCTCAGTAAGCATTCCTTTGAAGTTGTTGAGAGCTGGATAAATGACTCATGCCACCGGTGGGAGGCAAGGTTGAACAGAATAACGGTCACTAAGTTTGCTATCCAAGCCATTTTAAAATGACACTCAGACGGGGGAGTGCGTTTCTCCCTGTGGTTGAGCCACTGATGTCCACATTGGAATACTAGGGTTTGACTCCTGATGCCAGCTTCCTCCTAAATTCAGGCTTTGGGAGACAGTGGTGATGGTTAAGGACACTGGGTTCCTGCCACCCACCTGGGAGACCAGGATTGGGTTCCTGGCTCCCAGCTTCAGCCTCTGCAGATAGGTATGCTCTTTCTCATCTCTCTTCATAAATAAATAAATAAATATTTAAATAATTTTTAAAATGACACTAAGAGAACACAGTCTTTCATGAAATGAAAAAAACATATTTAATTCAACAAAAGGAAGGTAGAACAGTAGTGGTTATTCAATTAAATTTTGTTTAAAAATCATATATTTTAATGTGTGGATTTTTCTTAACTTTTTTCTTTTATTATACTTTCCCTTTAAAACGGAATTTATCCAACGTGTGATTTGTACAATTGCCTAATTATCACACATAAATTCTCCTCAGATAACCAAGTAAGGGTTTAGAATCATACGTTTGCATTTTTTTAAAAAAAATTTATCCCTTTTCACCTTAATACTTAGATGTTTATAAATGCTTTTAGAAAAAGGCAAATACATGTTTGATGCTTAGAAGTGGGTAATTTGGCAGTGCTATTTTTATCTCTCTGATTTCTCCATCTACAGGGATGTTAGAGTTTAGTATGCAGCAGCAAAGGTTGCCAGGTGATCAATCTTGCCCTTGAGGATCAAAGTGTTTCTTTGTTGGGTCAACTGATCAAGGAAGAAACTTAAAAAGAGCTAAAAATACAACAGAGCAAATCCAGTGCAGGAATGCAGCACGGCTAATACAGAGTTTGCATTATATATCCAGGCAATTAACCTGGCTTTGTAAACTTATTTGTTCTGTTTCCCTCCTGCTTTTTCCATGCTTTGGTGTTGGTGGGTTTTACAAGTCCAGGGACCTACCTCATCTTTTCATGTTGTACTGGAAGAGCCAATGAATGTACCCATGGAGTCAGAAAGACAGTAGCCATCCTGGAAAAACAAAGAAGGCAAATTGCACTTTTTTTGTTCTGAAAGAATTGTGAGAAATGAAATGGGTATAACCTATTAAGAAAATAATTAGATAATTAGATAAAAATAGAGCAAATTCTGAACATGTATATCCTTTCAGTAGATTTCTGTACAATTTCCTTTCTTCTTAAATGCAGCTCCGTTAATCCAGGCCTGATTCCTTGGAAGTGGTTCAGAGTTTTCCCTTAAATTGTGTTCTGTACAGAGTCCTTCAATAGAACAAAAACTGGGCATGGTATGCATGCCCAGACTTGCACCAGGTAAATTAACAAAGAATGATCGCAACCTATTGTCTTATTTATAAAAATTGAGCACTTCTGAAAAGGAGTCCATGGGTTGAACTTAACTGGACTTTGTCATGTGATGTGACAGTATCTTACGTCTTATGATGTCTGATCCAGTATTGTAAACCAATCAATGCATCATCAGATTGTTATGAAATATGAAATAGATTGAAATAAAAATGCATGCCCTTCAGTTGCACAAATTGTTGGGCTCTTAATTTTAATACCATTTGAAGTTCACATATGATTCTTTACTCTGAGCGAACCAAAAATCATTGCAAGTTCTACAAAAATAAAATCTATGAAGAAAAACACTTGAGTTACATCACGAATTATGTCTTCATATACAACCATTCACCATTTTGTATACTATAAAAGAATAGTAGCTACACTTCAACACAATATTCTTCACATATTCAAAATGAAGAATAAACCAGTCACATTTTAAGCATACAAAAAGTGCTTAAATCTGAATTCAAAATTATATTTTTACCATAGTACTAACAATAGTCTAAGTAATTAACTACAAAAAATGACCATACACTAACTATTCAGCAATATATGTCTCACATGTGTAAAACTATGGAGAAGACTTGAAATTTTAGCTCTTCCTCATGCTCATTGAATCTAAAATAGGAGAGATAGTATGAAATTCTAGATGTATTCTCCCTGAATTAATTTTATAACCCCACTGAATAGGCCTCTAAGATATGTAAATCCTAAACACTTCAGAAATAACAAATCATTTCATCATGGAAGATTATTGGCTTAGAGAAATGAACAAGATTTTACATCTTTATGTTGCTCACTGTAAAAGAAGTGACTGAAGGTGTTTTACTAACTGCACTCTAATCTCAAGTTAATGCTGGCAAAATACCTGTGCTTTTATATATTTCTAGAGGGAAAAATTCCTGTAAAATGATGTCTTTTTCTAAGGAGCAGGACACTTGCTAAATTTTTTATTGGCAAATGTAAGACTTCACTATAAGAGGCATCACTCAACTTGAGTGTATGTGTGTTTATGACAGCTCTGTGCGTGTGTGTGTATGTATGTGTGTGTGTACATGCATAAGAGGAAATGTAGGTAGAAGAGAAATGGGATTGCCTCTGTGAGGCAGGTTGATAGTAACTCCCATTAACAAATGTGCACACTGAGGCTTAACTCACTGTGCAGGCTGGATGACAAGTGGAAAGCTTATCTGCTGGTTAAAATGCTTTAACCTGATACCAAAGTCCAGGTGTCTTTCAGTTGTAGCTGGGACTTACTTCAATCAGCCATGGTGAAATGACAGGCATGCAGCCATCAACCTTGAAAGAAGAGTTCATTACTTACAGTCCCCGAGAACAGAGATGCCCACCGCCTTCCCACGCCACTCAGAGCCACATGGAGGAAATACCTGGGTTGACCAGGAGGCAAAGGGGGCAGGGGGGAAATATGGGCTGGAGTCTTTCCTGTGGCTCCAGGCTGTGTTAGAAGCAGAGCAGGCCTAGGACTGCCGAGGTCCAGCAAGTTGAGCAGGCTTTAGACGACAGAGGTGCTCCTGGGAGTCCAGCACCTGGCCTGGGGTGATTTAGGGCAGAGAGAAGGTTGGTGTGGTGTAAGATAAAGGAAGTGGTTTGTGAGAGATTGATTTGCATCTTGAGGGGGTGCTGGAGGGCAAGTCTTTGGCTACCACTAGGACTTAGCAAACTACCCTAACTGAGACAGTTCTTCCCTAGCTGAATAAGGCCCTGTCAAGACTGGGTAGTTTTTAAAGCACAGAAATTTACTTCTCACAGTTCTGGGGGCTTGGAACCCAAGATCGAAAGTCTGGCACCTGGAGAGGGCCCTCACGCTGCAGCTCATGATGCAAAGACAATGCAAAAGCAAGAGAGAAAGCGAAACAGGGCTGACCTTGGCCTTTTATGACTGGCTAAATTCCGCTATGACAGCATTCATCCATTTATGAAGGCAGAGCCCTCGCGTCCTGACCACCAACACTGTGGCCCTGAGGATCAAGTTTCCAACACATGAACTTTGGGGGCCATATTCAAACCACATCAGGCTCCAAGTTGTCAAAGCCTCACACATGGCAGCACATTTTTTTAAAAAATGACTAGTACAATAGATAACTTACTTACTCGTTTTCCTGCAAATCATTGGCATTACGTAGAAATAGTACAGAAAATCACATATAACATATTTATTCATGCTTAATAAATAAGAGGAAGGTATTTGGTACAGTGGTTAAGATACCACTGGGACACCTACATCCCATCTCAGAGAGTCTGGTTTGAGTTCTGGCTCCTCCACTTCTGATCCAGCCTCCTGTTAAAACACATCCTTGGGAGGAAGAAGAGGGGTGGGAGGGTGGGTATGATGGGAAGAATCCCAATGTTCCTAAAGTTGTATGAAGTTTGTATTCCTTATATAAAAGGTTTCTGGGGGAGGGAAACACACACTTGGAGGCAGCAGCTGGAGGCCTAAGTACTGGGGTCTCTGCCACTAACATGCGAGACCTGGATTGAGTTCTGCGCTCCTAGCTTTGTCCTGGCCCAGCTTTGACTATTGCAGGCATTTGGGAGTGAACCAGTAGATGGAAAATCTCTGTCTCTCTCTTTGCCTCTGCCTTTCTGACAAAGTGAAAATAAGTAAATAAAAATAAATACCTATAACTTCAATGTGTCAGATTCATAAGACTATAATTCATATTATATATTAAGTATGTGTTAATACACAAACCCACATAGTACTATTTTATAAAAGAGCCAGCAAAAGGCAAAGGTTAAAAATGAAGATGCTAAAGTTTGACAGAATTGCATTCAAATCTCAGCTGCTGCTCCTTCCAGTCACTTCAGCAAAGTTTGTTTCCACATCTGTATAGTGGGGCTTTTCACAGCCACCTGATAGAGACACTGTGTGATCTGGACAATGCTTGAAAAGTCCCTAACAGAATGCCTGGATAAATATGGGGCAACAAATCTTCACAATTACTATTCTTGCAAGGTTGTCAAGTTTATAGGACAACCAAATAGGTGCACCCTGAGAAAACATAGAAAGCTTGGACAATTATCCAAATGACTTGAATCTCTTATTATCGTCTTAATTGTCTAAATATTTTAAACAAAATATTCTGACCAGAACTAACCAGGAAAAAAAAATGCTTCAATAGGACAACTTCGCCTACCGAAGTGGAGTCATAGCCACGCTATTTAACAAGTAGCAAAAATCAAAGGCTGACCGGCCTCACAAGCAGACACCCCTGGAATCCAGAAGGTGTGAGAGGATATTCACCTGCCACATGAGTGCACCAAGTGAGATTAATGGAAAAAGGAAACTGATCCCATAAATCCCACAAAAAAGTACTTCTTTTTAAAATAATCATACTTTTAAGATTTGCGATTATTTTCCTGTCTCTTTTAATGGATCTTTTTGTCTTCACCATCTTCTGTAAGAGTGTTTAATTCACAGTTATTTAGCCCTGATTCTGTATCTTCTGTTGAAAGAGGGAAAAGAAGAAGTAAAAATAAACAAAGTAGAGAGCTCTCCAGCGGCAGTGCTTTGCTGTGTGCAGCCTTTCACCAGTTGGGGTATTTCTCAAATTTACATAAAGATTTATTATCATCATGACTGCAATCATGTAGAAAATGAATGGAGGATAAAGTACAAGAGGACAATTTAATAAAACGAGCTTTCTTTTCTTCTGAAGTCTTTGAAGAATGGAATCATTGGATGGGACTTGTCTTGTATTTACCCAGGTCATGAGGCATGTCAGCTCGGTGATGTGCCTTTGGCAAGAAGTCCTTAATTAGAAATTCCAGAGAGCTGCTCCCAGTAGGTGCTTCCTAAGACAAACAGATGCTATCATTTCTTAGGGAAGCCCTCACTAAGGATAAAGCACTGGGGCTCAGGTGAATGAAAGGAAGGATTTGCTGACAGCGAGAGAACACAAGTGTCATGATGGGGTGTTGGGTTTTGAATGAAAGTCTCCCCATCATGGTAGTAGTAAGTACTATTTTTCTTATTCAACTTTAAATATAGGATGTTGTTTTCATTTTTTGGTAGCTTGTATAGAAATGCTAAATAGCTTGAAGTATTACTCTAGTAAAAGACGAAAACTTGTTAGAAAACATTCAGCAGATATGTTTAATTTAGCCTTATAGAATCATGCAAAGTTGTTTTCCGATTGAGTTCATTTTTAATTATTTTTAAAGTCAAGTAGTTATTTTTGCATAATGTATGAATGTTTCTCTAAATCAAATGAAGTCTTCAAATTAGACTATGATACTGGGATTTTTCTAGAGCACTCTTCAAGTTGTTTTTAAATATTTCTTCCTTCTTGATATCATTGTCAAGGTGAGGAAGGTGGGGTACTTGTCATTATCTCCTTTAAGACTCACACATATGTGCGTAAAATCTTTTTATGAAGTTAAAAATTTCTTACTGTTATAATCACTGCTAAAATCTAACTTGTAAGGAATGAATACAGAGAGTAATTCTGATTAATATGAGAACTTTTCACTCCACCTTGAAAAAAACAAGGACCGCGAGTGATTTTAAAAGGGGAAAATTTGAGGATGGTGCTGATTGGTTCTCTTTGCCTTGTACTCAAGCTCTCATGGCTGGGAGTGAACTTGTATCTCTTTATGGTCACGTTCCGTTGGTATGAAGAGGAGGAGTCTTTTCTCTACACACGAGTTATTTTGGGGGTAAGTAGAACCGATGACTATTTCAGAAAATAAACTACATCCTATTTTCCCAGCTTCCTCCTTTGAACTGTACATCTTGTTTTTGTGTTTCTCTATATGGAAGTCGACACTGGCTTGGGCGAAGGCATCTGCACTGTGCCTGAATTTTAACTGCATGTTAATCCTATTGCCTATCAGCCGAAACTTCATCTCATTCGTGAGAGGAACAAGCACTGTAAGTAGAAAGTCTTGGCCATAATTCCAGTTGTTATGACTAATATGAGTGCTATTGAAAATAAGGGTGTACTTTACTGTGAAATTCCAGGTGATCCTGTTTAAACTTACCTCGATTTCTTTGTAAGAAAGAACAGAATGGCTGTGACCGAAAATCAGGAAGTGGTACATCTGATTTGGCTTTTGCCTTTGCCATTGACTTTCTACATGGCAGTGTAGTCATTGCTTAGGTTTTCCTGCTGTTAAAAGATAAGCCATTACCATTTCTGATAGAAGACAGACAAGCAGTTGAGATAAATGCCACTCGGGAAACAGTCCTTTGAGTTCTTACCCTCAGAAAGGACAATCACAATCACGATACACAGAATATAAATGTTTACTTATTTTTCTTTTACTTGAAAGGCAGAGACAGACAGAGAGAGAGAGAGAGAGAGAGATCTGCAATCTGCCTGGTTCACTTTTCAAATGCCCACAACAGGAGCCATGTACTGGGTCTGGGCCTCCCATATAGGTAGCAAGGACCCAAGTACTTGAGCCATCACCTGCTGCCTTCCAGGGTGTGTATTAGCAGGAAGCTGAAATCAGAAGCAGAGCTGAGACTTGAACCCAGATACTCTCATATAGAATGCATTATCCACAGAGCATCTCAACCACAACACCAAATACCCTACCCACAACGCATAGACTTTAGTATATGGATTCTATTTTTTAATTAATTTATTTATTTGAAAGGCAGAGTAACAGAGAGGTAGAAACAGAGGTAGAGAGAGAGGTCTCCCATCGCTGGTTCACTGCCCAAACAGCCACAACAGCTGGAGCTGGGCAGATCTAAAACCAGGAGCCAGGAGCTTCTTCCAGGTCTCCCCACGGGTGCAGGAGCCCAAGCACTTGGGCCATCTTCTACTGCTTTCCCAGGCCAATAGCAGGCAGCTGGATAGGAAGTGGAGCAGCCAGGACTGGAACAGGTGCCCACATGGGATGCGGCACTGCAGGTGGTGACTTTACTAGCTAAGCCACAGTGCTGGCCCCCATATGTGGATTTTAACTGCTGACATAGAGTGATATTTCCTCATTACATTGATTCCACTGTTTGGGTACTCAGCTGTTTTTCCTGTTGAACACAATAATGTACAGAAAATGAGACCTCCAACAATTTTTGTCATATGAAATAATTTATTCTATAATCACCATGAGGTTTTATGAATATGAGATAGTTGTATACAGTACCTGAGTTTGTAAAATAAGGAAAATTTATGGACAACTTAAACCACATAGATGAGGATGGCGTTTATCACCTGCATTATCTAGATAAAGAAGCTGAGTGAGGCATGGGTAGTAGCATGTTTATTCAGGAATTCTGAGATATAGCAAGAGAACTGTTCATTCTGGCCAGCGCTGCGGCTCAATAGGCTAATCCTCTGCCTGCGGCGCCGGCACCCCAGGTTCTAGTCCTGGTTGGGGTGCTGGATTCTGTCCCGGTTGCCCCTCTTCCAGGCCAGCTCTCTGCTGTGGCCCAGGAGTGCAGTGGAGGATGGCCCAAATGCTTGGGCCCTGCACCTGCATGGGAGACCAGGAGAAGCACCTGGCTCCTGGCTTTGGATCAGCGCAGTGTGCCGGCCGTGGTGGCCATTGGAGGGTGAACCAACGATAAAAGAAGACCTTTCTCTGTCTCTCTCTCTCACTGTCCACTCTGCCTGTCAAAAAAAAAAAAAAGAGAGAGAGAGAGAGAGAACTGCTCATTCAGTCATTTTTACTGAGGTGAAATTTCAGCAAATCAAGTAATAACCTTTTACTTTGCTGTTTGACAAATGGCCACTAACTTCTGTGTCATGTGGCCCCACCTTAAGCAAATTTAGAAGCAGATCCTGAGTCCTATGTTCTCAAGATGTTGTTACCACTGTGATTGTTTCTTATATCAGGCTTCGATTTATTTATTTTTTTACTCTAGTGTTGCAGAGGACCATGGGGAAGGCAATTAGACAAAAACCTCAAATTCCACAAGTTAGTCGCCTATGGAATAGCTGTTAGTGCAGGTAAGTACTCATTTGTTGCCTGATGGATTTTGCAATGTCTGATATAGCTCTGTTTTAATGATATCCCCACCACTATGTCTCACCTTAGGTAGAAGAAACCTTTGCCATTCATTTGGCCACAGAACATTTAGATGAAAGGATTTTTAATTTGTGATTTGTACTCCTGTATCAATGTTCCACTACCAGGACCTCAATGCATCAAAGCAAAGCTGTCGAACTTTATTTTCATTTGTGAATAAGCAGGCTTGTCAATAACGCAATGATAAATACCTCCATGAAAAGTGAACACATTCATAGTCGATGCAATTGGGAATAAAATTGGCCTATGCTCTAATTCTCATGCAGGGTCATAGGAAAATGACTATCACATGGTGTCATGGGCAATAAAAAGAAAAAAAGATCATATGAGCAAGGTTCTGAGCAGCATTGAGCCATTGGATATACAAGGATCTTGAAAAGATAGGAAGCTTTATGGTTACCTACAGTGTAAGTGTTATTACTGCATTTCTAATTCAAAAAGAAGGCACTAGAAATTAACATCCAAGGCCAAGTTTAGACTATGAGGAAGAGGAACAGAAGAGGGTCAGTGATCAACTGGCTTGTGGTTCGCTTGGAAAACAAAGACATTGAAATAAAAGGCTCTCTGAACGATTAAGAGTTACGATTCGGGACTGTTTCCTCAAACTAATTTAACTATAAAATGTTTTCCTCATTTGTTTTTATCCTCTCATGCATAAAAAATAGCAGAGTAAAAGGAACTCTCAAAACAAATGTGAATTTAATTAAGCAACAAGACATGACAGACGGTGCCCGAGTGCCAATTAACACAACTTTGGGTGTGCACTGAGACACGAGGGGGAGATGCTCCCCACTGATTGTCTTCAATGCCAGATTAAACCAACCCCAGACACGTTCTGCAAAAGAGCCTTGTGGATTGTGAAGGAATAGCGTCTCACGTCCGAGAGAGAGCCGGCTGGAGGGGCGGGGGCAAAGAGCCAGGCTGATCCAGTCTCAGAATCCAGTCTGAGACATACAGGTGCTCCTGACTTTTGATCAGTAAGCAAAGGCGAAGGCATGACGACTCAGGGCAGCCGATTTCTGCTCAGAAAGGGACATCGTTTCCAAACCTTAGAAATTCCGGAAAGTCAGAATAAGGGTAGTGAGCTCCCCATTGTGAGTGAAGGCCAGACTGCTCCTTGGTAGGCTACACAGAGAAGAAATGTAACGGATCTCTAGGCTTCACACCTTAAGATTCCTGTATCACTGCAGTAAAAGGGAAGACACAACACAACAAAATGGCAGGGAGAACAGTATCGCTGTGCAATAGCTTTGAGGCATAATTGGACTCTAAGGAAAGTTATAAAGATATTATAGCAAGAAAGGGGGAGAACCCAGCATCCCAGCAAATCATAAAAGGGAGGAAAGAATAAAGGGAAATGGGTGTCATGAAATAGCTTTCTCCTTAAGCCTTTGGGTATGTATATTTCTGTTTCTGTAATCACACACTGATGGTATAAACACAGCATTTTGTCACCCAGGTGCAAAGCACCCTGCTAGGAGCTATAACCTTCTGAAACCAGTGTGGGCAGGCCGTCCAGGAATGGCCTATGACTGCAGATGACAGCCCTGACAAGAGTCAGGTGACCTTGACAAGGTCATACCGTCACTATGGATTGCTTGTGTGATTTCAGATTAAGTTCCTGGTGACCTTTTCCCTTGGAATTAAAAATAAACAATAATACGATCTAGCCATCTCAATGAGATGAGCCCATCATTGTCAGGACCCGCCCTACTTGGAACACTGCAGGATACAAAATCACTGGCTGGTTGCTGGCCCAGATAAGAGCCAATCAAGACTTCTTTGCTCTGCTGATGTAGCCCCTCTGCTCCTACTCTAGTCTCATCCTGACGGTGCACCCCTCCCCGTTTCCCTTCGGAAAGTATCCAGAACATTCTGTGTGTTCGCCCATGGGATGCTCTGTGCCTCAAATGCTGCACCTCTCCTTGGGGACACCATATCCAGGAGCCGTTGCCTGGTCCTCCTGGGCAGGATGCAGCCCGCACACACACACACCAGCAGGTCCCCTGTCCTGCTTCCTACCATGGGTGAATCCCTTAGACCTGACGCCCTTGAGGGCTGGCACTGTGCCTTATGCCTCCGGGTGTGAGCCAGCAGGGGCGAGAGCAGCTCGAGAAATCACTGGGTGAAGGCACAAGACCCAGGCCCGTGAGTTGTGCAGGGAGCACTGTGGGTAGGGAAGAGATTTAAAGTGACGCCAGTCAGCGAGAGAATAAATTCACATTCTGGTGCCACAGGAAAAAAATAAATAAATAAACAGCGTTCTTTCCCGAGCTTTCCCTCACCAATCCCTGGAGAGGATCAAGTATGCTTGCCAGCTCTCTTCCTCCGGAACCCCCACTGCTTTGCCGGCGTGGGTCTACCTCCCGGGCTCCCCCAGCAGGGCCCAGAGCAAAGCGCCCCTCGTCCTGCACCTCCATGGCAACCAGCGCTCCGCTGCGGTTTCCACTGCCCGGCCAAGGCAGGCAGGCGAGTGGGAAGAAAGCTCTCTGCGGCTCCCGGGCCCTGACAAAGCAATTACTGCATTCCACATTAACTAAGAAATGCGGCTGGCAGCAGCACTTGGAGGAGGAAAAATGCAAAGCCCGGCTCTCATAGCTGCACCGTCGCTTTGCGCACTGCGTCCTCCTTGCGTGTTCACTGGGGAGCAGCTGCGAAGCCCCTTCGCTTGCTTTATTAGCCTCGCTTCCCGAGCAGCCCGCTGGCTTAATAGAGGTGTGTAACCTTGGACGAAGTGCACCCACATCGAAGGCTGCGTGCGTGCCGGGCTCTAATTTCTCACCCGTTCCCCCTCGAAGTCGAACTGCAGGCTTTAATTGGTCAGATCATTAAAGGATGTAATTAGCGACCGGCGGAAGCAGGCTAGGGAGGAGGAGGAACAGGCGACAGCAATGCTGTGATCAAGGGCATCGCCGCAAACGCGGGGACAGGAGCGCTGCTTCTCTTGGCTTCCTGCCTTCCTGCCTGCCTGCCTGCGAGAGCAGCTGCCGGAGCAGCTTCAACCACTAATAAATCATTTTTCAGAGACCTACAACCCTGCCGGTATAAAAAGTGCATCTTGCAGCCTCTCCACTCTTACTAACGCGGATCTTTCTGGGTTCCCTGGTCCACAGCAGACCTTGAAGCCGCTTCTAATGGAAAAGTAGTACTCTACACCCGAGCGTCCATCAAAGGGGAGTGTCGTGATCCAGGAGAGCTCTTTCTGGCAAATTCCACGGCGTACATCTGCCAGGTTGCAGGGGTGTGCAATCGGCCCGAAGGCAGCTCCTGTTGAGTTGCCAAAATTACTTTACCGACACCAATAAGCAGACTAGGGGCAGAGAGAGCTCCGAGGAAGAACCCAGAGAGAAAAATAAAGATTTGGACGCCCCATGGTGGAGAGCAGCCCCGAAGGCACAAGTTCTTCGAGTTCTGGTCCATCAAGGATCACTCCTAGCAGCTCCGGGTGAGGTGAGGGCGCTCGCAGCCAGCTTGGTCCCTAGCTCCTGCCTCGCAGGATTTCAAGCGGTTGACAAAAGTGCGGCATTCACGGGGGTCAGAGCCCACAGGTCTTCCTGCAGAACTACAACCACAAATCTGAAAGTTCGGGCCACGTTCTGCCCATAAAACCTTGGTTCTTGGTGTTAAAAAGCTGTTCAGTTATGAGATGACTGACTCCCCAGTACTGGCAGGCAGAAATACAGCAAGATCTGAATACACTTCCAGGGATCCCCTACATCCTGCTCCCTTTGATCTCCTGAAAAAATTAGAGAGAGAGAGTGAGAGAGAGAGGAACCAAAAGGAGATTTCTCAGGGCAACGTGCTCTAATTGTAGCCTTTATGAGTTTTTCCTTGTTATTGTTCACCCTTCAATAAAAGGTCCTTCTTTGAACTCGGGAGTTCACACACCAATTAAATGCACGTGTGTAGCGTTTCCAGCCTCGCTGCCCTCTTTTAACAGCACTTTGGAGAGGAAAGCACAGGAAGACCCAGACCTAGCACCTCTCGCCCCTGCGCAGTTGATCGGGTTATGGGATGTGTGCTGGGCTCTTCCAAGGACACAGCCATGGGAGACAGGAGAAGGTCGCAGAGGCATGGGGAAGAGCTTGGCTGGGAGGTTGATGCCATTGTGTACCACTACACCGAGGCCCCTTGTAGGCCGGTATTAACTCAAAAACACATTAAAACAGGAGTTTGGAGTTTGTATTACTTCCATATCCGACTGCAGATCCCTTTGAGATGGTAAATGTTTGCCGTTAACTGCAGAGGAAAACACGGGAGCCACACAGCTTAGATATCCTGTAGCTTAGTCCAGACCACCCATTTTTCAGGAGAGAAAACAGAGACAGAGAGAGTCAAGTAGCTGAGAAGTAGCCGCTTCAGCATTCCTTCTGCTACCTGCTGACGTACACTTATCACGAGGAAACGCACAATGACTAAGAGAAAAATCAAACCTTGTAACTATTTTATCACATCTCTAAGGTAACTGTCATGGCAACACAGACAGTATGTTCTTCACATTAAAAAGACTCAAACCAATAAAGAAAAGAGTAGAAAATATAATTTCCAGAAAAAAATACTATTTCTGGCCCCCCAGTATCTATCAAGTCCAAAAAGCTCTGGGCTTAGTAGCTGGCACATTTTAAGTTCCAATCAGAGGTTACATCACATTAAGATCAGCTCTAAGAGCAAAATGCAACGGTTTAACTAACAAAATGGGCAAAATCAGTTCTCAGTCTGGGAATTCCTGAAATCATTTTAAAATCTACTTTTTGCCTTATACCTGGAAAGAGAAAGCAAAATGGAGGTAGATGAGGCAAAGGAACAGTTAAGACACGAATTTTAAAGCTTGGCAGAAGCACTGGAGAGAGCAGCTTTCCACAATTCCCCCAGGAGCTCCCTCTCGAACAGCTTCTCGGCCTTCCTGAGACTACTCCATTAGTGTCTCCAGCTCTGTTGTGAGACACCTGGCAAGAGGAATAAATAAATAGTTCAATATCTTTGTTCATTCAATCAACGTGCTTACATTTAGTTTAACAGTGTCAAATTCTCATGTGGAAATCAATCTAATAGAAAACAGATTGTGATCAACAACTCATTACACGGGAGAAGAATGTTATGAAATATAGAATAACATAAAAGACAAGGAATTTGTTCTGTATCCCCTTTCTGGCTATCACGTATGGATCATACAATGGCAAAGCACACACTGAAGCTCCGTTTCTAGCCCTGCAAATGGGAACAGCTCCACTCCCTGTCTACAGTGCTTTTGTCCATGGAAGGAGAGTGAAGAGCTAGGGGCAGAGGAGGAGGTAGAAGGATGAAACACGGAAAGACCACCCACCCAGCCTGTAAGGATCCAAATGTCACCATCAACCATGAGCCTTCGGGACAGTTTGACTCCAGATGAAAGACACCAAATGACTCATTCAAAGAGCTTTTCTAAGCCCAAAGGAGAAATTAGTTTTGAGTCAACAAGTAAGATGTGACCATTTCCGATGACTCAAAAGAAGCAATAGAGTTTTTAAAGATCAAAATATGAAGCCCTGAAGTCACAGACAGGCTTTTATCCCATCTTTGTCGTTAATGCATAGCAAATGTCTCAATTTTTTTGTTCAGAATATTGGTCTGTAAAATGGGAATAGGACTGACAAGTAAAGGTTGTATTGGGTGACATTCCAACAGCATTTATAACATCGTCAGGGCATGTATTTGTCAATCAAATATGTTAGTTATGAAAATTATACCTGTTTCTCAAAGACTTCAGGTGGTTATCAGAAATCAGCAATTAGGAGTGCTGGACAATGTTTGTATTCAATTTAGGAAATGGTTCCTATTTTATGTATCACATCAGAAAAGACTAGCTTTGTGGATGCTGTTTTGCTGCTATCAAACCAGAAAGCTCCTTCATAGACATGGCCAAGATGTGTTTAGGAGGAAGTGCACTGAACTCATAAGGAGGCAGTAAACATCACAGATGTAGAGGTGCTGTTTGGCACTTTGAATAGAGTGTTAGAGCATGGTTAGAGTTTTGCCAGGCAGGAAAGGATCTGATAAGAAGGACCTCAGATAACGGAGAAACACTAAATGGAAAAAGGCACTTGTAAGCAAATGTGCCACTAGGACCACAGGGACCAGAGCTAATGTCTTAGAAGTTTCTTCTGCTCCCTTTCTCCTCTCACTCATCCATATCTCGACCCACAGCCATAGAGGATCCCCTAAGTCACCCACAACTTGTTAATAGTAGCAGGCTCTGCTGCTTCTCTCTGTGGGTATGGAAGAAACAGATACCCACTGGGAAATTATGTATGCCTGAGTAGTTGATTCTTATTTCACACTCAAATCTGATCCCAATGGTGGGTATCAACTGACCGCCTAGTCAGGCTCCCATTTGCAGTATGTCATCGCCCAGATACTGTGACTGTTGGATTCCCAGCAGATCTCACAGACAAGAGCAGCTCCAGACACAGAATCCTCAAGATGAACCATGCTGCATTCTGACGCTTGTTCTCATCATTTAGATCTTAGACGTTGCCAGGGGCAGGTGTTTAGCCTTTCTGTTAAGACACCTGTTCTCCACATTGGAGGATCTGAGCTGGATTCCCACTTCTACTTCTGATTCCAGCTTCCCACTAATGTGCACCCTGAGGGGCAGCAGGTGACTACTCAAGTGACTGGGCTCCGCCAACTACATGGGAGACCTGGACGGAGCTCCCAGCTCCTGCTCCTTGCCCGGCACCAGTCATTGCGGGCATTGGGGGAGTGAACCAGGGAATGGAAGTTTTCTCTCCCTCTCTCTGCCTTGAGCACTTGCACATAAGTAAATAAATTTTTTGAAAAGAAAAACATAGAGAAGTTATGTTTAGTTCCATAAATACTGACTTATTTCAATCTAGTAGGAATAACACATGCAAATATGTCAGTGTTTGTGGAGGGGTATATAAACATATGTTCTAAAATACATAAAGGGAAGAATAGAAACTATAATGTCTGCATGAGAACAAAAACAGCATCTCCCCTAGTGCCTATCATGTATTTCATAAACACATCTAACAGTGTGTATGATGTACCATATTCTAGAATAATGCTTTCTAACTCTTTAAGGAAATAAGTTTTATATCTATAATTATATACAGCTCCTTCCTCAAGAATGATGTCTCATATATGATTATGTTGACATATTGCTTAGACCCATTCCACTTGCAGGATGATCATATGTCTAAAATTAAATCCTGATGAGTTGAGATTTACTTTATTTCTGAATATAATTAAAATGAATGTGGTGACTCATACAACATCTTCAGACCTGTTCAATCCACTCCATTCGAGACACTAGGAAAGATGCACAAATACATCTTCTTTGGGGTTTGTAAGAGCAGCACACAGAAACTTGAACACAGACGCAGTGTGTTGTTGAGCTACTGCAAAGGAAGAGATCCATATGGTGTGTGTCCGATGTTGTTTCTGCATCCTTAGCCATCCACATCGTGGCCCATTTGTTCAACCTGGAGCGCTACCACTTGAGCCAATCGGAGGAGGCCTCTGGGCTTCCGGCTGCACTTTCCAAACTTGGCAACAGCCCAAATGAGAGCTACCTCAACCCCATCCGGACCGCCGGCACGGTGAGTTCCTGCCTAACTAGTTTCTCATCTCAAAAAGCCTTCCTTTTCCCATCACTTTCTCAGAAACACCATATATCAAAAGCTTTTAATAAGAGAGCTGGGGATGAGTTCCTGCCAAAAGGTACCATCAATTTCATCTTTTAAAAGTTTTTTTCCTACCGTTAATGTTGCTGAGAGGTTATGAGCAAGAGGGGAACATATGTCACTTAACTAGCTTATAGCAACACCAAAATGAAAATAGGAAATACAATAAGTTGTTCAAGCTCCGATATTTTAAATATTAAAAGCAACTCATGCTTGGATAGTTTTTCGCTGATGTTAGAGTCATAAAAGATTATGAGGTGTCAACTTGGTTTTTTAAAAATACTTATCCATTTATTTTCATCCACTTTCAGGGCAGAAAGAGACAGAGAGATCTCCTACTTTCTGTTCACCCCAATGCCCTCAACAGTCAGGACTGGGCCAGGCCCAAACCAGGAGCCAGGAACTCCATCTGGATCTCCCATGTGGGTTGCAGGGGCCCAAGCTCTTGAGTCATCAATGCACCACCTCCCAGAATGCATTGGCAGGAAGCTGGATTGGAAATAGGGGAGCCGAGACTCAAACCAGCACTCTGGTAACAGGATGCAGGCATTGCAAACGATGGCAAGCATGCTACACCACAATGCCTGTCCCGGAGGTGCCATCTTCACCCAGCGTTTATAAATTGGATGTCTTCCTTTTCAATTTGCAGATTGCTTTCTGGATCTCTTCCCCTGCGCCTCATACTTTGGCACACATGTGAATAGCTGGTCTGCCAACTCAGACACTGAGCAGAGTAGCTAATTTTATAATGAGACTGCATTGCTAGGGACATTCTTAATACTAATTACCTGTGTGCACACAGTGACAGCACCTGTGGGGGCGGGGAAGAAAACTGAATTACGGCCACATCAACCCACTTTAAGAGATAAAACATTTGCCTTTACTAGTCCACTCCTACCCCTTCCTTTGTATTTTTAATTTTAATTTACTTATTTTATTTATTTGAAAGGCAGAGAGACTAAGACAGAGCCCCTGTCCATTGGTTCACTCCTCAAACACCTGCAATAGCCAGGATTTGGCCAGGCTGAAGCTGGGAATCTAGAACTCTATCCAGGTCTTCCACATGGGTATCAGGGACTACTGATCTGCTTCTCACCTGCGGCCTCCCAGGGTACACACAACAGGAAGCCGGAATCAGGGGAGGAGTCAAGACTCAAACCCCAGTGCTCTGATGCAGTGTAGGGGCTATCAACACTACTAGGTCAGGTCGGCGCTGCGGCTCACTAGGCTAATCCTCCGCCTTGCGGCGCCGGCACCCCGGGTTCTAGTCCCAGTCAGGGCACCAGATTCTGTCCCGGTTGCCCCTCTTCCAGGCCAGCTCTCTGCTGTGGCCCAGGAGTGCAGTGGAGGATGGCCCAAGTGCTTGGGCCCTGCACCCCATGGGAGACCAGGAGGAAGCACCTGGCTCCTGGCTTCGGATCAGTGCAGTGCGCCAGCTGCAGCGCCCCAGCCGTGGTGGCCATTGGAGGGTGAACCAACAGCAAAAAGGAAGACCTTTCTCTCTGTCTCTCTCTCTCACTGTCCACTCTGCCTGTCAAAAAATTAAAAATTTAAAAAAAAAAAAACTACTAGGTCAAATGCCCACTCCACCCCTATCTCTTGCTTTGTGTTTGATCCAAACCTTTTCCCTTGCACTACCATTTGGTCAACTACCATCTTGTTGACCAGGTTTAAAAAAAAATCTGTATTTCCCAAACCTTAAGGCAATACATTCCAATAAAGGGAACCTCTCCATTATTATCCGGACTGTCTCTTTAAGTGATCACTTTGCCCATTTAGCTTTATTTGAAGAAAGGAGACTCCAAGTATGTTTTGGGAGAGACTCTGATGTCATGCCCCCTAATTATTCTGAGGGGTTTTTTCAATATCAGGCCATTGATCACGTTGAACTACCTTTTCTTAGCTGACAGCAATTAGAAGCACAAATTTCACGTTATACATCAAAACTACAGATGCCCTAAGCCTGTGGAAATGCCTTTAGCATCACTCAGTTGAGTCCCTGCATTCATCTGGACACCTCCTAGACTTAATGATGGGGTTGGGGTGGAGGGAGTCCCCTGCTAAGGTTCACAAAAATGCATTGCTACACAAACCCAGGAATAAATCCCAACATTTTGAAGAGACTGTATAATAAATAGTATTTATTAGAAATACTTTTAAAGCAATTGAGCCAGATCATTAAGCTACTCCCTATACAGTTATTTCACAATTTCAGAAGCAATATACTATGCAACTACTAATTAAGCTCAAGAAACCCTCTAATTTGGGATCTTTGGAGAAAAACTGAGCATCAATAGCACAAAGTGTATGTACATTATAGAATGCTCTGAATGATGCAGTGAGATGATTTGAGAGGATACCACAAAACTCAAACCAGTCTATGAATGGATTCAAAGAGAGACGGAGAGATTTGCCTTAATAAGCAAAGAAGAATGATTTGAAATTAGCACATCCTATGGTAGAAATGGATTTCTAAAATGCTTGAGTGTACCTGAAAAAAAAAAAAAAAACTTAAATGTTTTAGACATACCCTTTTCAATTTTACTTCTATCTTTGCTCCATGAAGAAAAAATAAACAACAGAGAGGTCCCTGTCCAAATTACCTCCAGATCTCAAAGCAGCCCAAATTAATGAGGTTTTACTGACAAAAGATATAGTGTGAGTCTATTGAGCTTATGGTCGTCTCAATAGGAAGACAATGGATGCATACTAATGACTTGGTAAGGTTGCAGGAAGCTCACAATAAAAACAAATGCCATGTGATTCATATTCTGAAAGGCTGTTTAACTGTCCCTTGTACTCACAAGCCAGAATTCTGGGCTTTTCGCCATGTCCACCAGATAAGAAGAGTTGTACCTTTATGGATCACCTAGGCTTTACCGAGCCTTATTCCAGGCCCCCTGAGGTGGCGGGAAAGAAATGCAAGTCATGGTCTTTCCAGTTAGGAAGGAGCACAAGGAAGGAGCACCTGCTGTATTAGGAATACCCCAACAGACCCCTCAGGAAGTGTGTGTGTTACGGTTCAAATGCAATTAAGCATGGTGATTCAGACTGTTATTTTAAAAATTAAAAATGTAAAACCTGGAATTATTTTGCAGCATTCTCTCTTAAAATGCTCTTTTCAGATATTGTTTGCTTCTGATTCAACATAATCATTTTGACATGAAAACTGATGTATATGAACGAAAAATGCAGTTATTGACATGGTGTTTCGTGCAGTTTGACCAGAGCGATGTCTACCGTAAGATGGCAGGGAGAGAGAAGAAGGAAGCTCACGTCTTGAACTGTGCCCTGAGCCTTGTTGAGGCTAATGTGCTTTGGAGTGAGACACTCTGAATGGCTCCCAGCTTGAACTCTTGAATATTGAGCCTAAACACTGAAAAGTGTACTGAGATATTAATGTCATGCTGCTCATTTCTTTTAGAACACAGTCATTGAGTTGCTAACGACAATAGCAGGCATAACTGGCCTGGTGCTCTCGCTGGCTTTGATCCTGCTCATGACCTCCTCTACTGAGTTCATCAGACAGGTCTCCTACGAGTTGTTCTGGTATACACACCATGTTTTCATCATCTTCTTTATCAGTCTGGCTCTCCATGGGGCAGGGTAAGTCCTTACTATGCTCAGTTTGTTAAGACCTTTTATCTCTAGGAAATTATTATCTCTCTATAATCTTAGAAATTTCTTTTGATGGAGAAATGACACACAGTGAGTAAAGGACACATACCATATGTGAAAACACACCTTCACTATGGCAAACGCCTGTCAAAATAAGCTACATAGGTGAAGTATTATATTTATTTTCCCTAGCTGACTATGTTAGTGAGCCTTGACATGTTTATAAGATTCAGAAATTCTAATGAATGCTAGATGACAGCAGATCTATGTTTCATTCGGTACCTGTCTCTGCAATCCAATTTTTATGGGATTAATCAGGATATATAATTTTGACATCTTATTTCCCTTCTGCTTAGCCAACACCACCAGCTAGGAAGCCCAGTGTATGGGCAGGACAGTGTGTGACGTGGCCAGTCTGACCTGGGCTCTAGATGCAGGCTTACTGTCCATCAGAGTGTCCATGGGCAAGCCTGCAAGTTAGGTAGTTCTCAGTTTCCCCATCTGAATACTAGGATTTCTTTCTGCTCAGATCGCCCATATAATACAATTCTAGTACACAACACCCATCTGGTTCATTAATCTCTTCATCAGGAAACTGGAACAGCAACCTGAAGAATCTGAGGGTACATAGTACGCTCTCTAAGTGATAATAAATAGCCCTGGGCTAATTACCCCTTGCTATTGATGACCCAGCTTGTCCCCTTTAATTATTTCACAAATGATGACCTTTTCTCCATTCTACAATTTTCGAAGTATGAATGATCAATTTGATCTAACCACAGTTCTGTTCATTTCCTGAGTCTGTTTCATACAGAGGAACTGGATGTTCAGAAGGATAGGGGACACACTCAAGGTCCCATGATTAATAAACAGTAATCTTACTTAGGACACCAGTCTTTGGACAAGCAAAACCTCACTTTCAGCAAGCCCTTGAGGAATGCGTCCTCACTCTCTGGAGTTAAACCTGCTTCATCCCTATAAGAATGTGACCGGGGATGTTGCAAGCACCTGCAGGGCTCACCAGCAGTTCCACCTCCCTCCCTGCACTCTTCCCTGTTCTCCCACAAACGCTTCTGCTGAGAGCAGATGGCCCAGGACAGAGCCTGCTCTGCACAGACTGGAAGCTCACACAGCAACTGGAAACTGCTGGCTAATGAGGGCACACACAACCTGGTTGCTGGACTTTCCCAGGCAGGGCCTACAGCTGCAGCCTTCCAGTATTTGTACCTCAACAGGTCAACTTCCCCTCAAACCACCCTCCCCACAGATGTCCCTTCCTTCCGCAAAAAGAAACCAAGGCCAGCAAAATTTACAAAATCGACTTGAGCAAGAAAAAGTTCTGGAACCAGGCAGCATTCGAGACCAAAGATGGTTCAGAATGTGCCCCCCCCCCCCCCAGCCTCTGGCCCCTGGTCAATGCTCGCCCCATCCTGTGTGCAGGTTATATTTGTTGTCGCCGTAGAAAAGCAAATGACATATAGAAACAACCTGATTGGCTGCCATCAGCAGTTGCCTTGTAGGATCCTGTTTTTGCATCGTTCAGCCTCTGATTAGCTGGAAGTTCAGCTGCTCTGATTGGTTGAGACTTAGTTGCTTGGCTACAGAAGTACACTCTGAGGTTAGGTTACACTTTCAAGCTAAGGTGCAGGTCAGTATGTACTGAGTCTACTTGGGGCCAAACGTATTGCTTAAGCAGAGAGGTAGATTTGGGCCAGGTTTATTTCAGCTCAGCATTTCTCATGCCCTCATTTCTAGAAGGGGGCCCTGCTTCTGCCACCGCCCCTGCCTACGCTGATTAAGAGCTCCCCCACTATCCATCAGCTTGCCCTGTAAAAGGAAAGAATTGCCCCCAGGGATGCAGCGTGTATTTTATCCTAAATGACTGCCCATTGCACTGCTCACCCTTAGTCATCTGTCCAGCAACTTTCACATGCATGCTGCTGCCTGGCTAAAAGCTTACTACTTCTCTTCCAGGTTAAAAGTACCCACAGTCATTTCTTCTGAGTGTGGGATTCCTCACCCTTCCTGTTTGTGTTTGGGGCGGGCAGGATGAGTGGTGCATAGTCCCAAAGTGTCCCACTGCAGGATCACCCTATCACTTCTGCTCCAGAAAATTCTTCTCCCCATGCAGGGGCTGTTAGCCACTGGAGCACATTTATGAGGCTCTATTTTATAACCTATATGTGTCTAGACGTTCCCTTCTCAGGAATTATGCGTGCATCTCTCTACAGTCGGCCCCCCGCATTCTCACCCTGGCGCATTGTAGAACAAGAGGATGTCAATGGGCAGTGTTTCACTGGAGACATTTTAAATGTCCAAATAACATTTCATAGGATGAAATTTTTCAGTCATTTTAACCTGGTTGAAAGGCTTATTTTGGGATAAGGGCTTCATTTAATCTTCTCAGCTTGAAGTATTCTACAGCTACTGTTTACAGCAAAAGTAATTTGCAAATCTATACAAAATGCCAAGTAAAAGTAGGATTATTGGAATGTGTTAAAGCCCACTAATCTCCCTATTATGGGATGGCATAGATGAAGCCATTAGAAAAAGTTTTAAAAATTTAAAAGATACAGCCTTTGTAGAATGATCTGAAGCTTCTTTGTAATGAAATGGAGCGCGGTCCCTGGTGCCTGGGAATGAAGGTGTTAAAGCTTAGGGAGTCTTTCGCTGGCTCCCATTTATTATTCAACCTTCCTAGTCTGGTCATCATTTGCCCTTTGGAGATTTACAGATAGTTTGTTCCTCTAACTCCAAGGGATCTTATCAACTCTGGGTGACTTCCAATAAACAGACTGGGACAAAGGCCAACAGGTCAGTCCTAGGTGACAGCAGTCTGTTTCCAAGGGCATCCGTGACCCCTCTTCCCACCACCCATGATTCCAAAGGGGCCACACCACGCCACAAGCTCCCTAGAACATGAGTCTGTGTGATACTGAAGTTCCCAGGCTGTGAGGAGCGTATACCATGATTCTCACAATAACTCGTTCTACTTAATTCCTAAACATTGAGGAGCTGCGCAGCACCTAGGTGACATAGCTTCAATGTGTGGTGCACCCATGGGGAACCCTAGGAGTCTGTGACAGAGCAGCTGGTCCCAAGTCAGTCAGTGATGCACTGGTGAGAAATACTACCCATCAGGATTGGGACTCCAGGTCCAGGGCTCCGTTCACAAAGCTGGCTTCTCCTTTTGTTCTTCAACGTGTCAATACCACCTTGAGGACACACTTCAGAGTGGCTGAGTTTGACCCTGTCAAACACTAAGTCTGCCAGTGGTCACTGGGGGAAAACTGCCATTATTCAGGGTCCTTCTTTTGACTTCTTCACTGGAAAACTTCTAAGCACTCAGAAACAAATGAAAAGGGGTGGAAGTTAAATCAATCTGCAAAAGAACCAAACAGTACAAAGTTAGCCAATTAGCCCAAATCAGCAATCAGGACGAGATGAAACCTAATTAAATTCAACAGTCTACAAAAGGATGTGTTCAAACAATTTCCCTTCATTATGAATTCGCTAATATAGACACTTTCAATTTAACACAGGATACCACAGAGGGGCACTTCTTTTCTGGGATCTTCAAAGTTCTTCCAAGCTTTTTAAATGCCTATTTTTAAAGATGCTGAGGGAAATGAGTGACAGCTCAGGTTTCGAGAGGTGGAAGTGTTACTGTGGAGCCTGCTGCAGGGAATCTACATGTGGAGTAACCAGACTGCACAAAACCAGTGACTATTTTTGTTGTCTGTTTGTTTGTTTTACGAACAAGTCGGATTGTTCGAGGTCAAACTCCAGAGAGCCTCTTGCTGCACAATGTCACCTTCTGTAGAAACCACTATGACAAGTGGCACGCAGTCGCCCAGTGTCCCATGCCTCAATTTTCTGGCAAGGAACCCTCGGTAAGAATGAACCCGGCAGCTTTTTAAAAAGAATCGTCCCCACAGTTAAAATAACTCGAACTTTTATATGCTTGAAAGAGGAGCAGCCCATGTCAGCACTAGACAAAGCCGCCTCTATATTAAGTGTGCTAATGGAGAAATCGAGTTATGGGTAATTTTAAAAGAGGTTTGCTGCCAAAAGCACTGGGCTCAGCTTTGCAACGTGTTCTTTGACTTCCATTCAAAGGCGGATGCCCAGTATTCTGGGGATTTGCAAGAATCTCAGGACTCCCCACCCCGAGGACCAAGAGCCTCCCTTCCCAACCTTGTCACCTGCCAACCTCAAAGGGTAACAACCAGCTGGAAGTCACGCCCCTTTACAAGCTGGACTTCTTTTTTTTCTACAGCTTTTGGGGCCAAAAAAAAAAAAAATTGGGTGTTAAATGCATTTACTTCATGTTCTAATCGAGTTCTCATAACTGAAATAATAATAATAATAATAGTAACAATAGCCGAGAAGAGATTTAATTAATTTGAGAGGATGAGAATGTCCACAGATCTCCAAAGTGAGAACTCCCGAGTGTGCTGTCATCATTACAGTGGGTGGCAAAGGTAAATTGAAATAATAATCCTGTCTGGTCTCCTCAGCTGTCTTGGAACAGTGCAAATGTCTGGAGCAGTTGGGTGATGAATGAAAGAAAATAAATGAAGCCCATAGATTTAAAGTAGGAGGAGGAAACAAGTGCCTCAAAATATGTATCATAAAAACTGGGATAATGGGATATAATAATATATAAATGGTAGGGATTTAGGAAATTAAGCCATCAGCATACAAAAGATATAAATGATTACCTTCTCTTAAAACCTTCAAATATATTAAAGTAAGCACTGGATTTTAAGGATGAAGCTACTGGGAGAAATGTTCAAAATGGAGAGAAGCAGAATAGATGTGCCCATTAGACTGTGGTTCTTTTAATGGCCAGTATAGATTGTCTGTGTCTTAAACTCAACTCTCAGTAGCCACTACCCAGCCTGCATATTAATGAGGAACATGAATGCCTCTCTAAAATTTTCAGCTGCAGCGTCGCCATAAAAAAATCAATACTCTCCCACACCTCATGAATACAGACCAGGGCCTGCTCCCAGCAGTGCGTGCTGACATTAATTATCATTAAGAGGGGGGAACTTACCCATCTCTCTGTTAACTCTGCCCTGCTACACCTCCTTGCACACCCAAACTCCTGGTGTCAGTCTTTCCCATTATTTTTAATGGATCCTGATTCAAAGCGTGTGTGGGCTGTGCAATCACCGCTTGGCTGAACTGTGCAATATTCTCTCTGATGTCTTACAGACACTGACTAGAAAGGCATCCCAAGGACAAGGACAAGGTCCTGTGCTTCACTGCACCGCACCTACCCGATCTTTGCAAGGCTCCATTTCTTCCTCTTTGTCTCTCTTAACTCGGTGCTTGTTCGTGGTGCTTTTATTAATAGAGTATTTATCAATTCACCTACAGTGGTGCACGCCTCCCAGTGTTGGGACAGAGAAAGCTTTGTGCATCACTGCAAATAAACAGAACTGATCAACGGAACTAATTACACCTCGCGGCTCCCCTCCCACCCGTGAGTGCCCTCCTCTTTTTTTACCCAAAGTCACACTGGCAGACACAGAAGTCCGGATTCTAGGTAATCCAATCCCAAAAGATGTCTGGTCCTCCTTAGCCAAAGCAGCACATTAACAAAGGATCATCTAGGAGGGACTTTTTTTTTCTGATTACTAAAGGAACCATGTGAGTGATACAGGGGAAGCTGCAACTCGGGCAGACTCAATTCCGTAAACTTTCTCCAGTGGCACTGACGTGCTTGGCATTGCACCAGACGCAGGATTCAGAGACGTGGGTCCTGCCCCCAGGAGACCTTATTGTGCAGAAAAAGAGGCTACTCATAAGCACACACATAAAATAAAATCAAAGCCAGCATGTTCTTATTTTCTGGAAGGAATGAAAAACCAGGAGTGAACGTGAAGGAAACAAGTTTCATTACTGCTGCTTTTAAATCAGCGTAGTTTTATTTCTATCATAAAATACTCACTGTACTGTGACTTTCTGAGTATTTTTGGAGAAGAAAAAAGATAAAACTAAGAATCCGCAGAGTATTTTAGCATTAAAGAAATGTACGAAATGTACATACTAACTAGCCCTGCCCCTCTGTTTAATAGGTGGGCAACCAAGGGCCAAGGAGTTTCAATTTTATACCTTTGGTCACTAAAGTCATTCCCAGCCAAGGCACATCAAGAAACCAAAGCTCCATGGGCAGGCACTTGACCTAGTGGTTAGAATTCCAGTTAGGAGTCCATATCCGTATCAGAGTAGCCCACATCCTGACTCCAGCTCCCAATCTCAGCTCTGCACCAGTGCAGACCCTGGAAGGCAGCAGCTGGTGGCCCGGATGGTTGAGTCCCTGCCACCCACGTGGGCGACCTTGATTGAATTCTCAACTTCTGGCTGCACCCCAGCCATGACAGACGTTTGAGAAACAAATCAGCGAATGGGAGTACCCCTCTCCTGCCTCTCAAATAAATTAATAAATGAATATCATTCTTAAAAAAATATAGCAAAGAACTAAGCACTTCTAACTCTGTGGACACGAATTTTCTTCTCTATACCTCACATCATTGGCTCTGAACCTCTGGCCTTCCCTAAAGTCCCATTTGGCCAGCTCTCCATTGCTATCTACAAGTTCATGTCCCCAATATGGGTATTCATCTCGATGAAGACAGTCAAGCATTTCAGAGCATGAAGGGAAACTAAATAATCCTCTTTGCCAACTATTTCTCATTTTACAAAATAGAAGATTAGACATCATACAACCTGAGATGTGCCCAAAGACACAGGGTGAGGGAAGGTCGCCCCAAGACCAGAGTCAGACCTTGGGAGACTCGTGCAGCTCCACCTCACACACCTCCTCTGGAGCATGATCTGCTTGGCTTCCTCCTTGTCTCCCTGCTCATCACTGCTGGACCATTTCCTAATACTCCTCTCTGGCCATACCTTCCTCTCCTTCCTTCACTTCCACAGCCCCCAGGGCATCACAATGTCACTAAAGTGGGGTATCTGCTCCTGGGGCAACTTCTAGACTGAGGCAGAGATAGAGGAAAGATTAAAGATAGCAGTCTCCTTCCTGTGGAACCATAGAAAGAAAAATGGTCCATTCCATTTTATCAACATGGAAAAGCCAGAGACCATGGCTGATTTGATGCCATCAAAATGAAGTGCGTGATGTCCAAAACCTTCTAAATTGAGTGTGAATAATTATTTGTAAAAACACACAAAGACTATGTGAGCAATTTTGCAAATAGCTCCCTAAGCGTATGCAGAAAGAATCAGAACTTCTGCTACTGTGTCTGGAAAAGTCCACACTAAGTCTTTAATTTTTTTAAGATTTATTCATTTATTTGAAAGTCAGAGCTATACAGAGAGAGTAGAGGGAGAGAGAGAGAGAGAGAGAGAGAGAGAGGTCTTCTATCCACTGGTTCACTCCCCAATTGGCTGTAATGGCTGGAGCTGTGCCCATCCAAAGCCAGGAGCCAGGAGCTTCCACTGGGTCTCCCATGCGGGTGCAGGGGCCCAAACACTTGGGCCTTCATACACTACCTTCTCAGGCCATAGCAGAGAGCTTGATCGGAAGTGGAGCAGCCAGGTCTCCAACAGGCGCCCATATGGGATGCTTGCACTGCAGGTGGAGGGTTTCCCCGCTATGCCACAGTGCCGCCCCCACACCAATTCGGTTCACTCAAGCAGGGGGGACCCTAGGGTTCATTGCCTCAGTGCAGCCCCCTCCTCCCCAAGAACTGCTTCCCAGGCTTCCCCACTCTGATCTGCTTTCCTGCCTCCCTCTCAGCACAGGTTGGTGAAAGCTTTTATCCTCTCTGCTTTCCAAACGCATTGTGGAGCCCTGCAGAGGCAGAAAAGAATAAATGGGTCAAATTGCTTGGGGTCGCCTGCACAGATCTAACTTTTGTCAGGCAAACAAGAGGTCCCCTGGAAAAAAAGCAGAGAAAGGTTTTAACAGATGAGAGGAGGCACCATGCAAACAGACCCCAAAGGAAACAGAAATGCCAAAAAGAAGAAAACAGGAAAGGTATCTCAAAAGAAGTAAAAATCATGCTAAAGGCCTGTGACTTGTCCACAGAACACTTGCAGCCCAACCGCTGGTGAGGCGGTAATGTGTTGATTAGAGGGGGTTTAGCAAACATCTGAGTTCAAAAGAATGAGATGCCTACCTGCTCCCAAGATACTACTCGGAGATTTAGGAGACTAAGGAGGAAATTTGGAGGCACTGTGAAAGGTGTGATTCCAGTCCTGGCTCTCTCGGATCTACCTTTGCCTCCCTGGACAACTCAAACTCGCAGAAGGTCGTTTCTTCTTCTTTGAAAGAAAAATCAGGCCGCATTTCCAAGAACCCTTAACCTCCATGCATTATGCGAGTTCATGAGTCTCTAATGTTCTGTTGAACAGAAAGCAGCTTGATAACATGGTCAATGCTCAAGGGAGGCAGCCCAGGGACCTGGAGGGAACTCAGCCTGGGGGTCAGGACTTCACGCGCCACATCTTTATTGGACACCTTATCACCTTCATGACCCGGGATAATTTGTTTGATCTTACTGCCCCTTAGTTTCCTAAGATAATGCAAGAGACAATCTGGTACCAGACCCAACTGTAACTCTGCAAGAATTTAAGCTCCCATTCCTTCCTGTTTATTGGAGGAAGATACTTTGTATTGCACAAAACACCTGTTACAAGAGTAGCCTGATGCTCAGTTGATCGTCCATGATGCCTTTTGTATTCTTAAGCAGTTAATATACAGGGTGTGTATTTGGCCTAGTGGCTAAGATGCTGTGTGGGACATCGGCATCCCACATTGGAGTGCTTGGGTTTGGGGCCCAGCTCCACCCCCATTCCCAGCTCCCGTTAACGCACACTGTGAGAGGTGGCAGGTGATGGCGAAAGTAGCTGAGTCCCAGTAACTCATATGGGAGACCCAGATTGAGTTCCAGGCTCCCAGCTTCAACCTGGCCCATTCCTGGCTGCGGTGGGTATTTGGAATAGTGAACCGATAGATGGGAGTGTGGTATCTTTCTCTCTTTCTCTTTCTCTAGCTTTCAAAGAAATAAAATTAATTATTTTTTAAAAGGTTAATGTGTTATCTAGTTAATTGGGAGTAGAAATTCTTACTCTCAGTTCTTCAGACCATTATTGAGACTTCTGTTCTGATTTGTAACTTAGAATAAGGATGCTAAGAAACTATGTTGTGCTCCAGGTAGCACTGGTGTGTGCCTCTGTCTGTGTGCATTCGTTCAGGGAGACCTCCTAGTTGCGATGCATTATTGGTCCCAAAATTCACTATTTGAAAAGTCTTAATTTAATTTCCCATGTCATGTGTTGGCTGAGTAATGTCGCTTTGTAAGCCTTTGACTTTGGCTGAGTCGGGGAGCATTTATGACCCTATCATATGTAACATAAACATCAATCTGCTTTCTTATTTCTTTGCAAATTCAATTATTTCTAATTACATAAAGGCAGCATTGATCAAGTAAGCATAAAAACCAATATAGAAGAATTTAATCTCTTAAATAAGCTTGTAGGCTTCAAGGAATAATTGAATGTTATAGTATTTAATATGAGGAGACATCTTTGTTGTTGATAACTGCCCCAAAGTTAGAGGAAAATGTCTAAACCTCATCATGCTGTGTATTGATTTGGTTCAAATTGAAAATATTTGGATTCTGTTTTCATTTCCTTTTCCTCTCTCTCTGCTGCTCTCTGCAGGCTTGGAAATGGGTTTTGGGACCCGTGGTCTTGTACGCATGTGAACGAATAATTAGGTTCTGGCGATTTCAGCAAGAGGTTGTCATTACCAAGGTATGCATGTAGCTTTATGTCTGAATAAAAGCCTGAGTGTAGATGAAATTTTTTTATTAGCCCAAGTTTTTAATTTGCCATTTTTATTGCAGAACTGTCTGTAATTTAGAGGCTCATCTTCGGTTCTAATAATTGCTTGATCCCGAGCATCTTTCAGTGTGACTAATTCTGCTGAAGGCAGGGATCAGGGCTCCAGACCGGTACACAGGATTCTGATAAAGGCTTATGGCAGGGAATCGTCTGGCTGTCTCCTCATGCTGGTTCTGTCTCGGGGGGAAAAGACAGCGGAGCGAGTAGGTGGCACGTTGATCACAGTATCTTCCTTCACCATATAAAGGCGTAGATTTTGCAAACACGCATACGATCAAACATTGTTGTGTGTGCACTCTCACCTGGGACTGCTAAACAGAGCAACGCAGTCACCATATGGTTCAGAGTGAGAAGGGACCCTGGGGAGAAAGAGCACACATGAATCTATGCTAGCAAGTGCAATGCTCTTTGGTAGAAGGTTCCACTCTTGCTGTCCCTCCTCACAGCTCTCCAGTGTTCACCGTGGGCTGCAAGAAGACAGGAATACACACACTAAGAGCACAAACCCAGGAAACGCTACCCAACACTCTTTCCCATGCACTTTTTTATGTGTCCAAATAACTTCTCTGCTCTCTACACTTAGAATATTTTGTTAATATAATTTTGACATAGTACCATATCCCCTTAACCGTCTTCATGAAAGCAGATCTATAGAAATTGCTCTTACTTCTGCCTTAAGCTGTTGCTGTGTTGCTGTTTTTAAGTTAAGCACCAAAGGATGTCAGCCTGTATCACACGCCAGGCTGTAAAACTTGTGGCAGCCTACTGGAACTGTTACTAGGGAGACCATTTAAGAGCAGCATCAGAACAAATATCAGTAGGGAGAGGAGAAACTTAGCACTAATGATTAAAATGCTGTGAAATTCGCTTCTGGATGGAAAAATACTGTCACTGTATTTATTAGATATTAGATTTTGTTCCCTTATACCTATTGACACAAAAAATACGGAGGCTTGGAGAGATTTTTTTCCCCTGAAAATAGGATGAAAATTTCAGAAGAGAAATTAGTTCTTTCCTTCTGATAAGCAGCAAATTATAGGGATTTCATAAAAGCTGTGAGAGCCCTTGCAAGGTGCTTCCCTACATCTAAAACTCAGAGCCCGGGAGGACACTGGGCAAGACTTACCTAAAATAAGACAAAACAAATAAAGCGTTACAGGGGGAGTTGGAAGGTTATTTTTTGGCTTAGTAGGAAGGAATACGAAGGGGCTTCAAAAAGTTCATGAAGAATGGGTGATAAGATAGGTGCAGCGCTGGCGTTGGCCTAGCAGCTAAGATGCCAATTGAGATACTTACATTCCATGTGAGAACGACAGGGATCAATGCCTACTCTAAGTCCTGGCTCTAGCTTCCTGCTGGTACAGAGCCCGGGGGACAGCAGATGATAGCTGATAGCTCAGGTAGTTAGGCCCCTGCCCATACGGTAGCTCCTGGATTTGGCCTGACCCAGCCCTGACCATTGAAGATATTCAGGGAGCGACCAACCAGTGAGTTGAAGATATCTCTCTCTCTGTGTCTCTCTCCCTCCTCCTCTCCCTTCCCTCTTCATCTCCCTCTCCCTCTCTCTCCCTCTCTTCCTCCTTCTCTCTCTCTTTCAAATAAACAGTTTTAAATGATGTGCATTTTCCTCAACGTCTGAAGACCTCTCATGCTCAGATTAATTCACAAAGGGTGGCCAAAAGATGCAGATAATTGAAGAAGAAAATGAACTGTTCCTAGATTTTTAAAAACATGGAGACCATGTGGTGATTATTTTAATAACTGTAAATTAAATGACACACATAACACATAGTTACATAATCTCCTGGAGCTGGTTAACCATGCTGTGGAAGGCCTGATCCTGTGAGTCAGTCCCATGCCAGATACAACATTGCACCTGGGTGCAGTCGCCCAGGTTTCAAACACAGCACTCTGGAGACAACAGACTTCCCAAGGGGCAATGCCGGACATGAAAGTGGTGGCAGATATCATCAAAGCTAGCAGCTTGTGTAAACCATACCTCCAGAAAGCCAACTTACAATCTTGAGTGCCTTTGATGGAACAAAGCCCAGGTCTTCCCATGTAACCTGCATTTATGGCAATTCTCTTGGTCTGACTTAGGTGATAAGTCACCCTTCTGGAGTCTTGGAACTTCGCATGAAGAAGCGTGACTTCACAATGGCTCCAGGGCAGTACATCTTTATCCAGTGCCCGGCCATCTCCCCGCTGGAGTGGCATCCCTTCACCCTCACCTCAGCCCCCCACGAAGACTTCTTCAGCGTGCATATCCGGGCAGCAGGAGACTGGACAGGAGCCTTGTGTGAGGCCTTTGGGGCACAGGGACAGGACCTGAAGGATCCCTGTAGCCTGCCAAGGTTAGAGACATTTTCTTTTTCTTTCCTTCTTTCTTTCTTTCTTTTTTATTTATTTGAAAGTTAGAGTTACACAGAGAGAGGAGAGGCAGAGAGAGAGAGAGAGGTCGTCCATCTGATGGTTCACTCCCCAAATGCCGTAACAGTCAGAGCTATGACGATCCGAAGCCAGAAGCCAGGAGCTTCTTCCAGGTCTCCCACGCGGGTGCAGGGGCCCAAGGACTTGGGCCATCCTCTACTGCTTTCCCAGGCCATAGCAGAGAGCTGGATGGGAAGTGGAGCAGCCGGGACTTGAACCGGCACCCATATGGGATGCTGGCACTTCAGGCCAGGGCATTAACTCACTGTGCCACAGTGCCAGCCCCAGAAACCTTTTCTTTATTTTATATAAATCCACAACATTGCAAAAAAAAAAAAAAGTGTTAATGCATCAACATGCTACCAAATTCAGTAATATCTTTATTCTAAGTTGTAAAAATTGAGCTTTTTTTTTTTTTCTTAAATTGGAGAAGCTACATAAAACGTATAATTTAGGAGCCTTCCAAGAGAAACAAGTACATTTCTGTTTAAAAGAAAAAAAAAAGTGTTCAACAAAGGTAGGCACTGATCCAGGAAGGAGGAACATGTTGCTATTCCAGCTCTGAAAGCAGCCTTCAGCTAATTATATGCAGCTAATCATGAGTAAGACAACTCTGAACTTTTTCCACCAGTCTGGGAGCTGCAGACCACATTTGCAAAGTTTGGTCTGCATTAGAAGGATGTTTTGTCTCTGTGTGGTTGCCTTGTAAAGTCCTGGATACATTGGATTTAAGGATCCACAGTACTCCCATACGACCTCATTTTAACTTGATTCATTACATCTGCAATCCTTTTTCTTAACAAGGTCACATTCTAAGGTATTGGGGGTTATGACTTCAACGGATCAAGGAGGGGACAAACCCTCAGTACGACCCTCTTCAGAAAAGCCTGGACAACAAAGACAAATACCATGTGTTCTCACTCCTGTATGAAAGCTAGAAAGTTGATCTCAAAGAATAGAGACTAGGTTAGTGGTGGCTAGAGCCTTGGAAAGGTGTATAGTAGAAAGAGGACGGTTAATGGATGCAGGGGTAAGATAGATAGGCGGCATAACTTCCGATGTTCTCTAGCAGAGTACAATAACCAGGACTGAGAGAATTTATTTCAAAAGAGCTCGTGGAAATTTTGAATGTTCCCAGCACAAAGGAATGAGAAATGCTCCGGTGGTGAATATGACCATGACCTTGATCTGATCATTACACACTGTGTGCATAAATTGAAATATCACCCTGTGCTCCATAAATACAATTATTGTATGTCAATTAAAAAGCACTTTATATACTAAAAAAAAAAGAAGAAGAAGAAAGGCAAAGCCTGACACATGACAAGAATCCCAGTGTAGACGCTGCCAAGAATCCCAGTGTAGACCACTGCCCCTCTGCTCTTGGAAGTAGAGTGGCTTAGGCTTGACTCCCGCTCTGTATGATGACCCTAAAGCCAAGGAAGTCCATGTCACCTGTTAGTACCTCACAAAACTAGGGACTCAAAAAGGATGAGAGAAACATTTTGAAAGAATTCCACATTTCTTTGTGTGTGTGTGTGTGCGTTCGGGATTTTTTTTTCATTTATTAAACTTTTATTTAATGAATACAAATTTCCAAAGTACAGCTTATGGGTTACAATGGCTTCCCCCCTCCCATAACTTCCCTCCCACCCGCAACCCTCCCCTCTCCCACTCCCTCTCCCCTTCCATTCACATCAAGATTCATTTTCAATTCTCTTTATATACAGAAGATCAGTTTAGTGTATATTAGGTAAAGATTTCAACAGTTTGCCCCCATATAGCAACACGAAATGAAAAAAATACTGTTGGAGTACTAGTTATAGCATTAAATAACAGTGTACAGCACATTAAAGACAGAGATCCTACATGATATTTTTTTAAAAAATTAATTTTCTATGCCATTTCCAAAGAATTCCACATTTCAAAAAGGAGCATCACTACTAAGTGGATTGGAGAGAGAAGTTCTGGTGACTCCAAATAACGATGATATGCAGTAGACATTCTTAAAAGCTAGAAGAAAGCATTTTGCATGTTTTTGTCATGAAGAAATGACACATAGGTATGTTGACCTCGATTTGAAGGTTACACAGTGTGTACATGTGTTGAAACATCACATGTACCCCATATATATCTTCAGTTTGTATGCATCAACTTAAAAGCCTTAAAAGAAATTTCTTTGAAATTTGAAAGGAGAATCAGATTCCTACTTCTGTCCTTGTGGGAGGGCATCAGAAACTACCACACAGTAGACATTGCCATAGGAACTCTGAGAGGGAGCACGGTGAGGACACATTTAGAACGGAAGTTCCTGAGAGTGGGTGGGATATGGTGCTGCTCCTCTGTGTCTCTGGTGCTTGCCAATGGTGCCTGGTGCATGGTGGGTACAGAGTAAAGATTTCAACAAGGAATGAATGACTTTATGGATTCTCTAGCTCATTTAATTTGGTATAATAAATTCAAGGCACAGAATCTAATCAGCTTGTTGTCCCTCTTTCCCATGGGATGCAGGAATGTGCCTGCATAGCACTGGGTGTGGGTGTATTTAGTGGGTACAGAGAGCCACCTCTCTTCATTTCAACCCCTGCTTCTAAAGAATGGTACGAGGTCAAGCCAGCTGTAAAGATCATTGGCTCATACCAGAGCCCCAAATCATAGGGGAACATGTGACAATTCAGTTAGAACCTTTGATTTTTGTAATGGAAAGGAAGTAAAGTAACAGGATCCCAAAGTTCAAAATGCAATGCAAATGCTTAAAACCAAGAATAAAAGCAGACACACACACTGTGTCTTAACAGCTTTCCTGGTTCCTGTCCTTCCCACAATGTGGCCAAGGTCAACAGTGTCATCTGTTTTGCTAGCCTGGCCACTGCTCTGTGTGTATACAGTTGTCTGGTCTATCAACCACCCTCTCTGTTCACAAGTCAGCCAGCATTTCAGCCAGCCCCCAGCAAGAAGTTGGTGTGTGTTTCTCAGTAGTAGACAGGCTTTCTGTCTGCAGAGTGCAGCAGCTGCTGCAAGGCCCAGAAGGATCTGGCCTCCTGCTCCCTGAGTGCCTTACTCTACTTTTTGTCACTACAAAAAATAACTGAAATAAGCTACTTGGAAAGGAGGTTTACTTTGGGCTATGGGCTTGAAAGTTCACAGTCCAAGATAGGGCACCCACTGGTCTGGCGTTTGATGAAGATGGTGGACAGAGACAAGTCAGGAAGCAGAGAGACAGGGAGCACACTCATTTATGCCTGTGTGTTGTGTCTTGGAAAGGAATGGCTTGTCTATGAGGGCTCCACCCCAACCACCCAATCCAATCTAATCACCCCCCAAAGGCTCCACTTCAGATACCATAATTGGATTAGTTTCCTCCCTTAATCCATTAGGTATTAACATTAATTCATTGAAAATCAACATAAGACATTGAGGACCAAGCCTTTAACACACGGGCCTTTGGGGCTACCCAAACCGTAGCAGTGAGGAAAAGGGTTTTATCTGTTTGGTTCACTGTACCATCCCCAGGGCCTAGAACAAACCCTAGCTATTAGTAGGAACACAATAAATTTTTATGGAATGAATCAAATTGAGCTGTTGTGGACGATAGAGGTTCATTTCATTGGTAAACTGGTTTGCACCTGCCTCTATGTGTGTAGGCAAACATACCAGCAGGAAGGCTTCCAAGAAACTAGCCTTGTTTAAAGATGTATTCATTTATTTGAAAGGCAGAGACGGGGAGAGAGAGGGAGATCCTCTAGATGCTGCTACATGACTGACATGGCCACAACAGCCACAGCAGCCAGGTCTGGGCCAAGCTGAAGCCAGGAGCCTGGAACCCCATCTGTGACTCTCACATGGGTAGTGACGGCCCCAGAACTTGGGCCATCATCTGCTGCTGCCAAGCATACATTAGCAGGAAGCTGAATTGCAAATGGAGTGACTGGGACTGGAACTGGCACTCTGATAGGGGATGCCATCCTTGAATGCTGTGGCTTAACCTGATGTACCACAATGCCAACCCCCCCAAAACCAGAACTATTTAAATCTTCAATACATGAAGAATATGTTTTTTTTGCTCTTTTAATGATATTACAGTTTAGCATTTTTAAAAAGATTTATTTATTTATTTATTTTAACAGTCAGAATTACAGAGAGAGAGGGAAAGACAGTGAGATCTTCCATCTTCTGGTTCACTCCCCAAATGGCTGCAGTGACCAGCTCTGGGCCAGGCTGAAACCAGGAGCCAGGAACTTCATCCAGGTCTCCCATACGGATGGCAGGGGCCCAGGTACTTGAGCCATTATCTGGGAACTGGATCAGAAGTGGAGCAACCAAGACTTGAACCAGTGTCCACATGGGATACCAGTGTCACAGGCAGCAGCTTTACCTGCCATGTCACAACACCAGCCCTGAACAGTTTGAATTTTCAAGTTAATTGACCATAGTGGGGAGATCACCCTATCCTTTTACTGATTTGAATCTAGAAAGAATTTAACGCAGCCCTAGGAATCCATGAAGCAAGGGCAGAGTGAGGACCCCAAGAGGAGAAGCAAGCCCGGGCAAAGGGCAAGGGAACTTTACCTCTGAGCCCAGGGGGAAGAACAGAAAATGTGGCTTTACCTTCTGCAGCAAATGAAGGAATGTCTCAGTTAATGCTAGAATTCCAGCAATTCAACCTGTTACCCCGAGCTAAGGGCTCCAATGTTAGATAACCTGGGTTCAAAGCTCACCTTTGTGGATGATCTTGGAGAATGTGGCCAACCACCAGCTTCAGTGTCTTCATCTGGACAACGCATCTGATAATAGGACCCCATGAGGTCCTCACTCCCTGTCCACCACTGACTCTCCCATCTGAGCTCAATGGGGCTGCCCAGTCTTAGACTTGAACCTCCAGAACCATAGGCCAAAATAAACTTCTCTCCTTTGGGAGTAGCCTTCCCACATGATTCACAGTAGTAAGGAAAAGCTGACTAATACAAAGTGATGTTTAGATGAGTAATTAATTGGTGGTCAGTTGCAGGGACAAGACTGGAGGTTAATGGAGTGTGGTGGGAATGCTGCTGTCCAAAGCTAGCAAGAACCCCCCCAGGACTGGATGCTGGCACGATGAAGCCTTTTCGAAGCTGCATGATTAGAAATTCTGTGTCAGAATCAAGGGGCGGGTACCTGTAAACCTCTAAATGAGAATTTGTGCACGGGGAACCATCTCAGATACTGCAAGGCCTTGAGAAATGGAGAAAATTGAGTTCCCTCAATTTGGGCATGGTGATAGCTGTGATCAACTACTTAAAGGTCGGAGAGGCAGGCCAGGGAAAAGATCTGGAATGTGCCACTCGGGAAGGCAAATTTCAGTAAAACACGAGGACAAATCATCTCCAAAGTGGCCTGAGCCAGAACCAGGCGTCCTGCCAGTGAACGTTAGACTGTGATCAGCTCTCATCGCGCACAGGGAGCTTCACGCGATGTTTTCTCCGGCACTCCAAGCTAAAATTCTCAGTTCCAATCAGGTAGGCGTTCATTTTTCTGTGGATTATGTTACACAATTCTTCTTTGGATCTACTCGGTATTTTTTTACATCCATGTCAAATAAACCCCAAATATGACTAATTGCAAAACAATCAACAATAAGACATTTTAGTCTACAGATAGCTTTTTTCTCTCTTTTTCTCAATCTCTTCCTCTAATTATTTATAAAATAATTTACAGTGAGCTAAGAGGCTAACTCTTCCTAGTTAAGGACCTTTTATTTGTATTCTTTCATTTCCATATATCAATATGCAATAAAGCATTAATAATTATTATGAACTTGAAGAGAGTTCATTTGAATTGTTAGAATGTCTGGCATATAGACTGTTTTCAAATAAACCCAATTGAACTTTCATGAACACATAGGGAAGCCCAAGTGAGCCAACCTCAGGTGCCTTCAACAGACATCCCTTAGGGAATGGTTATGAATGACTTAGAAACATTTTAATCAGCATATCTTTGTTCCTATGTAAATGTGTGCTGCTGACTGCAATATTTTAAACATCCCCTGTATAATTTATTCAACAAATTGCTACTGAGCAAGTCCATGTTGGAGAGCAGGTGAGACTTGGGGATATAGGCACGAGCAAAGACAAATCTGGCTGCCTGCCATTGACTTAGGGTCTAGAGATCAAACCAGGCATAAGGTGAACCGTGCACGACCAATAAAAAGCACCAAAATTATGATGGTGATGGGGCAATAGAAAAGGGGAGCACGGTGTTCTAAATTTTATGAGAGGGTTTAACCTGGTCTGATGGGTCTGGGAAGGCTTCCTCAAGTCAATTATTCAGAATGGATAATTATTCAGATAACATGGAATGGAATGGTACAATTGGTCAGATAAGATGGAATGGAACTGTACCTGTTAACCAATTAAGAGGATGCAAAGAAATCAGAGTGCTACAGGGGAAAATATTTTCACATGCAAAGGCCCTGTGGCATAAAACAGTACTGTGTGTTTTAGGAAATGGAAGAAAAGCCAGTGTGGGGAACTAGTGATGAGAGATGGAGAAGATTCCAGGGGCCAGTCTACATGAGGCCATGTTAAGGGCTATGTTATTCATCCAATGAAGATGTTTGTTCCTTATAAAGAAAAATTTGCTAAATAAAGACAGAGCATCAGTACTACCCCTGGCTTACTTATCACAGATTTTAAGATAGCATAATCTGAAAGAAAGAATATTAGAAGTTCTGCATAACTGATAAATCTTTCTAAAACTATTTTATTCCAAGTGGAATATAATAATATATAATATAATGTAATAAACCTCCATTAGGCTAAAGTGTGAACATGCTAAGAATGTAAGCAAATGTCCAAAGGGTAGAATTACATCAGGAACAAGACAGAACCTTCTGAACCACCTTGAGGCTTCTGCTGTTTTTGTCTTCTGGCAGCTGGGGGGCAGGGTTGGGGGAAGGCCTCTTCCACCAGGCTTCATGATGGATGGACTCAAAACTAAGAGGAGCCAGCCTCAGGGAAGAGATGTGAGCTATAGAAAGCTTTGCCCTTTAGAACTACCCGCTGTGGCCACCACAGGGCCAGCCCTGGTACCTTCATGCTAACCCCAGGCTGTCCAAACAGGGCTTTCCCTTGCACATAGTCAAGCTCTCTGTACTTACGTGAAGACACATCCTAACATGAGCACTGACTTGGGAAGATTCTGAGCTCCAGAGCACAGTGTTCTGAAGGCCACTCTGATTTCAGGCTGGCCGTGGATGGGCCATTCGGAGCTGCTCTGACAGACGTGTTCCACTACCCCGCGAGTGTGTGCATTGCAGCTGGAATCGGAGTCACTCCCTTTGCTGCACTTCTGAAATCTCTATGGCACAGATGTTGTGATTCCCAGAGCCAGCTGAAGCCAAGCAAGGTATGGAAAAATCATTAGTTCACCCTCCCACGGATTAGAAGGTTCAACGTTCTTGTATCTATCATCTACCGATTCTTGGGGAGGATTTTAATTAACTATGAGGGATAAATTCAAGGATCCTTAACTATACTTATGTTCTTAAAACTCTCCATTCAGTACTGCATTTATGAGAAGGGTTATGTCTAATCTTGTTAAAGATGACAAGACATAAATTTTATTGCTTCATTGCCATTACAGGACATGTAATTGCTCATCTCAATAAAATATGGACAGGCTGGCAATGGCTGTGTGATGGGCTGCAGTTAGGAACGTTAACAGGCAGCCTTCAGAGTGTCTTTGGTCTCACGCTATGCTTGCAAGTGTCCAGTTCTGTAGCTTCCTCCCACAGACGTGGTCTTAACAAGAAGCCACCACTAGACTTGTGTGTTCTTTGACTAGATGCCTTCACAATTTCCTTCTTTCCTTCGTCCCATCTTGAGGCTCCATCCCATATTTGAGCCTATAGAAGCAAAAGGAACTTTCCAGCCACGAAGATTTGAGAGTTGAGTCTCTAAAACAAATGGGCAATAGACAGGTTAACAGGAGAAAAGGCATACAAATGTACTAATGTCCAACTTTATGGGAGAAACATTAATTATGAGACTCAAAGAAGGACCACATGGTTGAAGCTTCAAGACCATCTTCATAAAGGACAGGGAAGTGGGCAATGCGGTCAATTCTAGCGGAAGAGTAAATGATCTTTAGTGAAGATGAACAGGCCTGAAGAACAGAAAGTAGCCTGGGACAGAGCGTCCCTGGTCTCTGGGTGTGGCGTCAACTCCAGCCTTCCCCTGCGCGTTCTAGGGGAGCCAGCCTCTAGTAGATACGGGACCTTCTGCCTTCCTGGAGGGAAAGAGGGACAGAAAGCCAGGGAGATCTTGGGTCTGTAGCTCAGATCATTCAGCACACCAAAGCGTCATGCTCCAGCTACCATTCCCTGAGTCCCAACAACCCTGCAAGATCTCTGCTGATGGGGCTTTCCCAACTAAGAAGCAAAAATAAATTTTGCTATTTCATGAGTCTCCACATAACAGGTGCTTGACATACATTTTCTTGTTTGCTATTCTATAATCTACCCAACAATCCTATAAAGCAAACAATACAAGGACCAGTTTCCAGAAAATAAATGGAAATAATTTTCCTGATTGTGCCTGAAAATAAAAGGCAGCACCGGGGTTCCAAGCCAAGGTCACCTGGCTCTTCCTATGACATGACTGATGCATGGTGGACACGACTTTCATGCCACCCTGCAGCCTTAGTGTGACATTGTAGGAAGACCATGGGATTCCCGCTCGGAAACTGCACCTGGCTTCCCCGCTCACCAGAGTCAGAGACTCAGATTGATTCCGCGCTCACTGAGGTGCTGCCTTCAATGTAGCCATTCATTTCTGCACAGTGAGGATCCATGTCCAACAGAGAGCTTTTTTTCCCCTTTTTTATTTTTTTGACAGGCAGAGTGGACAGTGAGAGAGAGAGAGACAGAGAAAAAGGTCTTTCTTTTGCCGTTGGCTCACCCTCCAATGGCCACATCGCGCTGATCCAAAGCCAGGAGCCAGGTGCTTCTCCTGGTCTCCCATGGGGTGCAGGGCCCAAGCACTTGGGCCATCCTCCATTGCCTTCCCGGGCCACAGCAGAGAGCTGGCCTGGAAGAGGGGCAACCGGGACAGATTCCGGCGCCCCGACCTGGACTAGAACCCAGTGTGCCAGTGCCACAGGCGGAGGATTAGCCTATTGAGCCGCAGCACCGGCCCAACAGAGAGTTTTAATAACAGACAAGACAATTGAATAATATAGGAATATGATATTACTATGTATGAAATGATATAAGTATTCATTATCTCTGCCAAAGATACAAATATATTACTATACTACCACCACCCTAGACTTATCAAGCATTACCTACCCAGCAGATAAGAGCTAGGCATTTTACAATTACTATTTGACATCCTATTTTTAAGGCATTTACCACTTTTATGCCATTTTGCAGATGGGAAAACTAGAGCTAGATCACAAAGCTATTAAGAATGACAGAATCATCTTCATGAATGACATAAATTCATTCACATAAGTAATATCTTCATTTTACCAATGAGTAACCTGAAGAACAGGACCAGTGAATGTTAGAACCAGTATTCAAATCTTCTAAGCCCTCCTGGTCCCAAAGCCCAATTTTTCCCTCTACCCCACAATAAGTTTAACGACACAAGCAAAGCAGCTACTGACTCGTACGTTTGGGCCTCACTGGAAAACCTTGCTGTGGGTTATGATAACTTCTCAGAGCCCCAAGCTCTTCGCTTCCTCTTCTGGCTACCACATAAAACTCACAAGGAGATGGGTCCCATGCTCCCTGGCTGCCAGCACACTCAGAGACACAACGTGCTCCACAGGGAGAGGATGCAGGTAGTCCATCTCACGTTCATTCCTTCTCTCAGCCAGTATGTGCTCATCACCTGCAGGAGAAGTCTAGCACGCTCCTCACACCCAGTGAGCAGTCATCTCAGCCTGCTTCACTCCTTTGCTGCCCTCCGCCTGGATCCTCCTTCCTAGCCTAAGTGTCTGCAAAGCCTCTCACTTCCCCTAGCACAGGGAGCTCCTTGAACTTAACTTCTTGGGATCTCTTCGTAACTAAAGTCCACATACAGATGCTCCTCAGCTTACAACGATGGGGCTGCTTCCTGATAAACCCACTGGAAGTCAAAAATATCATAATTAAAAATGCACTTCATTCTCCATAAACACATTGTAAAGTCAAGAAATCAGAAGTTGAATCATTATACGTTAGGGACTGTCTCCCTCTGTGTTTAAGGGTCTTCCAAAAGTTCATGAAAAATGTATACTATAAAAAAGCTCTGAATTTTTGCACCAAAGTAAACTTATCTTTTAATTCAATTTTTTCTTAAACATTTCAAAGTACACTTGTTTTGTGTATTCTATAAATATTGAATAGATTCTTCAATGAGTGAATAAATGTCTACATGTTCAAAAGAATAAACAAATAGCTTCTATGAAATTTCCTAAAAAATTCAAGGTTGCTAATATTTGTTCTCTTTGTATAACCAAAAAAAACTATTTAGTAATTTGATAATTAAAACAACAGATTCCAATTATAGAGGAAATTCTTTTAAGAATTCATAAAACCTGAAAGCCCATTGTAGGAATCCACAAACTCTCAGTCCTTCTGCCTTTCTCCCCAGTACAGTGTCATTCCTGGACTCCTGGCCTGTGCCTTTGGACTTCCTCAAGGCTGCTGCAATGGGGTGAGGGAGGGGGCCTAACCCATTACCACAAAGCTATAAAACAGACACATTGATCATCTCCATCCCAAAAATGAGAACCCGTAGAGTTGGATTGAAAAAACAGCACTCTTTTCACAGCTTAGAAATATTTGAGGGACTATTTGGCAGTGGTCGTGGTCTATGGGAGATAGGAAACTAGAATATCAAATCACAAAACCCCCTGAAGCTGTCCCCCTCCCAGCTCTGCACGTGGCAATGGAAGCCGACATGTGTACTTCAAGTGGGAAGTGACTTGTCCACAGTGACCCAGCAGTCTGGCGACCGAGTCAGGATGTGTGTGCGCATTTCTGCTGTCCACGTCCAGGCTCGCTCATGAAAGTAGTGAGCTTATCATGCTACGGAAAGGTTAGGCAGAGAATTGCACTCAAGATCCCGTGTAACGAGCAAAAGTTGAGGAAGTTTCTCTTGAGGCAAGTTTGTCTTTGTGTGAGTACAGCTATCATTAGGCTTAGGCACCTAATATTGGCCAGGGCCACGGACATGCGTGTGAGATATAAATACCACTCCTTCCACTACCCGTCAGCATCTATATAATCTTGAAGCTGCAGCAGAGGAAACCAGTACATGTTCATTTAACAGCTTCTTCACGATTTCAGGTCTGAGCTGTAGTTTCCAGATTGATCTCTTTTGTTGAAAGAAAAAGAAAAAAAAAAAAAAAAAAAAAAAAAGCAAGGAAGGGGGAAACAACACAGAGCTGGAATTTTAAGCCAAAATGGTTCATTGCAATTTGGTGGGATTTTCTCCTCCACCTGCAAAATATTAGTTGGCACAAAAGTGTAACATTTTACATACACGCCTCAAGTTCTAAGGGTACATTTAAAAAATCTGCACCACCCATGTTTTCCAGGCTGTTCTCCTGCAAACTCCATCTTGTGTATTTTTCTCTTCCGCCTGTTTATTCTAGAAAACATCTAAGTCAGATGCAAAAGCATAACCAGTGAGATGCCAGCCGCTGCCTTGGGATCCTAAGTAGCGCTTTTCTACTCGAAGCTGACCTTTCCAAATCTCTTTGGTTCAAACTATCTTTTGTTTTGGAAGATCCAGGGAGGGTGATGAGAAGCCAGGTCAGGAGGAGATGTCCCATGAAGGCAAAATCACAAGTAGAATGATGGCTTGCTGTGAAGAAAATGGAAAAAAGTTGTGATCCAGTAAAGGGATATTTTCAACAGCGAAGCAAAGGCCAGCCTGCACTAGGTTGAAGGCAGAGAGAGCTTTGTGCCCCTGTAGGAGGAGTGGGGGAGCGAGGTGGCTGAGAAATCTCTGATCCAATGCAGCTGAGAGCTGAGGGGTCCAAACTCCCCATAGCAAGAAGGCCTCCCACTGCTGCCTGGCGGGGCTGATGATTTCTACATCACACTCAATTTGTGAAAAGAGCTCTTGAAAAAAAATTAGGACACTTTGCTTGTGCAAACTGTCAAAATGATGAATGGAATAGGTGTGTTTGAGTGGGGGTGGGCAGACTGCCGACATCAATCCTTTGCTGACGCACTTCAGTATCCTTCGCATCACAGCCGTGTAGATGGGACTGGGAGAATGGCCGACTGGAAGTTTGGTTCCTTTTCTTAACTGCATATGAAATCTTCAGACTACAATAAAATAGATTATGGAAAAATGGAGCTAATCTAATTTCTTCATACTTGTCTTTCTTCATCAGCTCAATAATAGATAACCACGATAATGGGTATTTATGGTTTGTCCCATGCAAAATGGCCTTTGGGTTCCTAACCTAATGTAATAAACAGATAATTCAAATAAAAAGACAGCATGGGCCAGTGGAAATGAGGGAAAGAGGCCAAGAGAGACAGAAATCCATACTCTATGTGAATATATCCATAAAGGCAAGGAGGGCCTGCTCTAATTCTAATGAATGAAAAATGCATTTAATTTCATCTGTTTAGTTTGAGAAATTATTTACTTTCTCTTTCCCTCACACTGGAGCGCTGGCTACTCCTGGAATCGATCCCCTCTCCTTACCCCCTGAGAGATGTGATCAATGGAGCTGGGTAGCATGGGCCCTGCTCCGGCTCCTCATGAAACCCAGGCTTCTCATTTTCATTTTCTTGGAAGACTTCAGCACCCCATTAGTTCTTACTATTGCACTGTGCGGAAGTGACAAGCGTTAATACTTTTTAATATCTTGGTTTATATCACCCAAGCCATTTCTGACCAGAGTCTTACATAAAAGATTAAAGTAAAATCAAAATCAAGAATCTTCCTTCATTCCCCTCCTTCCACAGACTGAGCACCTGCATCTCTTTGCCTCCCCCGGTTTCGATATTGGACAGTTGAGTGGGTCGCATGCTGCTCCTTTCCTACACACTCACCTACACATAGGGAGGGACTTCAAAGAGTTCTTGGGAACAGAATTAAAAGAAAAGTTTAGAGGAGGGTGTTTGGCCTAACAGTTAAGATACTTGGAATGCCCACATCCCATACCAGAGTGCTTGTGTTCAAGACCCGGCTGTGCTTCTGATCCCAGCATCCTGTTAATGCACCTGCTAGGAGGCAACAGGTGATGGCCCAAGTGGTTGGGTTCCTGCCACCCACATGGGAGACTCGGGTTGAGTTCAAAGCTCCTTGTTTTGGACAGACCCAGGCAAACTCACTTCTATTTGGCAAGTGAGCCAGCAGGTGGAGGATCTCTTTCTGTCTGTGTCTCTTTCCCTCTCAGTCTTTTTAAAAAAATAAATATTTTAAGTAAAAGATCTATTTTGGTACAAAATATTCTTGAAATCCATGTATAAAGCAGTCTTCAGAAAGTTCATGGAACCTGTGTATTACAACAAAACCACACATGGATTTGAACATTTCTTTCTTCAAAATAAACATCTTTTAATTCAATTTTCCATGAACTTTTTGAAGTTCCCTCATAGCTATACACATATACAACACACATTTTGTACTTAAATTGCTGTGTGGGAGGGAGATGTGCAATTTGGCTTTTGCTGTCAGTTATAATATATAATATCTATAGGTATATATGTTATTTTCTATTGGCAAATTAAGCATCAATACCTGATGATCTATTTCATTTTATTTGGTGCCTTCAGGTATTTCCTGGTGCACTCAGCCCATGATTTACTTAATGACCATAATAGCAATGAATCTGTCAGTTGGCCAAAAAGAATTATTCACTGTAATTATGTCAAACAGAAGTATTAAAAAAAAAAAGTCCTTCCTGGACTTCTGGGCAAACCATCATTACAGTCAGGAAACAGTTAACACTCAATGATGCATTTAAGGAAAAGGCTTAAGGACAAATAATGGATGGCAAAGGCCAGTCTTGGTCTTATAATGGTTAACCAGAAACACTTTTAAAAAAAAAACTTTTATTTAATGAATATAAATTTTCAAAGTATAGCTTATGGATTACAATGGTTCCCCCCCACCATAACTTCCCTCCCACCCACAATCCTTCCCTTTCCCGCTCCCTTTCCCCTTCCATTCACATCAAGATTCATTTTCAATTCTCTTTATATACAGAAGATTAGTTTAGTATATATTAAGTAAAGATTTCAACAGTTTGCCCTCACATAGCAACACCAAGTGAAAAATACTGATGGAGAACTAGTTATAGCATTAAATCACAATGTACAGCACATTAAGGACAGAGATCCTGCATGATATTTTTTTAACACCAAGTTTTTTTTTTCATTTTCAATTATCTTTATATACAAAAGATCGATTCAGTATATACTAAGATTTCATCAGTTTGCACCCACACAGAAACACAAGGTGTAAAAATACTGTTTCAGTACTAGTTATAGCATTACTTCACATTGGACAACACATTAAGGACAGATTCCACATGAGATGTAAGTACACAGTGACTCCTGTTGTTGATTTAACAATTTGACACTCTTGTTTATGGCATCAGTAATCTCCCTAGCTCTAGTCACAAGTTGCCAAGGCTATGGAAGCCTTTAGGGTTTGCCGACTTCAATCTTATTCCGACAGGGTCATAGTCAAAGTGGAAGTTCTCTCCTCCGTTCAGAGAAAGGTACCTCCTTCTTTGATGGCCCCATTCTTTCCACTGGGATCTCACTCACAGAGATGTTTCATTTAGGTCTTCTTTTTTTTTTCCATGGTATCTTGGCTTTCCATGCCTAAAATACTCTCATGGGCTCTTCAGCCAGATCCGAATGCCTTAAGGGCTGATTCTGAGGCCAGAGTGCTCTTTAGGACATCTGCGATTCTATGAGTCTGCTGTGTCTCCCACTTCCCATGTTGGATCGTTCTCTCCCTTTTTGGTTCTATCAGTTAGTATTAGCAGACACTAGTCTTTTTTGTGTGATCCCTTTGACTCTTAGACCTATCAGTGTGATCAATTGTGAACTGAAATTGATCACTTGGACTAGTGAGATGGCATTGGTACATGCCACCTTGATGGGATTGTATTGGAATCCCCTGGCATGTTTCTAACTCCACCATTTGGGGCAAGTCCGATTGAGCATGCCCCAAATTGTACATCTCCTCCCTCGCTTTTTCCCTCTCTTATATTTAACAGGGATCACTTTTCAGTTAAAATTTAAACACCTAAGAATAATTGTGTGTTAATTACAGAGTTCAACCATTTGTACTAGAACAAAAAGAAATACTAAAATGGATAAAGATTTACATTGTGACAAGAGCTGATCAAGTCACTGTTTCTCATAGTGCCCATTTCACTTCAACAGGTTTCCCCTTTGGTGCTCAGTTAGTTGTCACCAATCAGGGAAAACAAATGATATTTGTCTCTTTGGGACTGGCTTAATTCACTCAGCATGATGTTTTCCAGATTCCTCCATCTTGTTGCAAATGACCGGATTTCATTGTTTTTGACTGCTGTGTAGTATTCTATAGAGTACATGTCCCATAATTTCTTTATCCATTCTACTGTTGATGGGCATTTGGGTTGGTTCCAGGTCTTAGCTATTGTGAATTGAGCTGCAATAAACATTAATGTGCAGATGGCTTTTTGTTTGCTAATTTAATTATCTTTGGGTAAATTCAAAGCAGTGGGATGGCTGGGTTGTATGGTAGGGTTATATTAGGTTTCTGAGGAATCTCCAGACTGACTTCCATAGTGGCTTAACCAGTTTGCATTCCCACCAACAGTGGGTTAGTGTCCCTTTCTCCCTACATCCTCTCCAGCATCTATTGTTGGTAGATTTCTGAATGTGAGCCATTCTAACCGGCGTGAGGTAAAACCTCATTGTGGTTTTGATTTGCATTTCCCTGATGGCTAGTGATCTTGAACATGTTTTCATGTGTCTGTTGGCCATTTGGATTTCCTCTTTCGAAAAATGTCTATTGAGGTCCTTGGCCCATCTCTTAAGTGGGTTGTTTGTTTTGATGTTGTGGATTTTCTTGATTTCTTTGTAGATTCTGGTTATCAACCCTTTATCTGTTGCATAATTTGCAAATATTTTTTTCCCATTCTGTCAGTTGCCTATTCACTTTCCTGACTGTTTCTTTTGCAGTACAGAAACTTCTCAATTTGATGCAATCCCAAATGTTAATTTTGGCTTTGACTGCCTGTGCTTCTGGGGTATTTTCCAAGAAGTCTTTGCCTGTGCCTATATCTTGCAGGGTTTCTCCAATACTCTCTAATAATTTGATGGTGTCGGATCATAGATTTAAGTCTTTAATCCATGTTGAGTGAATTTTTGTGTAAGGTGAAAGGTAGGGATCTTGTTTCATGATTCTGCACGTGGAAATCCAGTTTTCCCAGCACCATTTATTGAATAGGCTGTCCTTACTCCAGGGATTGGTTTTGGATCCTTGATCAAATATAAGTTGGCTGTAGATGTTTGGATTGATTTAACCAGAAACACTTTTCATAACGTTATCTATCACTTTAAGATTTACCTATTTGGATCTGGGGCTGTGGCGCTGTGGCGTAGTGGGTAAAGCTGCTGCCTGAAGTGCTGGCATCCCCTATGGGTGCCAGTTCGAGTCCCAGCTGCTCCACTTCTGAGCCAGCTCTCTGTTATGGCCTGGGAAAGCAGCAGAAGATGGTCCAAGTCCTTGGGCTCTTGCACCCACGTGGGAGACCCAGAAGAAGCTCCTGGCTCCTGGCTTCGGATGGGTGCAGCTCTAACCATTGTGGCCATCTGGGGAGTAAACTAGCATGTAGAAGATCTCTCTCTCTCTCTCTCTCTCTCTCTGCCTCTGCTCTCTGTAACTCTGCCTTTCAAATAAATAAATCTTTGTTTTTAAAGATTGATTGATTTATTTGAAAGACGGAGTTACAGAGAGGGACAGACAGAGAGAGAGAGAGAGAGAGATCTTCCACCCACTGTTTCACTCCCCAAATGGCCACAGCAATCAGAACTGGGCCAGTCCAAAGCCAGGAGCTAGAAGCTTTATCCCATATGGGTACAGGGGCCCAAGGACTTGGGCCATCTCCTGCTACTTTCCCAGGCACATCAGCAGGGAGCTGGGTCAGAAGTCGGACAGCCGGGCCTCAAACTAGCACCCATATTAGATGGTAATACTGCAGGCAGTAGCTTTACCCACTATGCCCCAATGCTAGCCCCAGTGTTATCACTTTAAAACTGGAAGGTTGGGGCCGGCGCCATGGCTCACTTAGTTGATCCTCCACCTGCGGCGCCGGCATCCCATATGGGTGCCGGGTTCTAGTCCTGGTTGCTCCTCTTCCAGTCCAGTTCTCTGCTGTGGCCCAGGAGCGCAGAGGAGGATGAACCAAGTGCTTGGGCTCCTGCACCCACATGGGAGACCAGGAGGAGGCATCTGGCTCCATGGCAGCCATTTGGGAGGTGAACCAGCGGAGGGAGGACCTTTCTCTCTGTCTCTCTCACTGTCTAACTCTGCTTGTCAAATTAAAAAAAAAAAAAAAACTTGAAGGTTTACACATTAAGGAGGCTTATTAGGGCAACAGGACCATTTCTTGTGTGCATCTTCTCGCATCTATTATATTCATTCACAACTGCCCTAATAACAAAGCAAAATGAAAACCAGGACTAAAAGAGGAACCATTCGTTTAGGTGGCAGTATGCTTTCTAAATACCCATCACATCTGTGTCTTCTCAGAAGTTCTCTGCGGACAACTGTCAGGACTCCCTCTCCTGCCCCGCTGGTTTGGAGCCTCTGTCCCGTGTGCTTCCTACACCATGTGGGGGACTGTAGGGTGCTGCCCAGGGGGCTGGTCACAGCACAGCACACGGCCTTCTCCTTGGGAGGGAGGCATCAGTGAAGGGCGCACTCTAAGTGGCTTCCATGTGAGTTTAGTGTACGAGGAACCTGGGATACTCTTTCCCTAGTGAGGTAGGTCCCCTTTAAGGCCTGGTTCATTATCATCAGTGCTGAAAATCCAACTCCAAAGCAGGAGATCAAGTGTGGCTTCTTCTCTCAATGACCGCTGTGTCCACCGCCCACCGGAGACTGGTGGCAACACAGACTATGTAAGGCAAACAGCCCCGTGTGCTCTGTAATATAAATGTATTGCGCTCATTCTCACACTCCTGCGAAGTGACAGTGAGGACAGTAACAACAGCAGCGAATGTCTGAGCATTTGTTCTACAAACACTGCACTAACTGCTGCAGGAAACCATCTCCCTGCTTCCTCGCGATGCTCTTGTGACTTTCTGTTCTGTGTTTATTGCCATCCTACATCCGTGGAAATCTCAATGTGAGTTGAGTAAGCCCCCTGCAGCCCTCCAGTGCCCCCCACAATGACAGCAAGGCCAGGGGTCTAGGATGCTATGGCGTGTTCTACACCTATATCCTCATGGACACCCTTTTGCTTTGGATAGATTATGGGCCATAAATAAATAAATAGATAAATAAATATGCTCCCATTCATTCTCAGGGAATCGATTTTAGTTCTAAAGAATACAAATTAGATTGGTGGAATGTGTCCTCTGCCTGTGTTGTAAACACCTATTCAAGTTATGGCATAGGCTTCTGTTATTTTTTTTTTAAAGATTTATTTATTCATTTGAAAGGCAGAGCTACAGAGAGGCAGAGGCAGAGAGAGAGAGAGAGAGAGAGAGAGAGAGAGAGGTCTTCCATCTGATGATTCACTCCCCAGCTGGCCACAATGGCTGGATCTGAGCTGATCCGAAGCCAAGAGCCAGGAGCTTCCTCCAGGTCTCCCACACAGGTGCAGAGGCCCAGTCACTTGGGCCATTCTCTACTGCTTTCCCAGGCTGTAGCAGAGAGCTGATTAGGAAGTGGAGCACCTGGGACTTGAACCAGCACCCATATGGGATGCCAGCACTGCAGGCAGTGGCTTTCCCTGCTAGGCCACAGAGCCATTCTCTCTGTTATGGTTTGAACAAGATGTGACTCCCAATATTCAAAGACTTAGGCTAACCATTCATGGATTTATGTTAATGGTGGATTAGGGTGGAGATTTGCTATAATCATAATGTCTGAAGGTGAGGCTTTGTAAAGTAATCAGATTCAATTAGGTTACTAGGGTGGAGCCCCAGGATCAAATCATGATGGTTTTATAAGGAGAGACGACACAAGGGGTAGAGGAAGAGCATGCTCTCTCTGTGTCTTCAGCCTGGCTCGCCACCCTGCAGCCTCAGCAGATCTTAGCCTGTGAATCTCCAAACTGTAAGCAGACATAAACCTTCCTCTCCACTAACCCACTCCTTCAGGTATTTTAGTTATAGTAATAAAAGCTGAATATAGCTTCTGAGACAAACTAACCTGAAAACACCAAACTCGGATTTGAGACTCTGCCAGCTCTGGTAGTGAAATAGATTGGGAGTGCTTCCTAGTTCATTTTCTGGAATTGTTCATCAAAAACTTGGACATGTCCATGTCTCACCAGCCCCAGGCCACTTTGGCCTGGTGCCCATGTGGTGCTGAAGCATTCTTAAAGGAGCCCAGGCCTCAGGGAACATGGAAGTGGAATGGGACGTGGGAGAGAGCAGTACACCGTGAGTGAGGCTCAGACCCAGGCCATCCACAGGTGGATGTCAGCAGGTTTGCTCATTAGTGCCTGGGAAGGGTGTGACAGCAAAGGCCTGTGCCAGCCCCATGCACTGAGCCCACGATCCCACAGAGGCCTCCTGACACATCTGGGCACCCACTCTGTCCTCAGTGAGATGTTAACACACAGTAAGTTCCTTAAGAAAGTTCAGCACTGTCATTTCACAAACTCTTTTAAAATCACCTTAGCTGTTTTCAGCCCCTTATATCAGCTACGGAATTCTGAGAGCCATGCTCTATAGAGGGAACTGATTTTAGGGTTGTTTTATTTTTAGAGGCTAAGGGGGGAAGGTGAGTGTTGGAAGGCACAGATCACAGCGTTTCAGTCTATTGTCGGGGAGACTTGTTGTCGCGTTGACCAGGTCCTTTGCACTGGGTGAAACGCAGGGGTGGAACTCCACTGTCCCCTCGCAGTGAGTGTCCCCGACCATTAAAAAGATGAAAGACAATCAAAGTAAATACCCTTTCTGCTGTTCAAAGTCTCTCTTTTTTGCCTTGTTCTGCCTGGAGCTCTTCTCCGGAGCCTTCCATTTTCCTGCCAGTCTCTTCCACCAAAGCTGCCCGGTGTCACCTCCAAGTCAATTACGGAGGGAAAAACCCACAAAGCCATTACAAGGAGGCGAAAAAGCATAAAAGGCTTGGCAAGCCCTAAGAATGCTGACACACAGCTAAGCCACAAGAAAGTGAGGACAGCCATGATTTCTATTGGAAAGGACAAAGGGCAGCGTGGGGAGGAAGCCAAGATGTGGGCGGTTCTCAAGTAACGATGATTGAAACTGACTCGAAATTAAAACTTCTCTTTGTTAAAAAAAAAAGAAAAAGAAAAGCAAAACTCTTGGTTTATTATTCATATGTGAATACATATTAGGCATGTTCCTAAAGAAATCATAGAAAATAGATCAGCGACGCTCATGCCAAATGCCACCCTGAATGTTCTGAGATAAAACCACCAGCCCAGGGCAGGGAGGAAGAGGTGGAAGACTATAGGTAAGCACGTGCCGAATTCAGTCGTGAGGCATTCCGTTTCCACCAGCGGCGCAGTAAGTCAAAGCAAAGGCTGTGGCATTCAAAGAATAATTTAGACCAGGCGCTACACAAGGCAAAAAGAAACAAGACAGTCCACGGCCACACCACCCTGTATGTGCCCCATCTGGTCTGGTCTCGGAAGCGAAGCAGGGTCAGGTCTGGTTAGTACTCGGATGGGAGAAACAAGATAGCGTGCTCATTGGCAACAGCCTCCTAACTGGTCCCCATTCTTCATCTGTTCCCCATCCCCTCAGTGTGTGCCCAACCCTGCAGCCAGACAGCCCCTTCCACAGGTCTCTGATCATGGCGCTCCCTGCTCAACATCCCCCACTGCTCCAGCAGACTAGGACAAAACAGCAACCATGGCTGCAAAGCCCTGCGACATCCAGCCTCCCCAGCCTCCCCTCACCCCTCACCCCTCTTCTGCTCCCCCCACACTCCCCCTACTTGGCCTGCTGCTCTTCCTGGGGAGTCTGCTCAGGGCCCCTGTTTTTGTCCCCTCCAACAGAACAGCTCCTGCCTGGCCCAGCTCCTTCGCCTGCTCCAAGTCTTGACTCAGAGGCTCTGTTCTCAGCCAGGCCTCCTTGCCCACCCCCACACAATGCTGCCATACGGTTCTACCTGGCGACTGTCTCCACCTGACTTAGCCTGTGTTCCACCTATTGAACATCTTGCTCTTCCTCTAACATGCAAACTCCAGGAGAACAAGAAATTTGGAGTTACTGCTGTTTTGTTCTCTGTTGTTCATGTTCCCCATTTCAGAGCTTGGAGCACTCTCCACATATATAGTCCTAAGTCTTCAGTGTGTATTTGTTGCAACAGGCCCCCTTACTCTTGACTTCTGGGCCAAAGGCCTGCTGCCTACATCAGAGAGGACCTCCTTTGGTGTGTGGGGGGTGGTGGGGTGGGCGGGGGTGTGTGTGGCCGTCATACTTAGGGACTGAGGGTGATTTGTTCCAAGACTAATGTGTTAAATGTCCTTCCAAATAGCAACTGTGCAGCAAATACGTAATCTGTAAGTCTTGGGAGAAGAAGTCTTATCCTCACCAGCTTTGCTTTTCCTGATTGTCAATATTACAAATTCCTACAGAAATCTGAACCGAATAGCCAAGATATTTAGCCTTGAAATACATTCTATGATTTCTGCCTCCCTCGTGAATTTGATTTATTGATTAATTAAAGCTCATCTATGGCTTTGATGATCTGATTGTGAGTTTGCAGGCTGATGGCAGAGAACCCTGATTCTTCGGGAAGATGCTTGCAGGTGGGGTTACACCAGGTGGGTCAGGAGTCCCTCACAGCTGTCGTTAGCCAATCACTGTGTCTCTTTGGGGAGAAGGTACAGGCATGAGCCATGGCAACAGCAGGAAGGAGTGTGAGAAAAATCTGGAACATTCATAGATTTATCTCCTGTGCTTACTTCTAGAAGCAATTATCTGAAACTCAAAGTTCCAAAACTAAACCTTTATTTTAGAAAATTCACACTACTTCTTGTCACATGCCATTTGTTCAACACAGAGATTAAAAAAAAAAATCCTCCCAAACATAATGTCCTCATAGCAATTGACACACAGGCACAGCCCCACCTTCTTGGACACTGATCTGTCTCGCTGAGAGCAAATTTCTGGCCTGTGTGTCTTGATTCAGCAATTACCATAATCTCCACTCTCCAGAGGCCAGGGCTGGTGAAGTGGATTAGTGCCCAAGCCTGTGGGGTCTCTGGGGCAGAGAGTTCAAATCCCGAGCTTAGGTCGTAAGTAAAGATGAAGGGGTTGGTCTCACAGTTTATCCCCCTTTGGGAGCCGTGGAAGGCATGGCTAGTTACGATTATTAATCTTGTTCTGAGGAAGCACACAGCCAGAAACGTGCCGAGTTGATCCGCAGCCAGAGGAACTGGCACAGCCCGCAGGCTCCTGACTCTGAATTCACTCTGGGCTTTTTCAAACACAATGTGAATTTTTTTCAAAAGAAATCACAGTGTGACTGTTTGTTCACTGGCAGAGACTGGCATGTTATTTTGCAGAAGTGCCCATTTGGGCTCCAATAATTTAATGGAGATAAAGTAGTCTGCCATTATCAGCCCATTATGAAAAGTGGGACCAATCCATTCTTTTGCCTTGTCTCTTGTCAGGTGTATTTCTACTGGATCTGCCGGGATGCAAGGGCATTTGAGTGGTTTGCCGATCTCTTACTCTCGCTGGAAACACAGATGAGCGAACAAGGGAAAACTCACTTTCTGAGTTACCGTATATTTCTCACTGGCTGGGATGAAGACCAGGTATTGAGAAGACTGAAAATGAGCTGTATTACCTAATTTGTTTAATAGACAGCAAAGAGGAGAAGAGCCGTCAGCTATGTAGCTACCCAGTGACATGAAAGAATCCTTTTTGTGTCCTTAGAAAGGAAATGAAAATAAAGAAAAACCAGATTAGAAAGAATTAGCCAGGGCATAGCAATCAAAAAACATAAAGTAACTTGCTGAGGAATACCAAATAGGATAAATATGAACAGAAGATAATTCAGGGTTGGAAATCTCAAATAAAATTGCATTTGTCACTTTAAGAGTGGCATCAAGCAAACATTATTGATTGGGTGTAGCATGCTGATGAGTTGCAGATTGGATCTAATCCTATGCTTTGAGCTGTTCTGAGTTCAACAGAACAGATCCCTAGGTGTTTACACTTGGCATTTTGTATTGTAAAGTATGTGAGTGCCTATCGAAGATAATTATGAATACATGATTTATCTAGAAATTTCTTTTTCTTAAGGTGTTCTTAGGAAGTGTTTGCGTGTTTACTTAGATGTCTAAGATCAGTATGTTCTTCTGTATATTTTATTAATGAAATATTAAGGTTGAGGTTACCACAGCCATGTATACCAAAATACTGATTATGTTAGTATTTCCATGTTGGTAAGATTCAATGATGATTAATGCATTTTAATCCATTTTAACTCCTCCAATATGAGAGTTAGCAATAAAGTGATTTCTAGGTTACACAATGTATATTCTAATCAGCACCTCCTTAGCAGCTCTCACTGATTCAGACTTTTAAAGAAAGTGTGTTTGAGCCACAGAGATTTGCTTTAATCTCTAAATTTACAAATGAATGCTCTCTGTGTTTGTCTTACACACACACACATACACACACACACACTGACCCTACAGAGCATCCTTATAATTTGACTCTGGGCTTCTGCAAATGAACAGACTTTGCTTGAAATTCAGTAGCTTAATGAATTTTTATGGTCTTATTTGCAGTCCTCCTTAAATATTTAATCCTCTGGGATAATTTGAAATGTAGGTTTCTTGGGAACTAGGCTTGAAACATCTTAATGAATTATATAGTGTTAATTATGTTTTCCAAACAAACATTTTCCCTATTCAAGAGGGATTTTGACTGATGATACAGTTGGTGCAGTACAGATGCAGCCTTTGTCTTGTGCTTCCTAGCACCATGTGGTCCTCCTACTACTCCAGTAAACTGCTCCCAAGTGTCCACCGAGGCAGCCTTGTCATCTGGGAGCTGTGAGACAGGTTCTCATAAGTGAAACTGATTTGTGACAACACCACTCTACCTCCCCCCCCATCTCTGCCACTCCCAAGAGGAGGCTGTAAAATATAATATTTTTCTTCTAAATATGAGAAGATTAAAATAAATGTCTTCTTAAATTTTTGCCATGACATATTGGAAATTCTTTAGATGCTCAAATTCCAAGCATGAAATCACTTATCTCAACATTTAAGAAAAAAATAATTGGTGCATTCTGTCAGTATTTCAAGAATCAAGAGACTGTTTTAGAAATAACCAATTGTTAAACCGAATCCCACAAACTCAAAGTGGCAAGATGACAGGAACAGAAGCGACAGATGGAAGAGGTATTGTGAAGGGCAAATCAGCGGAGTTTGGAGATTAGCTGAACATTGGGCTGAGAAATATGGAACCAAGTATAATTCCAAATGTTTGAACATCAATGATTGGTGGCACCACAAACGTTCAGAAGGGAGAGCCCCCACCCACCTCCCTTAGTGTTTCAGGAAATCATGCCCAAACGTCTTACCAAGAACTCTCAGACCCTTCTCAACGGGACCCCCACCCACAGCCTCACCCCCACCTTTTGCTCTGACACTAGCGATGCCCATGCCATGTGGCCGCCACCATGCCATGCATCCACGCTTCCCAAACTTGGTCCCTGCTCTTCCCCCTCCCTGACCTGTCACTCCTCTGTCATTTGTTCCATTCTCTCTCGACTGCTCCTATTCTCCATCTCTTTCCCAATAGTAGCGCAGATATCTAGGGGCTAATCTGCATGATGTCAACTTCCAGCAGCCTGGATTTCTGAGACTCCAGCCCGGACACTTCCATTATATGCCATAGTCTGCTGAACCTCCGTGGCCTTAGCTGCTTTCTTAGACTGGAGGAAAGACCAGCCCTCGAAGTCAGGCTCACAGCAGGAAGCTGGCATATGAATTGGGCCCAGCATGGTTGTTATCCAAACTGGTGGCTTCAGGAAGAGTAAGAGATAAGAGCAAATTGGGCACCAAAAGCCAAGACACGTGAGCTCCAGGGCTACTAATGGGCCTGAAGGGTGAGCTCAGGACACAGACCCCAGGAGGCAAGAATCCAGTTGCTACCAAATTCGGCAAGAGCTTAAGAAATCACAGCAATTTGAGAAGTGATTGTGAGGGATGGATGGAGCCCCTGCTCTTCCTTACCAGCCATTAGTTAGTTACATGATGCCTGGATTGGCTTAATTTGAAGGCAAATGGTTGGGCACAGAATTCCAACCATGCACCCCTGCTATTTGGCCATCACATCCTGTCTGCCAGAACTTGAACTCTAACAGTAAACAGTCAGCCTTCAGATCTTTGGTTCTGCATCTGTGGTTCTGCATCAACCAACAGTGATCAAAATAGTCAGAAAAAAAAGAGATCCTATAAAGGGAACATGTCAGGCTGTTTTTCTTGTTGTTACTGCATAAACAATATAAGATAGCAATTATTTTCATAGCCTTTATCTTGTATTAGGTATTGTAAATAATCGAGAGATGATGTAAAGGACACGGAAGGATGTGCAGAGTTGTATGCAAATACTACACCACTTTATAGAAGAGATTTTTGTGTCCCCCATGGTACATGGGGAGGGGACAGTCCTAGAACAAATCCCCTGTGGGTACCAAGAGACAGCTGTCTATCAAACTGTTTCAACCCAGCAGGCAGATCTGATTACAAGATCCAGCTTCGTCCCAGAGATTTCATGGCACTTTAAATCTGGCAGTGCCCTTCTTAAATCCCCAGGGTTTGCCATTAAGTGAATGGGGACAGCAGGTGAAGATTAATTTTGGAGAAGTTTTGTCAGAAGTAAGGGAGTCCTTTAGTCCTGCTTTTTCCTCACCATATTTACTGTATTATGCTCAACTTTTCCAAGAAAATATCCTTTCTAAGCTACTGACATGCACACCTACTACATTTAAGGAGGCACTTCGTTCCAGTGAGGCCCGGTGCAAAAATAAATGAGGCAGCACACTTGCCCTAAAATGCAATGTCTGTGATATCTGCTCATCATGATAAGCATTCCCAGCCCTGCTAAAAAAAATAAATAAATAAAGTATGCTACATCGACAAATGAGCATAGCTACTTCATTCTTTATTTATAGAAGGATCCTCTTTTTTTTCTAAATATCATCTGATACCACATTTTCCTTTAGGCTCTTCACATAGCTTTACACTGGGATGAGAATACTGACGTGATTACAGGCTTAAAGCAGAAAACCTTCTACGGGAGACCTAACTGGGACGACGAATTCAAGCAGATAGCCTACAATCACCCCAGGTAAGGCGAGCTCTTTTTCCTCTGCCTGCTGGGGGCCTCTCTGGGGAAATACAAGTTGTTGCTGAAATGGAAAGTTAATCTGTAGGACTGTGCATCTTGCTCTAAGATAAAATATCTCCCTTGGAAAAGGATGGTCAAGATATATTTCACGAACCTCAAACCTCTGCTTAACTGGCTGGCAGTCTCCGACAATTATTGATTATGTTGAATCATGCTTACCCTCAGTTTAAGATTATGGTTTAAGATTTTTTAAGATTTTAAGTTTAAGAATGGTATGTCTTAAATGACATATGCCTTCAAGAAATCTTGAGTGAGTACGGTCTTCCCTTAATTATCCAACTAAAGGATTCACTTATGTCTACCTATACCCTGTACCTAGCATGTCTTACAAAAGCAGGGGGGAAATATTGTAAGGCCAAGCAGAGATTTAGGGTGCTGGCTAAGGATCCAGCATCCAGAGTTTGAATACCTGGTGTAAATCCTGGCTCTGCCACTGCCACCACTTGACCTTGGCCAGGTTATCTATGCTGCTTTTGCCCCAATCTCCGCCTCTGTAAACTGCAAATAATAATAATTTGCCATCATGTCTGAGTAAAAGCTTTAAGATGAAATAAATAAATAAAATAATAATAATAAGCTCACTTCCTACAGTTCTGTAAAGATTGAATCAGTGAATGCATGTGAAGTGCCCGAAACTGTGTTTTTTCCCAGAGTACTTGGTGTTAGCTGCTGTCATTATGTGATTATTATTGTTATTGTCCTTTTACTTATCCTATCGTTATTGTTGCATAATAATAATTATGTAATAATAATCATAATTACATAGCGCTTGCTCTGGAGCCATACAACTGGAGTGCAGCTTATATTTCCTGCTGCTAGAAGCTCCTGGTGGTGTGACCTTGGACAAGATAGCTTATTTGAGCTAATGTGTCCCATGGTAAAACGTGAATGATAGTGTCCACTCATAGTGTTGTGCTCATAAGTTAAAGCTAACTGTAGTATGTTGGAGAGCTTGGGAAAGAGTCAAGTTCTAATGCAAGCAGTTAACAATCTATGTTAACAGTCTTTGTGCCTTTATCATCTATGACTCTTCTTTTTTAAGATTTATTTATTTATTTGAAAGGCACAGTTACCGAGAGGCAGAGGCAGAGAGAGAGAAAGAGAGACGGAGACAGACAGAGAGACAGAAATACAGAAAGGTCTTCCATCCGCTGGTTCACTCCCCAGATGGCTACAATGGCCAGAGCTGCACTAATCCGAAGCCAGGAGCCAGAAGCTTCTTCCAGGTCTCCCATGCAGGTGCAGGGGCCCAAGCACTTGGGCCATCTTCTGCTTTCCCAGGCCAAAGCAGAGAGCTGGTTCAGAAGTGGAGCAGCCAGGACTCGAACAGCACCCAGATAGGATGCCAGCACTGCAGGTGAAGGCTTTACCCGCTAGGCCACAGCGCTGGCCTCATCTGTGACTCTTGAAAGTCAGCATGTTGGAGTATTTTCTTCTTTCAATAACAGTTTCCACATTTGAGAAAAGAAGTGGAGGATGGTGCTGTGTGCATTACTGATAACAAGCATGTGCCAAGGCCCTGAGGCAGCAGACATAGTTCCTAGCATGACCCAGGAGGCTGCGGTTTAACAGAGAAGGTGCCAGGGAAACAAGCAGAAGATGGCCTTTGCAGAGGCACTGGGGGACGGTCGCAGGCACTGGGGGACGGTCCAGGTCGTTCTAAGACTCTGCATTTCACTCTCAGAGGGCTGGGAGAATAGTGACATGGAGTCACTCTGGCCACTGGAAGAGAACAGATTGTACAGGGCGCAGGACAGAAGTGGAGAGGCCATCGAGGAGTAGGCAAAGCTGGTAGCGTGGGTTAGGGGGGCAGCAGTGATATCTACTGAGACATTACTATGGAGACATTACTATGGAGACATTACTACGGAGACATTACTATGGAGACTTTACTACGGAGATATTACTACAGAGACATTACTACTGAGACATTACTACGGAGACATTACTATGGAGACATTACTACAGAGACATTACTACAGAGACATTACTATGGAGACATTACTATGGAGACATTACTACGGAGATATTACTACTTGTCCATCTCTGGGAACTTCCTACGGCCATGCCATCTCTTCCCTGGGTTCCTGTATTTCTGCTTGGTGGCCTTGCTTCATAGGGGTTTTGTTTCATTAACTTTTTGAAGTCCCCTAGTATTTTTTCTGCTCCATAGACTACTTTTCTGGAAGTGTTTTTCATCTTTCAGTCAAGTTGGTTGCTCCCTTTTTACTTTTTTCTTATATGCTATACCAGAACTATGTCGTTTTCTTCGTTATCAATTCTCATTGAATTTTGGACTTTCCTGGATGAGCTATTCGTAGAAGGAGTGACCAGGTGGTCATGTGAGGGTCACAGAGCTCCAATTCCAGTCTCCTCCTCCCACAAGGAGTTACTCTGACTTGAACCAGCCTTTGCTCTGTGAGACCCTGCCAGGCCTGTCTATGTCCTGAGCTCCAGTAGCCTGAGAAGCCCTGGCCCTAGGATGAGAGTGCTCAGGGAGGAGAGCCAATCTTCTGAACACCCCATGCCCAGCCCCAGCGTAGAGAGGAGACCTGTGAGGACTTCTGGCCTGGAGTCAGCCAGAGTAAGATTGCCAACTCAAACACCCAGGAAAAGCTTACCTTCTGACTTCAGGGTTGGAGGAGAAGAGAGTGGACAGCTGCAAAATGTCTTCCAATCTTGGTTTCTCCCCAGGGGCACAGCCTCAGCTATCCTATTAATAGAGCTGCCTGCCTATGGCAACTGACCTTGGAGACATTTTATTCCTGGCACCACTTCCTAAAACCCACTTGGTCCACTTGGTCTTCTTGCCTTGACACTTGGCCTGGAATCCAGTCCTGCCTGTCTACCTTCTCTCCAAAGGCGGTGCTTCTAACCCATCCTGGCCTCTGGCCCCTCGGAATCCAGTTCCACTGGGCTGCAACTCAACACCCAGTCCTGGCTTCTAGGCTCACACCTTCCTCTGAGCCCTGAGAGTTACCACCCCTTACCTCGCACTCATCTGCTTCTTGTCCACAGCAGAGATGGGGTAATTTCATCTGCAGCTTCCTTTAAAGGAGTATAGATAGAAGCTCACAAAATAGCACAAAAGCTCATGTGCGACAGCCATGGTTTTCTTTGCTATTTTCTCCTTTTGGGAGAAAGATCTACTCTTTGGCACGTGCTTTACACCCTGTTTTTTCACCATCACAGAATGAATGTTCCCGTTTTGCAAGCAGCACACCTATGTTGGTTTTAGGTTCTTACCCATAAGTCCCTCTCTTGGTTAGGGCTGGCCCTTATTGACATAGTTCCCAGGACTTGTTCATTTGAGTTTTGCTGCCCAGTAGGGAAGGCCTTTCAAAACCAAATGGCTTCATTATCTCCTTTCCCGCAATAACGTGAGCCAGCAACACAGAGCGTCAAGGAAGCGAGGGCACCACTGGGCTTGCACAAACTCTGCCCAGGCAACAACGTTGTGCAGGGTGGAGAAGTGAGCCCGTCCAACATTTGCCGGCTGTGAGGAGTAGGCAGCACTTTTAAGCTGGGAAAATTATCTCACTGTCACTTCCCGCTTGCCGTGTGTGGAGCGTGCTCGTTCCTGTTCAGAAGCCGTAATCACAGCCAAGGGCAGGACGTAATTAAAGCCCAACTGCAGCTTTCAGCACAGTGGCCATGCAAATATTGTCTCCCTGATGGATGCTTTATCTCTTCCAGGGTAGAAGAGGCCCCCAAGATTTAGATGCCACTAAAGCAAGCCCTTTCTAGTACTGCCTGGACTCCAATTCCAAAAGCAAAATTTGGGGAGGGGCAGGAGACAGACAGGGAGACAGAAGGAGTTCCCATCTGGTGCTTTCCTTCCCAAATGCCTGCAGCAGCCAGGACTAGGCTGCGGCTAAAGCCAGGAGCCTGGAACCCAACCCCAGTCTCCCACATGAGTGCCCAGAGCCCAGTGAATCAAAACATCACTGCTGCCTCATAGGATCTCTGCGTTAGCAAGGAACTAGAATCAGGAGCAGGAGCTAAAGATTGAAGCCAGGACTGAACACAACCCTACTTTGGGACACAGGGCCCTAACTGGAGTCCTAACAGCTAAGCCAAATGCCTTCCCCCGCCTCCATTTTTAAAAACACCATATTTGTTATAGCCTTAGACGCTACAACATAGCAACGTGCTAAAGCTTCCAGCATCATTGTAATTAACATTAGTCACATGTAGACAAAGTCGATTATGATTTGATCCCTGGAATGCCACATCCCTGGGAAATGACAAGTCTCCAGTCACAAGCTTAACACCACCCTTCCAAAAGACTTTTAAAATGACCTCCTTAAAATAATTTTGTTTTCTGCTGTGTAAAAGAAGATTTATGTTTAATGAAGCTTTTAATGAAGAAATCTCGGAAAGAGAATGCCAATAAAATCTAATTTTTAAACAAGAAAATCTAATATTGAGAAGTATTTCAATATCCTGGCCTTTGTCCAGATAGAAATGAAACACACAATCCAATTACTGTTCTGCACAAAGGACAAAGTAACATTAATTTTCCTCAAGATGGTTATTAAAGAGATAAACAGTATGTTTTCCCCTTATTATGTCAAGGATATATTTGTTCCCAGGCCTACTTGGCAACTTGTACAAGACAGGCCTGTCCTGCCATTAGTTCCTATCTTTTAGGCAAAGATGGGTCAGAAGGAATTGGTGGGTTTGTTAGTGGCTTCAGAAAAGGTTCTTTGTTCCTGAGCGCCTTTGAAGTAGGCAGCTCTCAACCATTTTATTCATCGGTGCGGAGCCAAGGGTGCTCAGGACTTAGCGTTTAAAAGCAGCTACCTCTTCACCCAAAGCCAGAGTTAGCCCTTGTTCTAAGAGGAAGGAGTTAAATCAGAAGGATAAAAGAAAGAGGGGCAAAAGTATTTTTTTATAGAACATGAAAAACAGCACCAAAAATAAAGCTTGAAGGGAAGCAGATCAAAGAGAGTAGTTCAAGCTATAAAGGAACCAGAAAATTGCAAAAATAACAGTAATAGAGAAACAAATGGATGGCATCAAAATGAATACAAATAAGGAAGAGGGAAGAAAAATTAAAAATAGATGAAAGACTGAAAACAGGAAAGTGGATTCTATTGTTTGTATTTGTAATTAATTTTGGTAATTATATCAGTTGTATTACAAAAACACAAATATAGCTTTAAAGGATCATCAACAAAGAGTAAGTAGATCTGCAAAAAATGTCTTTTATTAATATGCCCAAACTCACGTTTGCGTGTATATTACTTCAGTTAGACACGCACAGAAAAATACTCTAAACAAAAGCAATGAAAATCATTCTCCCAATTAAAGTCAATAAGCCAATTAAATACATGCATCGTTTTTTTTTTTTAATCTATAGAAATGGGTCTTTACAGATATGGGAGCTGCATTTTATTTTTTTTTGAAACTTTCTCAATATGTTCCCAAGCTTTTAGACAAATGTTCAAAAAAATCACAGGATCGTTTCCAAGAAGGTAAACAGAATGAAAATGAAAGTCACACCAACCTACTTTTCTGCTAAACACACACTGCACATAGAGTCAACCTTCTAAACTCGTGGATCAACTGTTTGTAATTAATTGAATAAGAGGCCTTTCCATAGGCCTTCAGTCTTTATCTTACACTTCAGATAATATTTATGTTTTGCTTTTTCTGGCTTATCTGTTATTAACTTCATGCATTGTAGATGTAAACTGTATGTAATTAATGACCATAAACACATAAACTATTTAGACATTTTTTCATGATGTCACCAGAAGTGTTTCTTTTATCTAAGGGAAAAAATAAAGAGTAGAAGAGTACCTCCACTTCTTGGAACAGGTCAAACCAGCCCGACCTGCAGAAAGATGTTGGCTTATCGTAGGACTGGAGGCTTGGCACCCATATTACGTGAATGTGTTTTCGAAGATCCATTGTTTTCAGAAATGTAAAAATACCTTTATACTAAATTAAGGAAATGTGTCCATCTGGAACTACATTTGCTTGTGTGCACAGCCTTCAATTCTCATTTGTACGTGCATATGGGCAAATGCTTTTACACGATATTTTTAAGAAATTAACATTCTGATTATAGCATACAGGGCTCTTTAATGTGCTATCCTAAACATTCATTACATGGCTAAAATGTTCAGAATACTCAAAGAAATAGACTTGTATGGAAATCCAACACATGATAAATGATAGCTGCATGAGAAAAATAAAGCCATAAACATATGGATGGCAAGGATATTGCCAGCGTATTTAAATATTACTTTTCCACCAGAGGACTTCTAACTTCCTAGTTATGACCAACTAAAGATTCAAGGGAAAATATTGGAATTACTTTGTGGTCTAGGGATTAGGGAGATGGGTGAGTACAGGGTGGATTTATCATTATTCTGCAAAATTTCTTTGATGGTATCATTTGTCAAGTCATTAGTTATGCCACAATAGTCAGTTACTTACGGATGAACATACAATGGAACTTTAAAAAGTTCATGGAAAATGGGTATTATGAAAATAATTATTTCAACACTTTCAAAATAACTTTATCTTTTAATTCTATTTTCAACGAACGTCTTGAAGTACCTTTGGGTTTTAGAGTTCTGGAGTGATGAAGGGAGCAGGCTTGGTGAGGATTGGCTCTCCCATTTCCTGGAACCCAATCTACAAGTCAGCTGCTCTGATTTTCTCCCTGGTCCACTATGAGCTCTTCAAAGGCAGTGACCATGTCCATGGACTTCATGGCCTGGCAGAATGGCTGGCAAGAGCATGGGTGAGGAAGAAATGGGTGAGGAAGGTGGACAGGAGCCCCAGCCAGCCAGCTCTGGTTGCCACAGATGGCAGAGTGAGTGTGAAGTAGGCAGGAGAAGGGTGTCAAGGTGCACACTGCTGGGGACAGCCACAGCTCTGAGTTCATCTGAGTAATTGGGCCCAGAATGGTGCAGGCTGCTCTACGTTGGGAGATAGGACTTCAAAGAGTAAAAGCCAACCAGCACAATACCATGTATGGTTATGGAGAAGCAGCTACACAAAGTCTAATTATGAGATGGGTCAGACAGGGGCATTTCTAGTGGACAGCTCAGGCAGCAGCCGTGTCCAGCGTCCGATACACAGAGAGCTGCTCTCGTTGTCCTCTTTCTAAGTCTCCATAAATCCGCAGGAAGCTTCTGTTTATCGATTTTATTTGCAGAATGCACTCAGGGTGTAAAGTAATTTGATTTTTTTTTAAATGGGGTTTAGGGTCTGCCCCTACAGGGTTATAACTTACAAAGCATAAAAGCCAACACATAAAAACAAACATACAATTTAAAGAGAGAAGGGCTCACGGCAGCAGAACCTGGGAATCAGGCACGGTGGTGGGATTACTTGCAGGCGCGCCCACACTCCCATATATCTGCTGGGCTTAAATCTCCTGGTGGGTGATATTTTGGATGTCTTTCATGCATAGCATCGCTGAACTGTTTTGGAAAAATGCACCAGTCCCACAGAGGAGAGCACCACAGTTATTTAGCAAATATACAAGGAGAAGGAGGAGTTTCTTTATTGTTTACCGGAGCTAAAAATAACACTGTGAATGTTAACCATCTTTGCAGCCTGTGTAAAATGTGTCCTTTTCCCATCAAAGTCAGCAGCCCCGACTGATCAATGCCATTAACGTGGTCCCTGATCCAGCTCCTCACGTGTGTTGCAAGCTCGGCAGTTCGCAGGCTGTAAACTGAAGAATAAATAGCACCTCATGTTTTTATACTTCTTTTGCAGAGAATCTTTTTTTTTTTTAATTCTAAGTAATCATCGGTAATTAAATTTTATAGAAGACTTTTTCTTTACCAACCCCATTAAGATTCTGTTGCGCTTGTCTTTTGCCTCATTTTTTTTTTTTTAAAAGAAAAAAGCAAAAAGCTGCCGCATCTGTGCCTTATCCACTTTGCACGGATTCTCGGCTCTGTGCATTCGAGACGAGCAGTCTGCCCTTGGAGTCCTAAATGCCATGGAGTGTAAGCAAAGCGACCGGCAGAATGGCATATGGTGGAGAACAAGGCGCACAGAGCTGGCGAGGCGCTGGTGGATAATGAATGGCCGCCGTGAGACTTTTGGGCGATTACATCACAATGACAGTCGTGGACCCTGAGTCCACGGAGCTGTGTTCTTAGCTGTGCAGTGTAGCAGCCGCAACTTCAAAAGAGGCAGGGGAGCTGTGAAGTGCTGGGGACACCCATGGTACACCTGGCAGCCAGCAATCAGAGTCCTTTGAAATGGACTCTTAAAGGCAGAGCATCAAAGAACATCATCAGCTTCTGCACACAGCCTCTGTGGCTGCGAACGAAAGCACAGTGTTAGCCTGTTGGGCATGGGCCAATGGGAAATCTCTTTGGTGACATCTGCACTCATGGAAAACATCACCACCCAACACAGCATCTTTGAAAATAGATGCAAGGATACCTCTGGCCCTCAGACACAAAGCTCAGCCTTGACTCCTCGCTGGGAAGGGTCTCATCTGACCCTTCTGTCACTCAAACTGTTGCAGTCCGGAGCTGAAAAGACGAAGTGCTGATGCCAGTGCATCCCTATTCACCTCTGGGTTAGCATCTCACAACCCATCTTCCATTCAGCTGCGGGGCAGGCAGACCCCAGCAGTCAGCATGGCGGGGCGGGGAGGGGGGCGGCGGGGTGGGAGGGAGACACTGATGTCAAGTCACGGTTACAGGGAGCTCACCATGTGCCAAGCAGAGGGTCACAGCTCGTCTCAAAGCCAAGCGCAACCGTTCCCCCTCCCCCATTTTATACCTGAGGATATGAGGGAGGGCTCCAAGAAGATAATTAACAAGCCCCAGGCTACCTGCAGCTGAGTGGTGAAACCAAGGGCACTCATCACCCTCGCCTTTTATTTCCACAAAGCCCTCAAATTGCTTCATTGAGTCATATTTCTTCAATAGGAACTATTTTCCAAGAAAGAACTTTTTTTTTTTTAATTTAGCCATGGAAATGATATCTTTGAAAGCAGTGCTTATACATTTAAACATGTTGTCGTTTATAAATGAAGCCATTTGATAAGTGCCTTTGAAGCTTGGGTTTCAACTGTGATTGGAACGTTGACTTCTGCTGCCAATATTACGGTCCTTGAACACATAATGAAAGTGCAGCTCTGACACAGGGCAGAGAACGGTGCGGGGAGGAGCTACGCTACAGGACACTGCCCAACAAAAGTCGGAGGCGGAAAAACAGCTGCAGCAGGGCAGACTGGGGCTCTCTTCCTTGAGACATTGTCCTTTAAACTGTGGCTGATAGGATGATCTCCCTCAGTATCATCTGGGCACATCACTAAACATGCATTCCTTAGAGTCAAGCCTGGGATCTGAGTTTTCACAGTCTGCGCAGATGATGTTATGCACAACAAAGCGTGAGAGCTTTGGTCCTAGACTAGAATCGTCCATCCAACTTAGGCCAGAAATTGGGAAAATGCTACATGGAATAACACTACTCAAGACTAGAGAATAAAAGAGCCAGTGTCTGTACGCCCCTATAGAGAGGGACGTATCCCAACTTCCAGAGACACCCTGAACCCCTGCACCAAGATGGTGCTATAATATGAATAGGGTCACCAGGGACTTGAGCAGCCGTGCAAGGGTTCTTATATGGAAGCATCTCTCTTCAATGCTGTTTTCTGGAACGCCATGACCAGAGATGACAATGTCTGGGTGACTACATTTTTAGCAATGTCTCCGTCCTTTTAGCTCTTCCTCTGGCCTTGCGTGAACCTTCAAGTAATTCCAACAGGAGAAATAAGTTAAGTAGCTATTAATTGAGCATAAATTCTGTTATCTATAAAATAGGCAGGGTGGAACGGAAGAATGGTAACGGCTAACCCTTTTTAAACCTTTTTGAATGCATCACCTCATTTTGCTTTTGATGAAATATACAACGTAGTGGTCATCATTTTTGTTTCACAAATGTAGGCACTGAGGTCTAGAGCTTTGCCCGAGAGCCCACATAAACAATAAGCAGCCCAGCCATTTCGTCACTCATTCAACAAACATGGAGTTTGTCTACAGTATGCTAGACACTTTTTCAAGAACTGGGACTACAGCAATGAGAAAAAAACAGATCAGCTTCGGCTCTCAGGGAGAGGCTGCTGATCAAAGCCACCTGACCAAAATCCAGATGCTTGGGTCTGTGTCTCAGAAGCCCCTGCACAGTTATCATAGCCCCTGCCGCCTTCAGGCTTCCCCTACCTGTGTAATGCGGGGCATGACAGGACTCTGGGAACCTGGGAGAGAGCAGGTGCTCAGAGCAGGCACAGGGAATCTCAGAACCGAGGGAGGCAGACACAGACAAATAAATAGCCAGTCTAAAAGCACTCCCTGACTCCCTGATCGCGTCTTGCTTCTGCTCGGGCTTGCCGGGATAACACTTGCCTGTTCTCGCTCCTCCCGCAGCAGCAGCATTGGCGTGTTTTTCTGTGGACCCAGCGCTCTCTCAAAGACGCTTCAAAGGATGTGCCGCTTGTATTCATCAGCTGACCCCAGGGGTGTACATTTTTATTACAACAAGGAAAGCTTCTAGACTTCGGAGGTAAACTCCTTTCATGGTGTAAGTGGCTGCAATCATGTGGGTCAGGAAACTTTTCCAGTAAAGAGAAATCACTTAAGAGTTTCTGCAGGGTGGAATGCAATCACATGGCTCAGTGTCCCAGAGTAGTTGCAAACAGAGGCGTTAGCTAGTGGGGGGTGTGTGACTGTGTTCCAATAAAGCTTTATTTATACACACTAAAGTCAAATGTCATGTAGTTTTCTTACATGACATAGTTTTTAATTGTCTTCATAATTTTAAAATGTATAAGTTATTCTTAACTCATGGACCACCCAGATTAGGTGATGGACATTTGGCCTGTGGGACACAGCTGTGCTGAGCTCTGATGTAGGTCACCTTCTCCAATCTTGTTTCCACGCTGGACGTGATAGTGGAGGCTCCTCTTGCTGTTCGGCTTGGCGAGGTCTCTCCTAGCAGCCATTTCCAATTTTCATGACCCCGGTGGCCTTCTAACCAAACGGGAGGCGTTCTGCTTCGTACGGAAGCTGCTTTGTGCTGTTTTTAAGCCCCCTATTGACCCGAGAAAATCACCAGTAGGAATCATCTGTCCTTTATACACTTGAAAATGACAATGAAATCAGCCTTACCGTTACCTTTTCTAGTTCAAAGAATACTAAAGGCTTAACCTTTCAGCCCAGGGTATATATTCCAGCCTGCAATTACTCTTGTTCTTTCTTCCATTTCTTCACATCCTTTTTTCAAATGTGTTGACTAAAATGAGACATGAAGTTCCAGCACAAGCATGACTGGTAAATGAATGGCTTTTTTAGACCTTGTATATCAAATATATTCAATTAAATTCTGTCCACCTCCCTCCCTCCCTTATTTCCTTCCTTCTTTCCCTATATGTTTCCTTCCATGTTTCTTTCTCACCCTCCTTTAACAAATGCTTTCTTATTCCTGTCATGTTTTAGTCCATGGTCATCTTGATATCTATAACCCAACTCAACTTCCATCCCACAAAATAACGGGTATTTTTTGTTAATTTCCATTGAACCAATCTTTCCATACCACCAAGTTATTTTACACTAAATTATGATTCACATTTTGTAGGTGTCTCTACTCATATTAATATTTTAGACATTTTTTGTCTAATGTTTCAAGATTGTGTTAAAGTTTAGCCCCAGGTGCCAGCATTCATATGTAGCTTTGTAATATCTATAGATTTAATTAGTGATCTTTCAAATCTTTTTTCTTTAGGTTTTCAATCACGTTATTGACTTCGGATACCTCTGGCAAGGGTTCCTGTGACTGCCTGTTAATATTAGTGTCCACCCGGGAATCCTTTATGACAGCTAGCCATTGACAACAATATACCACATCAGACTGCCTTAGCTTATGAATAGCATGCCGAACACAATAGAGCTAAAACATTTACTGAAATTAAAATAGGTTATGTTTTTCGAATGCTTCTTATCATTTAGACTGTCATTCTGTCACAAAAGAAAATTAAATTGGTCTGACGTGATTTGTCTTACAAAATCAGGCAGCCACATAAGCTTTCCAAATATTTCTAAATTATGAACTGATCATCAATGGATATTTATTCTATGAGTTCTGAGGAATATACTCCTTAGGTTTAAAATGCTGGTTATAGTCCATAATGTCACAAAAATTGTTTCTACTAACTCTGCCCTGTAATTTCTCCATATATTTAAGTATTGCATGATGCATATCATTGAAACTTTACTAATGTTAACACAGCCAATCATTCTGTGCAATTATTTCCCCATTTAGATTTGAATCAGCCTTTGCAACTAGAAATGTCTATAGTCAATCTATTCTTTAACAGGAAAATTAAATATATTGGATTTTGTTCTCTTGGTCAAATTCAATTATTGCTTTTCTTGATCTGTGTATTTGAAAATAAAATATACTTTTTGGTCCACTGATCTTTGTCTAATAAATTTAAATATACTGTCCTTACAATATGATTTTAAAAAACTGACTTGCCATGTCTTCAGATCTCTGGGGATGCTATCTGCAGCCCCATTTACTTTTGAGCTTTAATATTACTTCCTTACATACTATGTGGACTCTGACCTGTCCACACAGAAAAATATTACAAAGTAGTTTCCTTTAATGCAACAATAACAAAATAGAAAATGTGGATTTCCTCCAAAAGATGAAATAGTCTACTCAAATTAGAAACAAAAATATGAGGGTTGGTGTTGTGGCACAGCAAGTTAAGCCACCACATATGATGCCAATATCCCATATCAGACTGCCAGTTCAAGTCCTGGTTGCTCAACTTCAGATCCCTGGGAAGGCAACAGATGGTGACCCAAGTACTTGGAAGTGCTGTGGGAGACCCTGACGGATTTCCTGGCTATTAACTTTGTCCTGGGCCAGACCTGGCTTTTGCAGCTATTTGGTGAATAAATCAGCAGGTGGAAGATCTCTCTCTGTCACTGTCATGCTGCCTTTCAAATACATCTTTTCTAAAGTATCAAACACATAAACTTGCTTAATAAAAAGAATTCAAGATGATTGATAAGTGAACCAAAATTTATAGGGAACAGATATTTATATTTAATGGGTAGAAATAGTATGTCCTTAAATAGGATTATTAAACATACTAAAAAAATCAATTTCTTCCAAATGAACAAATCAGCTAATGGAACGCCAATCACAATTTAAATTCCCTTTAAAATCTTTGAAAGGGTAGCTACTCTAAAATTCACCTATAAGAATATGAGAGAAGCAAAGTAAAAAACATGCAAAACAACAAAAGAAACAAAGGAATGGAAGAAGAAATAAAGAGAGGGGAGAAGGAAGAGAAAAAAGAAAACCGAAGGGAAGAAAGAGTCCATATCCTGAGCATCATCTTGAAGTAGAAGACCTTGGAGCAGCCAGGCAGTTAAATTGCCTTCAAGTGCACAGCAATAGGTGTGGCATCTGCCTTCTCAACTGCTTCCATTGAAACCAGGTGATAATGAGATAGAACCTTCAAAGTGCTAAGGACCACAACTATGGGTTGAGAATTTGGGGCTCACTGAAATCAGCATTCAAAGAAGAAGGAAGGCAAACACAGTTATTTCTGAACAAAGGAAAACTGAAATTTACTTCCCTCACTGAAATAACTACAAAAGAACATCGCTAAGGATGGAAGAGGACATAAATTTAATGGGATGTACTCGGGAGTGGTAAGCAAAGAAACTGCTAAATGCTTTGTCAGAACCTCTGAGCATTGACTACAAAAGAAAATGATTATCCCAGGAGGAGGGCTTTTTGAAAGGAAAACTAAAATACCAGACAACTAACGTGGGATGGTAAGATATCACTGGAGTGAAAGCATTCTCTGGTTCTGACATTGCTCAGGAAGATGAAGGAATTATCAAGTTGGTATAGCCGTCATTAAGTCCTGTAACTGAATTAAAAGAGAACTCTGCGTGGATTCACTTAAGAGTAAGGCTAGGTCCTCTTGTCTTAAGTTTCTACTGAGCCTAAGCTTCTAATGTATTGCGCTGCAAAACAATGTGTCTTAACAAGTTCTCATGAGTGTTGCATCCCCTGATTTATTTCATTTTGAGAACGTCAGTCCGTTGCTTTTTACTCAACTGATATCTGGGCCGTCATCGCGTCATCATGTTCTTGGATGTCTTCTCCTCCTGTCAGAGTTTTCTAGATCTCCCTAGTGTTTTCTGTCACCCGACATGGCCGAGGTGGGGAACGAGGCCAACTTCATCCTCTTCCCTGTGTAAGCAAAGTACTTTCTTGGCCCAGATGCCTCAATAATTCTTCCTTCGAATTCCTTTGAACTTCTTTGAGGCTCAATCCTTTTAGTATTGAGTATTTCACATGAATTTTTCCACACTTGATCTTAGCCAAAAGGCCGAGAAGCGATACATGAATTTTTCCTTAATTACAAAGCACTTTATGAGCTTTTTTTCTTCACTTCAGGAAAATTGTCTTGTATTAGGTCTTTGTATACACTTTTGCTTTTGTTTGTCACCTAATTCGGAATCATCGATTATTCTTTTTTTATTTCCATTCTGTTAGTTTTTTAATTACTTTCATTTCTTTGTCTCTTTTATTTACATATGGTTTCTGTTAATATATTACTGTATCAAAATCTCTTTCTGAAACTCTGGGGGCTAAGACAACTCTAGAATTCAAAGTGATTTCATATTTTAGAAATTAACAAATGCATAGTACTTATGTTGCATGATATTCCCAGTAGAATGTGGGCAGTACTCAAAGTATTAAAGTTTTTCCAATGAAAGTTATAAATAGGAATATTCAGAATAACTTCAGCAAAGATTATAAGTAGCATCACATCTGTTCAGGACATACTACGCCACCAAGTGGATTACGAAAAAACAAAGCAAAACAAAACAACTCACTTTTCATAGTTTTTTTAGATTCTGGGATTTCAGATTAAAGAAGAATTTGGACTTGGAACTCAATTTTCAGTAACGTCTTTCATGTTCTTTACTGTTTACAAATTTTTTAGTTCTACAAAGATGCTACTTTGAACCTTGCTTTGTCACCATGGACTTGCAAAATCTCTTTTGATCTAATTTTGTTTGTTTTTCACTATTGGGTCTTATCCAAAATATCATTGCCTGTTTCCATGTCTTTTAGTGTTTCCCTTATGTTTTCCTCTAGGAGTTTGATAGTTTCAGTCTTAGTTTCTAATAGATTGGGTTATATTTTTCTTCCTCTAGGTTATATTTTTCTTCTTCTTCTACATTGTATTTTCCCTTTTTCCTATAGTATCTCTTTCACAATTACTATCTAATCCTGTGGATCTTTTTCAGTTTGTGCTAGTTCACTCAGCCCAGACATTTAATTGTGAATAAGTTCTTGACTCTACCATCTCTAAGACCATTATTGAAATATAATCCTGGTACCATAACATTGCCTCCATTTAAAGTATACCATTCAATAGTTTGAGTATATTTACAGAGTTGTAGAACCATCTCCAGAGTCGATTCTAAAATAACTGTATCAATCCAAAAAAAAATATCTATTAGCAGTCACTCCTTATTTCTCTCCAGGCAATCAAAACGCTAGGCAACTACTACTCTACTTTCTGTCTTTACAAATTTGCCTATTCTGGACCTTTCATGTGAATGAAATTATAGTGTATATCGTCCTCCATGATTGGCTCTGTTCACTCAGAATAATGCTTTCCAGGTTCGTCCATGATATAGCAAGAATCAGCCCTCCATCCCTTTGTTTTATTAACAACATTCCATTATATACATATACACATTTTGTTTCTCAGTCAGTAGACATTGATTTGTTTCTACTTTGGGTCCATTTTGAATAATGCTTCTGAGAATGTTCATGTACAAGGATTTTTTGGAGATTTATTTATTTGAAAATCAGAGTAAGAGAGAGAGAGAGATCTTTCATCTGCTGTTTCACTCCCCAAATGGCGGCAACAGCCAAGGCTGGATTAGACCAAAGCCAGAATCCAGGAACTACACCTGGTCTCCTATATGTGTGGCAGGAACACACACACTTGGACCATCTTCTGCTGCCTTCCCAAGTGCATTAGCTGCGAGCTGGATCAGAAGTGGAGCAACCAAGGCTTAGACAGGCACCCATATGCAATGCTGTTTCCCTCTTTTGACTTCTGTGACATAACAGTCTCTTTGTATTCATCTCATCTTCCTTCCTCCAATTTCAGGATGTTGGTGTGTCACAGGACTTGGTCATTTTTCCATCTATTGTCTTCCCTTTAATAGTATCCAAAAATCCTATGGCTACAAATACCACCAAAAGTTAAAACTCTAGGGTAGGATTCTCCCCTGGATTCCATTCTGCCTGTTCCACCATTGGAAATAAATTAAACATCTCATATTTAACATAATCAGAACCACGCTTTTTGTTTTTTATCCTCACAATCCTGCTCTTTCTTCAGTATATGTTACTTCAGTTAATGGCACGATCATCTACCAATATGCATAAGCTAAATACCTCCAGGTCATTTTTTGTTTCCTCTTCTTCTCATCCCTCACTCCAAATGCTACCCCAAATCACATTTCTGTCATCCTATTTGTGTACTATTTCCCTATAAATGTTTCAGAGAGTATAAATTGTGCTTTTGTGGCCTCCAAGGTATACAGTAGAAATTTCAAAGTTAGTATCACTGCTTGTATTGCAAGCCAATTTCATCCAGGCTACTGACATGAATAAAGCGCTGCTCACCAGAATACCCCGACTTTCCCTTCTCTAAGAGGTGGCTGGATCCTTGTTGAGCATATTTTCATCTCCATGGATCTGTCACTACCAAATAATCTATGTTATACATCTACTAGTTATTATGATGCTGGATATTGTTCTTGTCTCTTTTCTCTTTTATTCAACTTTTGGAAAGTTCTCCCTAGTAATTTTTATAAAAATATTTGTAGCCCTCCAAGTTGCTTTGTCCCAATTCTTCTGCCTCAATGGAACAAAAAGAAAAGCTGCTTTAGAAGTTCTTATCAATTCCAAACCATTATAAAAAGGCTTGGTTGGTGTTAAAGACAGCAACTCAGTAACAATCCAGTCTCAATTTACTGATTCATCTAAGTAATCCCCAAACTAAGGAAAGGAGCATCACCATTACATATTTATATAAGAATCTTTAAAAAAAAAAAGATTTATTTACTTTACTTGAAAGAGTTACACAGAGAGAAGGAGAGGCAGAGAGAGAGAGAGAGAGAGAGAGGTCTTCCATCCGATGGTTCACTCCCCAATTGACTGCAATGGCTGAAGCTGTGCCAATGCAAAGCCAGGAGCCAGGAGCTTCTTCCAGGTCTCCCATGCAGGTGCAAGGGCCCAAGAACTTGGGCCGTACTCTACTGCTTTCCCAGGCCATAGCAGAGAGCTGGATTGGAAGTGGAGCAGCCAGGACTTGAACCGGTGCCCATTTGGGATGCCAGCACTGCAGGCAGCAGTCCCACCCACTATGCCACAGCACTGGCCCCAGTATATAAGAATCTTGTGCTACCTTCCCCCCAAATCTCCAGTCAAGTTATTTCAAAATTCAAATTTATTTTTTAACTATGTTTGTAAATATAAGAAGAGCATCAAACTTTGTAAGCTGCCGATAAATGATTCTAATAAAACAACTGAAACCATTACAAAAAAAAAGGATGCTTCATCAACCATATCCACCCCATGCTAATAAGAAAAAAAGTGTTGGGCCAGCGCTGTGGCATAGCTACCACCTGCATCCCATATGGGCGCCAGTTCGAGAGCCGGCTGCTCTGCTTCTGATCCAGCTCTCCATGTTGGCCTCAGAAAGCAGTATAAGATGGGCCAAGTCCCTGGGCCTCTGCACCCACTGGGGGACCCAGAAGAGGCTCCTGGCTCCTGGCTCCAGATCAGTGCAGCTCCCGCTGTTGCGGCCATCTGGGGAGTGAACCACCTGATGGAAGACTCCCTCTCTCTCTCTCTCTCTCTCTCTCTCTCTGCCTCTCCTTCTCTCTCTAACTCTGACTTTCAAATAAATAAATAAATCATAAAAAAAAGAAAAAAGAACAAAAGTGTTGCTCCTTCGCCTTTCCCCTACCCTCTGCCCCTAGAAACTGTGGGGTGGAGACCTGTCAATCATTCCTTCCTTGAACTCAGTAAGTATCTAGCAGAGGCTAGAGAATGTGGGGGCTGGAGGTGTGGGGATTATAGAGAGAAGGGAGCAAACGGAAAGAATTCTTAAATCCGGGTATGAAGTTCTGGGCACTTTCCTGAGAGGCCAGTGTTTAAAACCAGGGTCAACACAACCCAAGATTTGAGAGTTGATTTCTGGTGGCAAATAGTGCAGATTGGCCTCTGGGTTACATACAAGTTGGAGTTTTCCAAAATAGCTCTGCAAGCCCTTGGAAAACTAAGTTGATACTTGTACCACAGACCACAAAAGTGGGCCAGGATGTATGTTTGTAGCCTAAACTTGCTAACTACTAGCTAAAATAGAAGATTTAAATAAGAACCAGCATGTCATAACATTATACTCAAAATACACAGACATAATCCATGCAAAGAACCAGGAAAACTCAACTTGAATGAGCAAATCAACAGATGCCAACACCAAGATGACACAAATGTTGGAATTATCTAAGAAGAGTCTTAAAGCAGCTATCATGAAAACATTCCAACAGGCAATTAAAATCATTCGTGAAACAAGTGGAAAAAGAGACAGTCTCAGCAAAGAAACAGAAGATATAAAAAGAACAAAATGCAAGTTTTGAACTTAAAAATATACTAACTGAAAAGAGAAACTGGCTAGATGGGCATGTGATTAGCAGAATAACGGTCCCCCAAATCCTTGGTAACTGTGATATGTGAGGCTTTGTAGAAAAGGACAATGAAGGCTCCAGATGAAATCACAGTTTCTTTGAGATAGTTCCCTTGAGGTTAACAGATTGTTCTAGATTATCCCCACTGGCCCAATGTTATCATAAGGATCTTTATAAGTTCAAGAGGAAGGCAGAAATGAAATGAGAAAAACAGAGGTTGAGATGACACAATTGGTAGCTTTGAAGATAGAAGGGTTCTAGAAGCAACAAATGTGGGCAACCTCCAGGAGCTGGAAGAGGCAAGGAAATACAGTAGCTTTGGAAAGGGACATAGCCTGAAAACACATGATTTCAGCTCAGTGAGATTCACATTAGAGCTTGACCTGAAACAAATGTAAGATAATAAATCTGTGTTGTGGCAAGATGCGAATTTTAGTACTTTATGATAAAAGAAGCATATAACTAATAGCAATCAAATGGCAAATATCATAAGTGAATCAATTTTTTTCAAAATAATCTATAAATTAAAAATTATTTCAATAAAAATCCAAAAAAGCATTTTAATGGAAAACTTATCAGCTATTTTTTAATGTTTATGAATAATAAAGGGATAAGAATAACTCAGAAATGAACAAGGACACAGTTATTAAACTTTTGTCAAATGAGAGGCTGTGTTGGCTGCATATAGCCTTTGTCACATCTACTTCTTTGATTTTATTTATTATTCAATGCTTTAAAAATGTTAACCATTCTTAGCTTGAGGAATGCATAAAACAAACCACTAGGAGCACTTGGCCCACAAGCTATAGTTTCCTGATCTCAGAACTGCAACAACATGGATAACTTTACAGTCATATTGAGAAAGAAAAGCCATAGAAGACTACATATAGAATGGAACCACTAATAAGACCATAAAGCAAACAAAACAGTAGTAGTTACACACACACACACATTAAAGTATACAAAACTGATAGAAATTAAATTAAAAGTCTAAAATACTGAATTCAGAATACTGGATATTTCTGATGAGGAGAGAAAATAGGAGCATGTGGAATGAAAAGAGTACTTCAGTAGTCTCAGTAACACTTCTTTCTTAAGCTTAATTTATATTCCATCAGCCCTTTGTGCACCTGACAAACTTCATAATGCTAAGACATGGGTTGGACTCTGCAGCCCAAAAGACAATTTTTAACAAACTTAAGAAGACTAAAATCAAATTGTGTATCTCTGCTTACTAGAGTGACATGAAACTAGAGATCAATAACAAAAGGAATCTTGGGGGCCGGCGCCGCAGCTCACTAGGCTAATCCTCCGCCTTTGGGCGCCGGCACACCGGGTTCTAGTCCCGGTCGGGGCACCGATCCTGTCCCGGTTGCCCCTCTTCCAGGCCAGCTCTCTGCTGTGGCCAGGGAGTGCAGTGGAGGATGGCCCAAGTCCTTGGGCCCTGCACCCCATGGGAGACCAGGAGAAGCACCTGGCTCCTGCCATCGGATCCGCGCGGTGCGCTGGCCGCAGCGCGCTGGCTGCGGCGGCCATTGGAGGGTGAACCAATGGCAAAAGGAAGAGCTTTCTCTCTGTCTCTCTCTCACTGTCCACTCTGCCTGTCAAAAATAAAAATAAAAAAAATTTAAAAAAAAAGGAATCTTGGAAAACCCACAAATATGTAGAAAATATACCTGAACAACCAATGTGTTAAAGAAAAAATTAAAAAGAAAAAAAATTTAAGTATCTTGAGAAAAACAAAAACAAAACACTCCATACTGAAACTCAAGACAGGAAAAGCTGTCCTGAAAGGGAAATTTATAGCAAAATATGCATTAAAGATTATCTCAAATACACAACCTCATGTTACAGCTTAAGGAACTAGAAAAAGCAGAACAAAGGCCAAACTTAGAAGAAGAAAGGAAATAACAAAGAGCAGAAATAAATAAAATATTAACTAGAAAAACAATAGAAAAGACTAACGAAATAAAAGGCTAGTTTATTAAAAGATAAAATTCACAAATCTTAAGTTACACTAGAAGAAAAAAGAGAGAAGACTCAAATTTTAAAAGTCGGAAGTTAAAGAGGAGACTTTAAAACTAACACCACAGAAACAGAAACAGTAAGAGACTATATTGGGCCGGCGCCGTGGCTTAACAGGCTAATCCTCCACCTTGCGGCGCAGGCACACCGGGTTCTAGTCCCAGTTGGGGTGCCGGATTCTATCCCAGTTGCCCCTCTTCCAGGCCAGCTCTCTGCTATGGCCCGGGAAGGCAGTGGAGGATGGCCCAAGTGCTTGGGCCCTGCACCCCATGGGAGACCAGGAGAAGCACCTGGCTCCTGGCTTCGGATCAGCGCGGTGCGCCGGCTGCAGCGGCCATTGGAGAGTGAACCAACGGCAAAAAGGAAGACCTTTCTCTCTGTCTCTCTCTCTCTCTCACTATCCACTCAGCCTGTCAAAAAAAAAAAAAAAAAAGACTATTATGAACAACTCTGTATGAATCAATTGGATAAACTGGGAGAAAAATCATGAATTTCTAGAATCACGAAGCTCGCCAAGATCGTATCAGGGCGAAATAGAGAATATGAACAGACCAATAATAAATAAGGAGAACAGATCAGAAATCAAAAAATCTCCCATCAAAGATAAGCCCAGGATATGATGATGGCTTCACTAACTGGATCCTATCAAACATTTAAAGAACTGGTACCAATCCTTCTCAAACCCTTCTAAAAGATTGAAGAAAGAATACTTCCAAACACATTTTCCCAGGCCAGCATCACTCTGATACCAAAGTCAGACAAGGACACTGTAAGAAAAGAAAACTACAAATTAATATATCTGATGAATATAGATGCAAAAAATCTTCAGCAAAATATTTGCAAACTGGGAGTGGACACTGAGGTTCAATGGAATAAGTCACTGCTTGCAACGTTGGCATCCCACTTCAGAACACTGGTTCAAGTCCTGGCTGCTCCACTTCTGAACCAGCTCCCTGCTAATGCACCTGGGAAAACAGTGGTTGATGGTCCAAGCACTTGGTCCTCTACCATACAAGTGAGAGACCTGGATGGAGTTCCTGAATCCTGGCTATAGCCATTGTGGCCATTTGGGAAGTGAACTAGTAGATGGGAGACCCCCTTCTCTTTCTGTCTCTCCCTCTGTCTCTGTCACCCTGTCTTTTCAAGTAAATAAATCTTTGTGCATAAAGACCCCACAGTGGCAAGTTTCTCCTGGTATTCCTCCTTGGAGCCCCTCTCCTGACTGCAGTAGCAGGAAGTTTCTGACATAAATCAATCTTGCTTTCCAGGAAAGAAAAGAAAAGAAAAGAAAAGAAAAAAAGAAAAGAAAAGAAAAGAAAAGAAAAGAAAAGAAAAGAAAAGAGAAGGAAAGGAAAGGAGAGAAAAGAAAAGAGAAAAAGAAAAGAGAAAAAGAAAAGAAAAGAAAAGGAAAGAAAAACAGCAAACTGAATTACACAGAATGTTAAAAAGATTATTCACCATGATGAAGTAGGAGGCATCAGATGATTCAGCATGCACAAATCCATAGATATGATACACCAAATTAAGAAAATAAACGGCAAAATTCACATTCAACAGACACTGAAAAAGCATTTGAAAAAATTCAACATCCGTTCATGTTAAAAGCTCAAAACACAGATAGAGGAAAAGTCTACCTCAGTAGAACAAAGGCCATATTTTTGGCCCCCATATATGACAGGCCCACAGCTAACACATTCAATGGTTCAAAGGTGAAAAGTTGTCCTTGAAGATCAAAAACAGGGCAAGGATGCCATTCTCACCACTTCTACAAAGTACTGAAAGTCCTAGCCAGGGCAATTAGCAAGAAGAAGACATTAAAGACATCCATATAGGAAAGGAAGAAGGTAAATTTCACTGTTTGCTGACAATTTGATCTTCTATGTAGAAAACGCTAAAGATTCCTCAAGAAAACTTTTAGAACTGACAAACAAGGAAAGTTGTAGGTTACAAAACCAACATACAAAAACCAGCAATACCTCTACACACTGATAATAAACTATCCAAAAAGGAAATTAAGAAAACAACTCGAGTTTCTTCTCTGCCGTGGACTGATCTCAGACAGACCTCGCCTTCTCTCAGCCGGGCCTTGGACGTCTCCTGCTCTCGCTTACAGGTAAACATGTAGAAGCAGGATTGCTGGATCGTGTAATAAAGAGTTTAGCGCTTTGTCTGGGAGAGAAAAAGAAACAGAAGAAAAAAGAGGAAAACCTGTTCCTCACCTCAACAGTACAAAGCGAGGGCTGTTCAAAGTTATTGCATCTCGAAGTTTTCCGCAAACACTGCTGATTGCACAGTGGGATGGATGATTTTCCAACACTGCACACAGAGGAACCCAACGGTGACAAGGTGACAGGAAGTGACTGCTAAACCCATGTAGAACCTTCCTGACCCTGATGCTCTCTGCTATGGCCTGGGAAAGCAGTGGAAGATGGCCCACGTCCTTGGGCCCCTGCGCCAGTATGGGAGACCTGGAAGAAGCTCCTGGCTCCTGGGTTCGGATCAGCTCAGCTCCAGCCATTGCAGCCAATTGGGGAGTGAATCAGTGGGTGGAAGACCTCTCTCTCTCTCTCTCTCTCTCTCTGTCTCTCTCTCTGCCTCTGCGTCTGCCTCTCTGTAACTCTGCCTTTCAAATAAATAAATAAACCTTTAAAAAAAGAAAGAAAGAAAAATATGGGCTATGGATAGAAAGGTATCCTGGAGAATAAGACAGACTTTTGACATTTGAAGTTCTAGACTCCTTGCCAGCATAGCCCATTGATTTTTCTTTTCAGGCTGGGCTTGCTTATTGCATCGGCTTCTTGCCTCCACATGACAGAGAAAGAACCTGACCACCAGTTCACCGGGCCAGCTCCTGGACAGGTGCTTGGAAGCAATAAAAAAAGAAAAGTCACTCATCAAGCAAGATAATGGAAAAAACAAAAAAGTGACACACAAAAGAAGTGACATCAACACATCTGAAAGACATCCCAGTTCCAGCCTTATCTGCGACCCAAAGTCCTATTTATATTTTTTAAACCTAAATCTTGTAAAGACTTCAAAAAACCAAAAATATTCTAGCAACTTCAATAACGTTCCATGGTAATTCTGAAGAAAATGTCATACCATGCCATGCCCTTTCTCATCTGAGGTTTCTGATGCCGAAGTTTCAAAAGTGTGTATCCAACTGCCTATGTGACATTGCTACCCAGCTACCAGGGCTAATCAGAAATATTCTACACAGGACGGAAAAGATCAAGAGATCAAGAATGTGGTATCTTTAAAACTACTTTCTTGAAGGCCAATGCTGTGGCATGGAAGGTTAAGCCTCCGCCTGCAGTGATGGTATCCCATGTGGGTGCCAGTTCGAGTCCCGGTTGCTCCACTTCCAATCCAGCTCCCTGCTAATTCACCTGGGAAAGCAGCAGAAGATGGCCCAAGGCCTTGGACCCCTGCACCCACATGGGACACCCAGAAGAAGCTCCTGACTCCAGTCCAGGCTGCTGCAGCCATTTGGGGAGTAAACCAACAAATGGAAGATTCTCTCTCTCTCTCTCCCTCTCCTTCTCTCTGTGTGTTTCTGCCTTTCAAATAAATAAATAAATCTTTAAAAAAAAAAAAGAAAATAACTCCATATACTATAATAGGAAGATAAAATTAAATTAAATACTTAGTAAATCTAACTAAGGAGATGAAAGGTCTGTACAATGAAAACTATAAAGTGTTGATGAAAGAAACTGAATAAGATACAAATAAATGCAAAGATATCCTATGGTTATGGATTGGAAGAATTAGTGTTGTTAAAATGCCCATACTACACAAAGCAATCTACAGATTTAATGTAATTCCTATGAGAATCCCATATCATGATTCCCAGGAAGAGAAAAATATCCTAAAATTTGTGCAGAACCAGAAAAGACCCGGAATAGCCAGAGCCATAGAACAAGGTATCTCATTCCCTGATTTCAAAATATATTACAAGACTAGAGTGGCTGCAGCGATGGTACTGCTATAAAAATATACACATCAAACACTAAAACAGGGTAGAAAGCTCATCAACACAATATATTTATAGTCAGTTGTCTTTTTGACAAGGGTTCTAAGAACACACAATGAGAAAAAGACAGTTTCTTCAACAAATGGTGTTGAGAAAACTGGATATCCACATGCAGAAGAATGAAATTGATAATGTATACAAAGATGAACAAAACAGATACAATACTTAATTGTAAAACTTGAAACTGTAAAGTTACTAGAAAAAAAAAAAACAGTAGGAAATCCCCATGGCGTTCGACTGGGCAATGATTTGTTGGATAGGGCTCCAAAAGCACAGGCAACAAAAAGCAAAAATCGACAAAATGGGTCTCATCTAACCAAACTTTCTGTATAGCCAGAGAAACAATTAACCAAGTAAGAAGACTGACCCCGTATTAGGGAAAAATATTTGCAAACCACACTTCTGGTAAGGGAATCATATTCAAAATACACAAAGAACTCAAGAAATTCGATAGCAAGAAAAAAGCAACTAACCTAATTTTAAAATAATAAAAGAATCTAACTGAAAATTTCTCAAAAGAAGAAATATTCATGACCAACAGATAAATGAAAAACTCTTCAATAATTGTCAGGGAAATGCGAATTAAAGTCACAGTGAGATACCATCTCCCACCTGTTAAAATAGCTATGATCAAGAAGACAAATGATAACTGTGTTGGTGAGGGTGTGGAGAGAAGGAAACTCCTCGGATACTGTTAGTGGGAATGTACGTAAACTAAGGCCCCGTTGTGGAAAACAGTAGGGTTTCCTCAAAGACCTGAAAGCAGAATTACTGCATGCCAGCAACCCCACCTCTGGATACACACCCAAAGGAACTGAGATCAGTATGTCAGACATATGTGCACTCCCACACGCACTTCAGCAATAGCCAAGTTTTGAACACAACCTAAGTGTCCATCAGGGGTAAGCAGATAAAGACAACACGGTGTGTGTACACAGTGGAACACTACCTAACCTTAAACAGAAGATCCTATCATTTGCAACCACACGAGTGCAAACAGAGGACATTACACCAAGTAAAATGAGCAGGTACAGAAAGACAGATAGTGTATGGTTTCACTTCTATGTGCAGTCTAAAAAATTTGATCTTATAATGCAATGAGTAGGATGGTAACTATTAGAGGGTTGGGGGAAAGGAAATTATTGATTAAAGGGCATAAAATTTCCATGAGACTGGAGGAATAATTTTTAGAGATCTATTGCACTACATGGTGATCACAGTTTAAAATAATGTGTTGTATATTTCAATATTGCTTTAAAAATAGATTTTTAACATTCCCAGTACAAGCAAGTAGAAAGTTGGTGAGGTGGGTGGATATGTTAATCAATTTTATTGAGTCTTTCTACAATGAATACATAGATTACAACACCACACTGTGCTATGTAAATATATATGACCATTGTTGATTAGAAGTAAAAAGTAAAATGAAAACTTATCTGAAAAGAATCCAACTATAAAGGAAATGTTCTTGGTAAATCTTCATAGATTTTTTTGCTCTGTTATATGAGGGAGGATTCCCCAAGTTATCACTGGGAAAAATGGGCTTTGCTCATTGGGTAGCATTTCCCAAGTTCATCTTTGTTGAGGTTCTACACACTTATCCTACAAATTCACAGTGAAATTTTAGTCACTTGACTTCTGGAATCAAGAAGGGCATGTTCAATTTGTCATTGTATCTGTGACAAATGAGATATCAATCACAGATATCTCAAAAGTTCCCTTCTAGAAGCCTGAAGGGAAGGGACCCAAGCTTTCCCAGTCCCTCCAAACCCCCACGCCCCACCCCTTCAACTCCCACACACAATTGTCTCAGTCACTTTAGGATTCAAAGTTTTAGGACTATGCACCAAGATACTGCAATTCACTTTAAAATGTCATTTTTCTAGTGTTAGATGTCTTAGCCTCAGCCACAGCATATTGAGTTCTGGAACCTCCACTCCACTTCTACTCATTTGTTCCTTCAGACTTCGAAGTGAAGATCAGAGTATGGGAGAGACACAGGCAAGAAAGAAACCATGGGAAAGCTTCTGACATAAAGCCCTCCCACTACAGAAGACTGGGCTTGGGAGGACCCAGCCCAGGTGCAAAAGCAGCTGGGCACGCAGATGGAGTATAATGTCCAAAGAAGAGCAGCGGTCAGCCCACGGTGGACACTAAGGATTCCTAGAGGAGACAGGTACTTCCCAGTAAGGCAGGTGCAGAAATCCAAGGTAGGGAGCACAGTGGATTGAGGATGGCAAGCGAGGGCATCAAGAAGCATGACGCAGGCTTTGGGATACTAGCACAGGGCTGGGGGACAGCAGCAGAGGTCCCCAGCCTCACATGAGTGCAGCAGTCTGGCACGAACCAAAGCAGAGCGGGGTTCTTAGTAGCAGGTCACCCAGGAGCCCAAGGCCATCATGGCACTCTGGGGTCTGGGGCACGGACACACCCAATTCCGTGAGATGAGGTGATGGCGCTTCTTTAGCTACTGCCCATCTGGTGTCTGTGTGGGTCCAAGAATCAGGGCAGCGCTGTGCCTTCCAGGAAATGGGAGGACCCAGCCCTGCTCCTGTGCTCTGGGGAAGCTCACAGAAGGAGGAAGGAGGGGGCAGCGTGGCCGTGGCCCCTCTTCTGCCTACTTCGCGTGCTTGTCTCCTGAGGCTCCTCCTGTCCCCCAAGAGGACATTAATTATTTGTACTAACATCTGCGGCACAATTTTCAGACTCGCCACCGACACAAAGACAGAATCACAAAATAAAGTTATGTTATTGTGTTTTTAAAATGGTGCATCTGCATCTTAAAATTGCTTAAGTTTTTGAAATGTCTCCCCACCCGGCATGATTAATGGGAGGCGCACAGTGGTGCAGCAGAGTGAGTGGAGAATTAGAGCCACTGCCAGCTCACCCAGAGGCATTTATCTTTTCTTTTCTCCTGGTGCCGGCGCTGAGCCTCAGGGTAAGCTGACACTTTTTTTTTTTTTTTTTTTTAAATAAATTAAGCTCCATTTTCTTGTTTGCGTGTGTGTTAAGAACCTTGAAGGGAATGAGCAGTGTCTGCAGCCTCCAATACCAGCTGCCATGGCAGGAAAGAAAGAGGTGACAATTTCCCGCAGATACAGAAGGATGGCCTTAATGGGGCTGGGCAGAGGGAAGGAGCACAGAGCGATTGCACTGCCAGGAGGAAGCAGGCACTGTCTTTCCCCAGCCTCGCCCTACACCATGTAACATTTAGCTTCTGGCTTGCCGTGGCGTCTCTCCCTGCTTTGATTTATTCTCACTTTTGCAAATCACAGAGGTATGTTACAGGAGATGCATTTAGAGCCGCTGTTAGAGTTTATTGAGGAGCAAAGCTGTTATCCCCACCAGAGGACAATCTCATGCCTGTCAGGGCGAGTGACCTAGAATAAAAGGAAAGAAATGTAAAAGAAAAAAAAATAGAAGAGTGGGAATATAGATGTTATGCTGAGATGAAACTGTATTTACCTTGATTGAAAACTCTTTTATTATGAACATAATTTAGGTCAGAATGAAATAGAAAACTATTGGGCTCCCTGCCTGGCTGGGAGTGTTCCTGAGCACAGCCACTACAATAATGTAAGTGCATATGTAATGACTGTGTTATTGTGTTTATATATGAAAGCATTATGCGCCATCAAAGGAAATGAAAAATATCTTCATGAGTTTGCTCAGTCAGCTCCTTTCCCAGAAAATGCCTGGAGGTGTGGGATAGTAATGTGTGACCAAAATACAGAGTTTGAAAGAACTGTGCAGGCTCCTCTGAGGTGGCGGCTGTGTATCCGCCTCAAAGAGGGAGATGATGCCCAACCCATCTCAGGGTGGTTGATGTGGGGCTTCCCTGTGTTTCAGCTAGGCGTGGTGCTGTCTGCAAGGTGCTTGCAGTCCAAACTAGGCAGGCAAAATAAATACACGTGGCCAGGCTGTTAGAAATGTAAGTACAAGGCGGAGATTTTGGATGAGTTATTGAAATGATCCAAATTCTAACGACAGCATTCTAGGGATTTAGCCACTCGGGCTCTAGAATACGAGTGTATTTGTGTACATGCATTTGCATATATTTATATACAGGATATACATTTTTCTCCTAACATAATTAGGGAATTTCTGTTGCCTTGTTTTCTAAGACTTTCTCCGTGTCAGCCAAAAAAGCAAAGGAGTGTGGAAGCGTTTGTTTCCACACCCCATCCTGGGCAGCATGTTGAGCCTGTGGTGCAGACTAGTGCTGGACACTGAGTATGGCACAAAGCAGTTTAAAGAAAAGAATAACCACCTCTCAGCCTTTTTCAGTGAGCTAGATTTAGGCTACATGTTTGACTTGTTCTCTCATCTGAGTCTCAAGAGTTCCACAAAAGCAGAGACCTTGTCTTAAAGTCAGCATTGTATTTTCCCGGCCTACTGGGGGGCTTGGCAAATAGAATATGCTTCAGAAATAATTGCTGAGTGGATGGAAGATGAATGAATGGTTGTATGCAGGCATGCATGGGTGGATGGAGGCATGGACACACACATGCGTGGATGGATGTTGTGGATGCATGGATGGGTACATGGATGCATGGATGGGTGGCTGGGTGGCTGGGTGGCTGGGTGGCTGGGTGGCTGGGTGGATGGATGGGTGGATGGATGAATGGTTGGATGAATTCTTGTGAGGTATTTAATCCTTACCCCATCCTGCTAACAACGAAACCTAGACTCAGATTAACTGATTTGCACAGGTTCACATGAAAGACCCATAGAATTACTCGTATTCAAGACTAATTAGCCCTGACTCCATAGACTAGGTTCTTTCCACATACACATTGGTTCTAAAAGACAAAGACCAACTATGCTCACAGAGGGCTGACATTCAAAGAGGGGAGCAGTACTTAATACAAGAGAACGCAAGAAAGAACAGTCCAAGGTAGTGTATGATTAAGAGGAAAAATAATTGGCATAGTGAGTGCTTTGACGCATGGTTTTTCTGATGTCTCCTTACACTTTTCCAAACCTTTGACTACAGCAGCTACTCCCACCCCCATCTATGCTCCTAGAGAGAAGGAAATGAGTAACTCCTTTGGCTTTGTGTCTTTTGAAGGCCAAAACAACCTAAAAGTAAGAATGTAAACAAATAAAAATTTAAATTTATGATACCAGTTCACAAAACATATTCTTCAAATTCTGCTATCACACATTCTGATGCTTCTGGGATTCATGCGCTACCAGGAGAAAGCAGGCTCCTCTTCTCCCAGAATATTTCTCTGTTACTGGACTCTCTTCCTGCACTGGCTCAGAGTGGGGCTGATACACAGCACCAGGAACAGGTCAGCCCTGCCTCTGGCACGGGTTAAAGGCAGGACAAGGCAATGCTCTGGAACACAGTATCTGGGGTCAGATGCTGCAGCTCCAGGACCAGGGGAGTGTGCCTGACCTCCACGCAAGGCTGGGCTGATGCAGTGCAGCAAGGGGGAGGCCAGGCTGTCACCTCCTGAACTCAGTACTCGACCTAGCGCCAGGAGTTAGGGACCTCCCAAGGCAATGCCAGATGACACACAGGTGAAAAGCACCTATTCATGCTAGAATGCTTGGCCTGAATCTAACTGGGCCTTTAAGTACAGGGGATGGAAGAATAGGTTCAGTGACACCGAAAGAAGCAATCAAATACAGAAGAAAGAACATTATGGAGAACAGTTCTGGTCTCCCCGAAATGCAATGTCATGATTTATTTAAAGAAATGTTGTTGTGTTTTTAAAAGAGGGGTGTGGGGAGAAGCAAGCATAAAGAAATGATAAGGAAATGGAAATGCTAATCCACCTAATTTGATCAGTACACATCTGAAATACCACAACATACTCTCTAATATATAAGTATTTACCTGCTAATCAAAAAGAAAAATCCAAAAAGGAAAGAGCATTTTTCTATGTTAAAAGCTATGTAAGGGGCCAGCACTGTGGCCCAGCCTGCCTCACCGGCATCCCATATGGGTGCCAGTTCAAGTCCTGGTTGCTCTATTTCTGATGCAGCTCCCAGCTAATGTGCCCGGGAAGGCAGTGGAGGATGGTCTGGGTCCTCTGGCCCCTGCACCACGTGGGAGGTCCAGAGGAGGCTCCTGGCTTCTGGCTTTGGATCAGTTCAGCTCTGGCCATTGCAGCCAATTGGGGAGTGAGCCAGCAGATGGGACACTGGAACACCTACATCTCTCTCTCCCTCCCTCTCCCTCCCTCTCTCTCTCTCTCTCTCTCTCTCTCTCTCTCTCTCTCCTTTTTTCCCTCTCTCCCTCTCTCTTCCTCTTTCAGCAACTCTGTCTTTCAGATAAATAAGATGGATCAGATACTTGAGGGGCGGAACTTTGGCCTAACCATTAAGACACCACTTGAAGAGCAGGCCTTTGTCACAATGACTACCTCACCACTTGGGACAGTGCCTGAGTTCAAGCCCAGCTCCTCTCCCAATTCCAATTTCCTACCCAGGGGCACCCTGGGAAGCCGCAGGTAATAGTTCAAGTAGTTGGTCCCTGCCACCCATGTAGGAGACCAAACTGAACTGCTGGCTCCAGGTTGACCCAGTTCTAGCCATTGCCGGCATTTGGAGAAGTCTCAGACTCTCAAATAAAGATTAATAAAAAATTGCAATATGTTTAAGAGACATCATAATCTAAGACAACACTTACTTTGATTCTAGTTTAAGTAGATAAGCTATAGAAGACTTTTAAAGGAGAGAACTGGAATATTTGATTACAGCTGGATATTAGAGTGTAAGGGAGAACTTTTGATTTTAATAAGCATTATAATTATGGTGGGATTGCTTAGTAAATGTTCTTATTTTTCAGAGGCATATATTTAAATATTTAGGAGTATAGTACCATGGTACCTGTAACTTAGTTCAAAGTACTTGCACATGCATACAAAAATTACAAGCTCAACAAAATGCGAGTAGTTATTAGATGTAGGTAACAGGTCTGTGGATAATTCTCAGGCTCTTTACTTTTCAGTATGTAAATTTTCATGATAAAATTTAAAAGGATAATAAAATGCATGCAAAGTGTTTAAGAGAATTCCTGGCACACATAAATGCTTATATTAATATTGGCTTTTATAATTATTGTCGTTTTTTATTATTTTCAAGCTGTCATCATTGATACTGATGCCTGCTGGTATTATCATGAAGGCCGCTGCCACCCCCAGTCCAGAACATGGAGTGTCATCTCCAGTTCCTGCCCAGGCTGTGAAAGCCAGTGTTCCTGGGGCCTTTACTCTGAATAACTCAGCTGTCTTCTCTTTGAACTTTCAGTCACCCTGAATGCGGCCTGTTAGCAGGAACTGGACCCAAGTGACAAGTACCGTACTCAACTCGGAACCACAATGGCTCAGATGCTGAAGAGTACATTTGCTGCCGAGAGATGGGGCTGGGAGAAAGGAGGCTCCTGCCCATGACTTCATTCCCCACGGGAAGAAACACCTCTTCCCTCACCCTTCCCCAAGGAACAATGCTGCTTTACCTTACTGGCAAACTTGGGAGCAAACACGAGGCATGCGCAGCTCAGCCCCACCTGCGCAGGCCACAAGCCATGCGATGCTTTCGACATGCCAGTGCTCAAGGCTCTGTCCCACAGTGGGAGCTGGTATTGCTGCCTGGGACTCACTGTGATCTGTGGGCACACCTGTCACATCTGAGGTTTCAGACGGAGGCCCATGTTGCCACTTGGAGGTCATGTTCTACTACAGTGTAACAACACTAGAAGAATTTTCCCTCTGTCTCCTTTATTCCACTTGATCATCATTTGGTATAGAACTCAGGTGGGGGAAAAGAAGACGCCGAGTGTCAGCCTCCTCAAATGCCAAACTCCTAGAACAAAACAAGAGCCTCCAATCTTCTCTTGAGATAAAGTCTTTCCTGCGCCCATCACATAAACAGATACATATTCTGCCCTGTGGCTCATTCGAAAATGCCCGCACATGCCTGCACTTTAGGAAGACACAGTGGATTTGGGATTTCTGTTCTGTGTGCTTTATAAAAGCTCAATAAATTAGACATCACTAGATATCCAACTTATACAGCTGGGCCAGTGGGTTGCGTGTGAATCTTCCTGTTAAGAAGTTTCCGAGGAGGAGCAGATTCTGCATGAGGCAGAGTGCACCGTGACATTGCCACCAGCTCTCTGAGGTATTCTACTTTTGCAAATTAAAAAGAGGGCAAGGACAGAGCTCCATGTACTACAGGTGCAGAATTAGTAGGTCCCTTAGTAATTAATTGTTTGATGGTTTGGGGCAATGCTCGAATAAATCTTGAAACTCAAATGACCATGGCACACTGGAAACCTTTCCGGCAACAACTTCTTCCTCCTCCTTGCCCAGTAACTTTGACCATCAGGAGATGTGTTTCCAGGATGATATGTCATCCTACTTATAAGACAAAAACGCTGATGCAGTGGATTTTGATAAGAGCAGAAAATATCAATACCTAAGGCAAATGAACTGAAGACAATTATTTTCTATATATTCTATTGTGATAAAATACACATAACGTGAAATTTGCCATCATAACCATTCTGAAGGGTACCGTTCACTGGCATTAAGCACAGTCACATTGTGGGACCATCATCACCAGAACCCCTTCCATCTTGTACAACAGAAACTCTGTACCCATTAAACAACAAGTCTTCATTCCCTCCTCTTCATCATCCATCAACTAGCACCACTCTACTTTCTGTCTTTACGAATTTGAATACTCCAGGTACCCCATATAGGTGGAATCATGAAGTATTTGTCTTTTTGTGGCAAGAAACAATTATTTGTAAGTGGCTTTTCTTATTTCCAGCCTGTCACTTATGTATTCCTTGCCACGGGCATACATGCCCAATAATCCACCCAGGAACTGCACCAGAACATAAGCCAGGCTATTTTACATGCCGAAGACCACAGCTCGCTCCCTGATTTCTGAGTCCAGCAGTCACCACGTCAAAGTCATTGCCTGTTTTCCTTGTCTGAAGCTGAATTCACAAGGTCAGAGCACTCTCACATTTGCCTGGTGCAAAGCGCCAGAGATTGCTATGAGGATGTCGGGAAGCCTCCTACATGTGGTGTTAGCACGGACAATGGCCAGCAGACACCAAGCAGAGAGGCCAAAGCCGGGGTCAGAAAGCCAAGCCAAGCAGCCAGGAGCGCCGAGGACAGGCCTCCAAAAGAAGATGAGTGTCGAAAGGCAACATCACCGACAAAGAAGTCCAACCAAAGCCAGGCTCTCTGTGCACTTGCAACCAAACCCTCAAGCTCAGCCACTTGCCCTGTGTGACAGGTGCTGACCTCCGCCAGCCAAAGGGCCCGCTGTAGGAAACACAGCAGGGATACATTCTCTACTTTATTAATATCTATTGCCAAAATGAATTATTTACTATTTCTAAATTCAGTCATCTCTTTCTATCACTCTCAAATCCGAAATCTGGATGGATCTTTATACATAAACACTTTGCTTTTGTTTGTTTGTTTTTGGTTTTTTTTAGTTTGATCTGAGAACCCAAAGGAAGCAGAAGGCCTTTGCCTGGGGGTAGTCGTTACTGCTATGAAAAGTAAACTTGGGCATAAGAAGTCAAAACCAGTTTGACTTTGAACCTGAAACAGTGACTATCATGAAATCATCATTAGAACAGTGTTCAGGAGCCAGTGATAATGTATTTCTCAAACTAAAGCTACTATGTGTGAAACCTGGGAACTAATTCTGGTCCTGACACTTTTTTTTTTTTTTTATCATTTCAAGAAGTGTATTTCAGTGCCTTCAATGCTTCCTATGCACAGTTGAGGCGTAATTCTCAAAGTTCTTTGAGGTTCTGACAGACATAGTCATTTTCATCACTGTTGAAAAGCCACTTACATGAAAGAATTAAGCAATTTGAACGTGAGACTTTTCTTGGTCTATTTTGTACCACTGTGACAAAACACCGTAGACCAGATCTCTTGTAATGAAAAGAAACATATGAGCACCCAGTTCTGGAGGCTGTAAAGTCCAAGACAGAGGGCCCAGCATCTGATGGGTGCCCTCCAGCTGCATCAACTCGTGGAGGAAGGTAGAAGGCAAAGAGGCAGGACAACAAGTGGGGGATGACATGACATGGCTCTGTGCCCATCAGACCACATGAGCTCATCATGGTTCCAAATACACAGCTCACTTAGATACAGACTAGTTTAATTCACTTGCTTAAGGTCATGTAACCAGAATAAAAAGTCAAAACTCTATCATCTCTCCGCCCTTGTGGCTAAGAACAAGTGTAAAAGTCAAAACTCTTTAATACTATTTTCCTCACTCTGAAGAAAACTAATCAGATGATGAGAAAAGCAATTGATCTTTCTTGGAATTTGTCTCCAAAGAGATGCCCAGAGTTATCTTGCCCAAATCTAACTTCTCCATGATAGAGGACACCGAAACACAGAGAAAAGTTGAGCTTGTTAAATTAGACAGTCTGGGTCATGATTAGACCCTGTTGGCCCTGATCCATGTGCTGGGCTGCCTGTCCTTGAACCTCTAGTGACCTTGGAAAACAGGCTGCTAATGTAGGGAGGATAAGCAGTCAACAACTACAGGGACTCGGATTGAATCGCACTTAGACCAAATTGAAACTTGCAAATCAAGTGACTTCTGTCCACACTCCGGTAGTAAAGCAAAGTCTATGAAAACGGTGAAACTTGCTCCCTCATTTCTCTATTCTAAGCCCAACTTGTTCTTTCATTTCTCTATTCTCTTCAAGGTAGGAAACTAATTCTATTATGAAGGAATCTGTAGGATGCACAATTTAATCTTTAGACCTTATAAAAGAGATGGCTAACATTTTTCTGTAATAGCATAGCCAAAATAAGAACTTAAATAATAATCTCATAGCTAGATTCACTTCGCCATCAGCGAAGTATACAGTAAGTAGAAAAAACCTCCCTTTCAGACCAAAAGGAAAGAAAGTTTTAAAGTGAGAATATAATTTTCCTAATGGGCATTGTCTACCTTAGAAAAACTACTACAGAACATGCCTGGGACTATAGACTTGTATTTCAGGCCACCGAAGATTAGAGATGGGACTTGGACACTCCCTTGACTTGCATCCTCTGGTCTGCTTTAACACAAACCAGGAGGAAAAGAAAGCTAGGCATCAGAAGCAATGGGTGACAGGCCTATTACTGGCTGATCTGTACAGTGATCTGTCCTCAAGGAGACCCAACAGCCCAGTCCACTGCAGTGGCTTTCAATGTGGTAAGCCTGGGCTTCAGCAGAAGTCAGCTTGTGAAGAGCCCTGGCAGCTCTGCCAAGAGTTGGATCACTGGAAATGGACCTGCCCTGGAGTCGAAGGATGCCCAGGTCAGAGCCACAGATCTTATTGGCTCTAAGCTGAAAAGCCCTTCACTCATCCCAACTTCCAAAGTGACCACTGCAGCTGAGGGGACAGCCAAGTAGCGTCAGCAACATTGCAGGCAGAACTATAAATTTCTTGTTAGAGATGCCCCCTGCCTTTACCTGGCCAGCTCTCCTCCCAGGCCAGCTAAGTAATGAAAGTCAACAGAGTGCCTTCCCCTAGGAGGTTCACACCTTCCTTAGGATGTACCCCATGTGAAGAGATAGATAGGTCTGGGCCTCTTAACTTACAAGGCCTAAAGCCCACAGATTATTATCAAGCCCCTTCTATCAGGTTCTACTTGCCTCTCAATCAAACACTTAATTGTAGCTTAGACAGCACCTTTCTTAGCTCCTCTAATAATGACTCTGTCCTTTGTTCTAGACCCTGTCTAGCACACTTGGGCCTCATTCCTTCGTAATCATAACCTCTACTCTACCACCAATGGCTCTACTCCCAACCTGTGCGTACTGATGGTCCTCTTCCCCACTTAATGCTGTATAATTGTTCAAAATTTCTCTAAAGACAAACCCCTCTACCTACAAAAGATGAGTGACTTTTCTCCCAGTCTTGGCTGGAATCAGCTTTCTGGTCAGTTGGGTGCTCCCCAATAAACTCTTTCCCTTAAAAAAAAAAAAAGAGGGAGGTGCCTTTCTCTGAAGGGAGGAGAGAACTTCCACTTTGACTATGACCTTGTCTAAATATGATCAGAGTCGGCGAACTTGGAAGGCTTCTTTAGCCTTGGCAACTCATGACGACAGCCTAGGGTGATTACTTGCCATAAGCTAGAGTGTCAATGTGTTGGGTCAACAACAGGAGTCACTGTGCACTTGCTCCTCATGTGGGATCTCTGTCCTTAATGTACTGTACATTGTGATTTAATGCTATAACTAGTACTCAAACAGTATGTTTCACTTTGTTTTTCTGTGTGGGTGCAAACTGTTGAACTCTTTACTTAATATATACTAAATTGATCTTCTGTATATAAAGAGAATTGAAAATGAATCTTGATGTGAAGGGAAGGGGAGAGGGAGCGGGAGAGGGGAGGGTTGCAGGTGGGAGGGAAGTTATGGGAGGGGGAAGCCATTGTAATCCATAAGCTGTACATTGGAAATTTATATTCATTAAATAAAAGTTAAAAAGAAAGAAAGAAAGAAAGAAAGAAAACAGTGAAGCAGAAACACGTTTTCAGAGTCTGACTATGTAGACAAGATAATGCTCCAAGGAAGAGGTTTCTAGATCCACCAAGAACCAGGGTATCTCTGGGGATAAATGGAATCCATATAGAGAAAGTAGGCTGCCGTCTGAGGTAAGATAGCACCTAACTGTTAAAAGGTACTTCTCAAGTTTCAGAAAGTTCTAATGAAGAAACGGGGAGGGAAATGGATGAAAACAATATCTGGGTTATCTCAGGTTCAAACGAAAGCCGTCAGGGAAGTGTTGAGGGCCTATCTGGATGAAAGAAGGAAAGTAGACAATGATGCCCTAAGAACTAACGGATGGAAGAAATGGTGAAAGACCCAGCCTGTATGCAAAACAGCCTCCAATAAACACCACAGACTTCCCACACCAAATGGCCGTATGGGAACACTTGGCACGGAGCGAGAACTATGATATAATTGGCACGTCTGGAGCCAGCTAGTCTCTTACAGCCAAACAAAACCGCCACATAGGAAGGCTATGGAGCAAGCACACAGGAGGAAATGTGGCTTTTGTTCTAGGACATCTTAAACAAAAACAATTTGCAATGCTTTATGGGAAAAGGAAATATGCTATTGCTGTGACTAGAAAGGCTGTGCTTCAGGACTTAGATGACAAGGGTTGGCAAACTCCAGCACAGTCTGTCCCATTGGCCATTCCCATACAACCTGCAAGCAAAGGATGATTTCATAATTTTAGATAATGGAAAACCTTATGGAGAAGATTAATGCTCCATGACACATCAAAGTAACAGGACATCCGAAGTCCAGCATCCATGGACAGAGTTGTACTCGAACAGGACTTGTTCCTTGTGTCCATGCTGTCTCTGCTTCTGCACGACATCAAGGGAGTGCAGTAGTTACAACAGAGACCGTGTGGCCTAGAGAGTCTAAAACTGTGTGATCTGGCCTTTTGCAGAACGAGTTCGCCAGTCTCTGCTCTGGATAATCAGAGTCTAAAACACTGAGGAGTGGGAAAGTCGCACAATTATCTCAACATGCATTTGTGGAGTGTCTCATAGATGGAAATGTAGAGGTTAAAGCTTTGATTTGGACACTTTTCCTGTGACAAGTCCATATAGAATACTAACATAGTAGAGGGGGGAGCACATTCCCGTGCACTCTGGCCAGTACTGGATCAGGCCAAAGATACATATGAGGAATTCAAGCCGAGTTTCCCACACAGGTGTTAGGAATTCAGCTCCTGAGCCATTGCTGCACCATAGCTGCTACCTTTCAAGATCTGCATGAGCAGGAAGCTGGCATCAGGACCCAAAACCAGGATACAAATCCAGATACAGGACAGGGCCATCTGAACCAGGCCCACTCCACAAGTCATGTGAGGACTTGCAAGGAAAGGAGTCTCTGTCCATGGGGCCAAGTGATGGGTATGGGTAAGATGGGCAGTGCCTGTGAGGAACATTCACATAAGAAACATCCCAGATTGGTGGAGTCTACAAAAAAAAATTTAATGACACAGGTTTTCCTTTGGGAAAGGAAATTATGAAAAGAGGCCAGCACTGTGGCTCACTAGGCTAATCCTCCGCCTGCGGCGCCGGTATTCCAGGTTCTAGTCCCAGTCAGAGAGCCAGTTCTGTCCTGGTTACTCCTCTTCCAGGCCAGCTCTCAGCTATGGCCCAGGAAGGCAGTGGAGGATGGCCCAAGTGCTTGGGCCCTGCACCCGCATGGGAGACCAGGAAGAAGCACCTGGCTCCTGGCTTCGGATCCGTGCAGTGCGCCGGCCGTGGCGGCCACTTGGGGAGTGAACCAACGGAGGGAAGACCTTTCTCTCTGTCTCTCTCTCTCTCTCTCTAACTTGCCTGTCAAAAAAAAAAAAACAAAAAACAAAAAGAAATGGCTTTAGTAAGAAAAGAAAGGTGAACTAACAACCCAAAGAAAGTCCAAAAATTACTTTTAACCATAAGTAGCCTTCATGGAAAAGCATACATTAAAAAATGCATGGGTTTCAGAAAATTTTTGCAACAAAATAAATTTATCTTTTAATTCTATTTTTCCATGGACTCCAGATATTTTGGAGGCCTAGGGGAAATGTAAGTTACGGAGCAAAAGATAAGGAATTTCAATAGCAAAGACAACTGTAACAACTCCATATACTTTTTTGAAAAAGAGTTATTTAGTTAGGGAGAGTTACAGAGAGAGAGAGAGGTCTTCCACCCACTGGTTCACTCCCCGATCTGAAGCCAGGAGCCAGGATCTTCTTCTGGGTCTCGCCCAGGAGCCCAGAGACTTGGGACATCTACTGCTTTCTCAGGCCATATCAGGGAGCTGGATCAGAAGTGGAGCAGCCAGGCCTCGAACCGGCACCCATATGGGTTGCTGGCACCGTGGGTGGCTTTACCTGCTACGCCTCAGTGCCAGCCCCCGTAACTTCATATACTTTTATCAGTGAAATTTAATAAGAAAAAAAAAACTGTTTAAAAAAGCATTATGGGGCAGACATTTGGAGAAGTAGTTAAGACATTTGCATCCCATTGATTTAAGTCTTAGTTCTGTTTCCAGGTCCAGATTACTGCGAATGCACAGCAAGTGAGCAGGTGATGGCTAAAGTATTTGAGTCCCTGTCACCCAGATAGGGGATCCAGATTGAATTCTTTGCACCTGGCCTTAGCCTGGCTTAGCCCCAGCTGTTGCAGACATTTGAGAATGAATGGAATCAATGGATAGGATCCATCTCCCTCTCTCTCTCTCTCTCTCTCTCCCTCCCTCCCTCTCTCTCGCTCTCTTTCCCCCGTCTCTGCCTCTCTGTCTCTGCCTTTTAAATAAAAATTAATTAATAATGATAAATTGTATTTTTTTAAAAAAGTTGGTCTTCAGGTGTGCATTTGGCACAGCAGATAATACACTGCTTGGGGTGCCTACATCTCATACCCAGAGTGCCTGGGTTCAAGTTCTCACCGCAGTTCTGATAGAGCTTCCTGCTAGTGCGCCCTGGGAGGCAGAAGGGACCCTGCCATTCACTTGGGACACCCAGATTGAGTTCTACACTTCTGCCTTTGGCCTTGCCTAATCCTGGCTCTTGCACGTATTTGGGGAGTGAACCAGTGAATAAAAGATCTCTTTCTCTCTCCTTTCTCTAATTCTAACTCTACCTTTCAAGTAAAAAAAAGAAAATACATAAATAAGACTTTAAAAAGTTATACCAATTAACAAAAAGGCATCAGAATAAAATTTAATGTGCCCAAGTGGAAAAATAGAAGGAATGTCATACATAGGAGAACAAGTGCAAATAAAAGATTTTGGAAGCTTAAAAGGAATTGGTAGACATTTCCAAGGAACCAACCCCCATAATAAAATCTTTGTTAGAAACAAGGGAGGCAGAAAAACAGCAAGAGAATCAATGAGACCAATTGATTGATGACCATGATATAAAAAGTCTGTGCAGGTCCGCAAAGGAGATAGCAGAATGAATCAGTGTATAGAGGAAGGCATTAGTGACATTCTCACTCCTAAATTAACTTTTGAAGCAGATCAGTCACAGGTACAAAATCAAACAGCAATAAATAAACTAGATGTTCTTGGCTGAATCAATAATGCGTTTTGTCACAATTTTCTCTCCCCAAATTGAGTAATCACTGGAAACAAATGGGCTCCACCCAAGAGTTTAGAAGAAGCTCAAGGGTGAAATTTTGGATCCATTGAAACTTGTGCAGACAAATCAATTTAGCGGAGGACTGGCAAACTGCTAATGTGACAGACCTTCATCAGCAAGGCTCAAGGAGATGACCCCCTAGGTGTGTAAGAGTAACATAAGCCCCCAGAAGCAAGGCAAGGTAGTTTCTGAAAGGGAGATTGTAGCTCCTTAATATTCTTTACCTTGTATTCACTTAGTTAAGAGACACAGAGAAACAGGCACAGACAGAGCTCCTGTCTACTGGTTCACTCCCCAGATGCAGCAACAGCCAGGGCAAGGCTGGGACAAAACTGGAACACAGGAACTCGATTTAGACCTCCCACCTGGATGACAAGAACCCAGCCTGAGTCATCAGCACTGCCTCCCAGGGTCTGCATTGGCAGGAAGTTGCAGCCACAAGCCAGAATGGGGCATTTGACCCAGGCACCCAAGGTGGGCCATGGACATCTCAACCAGCAGTTTAACCTTTAGATCAAATGCCCATCCTATCCTAATATCTTTAAGGAAGCATATGGGATAGAATAATCCAGCAGGCATCTTCTATTTTAAATGCTCAATCAGATTCCAAAGAAAAAACTCTGCATGCCTAATATTTCTTATTACAAAAGCAATATGTGCTCTTTGTAGAAAATGTGGAAAATGCAGAAAAGCAAAATTAAATTAAATTAAAACCATCCATAATCCAGCTAGCCAGAAATGTCCACTGTTAATATTTTGCCATATATCATTTGGGACCAAACACAGAGTTTAATTAACTGTTTTATCTTGGAAGAGGAATGACACCGGCTCCAAAAAAGAATAGATGGGCGAGGAGAAATATTTCCTCGATTGTTCCAACTCACAAATCTATGCTAAGACCTAACAAGAGACTGTTTACAATAAAATCCTCAGTTTTGCACATGACACTAAGTCCTTTTTAATAATGAAATATCATGCCACTTATGCAGAGAAAACTGTGAAAATTTCATAAGACTGCATATGGGAGCCGAAAACTGCCAGATGGAGTTCCTTAAAGGCAAGCGTAAAGGCAGAGACACAGGGGAGGAGTGTATGGTACCAATTATCCCAGAAAGTGATGGATCCCCAGGTTTCGGTCACATCTAGAACACACAGCATGCCGTCCTTAGCAACTATACCCTGAAGATAGTGTACCATTTGCGTTAAGAATTGAAAATGGCACAAAAACCAACATTCTACTTTCTAAAACCATGCTGCCTCCTCAGTTCAAATACTCCATGCAATTCAAGTCATCCTTCCTTGTCCAGGGCCAACATGATGCAAAGAAGTGTCGAAGGTGCCTGCTGATGGAAATCGGTGTTAATAGCTGGTGTTTCTAGTATTCAAGGTCTGAATGTGATTCCTGATATAGTGACGAGATGGAGTCTATAAAACAGTACTGTTTCTAAATAAAGTGATGCTCTTGAAGCTGGGGCCCATGGGCTTCAGAACGTTTATGAACCCATTAGAAAGGCATGTACATGTCTCCAAATATGTTTAGTTATCTTTTCAAAGATTTATTTTTTATTTGAAAGTCAGAGTTACAGAGAAAGAGGTAGAGACAGAGAGAGAGAGATTGATCTTCCATTCACTTATTCACTCCCCAGATGGAAGCAATGGCTGGGGCTGGGGCTTGGCCAGGGCAAAGTCAGGAACCAGAAGCTTCATCCTCATCTCCTACGTGGGTGCAGGGGCCCAAGGACTTGGGCCATCTGCTGCTGCTTTCCCAGGTGCACCAACAGGGAGCTGGATCAGAAGTGGAGCAGGGAGAACATGAACTGGCACCCATATGGGATTCTAGTGTCGCAGGTGGTGGCTTTACCCACTACTCCACAATGCCAGCCCCCAAATATACATATTTATGTATCTGTGCATATGAGTGCATATTTGTTAAATATGTATTTTTGTGCACACATGTATATTTATTTTGTTAAGTGGTTGCATAGTTATCATCCGATCTTAACATAGTTCATCACTTTAAAATCCCCCAAGTTAGTGGCCTAGATCGTAGGTACGTGGCCTTGTCATTAATTCCGGAGAGAAGACCTGGAGGCTTGAATGAGAAAGCTTTAGAATAAATAAAGTTGAACTTGCCCCATGAACAGCAAGCATGTGGAACTCATTTCCCTGAGGAGAGTGTGGAGGCATGAGGTGCATGGGGACGTTTGAAGCAGGTGTCAGAGGTTGGTCCCTAAGCCTCAGAACCTGGGCTCCACGATCGCAGAGGTTCAGGTAGGTCTTGGTCACCAGTCTGTCCCTAGTGCTTAGTGCAGAGCCTGGCGCACGGCGGACGCCCAGTCAATGCATTCCACAGAGTGCTGAAGAATCTCTGTGCCTCCCCGTTGGAAAGAGAGAGGAGAGGCAGGGCCGCTCTTCACCACGTTAATGAATCCATGCCACAAAGATCCCCTTGAGTGCTGACTATGTTCCAGGGGCTGTTCCAAGGCCCTCTTTTTCAACGTTGGACCTTGGTGGCACTGTCAGAAGCTGTGACTGTACAAAGCCTGGGTCTGTCTCTGGACAGCATTTCTGATATTCCCAAAGGCAAGGCTGTTTCCCACCTGCACCCTGTCCCCATGCTCATCTCCTATTCTTGCTTGAGTGTCTCCCACCACAAGGACACCTGACCTGCAAGGAAGTGGATGTAGAACCCCAGCAGCAAGGAACTAGGCTAATCTGACCTTGGAAGAGCACAGGGAAAAAAAAAACCCAGAAATGAAATATCAAAGCAATAAAAGTTTATAAGAGTTTATGAACATAAAACGTGTACAACTGTTAAATGGAACCCTGTCAGGCAGATTAATTAGTTAACATTTGGAAAGTGCGTTGAAGATGAAAATTGCCAAATAAGGGCTTCATATATTACACAATCTGATTTTTTATAACCTGGTTGTATAAGACACAAGTTCGCTGATAGCTCAGGCAACTGCTGTGGCCAGAGTGGTCGTTTGCCCTGGGAGGCTGAGCCTGCCTGGCTCTCTAGGATTTGGGACAAAACATGCATCCCCCAAGTGTCTGAGGTCACCGCTGTGCAGCTTCACTACCTGAGTTTTTTGGGGACCAATCCTCTGTCTCAGGCCTGGGGACTGCTAGAGGCCCCTAGTGGGAGGCCTCAGGGTCAAGGTAAGACCGGTAAAAAAAGCCGCCTTAGATTCTTACAACCCTAATTTAGATTTTGTTCAAATGTCACTTTGGCCAATACCACTGGATAGGTGGTATTCCATTCTTTAGCAATATTGAAATATCGAGCTACCTGCACATTCTTTTTTAAAACATTTATTTTTATTTATTTGAAAGGCAGAGTGATGGGGTCAGGGAGAGATCTTTTTTCCACTGATTTACACCTCAAATGGCCAAAACAGCTGGAGCTGGGCCATGCTGGCTAAAGCCAGGAGCCTAGAGCTCCTTCTAGATCTCCCATGTGGATGCAGGGACCCAAGCACGTGAGCCATCATCTGCTGGTTTCCCAGGTACATTCGCAGCAGGCTGGATTGGAAGTGGAGCAGCCAGGATTCAAATCTGCCCTGGGATATGGGATTGCAGTGTTGGGAGCAGTGACTTAACTCCCAGAGCCACACACCAGCCCCAATCTGCATATTCTCTCGGAACACAGCATGACAAGGGCCAGTGCGGAGCACAAAGAACAACCCCCAGCCTCCGCCCCCTCCCCAAACCGAGATGCTGTCCCTGGAGGCAGGAGACAACGCAGGGAGGATCTCATGGCAGAAATCGTCTACACTGGGTGGCCAAGGGCACGTGACGTTAGGTGTGATTCGGCTCTGAAAACAAGAGCTCAGCTGGGCTCTGCTGGTCTGGTGTAGTCATACCTGTCCATCTATACAGTAGTTCTATTTCTATCAACATTTGCTTTGACTTATTTATGGTTTATGATCTTTCCTACTTCCAAAAGGGACTGAAGTAGTTTATGGATTAAAATAAAGTACAAAGAACCAAAGCATTTAGAGACCAAATAAAAGAAATAATGCATTTTTGTGTGAGATTTTATAAGATACAGTATACTATAGAAAAGGGAATGAAATTGAAGCAACAAAACTCTAGGGTTCTGGCCCTAACTCTAACTATGTGGTCTTGTGCAGTCTTTATTATATTGGCAAAACAAGCTGAAACATTTTCAGCATGATTTTTCAAAGTGTTTTTAAAACAATATTCTAGCACTGGTGTGTCAGCTAAAATGGGTAGGGGTGTATGTAGAGGAACCAATTAAGAGCCTAAAGTGCTATCCAGGTATAGGAGGACGAATACTAGAAATGGGAAGAAAAAGCTGGGAAGAGCCAATTTCTGAGGTAAACTAGACAGCACTTGGAAATTGACTGGATACAAACATGAACAAGATGCATCCATGATGACCTTGAGCCTTCATGGTCAGGACCATGCACCACTGGGAACAGAAACAGGAAAATGAGAACGCGAGGCTTGGGACTGAGGGGAGCGAGCTCAGCCCTGTGGAGTTTGTGATGATGGGAAAACAGCCAAGTGAAAACGTGGCGTGCTCATGTCTGGTATGAGCTGGACCGAAGGCAAGAAAATACAGCTGGGGGTGACAGCGCTGGAGTCAGTGAACAGAGGAGCACACGATAGGGGAGCAGAGGGCTGGGGGCTGAGTCCTGAGCTAAGCAGGACCAGGTGGCCAAGACTGCTCCTGAGAGCAGGCTGCTCAGCACAAACTCTCGTTTCGGAAACTGATTTTACATTTCGCTCTTCCGGGCCGGCGCCGCGGCTCACTGGGCTAATCCTCCGCCTTGCGGCGCCGGCACACCGGGTTCTAGTCCCGGTCGGGGCAACGGATCCTGTCCCGGTTGCCCCTCTTCCAGGCCAGCTCTCTGCTGTGGCCAGGGAGTGCAGTGGAGGATGGCCCAAGTCCTTGGGCCCTGCACCCCACGGGAGACCAGGAGAAGCACCTGGCTCCTGCCATCGGAACAGCGCGGTGCGCCGGCCGCAGAGCACCAGCCGCGGCGGCCATTGGAGGTTGAACCAACGGCAAAAGGAAGACCTTTCTCTCTGTCTCTCTCTCTCTGTCCACTCTGCCTGTCAAAATAAAATAAAATAAATAAAAATAAAAAATAAATAAAAATTTCGCTCTTCCTCGAGGTCTCTAATGGCAGGCAAGCACAGAGGCGAGGAGCAGCCTTTCTGATGGGTGCACGTGAGATCCAGTCCACTGTGCTAGTCTGGAGCTGGTTCTCGTGCCATGGAAGGGCCCCTCTCCTTGCCTCTCCTCTTCCCTGTGTGTGTTGAGTGCACACAACCTGGGGTCCCTGGCCTTTTGAGCTGGACTCATTGTCTCATGCACTGAGTTTTGTTTACATTTCTCCAAGCCTGACCCTGTCCAACTCAAGCTCCCTCACTTGGTAGGATCATCTCTTTTAAAAGAAAAGATTTATTTATTTAATTTATTTAATTATTTGTTTGAAAGGCAGAGCAAAGGGTGGGGAGCGAGGGGAGCGAGATCTTCAGTCTGCTGATTCACTCCCCAAATGGCTACAACAGCCCAGCCATGTCTGGCCCAAGCCAAAGCAAGGATTCAGGAACTCCATCCAAGTCTCCCACATGGGCAGCAGGGACCTAAGTCTTTGGACCACCTTCCACCACCTTCCCAGGCGCATTTGCAGGAAGGTGGATTGTGAACAGAGCAGCTGAACTCAAACCAGCGCTCCAATACAGATGCCGGTGTCATAAGCAGTGGCTTAACTAGCTACAGCTACAGCACGTCGCCAGCCCCATGCAGGGCCATATTTTGTGCTGTGCTCACAGTCAATCTCCTCTAGAAACCTAGAGTTTGTCAAGATTTCTCTCCAACTCTAGATCAAGGACAATTACACAGACCCCATATTCAACTACATGACTCCTCGTGATCCCTTTCCCGATAATAACACTCAGAGGCTGGTAGGAAGTTCTCATGTTTCCCATTGCACGGTATTTACTATTTGCTGCATAATAAATTCCAAACCAATGCCTTAAGCTAGCAAAACAGTCATCAAGATAAACAAATATTTTTCTTCCTTGTTTGTCCTTCTCCTAATCTCAGCATCAAAGATTCTTTATCTGGTGAAATAGTTGTAATGCTAGCTTCTATGAGATATAATAATATATGATATCATAAAATATAATAATATAGTATATATAAATATATAATAATAAAGTTACTTTCTATGAAATATAAATGAGGTATCCTTTTGGAACAACACATATATTGTAAATATAATTATATATTATATATTATATATGATGCAAATATTTTAGTGATGACATTCTTATATATAATAGCATATCAAATATAGTATATTATAATGGAGAACTTTCCAGTAGGGTATATTACAACACAAACAAGCATGTCTGATAATAAAACATGACATCACTCTAATCTGAAATGCCTTTTCAATGAGAGTTAGGAGCAGATATTATCAATATAGTTTACGCCAAATCAACTTTTCTAATGATATTCATTTATGGGAACAATGTGGCACTCACAGGACCAGATGCAGGAAGCAGTGAAATGTGAAATACGAAAGAGAGGGCAAACGCAGTTGTGATCGCTCCATGATTTTGGTTTTCTAGGAGAACCGGCATTGTGAGCCTCGGTGGGCTACATGAAGTTTCTCCCTGCCCTTCCCCTCCTTGGCTCTCGGAAGACACAAGGGCAGGATGGAGCAGTCTAGGGACAAAGGAACATGGATCCCCATTCTGGAGGTACAAGTAAAAATGTGTGTGCTTATAGCGATCTCCAGCAGGGAGAGTGCTAACCTTGAGAGGAACGAGCTTCCTGTATCCCGACCACTAAGAATTATTCACATAACCTCCACCCTGACATATCATAAGGTGTGTAGTTTGAATGTAGGGCTCTGAGGGTACAACAGGAAAATTATAGAGTTGAAACCAGAAGGTTGTGCTCCACACTGCCACCTCCTAGCAGTGTGGCATTCTACAAGTTATTTATTGATTAAAAAGTGATTTATTGATTAAAAAAGCAAAACCTCTTGAGACTAAGGTTTGGTTAAAAAAATCAGGAAAATGAGAAAAGCAATATAATGTGGCCTTTGCAAGTTTGTTGTAGGGATTAATAAGGTAACTGATATAAGTAAGGAGTCTTAGGGATTTAAAAGAGAGCTGAAGGAAGTATGTCATCACACCCTTCCCCTAAGTTGCCCCTAAAACTTCCCCATGGCCAATAACCAATTACTAATGCAGCAATTATCATTAAAGGTTGAAAATTGCCAACATGGCTGTTGACTGCATCCCTTGTGATGATAAATAGTCTATTATCATTAGAATAAAATGACCATGGCTGACACTCTGCTCCCATCATGCACCTGACACCATCACAATTCCAAGACTTCCTAAAAAGGCCAGAAAATGGGCAATCACTGACTTCCTGGAAATCTCCATTTCCTTTGCTTTCCTGGAAAACTCTACCCAGAGCACCGGCCCCTGAGCCTCCAGACCACATAATGGGACGACCTCTAGACTCTGGAGGAGCAGTTCACTCTGAAACATGCTCACACTCCCTCCCCGCTGTGTGCTTTCGCTTTGCTGATAAATCTTAAACCTCTGCCAACCTTTACCTGCATCTAATTCTAATTCTTTACCTGGCCCCATCCACCTCGCAAGAGTCAAGGAGCTAAAAGGAGCTTTGTAGAACTTTAGTGCTACAATTCTCTAAGAGCAATGACCTATATTTAACTGTTTATTGTAACTGAGTTCGGTTCTGTCTTGGATGAGCAAGGTCAGCAGGCCCTCAGGCAATTGTGAGGGTGGCTTGGGGAGATAGAGAGCATGGACGATAGTGTTGAACTGGATTAGGTTTATACTAAATCTGCCTCTGGACCTATTTTCAGTTTGGCCTAAAGCTTTCTCCATACACAGAAAACTGTAACCTAGTGTGATATGTAAACAGACTGTCACTTACCTTGCTACCAAGTCACTGAGTCTTAGCCAATCCCAGACAGCCAAATGCTCAGCCATGCTTAAGTAAGACAGGCATGAGCTGTAACCAATGGGGCCGCCTCTTTACTTTACCTCTGTTTTCTGTACGTCATTTCCTTTCCCCTAACTACAAAAATAATGTGGCCAGGTGATGGAGTGAGGCATCTGAACCGTTGTTGGTGTAATCACAAGTAATGCCAGTTAAGATCCACACAGTCAGATCTGAGCTTTTGTCTAATAGCAGCAGCCTCGCTGTAGGTGCCTGCCCCAAGGGGCTATCTGACCCCAAGTTTCATTGGTCTTCATTTTTCTGGGCCTTTCAACTCTACCATGCTTCTCCTTTTTGCAAGCTTTCCACTTTCCTCCTTCCTCTCCACTTCCCTCCTTCTCTCCTTTTTAAATTATGATTCTTTTCTCTTTCCCTTTACATGGTCATAGTAATAAATCTAAACATTACAATAGCACTTAAGTAAAATAAAAAGGGTTTGATTCCCTGTTCTTTTTTTTTTTTTCATTGCATTTAATAGTTCAATGAAGCATACAGTTTTCCTCCATCTTCTCACCTCACCCTCTGCCCCCCTCCTCCACAGCAACAGCAGATGAAGTCCCTCAGTGGAGCAGAGCACGGTGCCGATGACCAAGGTCACAGCTTTAAAACTTGAATGAACCACCCAGCATCACCAAGAGAGAAGTCCCTCCACACCCGCCCCCACACCAGCAATTCCAGCTCCCGCCTTGCTGGATTCCCGCTGCCAGTCCTCCTGGCATTTCTGGCCCAGATGCGTACATGGAAGCAGAAGAGTGGAGCAGCTCCAGGCTAGAGAAAGCCAAGGGGAAAGAGGGGAGGACACTGGCAGTTGGCAGGGCCCTGAAATGGCAAGGTCTAAGGAGAAATGGGTGATTCCCTGTTCTTAAAACATATGAACTATAATAATTCAGAAAATCTCCCTCAAAAAAGTGAAATTAGATTAGTTTATTTACCATAAGAGCAATTTTTTTAAATCTCAGGGATCCTTGACAGGAACTGGAACCTGAAATAGTTGTAAGTGTAGGTAGTCCTCAATGGTTGCCACAGTGAATGCTTGAAAAACTTCATCATAAAACACTGCAAAGCAGGTTGCATTTTCCCTTAGGAACCAGTTTATAATTACAGAGTATGTTCTTGATCAAGGACTAAAAATCCAATAAGTCACAGGTATGACCAACAATACATCATGAAAGAAAAGATGCAATAATAAAATTTTATAGTCATTTGAAATAGCAAAATTCAATGATTTTGTCAGGGCTGTAACCTACTATGAAATACATTGATCACATTAAAATGCAATTCTCCCTTGTCATAAGTTTGACTAAATATTAATATATTACTTAATGTGTGTTTTAAATATTTAATTAACAATAACTTTATTGGCTGCCCTTGGCTTAAGAAAAATTTCTAGGAAGGCTTTGATTAAGTTAAGACTCCCTACAAATTCACTCACCTGGTGAGCAGAGACCAAGACAGAAAACAATAGTTAGTCCTGGATTAAGTTCCAGTGAACCTTTTTATGAGCTACTTGGATGAATGCATGGAGCACGTGCTAAATGAATTTGCAGAGGATACTCTACAACTTTAAGGAAGGTCTTGGCTAAAATAACGAAGGACCACAAGTTGGAGAAGTAGACAAACCTAACACAGAGATTCAATAAAGATTTATGATGATGGGTGGATGTTTGAAGTAGCAATTAAGATGTCTACTTGGAGCATCCACATCTTGTACTGCAGTGCCTGGTTCGAGTCCTGGTTCTGCTCTTGATTCCAGCTCCTGCTAATGGACAGCCTGAGAGGCAGTAGGTGATGACATAAGTAGTTGGGTCCCTGCTATCTATATGGGAGATCCAGACTAAATTCCTAACTCCTGGCTTTGACCTGGCCCAGCCCCAGCTGTTGTGGTCATTTGGGGAATGGACCAGCAGATGGGAGATCTCTGGCTGTCAGTCTCTGTCTCCCTCTGTCTCTGTGCCTTTCAAATAAATTAAATTTTTTTAGAGAAAGATTGGTGAGGACATCATCTAAATAGAAGAATAAATTGTATATCATCTTTATTAAAAAAAAAAAAAACTACTGAATACCCACCAAGGTAAGGGACTTTTAACTGTGTCTTGAGAGATTTAAAATGGAAAAAATGGCTGATCATCAAAGCAAAACACAAGCTAACTTTAATATCCTAGGTTAAAAGCAATCAAGATGGACATGCGTAACAGAATGCATCCAAGCCTAGGTGACTATGGAGAACTGAGAAATACAAAAAAAAAAAAAAAAAAAAAAAAAAAGTGAAATTAGGGACAGAAACCAGGAGAGGAATGACTATTTAAGCAGAAACGAGGAATGTGCTTCACCAAAACAAACAAACAAACAAAAAACCCCAACAATCAGCACGTCCACACACAACACAGAATTTCCCGGGAGATGCTAGGGAGTCACGTGATGTTCTAACAGTCACTTTACAGGAGAATGGTCCTTTCTAAGGATTTCTGAGAAGGAGGTGCCAGGAGCTAAGTAGATGAGTGATGGAGACCTAGCACAACTCCTCCCAGACCAAGCCATGTCCAGACGGGAAAGCGCCATTATTCGTTAACTATGTTCCTAGAGAAGAAGAGCGAAGGGGAAGAAGAGTGTGAGGGTAGAGGGACAAATGCTGCCTTAGGGCAGCAGTTTGATACAGCAGTTGCTGCTTGGGATGCCTGCAACCCACATCAGAGTGCCTGGTTCAAGTCCTGGCTCCTCCATTTCTGATTCCAGCTTCCCGCTAATGCAGACAGGCGATGGCTCAAGTCCTTGAGTCACTGCCTTCTATGTGGGAGACCTGGAATGAGATCTGGGTTCCTGCCTTCAGCCTGACCCAGCCCTGGCTGTTGTGGAGTTGGGAGCTGTTTGGGGAGTGAACCAGCTGATGGAAGATCTTTCTGTGCGTGTGTGTGCGTGTGTATGAGTCAAGTGGGAGTTGTGACAGTGCCAGTGTGGACCCTGGACCAAAGGGCTGAGCACCCCTCGCATACCGTGTTTATCCCAGGTCCATGTCCTCACTCCACATCAGTGACATCCTTCACCTGAGGGAGATCGTCATATTAACCACCTTGAAGTCAGCTGGGATGCAATGAAGTACTTGTAACAGTCACTGAACTGTGGTGTCACTGAGTGTCTTTTTTTTTTTTTTTGACAGGCAGAGTTGTCAGTGAGAGAGAGAGAGAGACAGAGAGAAAGGTCTTCCTTTGCCATTGGTTCACCCTCCAATGGCCGCCGCAGCTGGCGCACCGCGCTGATCCAAAGGCAGGAGCCAGGTGCTTCTCCTGGTCTCCCATGGGGTGCAGGGCCCAAGCACTTGGGCCATCCTCCACTGCACTCCTGGGCCATAGCAGAGAGCGCCGGCGCCGCAAGGCGAAGGATTAGCCTGTTGAGCCACAGCGCCGGCCGTCACTGAGTGTCTTTAAGACAAGGGTAAGTGCTGGTGTTGTGGCTCACTAGGCTAATCCTCCACATGCGGCCTGGCACCCCAGGTTCTAGTCCCAGCTGGGGCGCCGGATTCTCTCCTGGTTGCTCCTCTTCCAGGCCAGCTCTCTGCTGTGGCCTGGGAGTGCAGTGGAGGATGGCCCAAGTGCTTGGGCCCTGCACCCGCATGGGAGACCAGGAGAGGCACCTGGCTCCTGGCTTCAGATCAGCACAGTGCACTGGCCACAATGGCCATTTGGGGGGTGAACCAACGGAAGGAAGACCTTTCTCTCTGTCTCTCTCTTACTGTTTAACTTCGCTTGTCAAAAAAAAAAAAAAAAGACGAGGGTAAGCAACACCATGGGTCCAGCACCGGCATTGCCTAAAGCCTGACGAGTGAGCTCCTGGTGACCTGGGCAGTCCCACCCTGCTCTGACTCCAGTGCTGGGGTGGGCAGGCTCCTCATGCCAACACCCCCTTAGCTGTTGTGTGCTTAGGGGATCAGGGTCTCAAAAGCAGCTCTTTTCCAACAACACTTTAAAGCAAAAAACTCTGAATCTTTCTTCTCCTTAAAGAACTAAGTAAGAATAAAAGAACTGAGAAGAGGAAGAAAGAAACTATGGTGGGGAGCGAGATGGGGGGGACCAGGGGAAACACACATGACAGTATATTGGGAAATTTGAAAGAGAGTAAGAAGGGGAATGAGGAAAAGATCAGAGAGGGAAAAAGATCATTGAGGAGAAGAAAAGAGAGAATAGGAGCAGATCCAGATCCAGGTCAAGTTGAAGAGAAATAGTAGAATGTGCAAAAAAAAGAAGAAAAAGAAAAAAAACTTGACTTCACGGAGCATAAGAAGAAAAAGCAATGCCAAGTAAAAGGCAAAAGGAAAAAGCAGTAAAATGAAAGAGCTATCAGAAAAGGGAAAATGCCACGTAGAGATAAAAGAGATTTTTGAAAAACGAGGGGAGGGCAGAGTGGGGGTGGAAATTCTCCAAGCATTTTTATTTAGTTAGCCAAGGCAAAAGATGAATTCAAGAGGAAAGGGGAGACAAGAAAAGGAATGACTGTCAGATAACAAATTATCTAAATAAAAGAACAAGGAAGAAAGGAGACAAAGAATTTTGGCAAAGGGAAAACTCTTGTGTAAGAAATTTTCGGCAGCTAAATGAGGTTAACAGCCTTGTAAACTTTATCCTCAATAAAAAGCATTCATTGAACTCCGGGCCTGGGAGTGCAGGTAGGAAGAATCCAGAGCCCCTTTCAAGAAGCAGGGCAGAGAACGGAGCCGGGTAACTGGGAGTGAGAGTCCCAGGTCAGTTGGCCTGTCATCCGCCCAGAGAAGGCTTGCTGAACATCTCGGTGGGAAGAATGAACATACGAATGACTGAATCCACGCAGCTGCGCGGTCACCTGTACATCCCGGGCTCCCGATGACTTGGAAACACTCTCTGTCCCCACCCCACTCTGGAACCTCCGCTGGATCCTCTAGCTCCACCAGTGGAAAGGACAACATCCCTCTGATCCCTGCCCTCACCGGGAGCCGTCCCAGCCCCGTTTCCATTGGCAGGAGAAGGGAAGTGAGAAAGGGTTCGAAAGCACTTACGTGGTCAAAGCATTTTTCAAAGATCCTGTCTAACCTCCAGCAAGTTGACCCCAGGAAAGGAGAATCATAAAGGTCATGAAGCAAGGATGGCTAAATAGTGAGGTCCTCAAAACCTAACAGGGATTTGGGGACCATCACGGTGGAGACAATTTAGTCTCTTTCATTGAGAATGTCCTTAATAAGCGGAGATGCTAGCTGGGTTTGAAAATCTGGAAAAATTAAGGCTTGAGGACTGTGGACTAGGACATAGAAACTCATACACCTACCCACCCACAGAGAGAGAGAGAGAAAGTGTGCGCTCCATTATGCCACACTTTAGACAGTCAAAACCCACACTGAGGGGCAGATGTTTGGGCTAGAGGCTAAGATGCCACTTGGGAGGCCAGCATTCCAAATCAGAGTGCCTGGGTTTGGGTCCCAGCTCCATCCCTGATAGTAGTTTCCTGCCAGTGATCACACTGGGAGGCAGCATGTGATGGTCAAGTACCTAGGTCCCGACCACTCAGGTGGGAGTCCCAAGTTGAGCTCCTGGTCCCTCCCTTCAGCTTGGTCCAGCTGTGGCTGTTGCAGGCATTTGGAGAGTTAACCAGGGGATTAGAGATTTGAGTCTTCTCTTTTCTTCCCTTTTCTGAATCTCTCTCTCTCTCTCTCTCATAAAGATTTAAAAAATAAGCCAGGGCCAGTGCTGTGGTGCAGCGGGTTAACGCCCTGGCCTGCAGTGCTGGCATCCCATATGGGCGCTGGTTCTAGTCCCAGCTGCTCCTCTTCTGATCCAGCTCTCTGTTATGGCCTGGGAAAGCAGTCGAAGATGGCCCAAGTCCTTGCATCCGCGTGGGAGACCCAGAAGAAGCTCCTGGCTCCTGGCGTCAGATCAGCGCAGCTCCGGCAGTTGCAGCCATCTGGGTAGTGAACCATCAGATGGAAGACCTCTCTCTCTCTCTCTCTCTCTCTCTCTATCTATCTCTCTGCCTCTCCTCTCTCTGTGCAACTCTGACTTTTGAACAAATAAATAAAATCTTTTTTTTTTTTGACAGGCAGAGTGGACAGTGAGAGAGAGAGACAGAGAGAAAGGTCTTCCTTTGCCATCGGTTCACCCTCCAATGGCCGCCGCGGCCAGCGCGCTGCGGCCGGCGCACTGCGCTGATCCTAAGCCAGGAGCCAGGTGCTTCTCCTGGTCTCCCATGCGGGTGCAGGACCCAAGCACCTGGGCCATCCTCCACTGCACTTCTGGGCCACAGCAGAGAGCTGGCCTGGAAGAGGGGTAACCGGGACAGAATCCGGCGCCCCAACCGGGACTAGAACCCGGTGTGCCGGCACCGCAAGGCGGAAGATTAGCCTAGTGAGCCGCGGCGCCGGCAATAAATAAAATCTTTAAAAAAAAATAAGCCAATGCTGAGAATTCTAGTGATCATCTCAATGGCCCTGATGGCAGACCTGGAGACTTTCTGCTTTTTGAATTGGTTTTATTAATAGAATCTGCTTCATAGCTACTGAACACTATTAATAAAGTCAAGACACTTTTCCTTTAAGAGGAACTCCCTTTAAGGTAAATACTATGACCAACTTAAGGATACCCTAGACAATAATTTTAAAGTGTAAATATTTATCTACCTCATGCTTGAAAGCCTGCAACTACAAAGGGAAGTTTCAGAAGAGTTTGAATTACAGAAAATGATCTCAAGACCTGGGGAATTTTTCATCAGTTCCCTGAGAGCCAGAAAAGCAAGACTAAGAAGTATGGCCAGGCTTCAGAAGAGCAAATCAGAGCTAGACAAATAAGTTTTCATGTCAGCCCAGAGATTTCCAAGTTGCATATTAAATATGGCACATTTAAATAAATGCATCTGAAATCGGCATAGGAAGCTGTACTTCATTTGAAATTGTCAAGAAGCCCATTAGATAAATAACATTTCTTGTCTTTTTTAAAAAATATATTTAACTGGAAAACATATATTAAATAGGATTTTCAAGAGTTTCTCACAGTAATGGAATTCTTGAAGGTTTCCATGTATATTATCGAATTTCTTATCTGTTTAGAATCATCAGGTTTTCTTTATTGCCTGCTTTCTTCAGAACTGAAGTAATCCAAGCATTTAAAGAGCTGGAGGAGTACTATTATTGCCTTTAGCTTTAAAAAACCAAAATATTAATATCTGGTTCTAAAGTGAATACCATTATTTAATGTATTTAACCTGACTCATTGTTTTCTTAGCTTGTGCTACTAGAAATGGATATGATTGTCTTCTTCAACTGAGTAGAGTTTAATCTCAGACTCCAGTAAAAACCAAGGTCACAGAATCAGAAATTAGGATAGTTAATATAAAAGGAGAATAATGGAAATTTCTTGGAATTCGAAGGAAACTTTGCAATCATCTTAAGCACCTAATAAGTAAATCTTACCAATAGTCTAAAAAGAAACTTGAAAAGCAGTGTCAGTTATAAATGCACGCATACTAACCTCTGTTTTCAGCTATTCCTGTATTGTATGGGAACACTTTTGTCAGCAGTATAAGACAAAGAAGGACTGAGCCCTAGCATGGAATAAATTTTGCTGTTGAATGCATTGCCAGAAACCATTTCTAGTGGCCACCTCTCCTTGAGGTGCAGCCTCCTAAACTTGATGAGATGTAGGAAAGAAAAGGCTCAAGCAATGTCCATAAAAGTGATATTGCAGGTGGAATGCAGTCCGGCTAAAGTGGGCCAGCAGCACTGAGCCGCTGACCTACCTGAAATGTAAGATGTTTTCTGAACCCACTGAACCTTTTCCCAACCGCGTTTTAAGCACTCCTTGGGGCACCGCTAGTGACACCTACAGAGTATTTGCCAAAGGAATCTGACTTGGTAGAAAGTTCTAAGTGAAGGCCAATGCACAAAAGAGATGTTGGCATATAGGATGGGCGTGAGACCAGTGAAGAGCCACAGAATCTCGCAGCTTGCTCTCTGTTGAATTTACTTCTTCACTTATTCATTTGGCCGGTGTAGCCCGTAATTATGGAAACTCCAATGAACTTGTTGGGCAATGCTTACACCATCATGGGCATCCCAATCATTTTTTAATTGAAACACAAATATCTGTCTCTTCCTACTTCCATACTGTTTTTACTTCTTTTTTTTTTCCCCCTGAGATAACCTGGTTGATCCCTGTTGCAATAGTGATTGGAACAGACTAATGGATGTTGAAAGATGACCCAAAACTCAAGAGGGGAAACTTTTCCAAAAAAGTCAACAATTGAACACTCTGTCCAAGCCCTGCATAGACACAGACACCTGCTTTATTTGCATAGCCCGGGCTTGTTGGAAGCTTTAATCAATCATGTTCTGTGTACAGAATTGTCCAGCCAGAAAACCACGGCTTACTTCACCAGAAAACATTTGTTCATTGCTGCTGGATTAGTTATAGCCCATCTCCTCACTTCCCTCCCTCAATCAGCAAAAATAAAGTTTATGCCTAAATATGTAGATCAATGTTTCAGTCTACTAACAATTTTGGTTTGTTTTAAATCTCCAGAAGTTCCTAATATTACCAGCACAGTGGGGTGGATGGAATTCACAATAACCTAGTGTATGTTTTCTGAGCAAATAGAAGAGAGAAGTCTGAAGTGTCCAAGCACAAAATATCAACAATGAAGGGGAAACTTTAGTTACCCTAATGTGGTGACTATACATTGAATAGGTGCACTGGAACATTGCACTGAACTCTATCAATATGCGTAACCATTGTTAATCCAAAAAATACTTTAATGTTTAAAGAGACAGAAATTTTAACTGGATTTGATCTTCACACATTAAATGTGTGGGTTAAATTGTCACCCTGTACAAATAAAATAACAATAAAAACATATATACATTTTAATCTCCAAAAATGTAGATTCTTCACTTCTTTTGGCAACGTCTATAAAAATTCTACCTTCTGTTGTACATCTCTTCATTTACATGCATTGAGCATTCTTTTCCGTGCTAGGTACTTGGAAATTAGTAAACAAAAGGAGATAAATATTGATTAACTAATCATTTTTTAAAAGTGCAATTACAAACCGTGATGACTGACAAGAAGCGAAGGCAGGGGGTGAGAGGATAAAGCAGAAGAGACTTTGATGAGTCGTGGGGCTGAGGTAGAGACGGGTCAAGAAGAAACATCGGAGCTGGGATTTGAATACATAGACATCGCCTTCGCAGAGGTTGGGAGGGAGGGATGGAGAGGGAGGAGAAAGTTTCAGGCAAGGGAGAATAATGTGGGAGGAGAGGCTGGTGGGGAGGCTGCTCCCCGCAGACACAAGGGAGCTCCAGGAGACGGTGGCCCTGGAAAGCAGGCACAGAGTGGGAGAGGGTTCATGGATGACATCAGAGTTCGATGTTCAAGAGCACGGGGAAGCCACTCAAAGTTTTCGAGAAATGAGCTAAGATGGGCACTTTTGAAAGCTCCTCTGGGTACTGTGGGAAAGCCGTGTTGAGGTGGGAGGCGGCTCCTCTGACCTGAGCCATGGGGAGCCGACCAGTCAGGACAGTCCAGCGCTCAGGGACATTCAGAGGTAAACCCATAAGGATGGCTGTGTTAAAGGCACATGTGACCGTCTCAGGGAATCCGGCCTCAGAACAGTTCACATTTACTCCTTCTTCCCGCTTGCCAGACTCGCTGAACTTTAGAGTAATGTCCTATGTGACTGGCAGCTTTAAAAAGGAGAAGATACAAAGCTCCATTCCACACTAGTGTTTCAACGACAAAGGCTTCTGAGCCCTGCCATCGTGTGGGCCTGAATTCCGGCTATCAGCATGAAGCCTTCAACGCAGTTACTGTTTTCCCAATGGAGATGTTTGTAAGAAGCTCTCCAAGGTTTCTGCTTTAATCCCTGTAGGTATTAATTCATAACTGTAGACAGGTGCATGCGTTCAGTATGAAACCAAGTCATACATCGCCATTTCTCAGTGTGTTCCCAGAACCAGCTCTCGTAGACATAATGCTTGGCACTCAAAATTTTCTCTAGATAAACAATGGCTAATGAATATTTAACACATTTCCTCCATGCTACAACGGGCCTCTGATAGGCTAGCACGCCTTGTGAATATCAGGGAAGAAATATGAGTGGTCTTTAAAACTTCATGGAAAATGCATGTCAAACAACAAAATTTCAAAAAATGTTGGCAACAAAATGCACATCTTTCTTCATTCTGTTTTCCTTGAATGTTTTGAAGTCGTCAAGTATGCAGCACCTCTGAACTCATGTGTTCGTGGAAGGCTTCCTGTGACCATCTCTGGTATCCCATGAGATCACTTGGGCAACAGGGCCACATGGATCTGGGCTTAGTTCCTTGAACAGGAACTTGTCTTGATAATCTGTTCAATGAACGAAGATGTAGGCTGAGAATTTCTAGTTTGTTTTTTTTGTTTGTTTGTTTGTTTGTTTTTGACAGGCAGAGTGGATAGTGAGAGAGAGAGAGACAAGAGAGAAAGGTCTTCCTTTGCCATCAGTTCACCCTCCAATGGCCGCTGCGGCAGGCGCACCACACTGATCTGAAGGCAGGAGCCAGGGGCTTCTCCTGGTCTCCCATGGGGTGCAGGGCCTAAGAACTTGGGCCATCCTCCACTGCACTCCCGGGCCATAGCAGAGAGCTGGCCTGGAAGAGGGCAACCGGGACAGAATCTGGTGCCCTGACCGGGACTAGAACCCAGTGTGCCGGCGCCGCTAGGCGGAGGATTAGCCTGTTGAGCCATGGCGCTGGCCAAGAATTTCTAGTTCTAACACCAGTCTCTCGGATGTGAGCAGGTTGGCGATGCCCAGGTGTCTAAGGAAGGCTTCATAGAAGGAAAACAGCGCCCTGCTCAGCTTCCAGGCACGTGACCTACCCCATTGTTTTGTTTTGTTTTTTGAGATGTATCTATTTATTTGAAAGTTGGAATTACACAGAGAGAGAGAAGGAGAGGTAGAGAGAGGTCTTCCATCTGCTGGTTCACTCCCTAATTGGCTGCAAGGGCCTGAGTGGGGCCTAACTGAAGCCAGGAGCTTCTTTCAGGTCTCCCATGTGGGTGCAGGGGCCCAAGGACTTGGGCCATCTTCTACTGCGTTCCCAGGCCATAGCAGAGAGCTGGATCGGAGATGGAGAAGCTAATACTCGAAACGGCAGCCCTATGGGATGCCAGAACTGCAGGCAGTGGCTTTAGCCGCTATGCCACAGCACGGGCCCTGAAATACCCCGGTTTTTTGAAGATTGATTTATCTATTTGAAAGGCAGAGTTACAGAGAGAAAGAAAGCTTCCATCCACTGGTTCACTCCTCAGATGGCCACAATGACTGGGGCTGGGACAAAGTGAAGCCAGGGGCCTGGAACTCCATTGGATCTCCCACTGAATGGCAGGGGCCCAAACACTTGGGACACCTTCTGCCACTTTCCCAGGCACATTAGCAGAGAGCTGGATGAGGAGGGGAACAGCCAAGACTCAAACATATGGGATGCCAGTGTTGCCGGTGGTGGCTTTACCTGCTATGCCACAATGCCACCACCTCCCCCACCACCACGATTTTTAAAAAGAAGTCCCAAATCCTTCTTTCTATGCAAAATGTCTTAATTATTCAATTTTTAGTGCCTCAGGCCAAACATAACATAGAGGCTACAAGTTTTCAGCTTCGGAGGCATGCTAATACGTATTACATTACCACCTTCAAAAGCTGTTTTACTATGAAGAGGCAGGAGAAGTTACTCTGGTTAGGGGTAACCAAGACTCCTCCTGTGAAATCTGGAAAACTCTCCTCCCCTGTAAGGAACCCACACACTTTGGATTTTCCATTATAGAAATTTCCATTTCTACTTTTAAAATTTTCCATTTAGGGCCAGCACCGTGGCTCACTTGGTTAATCCTCCGCCTGTAGCACTGGCATCCCATAGGGGCGCTGGATTCTGTCCCGGCTGCTCCATGTCCAGTCCAGCTCTCTGCTGTGGCCCGGGAGGGCAGTAGAGGATGGCCCAAGTGGTTGGGCCCCTGCACCCGCGTGGGAGACCAGGAGGAAGCACCTGGCTCCTGGCTTAGGATCGGCACAGTGCACCGGCCGTAGCAGCCATTTGGGGGGTGAACCAACGGAAGGAAGACCTTTCTGTTTGTCTCTCTCTCTCACTGTCTAACTCTGCCTGCCAAATAAATAAATAAAATTTTCCATTTAAAAACAATTAACTCTATTATAGTCTGGTGACCTCTTCAGAGGCCCTAAGGGAGATAACTTACCACATAATCCTGTCAACCCTCAGAAGAAATCAAGACAGCAGCATCAGAACAGACCAGGTCGTTCCAGAATCAAGAGCGAAAGCAAAGCTCTCCCATTTGATAAAGCGCGTTATTCCACCGCAGGCAAATACTTGGAGCCACGTGATCCCGCCAGAGTTTAATTACAGATGTGATCGTTTATCTGCTTTGCTAAAAAAGAGAAAAAAAGTGACTGCTTAGATTACAGTAAACCCCCAGCTATTTGGGATTTGATTCGCCATCTTACTGGTTCCTCAACTTTAATTCTGTTTCTTTCTTGCTGAGAATATTTGTCCATTTCAACAGTAATGGGCATAGGAAAATGTGTACTTAATATGTGTGAATTTATTAAATTCCATGGAAATGATGCATCCACACACCCACGCGGGCCTGGCTAGTTCCTGCTCCCTTATTCGTGTGATTACTGTAATGAGTGCTTTATTGCTTTCTCCTTTGCTTAAAATTTTATTTGTATATCTTTTTCCTTTTATCATGTAGAAATACAGCAAGAGGAGTGGGGGGCAAATGATGGTGGTAGCAGAGTTCTAGTTTGTAAAAATCAATTGTATTTTTAAATGAAGTGTTAACTTGAAAAAATGAGATTTTTTACTGCTAATGGAACTGTGTGTGTAATAACACCTCTCTAACCTGAAGCTAACTTGTTTCATGACCTCAGTGAGTCTAAAGCGTATCCAAGGAAATGCAATTGGACTAATAAGTCCATGAGCACCAAGATAGATAATAACAGAAAAATAACTCCATTACCTCATGCAGCCAGCGCAGGTTGCCTTTAAATGCATTTTTTTTTTAAGATTTATTTATTTGAAAGTCAGAGTTACAGAGAGAGAGAGAGAGAGAGAGAGAGAGAGGTCTTCTATCCTCTGGTTCCCTCCCCAACCGGCTACAACGTCCAGAGCTGTGTTGATCCAAAGCCAGGAGCCAGGAGCCTCTTCCAGGTCTCCTATGCAGGTGCAGGGGCCCAAGAACGTGGGCCATTTTCTACTGCTTCCCCAGGCCACAGCAGAGAGCTGGATAGGAAGTAGAGCAGCCAGGTCTCAAACCTGAGTCCACATGGGATACGGGCGCCTCAGGCCAGGGCGTTAACCCTCTGCACCACAGCACCGGCCCCTAAATTCCTTTTAAAACCCTTTCAAAAGGAGGGGCATTTGGCCTGGCAATGAAGATGCTGGTTCAAGCGCCCGTATGCCACGTCGTAGTGACTGATTTCACTCCCCGGCGTGGGCTCCTGACTCCAGCTTCCTGCTAAAGCAGAGCCTAGAGGGCAGCACAGGATGGCTCCAACAGCTGGGCCCCTGCTACCCACATGGCGGTTCGGGACTGAGTTCTCAGCTCCCAGTTCTGGCCCCGACCCAGCCCAAGCCCAGCCCCAGCCACTGGGGAATGAGCCGGCAGATGTGAGCTTGCCATCTCTCTCTCTTTCTTTCCATAAATAAATAAATACACTTTCACAATCTCATTCAGTCTTCCTAACAGCATTGTAAGAAAAGGCTGTCAGTGTTATCTCCATCTTTCAGATGACAAATGTGGGGTTACCAATCCAATAGTTCTTCCAAATCAGACAATGCTAGGACATCAAACACAAACCCAGGCAAACTGGGACGCAGTCACCCTAGAAATACAGTGTCTCGGGCTCTGCCCTTTTCAGACAAGAGCCTCAGGCCCTCTCTCAGAGGTTTTTGCTCCGTGAAACTGGAGTGCTTGTACCGTCAGGAGACAGGGTACCCGCAGCAGACAGGGGCAAGGTGCACAGGCAGGGTGGCACGGCAGGGTGGGCTTGGGAGTCTGACTCAATCAGCTTCCGCCAGTGGTGCCAATCACGGTGCCCCGGGCACTTAATGAGCGTGTGGCTAATGTCTGATTCAGAGGTCAAATCAGCGTGGAGGACCCATGCAGTGCCCAGGCGGGGGGAAGGCAATGAAGACGCCTGATTGCCTGGCTGCTCCCCGGTATTTGCAGGGAGGAGGTGGTCACCGAGGTTATCAGGAGAGGTGAGAAAGGAGGAAGGAGACGGAGGGCAGACGTGCAGTTGGCAAATCTAGGACAAGCCAGCGAGACTTCAAAGCAACCTGCAATCACAACAGAGCCGAGCAGAATGAAGCCAACACGCGGCGAGGCAGCCCAGGGTGTGTGGCGAGAGCTGTGGGGAAGCTGCCGTGCCCGGGGCATCCACGCAGGCAAGGACCTGCGGACCCAATATCAGATACAGGGCAACGAAACTAGAGCCAGGACTGATGGCTCTGATCTCTGCTGGGCTTAGCAGCCAGGGCAAGCGCCACAGGCATCACAGGGAACCCAGAAGAGGACAGGCAGGAGCAAAACTCCAATGGTGGAGACCCAGTCCCGCCAGGATCGTTGTCTGCTCATCTTGTTTATGGCCCCTGGGTAGGGAATGCGTCACTGCTGGACAGCCATGAGAACTGCTGATACACTGACAGCGGGTGGGAAGAGGCAGACAGCCTTAAATGAATGGACAGAGACATGTATGGGTTAAGCAGGATTCTGAGGTCCAGTGTCTTCCTCAGGCCTTGGGCAGACAGGATTAAAACATGGGTTTTAAATGATGAACCTGGATCTTCTTTTTCACAAAGGTGAAAATGCAAGCTGGTTTTTTAAAAATATTTATTTATTTATTTGAAAGGCAGAGTTACAGAGAGGCAGAGAGAGAGAGAGAGAGAGAGGTCTTCCATCTGCTGGTTCACTCCCCAGATGGCTGCAATGGCTAGAGCTAGGCCAGGCTGAAGTCAGGAACCTGGAGCGCCTTCCAGGTCTCTCACGTGGGTGCAGGGCCAAGCACTCGGGCCATCTTCCACTGCCTTTGCAGGTGCATCAGCAGGGAGCTTGATGGGAAGTGGTGAAGCCGGGTCTCAAACCGGCACCCATATGGGATGCTGGTGTCCCAGGCGGCAGCTCACCCCGCTACACTACCAGCCCCGTAAGCTGTTTCCAAAGGTATGACTATAGGTAATAGAGCGTAGAGAGATGGCCCACCCCAAATAGTTATCAGGAAAGATTCGGTTGCTTCAAGGGTAAGCTCCTTATGCAAATCAGAGGCCACGATCATCCAGAACAAAACACTCCAAAGGGTCAGAGCGCTCAAATTCCAGTGCAACTGATACTGGACTTAAACCGATCTGGATCTCTCCACACAGAGAGTGAATGCCTGAGCATATGTGCTCGCCAACTGGGGCTCCCACTCCTGAGCCGTGAGGCCCTGGGCAGCTTGCTGTAACACGCTGGCCCTCCTTCGCCTCTGGCCGTGAGGGCACTGGGTCCCTTAGACCCGGGCTCAGTGACCACAACCCAGAAGCCAAATCCAGGGTGCCACCTGCTTCGGAAACAAAGCTTCATGGGAACACAGAAACCCTCATTCGCTTACAGGTTGTCCACAGCCGCTTTGCTGAACATCAGTGGCGCCGCATAGACACAAGAGACTTCCAGCCGAGGAATCCCCAGGCTCTGGCTCGGCCGAGCACTCTCACTTCACAGCGCCAGTGTGCTCACGTGTGACTTAGGCTATTCTTGATTGTTGAAGTATGCAGACACACGCAGGTACGGGCGGCCGTTTATGTAACAGGAAACCCATTCCTATCGTCAGTGAGCTCGCTCCCTGCTGCTTAGACTCCCTCTGACTCTCTCTCTCTCTCTCTCTCCTCTCTCTCTTCTCTCTCCTCTCTTCTCTCTCTCCTCTCTCTCTCTCTCTCCTCTCTCTCTCTCTCTCGTCTCTCTCTCCTCTCCCTCTTTCCCCCCTCTCTCTCCTCTCTCCCCCTCTCTCTCCCCTCTCTCTCTCTTCTCCCTCTCTCTCCTCTCTCCCCCTCTCTCTCCCCTCTCTCTCTCTCTCCTCTCTCTCTCCTCTCCCTCTCTCTCCTCTCCCTCTCTCTCCTCTCTCCCCTCTCTCTCTCTCTCCTCTCTCTCTCTCCCTCTCTCTCCTCTCTCCCCTCTCTCTCTCTCTCCTCTCCCTCTTTCTCTCTCTCCCCTCTCTCTTCTCTCTCTCCTCTCTCTCCTCTCTCTCTCCCTTCTCTCTCCTCTCTCTCCTCTCTCTTCCCCCCCCTCTTCTCTCTCTCCTCTCCCTCTCTCTCCTCTCTCCTCCCCCCCCCCCCCCGTGATCCTCCCAGCACTCACCCTTCCCTAACTTTCATAGTTTTCCCTGTTACTTCATTTGGAGTCCATTGCTCTCTGTTTTATGCTTACCTTACTTACAAACATGTGTCCATCATTAGCATGATGCAACTAATAATACTTTAAACGTAAATGGTATTTTTTCTTTAAAAGGACAAAGACCGTGGAAAATCCTGTGATGTGATCTTAAGAACCAAATCGTTTCCTGAAAGTGAAACAAGCGAACAAAAACCAAGCGGAGCCGCTCTGCCCGCGCTCAGCTAGGAGTCCTTCTTTCCGCGTGGACTTGTCCTGCACAAAGTCCCTCCTGGGCTCCTCCGCCCCCCGGCTTGCGGACCGGCCATCCTTGGGTTTCGGGTCCCAGCTTTCCTGTGTCATCCTGATGCCCACGACCTCAAATTCTACTTCTGGTTTTCACCTTTCCCTGCACGCAGGCAGCTCACCAAACCCTGGCCCCGGCCTCTGGTCTCCTCCCCGGATTCACGCTGCCCCACGTGACTGCCAACCCGTGGCTGCATGCCACCGTCTCCTGGACGGACACTTCTCCCATTCTCTCTGTTTTCCTTGCAACTCAAATGAAATCCCACAGCAAAATTCTGTTTTTACCTCGTCTGCAAATACGCACAGCTCTGAGCATTGACTGCGGCCCGCTGCTTTTTCCCTGAACACTGGGTTTCTTTCATAGTTCAGCTCCCAGCACTGGGGCTCCTTCCTAGACCGTTGCAATCAAAAGAACTAAAGAAAAACGTGACAACCAATAGAATCTGGATTTTTCTCCGCAGCAAATCTGAAATCAACCAACGTCAATCGATGACAAGGCACATCCATGCGATCGTTATCACTATATCGATTGTAGTTTGTTGGTGGTAAACGGAGGACAGAGAGTAACCTGAGAATGTTCTTATGCAATACAATTGAGCATCCATATTTAAACCACTTCCTCCACACTGACAATTCCCATTTGGTGTTAAACAAAAGAGAAACCAGGGATTGAGCCTGGGCACCTTGATCCTAAAGCACCTCAGTTATGGTGGAGGCTTAATAACTTAAAATTTAAAAACTAGCATTTAGTGATCACTCAGTGAATGACAGTCCCATTGAAAGCTAAGTCCCTTATAGAATTACTTTTTGTAATCTTCCCAGATTTTCTGTGTACAGTGGCTCAGGTTGTACACTGCACAAGAGTAGCACACACTGGAAGACAGTCACATCATATCCCTTTTTCCTGTTTTTTCATAACTTTGTATCTTCAAGGATGGGTGAGCCATGTGTTCATTAAGGCAGTTTTCTGGCAGGTGGCAGGAAAGCATCTTTTTACAATGGAACTGGTATCTATCATCTTCCACCTAGACTTACAAAGAAACGTGTTTGACTACTAAAAATCTTGAGTAGGGGCTGGCATGGTGGCACGACTGAGTAGCCATGACCTGCAGTGCTGGCATCGCATATCAGAGCGCCAGTTCCAGTCCCAGCTGCTCTGCTTCTGATCCAGCTTCCTGCTATGTGCATGGGAAGGCACCAGGTCACGGCCAAGGATTTGAACCAGCAGGTGGAAAATAATCAATCTCCTCTCTATATATATTCTTTCTCTCTCCCCCCCCCCTCTCTCTCACACACACACACACTTTCTCTCTCTCCCTTTCAAATAAATAAATACATAAATATTTTTAAAAAGAACATCTTGATGATGTAACAACATTCAAAATCCAAGGGAACCCCGAAAGTTCATGGCAAATGCATATTGCATGGATTTCAAAATCTTCTTGCAACAAAATAAGCTCATCTTTCACCTCCGTTTTCCCACAGCCTGTCTGAAGCACCCTTGTAATCTGTGTCCTAAGTGAAGAGCTGCTTCTCTCGGAGATGTGCTGCTTAGCATCTTCATTTTATTGAAATCTCAGAGACGGTTCGCTGCAGTTGGTATATTCCTGTTTTCTGTACCCGAATGAGACTACAGAGCCTCATTTTAAATATAAAGCCACTTTGATGGTGACACAAATAAATAGGTAATAGATAATATTAATTTAGCATTAATAATGCACAAGGCAAGTCTAAAATTGACATAAATTAGAGATTACCACGTAACTATCTCCTAATTACATTAGAGCATTTGATTATTTGTTGCTATGGAAATTTCATAATTAGTTGCTATAAAAAGTTTTGGCTTGTTCCATATCTATTGTTTCCAAATTTGATTTTCTAATTATTGTGATTAAAAATTCAAACTGTATACTGTGTTTAATAATTTGATCTATTTTATTTGTTCAGAATGACTTTGTTTGTATAACTATAATTAATGAGAAGCATATAGCCTACTAACCTCAAGTTATTTTACTGGAGAAATGGGAATCTTTCCCTAATTCGCACAAATGTGCCCTGAGGGGTAGAGCAGCTCTGATCCTCTCGGGAACCTCACGATGGAGAAGATTCCTTTATTATCCCCTCTCTTTTGATGAGGAAAAGGAGACGTAAGAAAGTGGTCCAGCATCACGGAGGCAGCGTCATGGGGGCGTGATCCAAACTGAACAGCAAGCGCTGAGCAATTACAGGTGCATCCCCCCAGATGGGGCCCCCAACACCTTCCTGCCGGGGTGGACGTGTCTGCTACTGAGGCTACCGGCAGGCCGGCAGCAAAAGGGAAGCTCCTTCCTAACAGACGATCGAAGTGCAGGTGATGGAAGGGAACCATGATTACCAAGCTGGAAACGCCAGTTAGCACTGGATTTCCAAAACCACGTGTGTGCTGTGGAGAGAGGGCACATTTTAATGAGAAATAGACAACTTCAAATTGTGCCTCGGGCCTGCACTGTGGCATACTAGGTTAAGCCTCCACCTGGGGTGCCAGCATCCCATGTAGGCACTGGTTCAACTCCCAGCTACTCCTCTTCCAATCCAGCTCCCTGCTAATGCACCTGGAAAAGCAGTAGAAGATGGCCCAAGTCCTTGGACCCTTGCACTCACGTGGGAGACCTAGAAGCTCCTGGCTCCTGGCTTCAGTTTGGCCCAGCTCTGGCCATTGTGGCCATTTGGAGAGTAAATCAGCAGATGAAAGAACTCTCTCTCTGTCTCTCCCTCTGTGTGTCTGTAATTCTACCTCTCAAATAGATAACTAAATCTTCAAAAAAAAATTGTGCCTCCACCACTCACCCCAGGAGTCTTCCTCCTGCAGGATGCAGAATGTATTCTGCCTGCTTTCCCCATCACTCACCTGCCCGATCCAGGAAACAGGGGGTTAACCTTGACCCCTGCCTCTCCCTCCCCATCTCACCTCTTCCTAACCATCAGCAAGAGCTGTGCTTTCTAAATGTCTCGCCCCTACCTGATATCACCGCTTAGGCCTTCCAGCATCTGCTGCAGCATGACAGTAACACAACACTCCCATAGCCGTGTACCTTTTCACACTCAGGCGTCCTGTCAGTGGGTACTTTTCACAGCATCCAGGCTGGCTTTTCATCCTATCAAGGCTTCATTTGAGCACCTATTGCCCCTAAACATCGAACTCTAGGCCACCCACAAGGACCTAAAAGGTCTCCCTACCTCCCCCGGTCACCCTGCACAGCACAACTGATTGCACATTCTCAAATGCACCCATGCCCACCTACCTTAGGGCCTCTGCACCTGCTGTTACCTTGAACCTATTTAACATCCATGTGTCATTCAAAGCTCAGCGTACACATGGGAGCCTCTGGGTTTGCCCTGACCTTGGCCTTCCTCCCACAGCTGTCCCCGGCCCTAGAGGCCAGTGGTCAGATCTGGCCACCTTGCACTAACTTCTCCTATCTTGTACCTTTTGCTTTACCTTAAGGGATTTTACCATAGGTTGGAATTAAATATTTTTTAAATATTTATTTATTCAAAAGGTGGAGTTACAGAGAGGCAGGGAGAAGTAGAGAGAGATCTTCCATCCGCTGGTTCACTCTCCAAATATTGCTATATAGTTATTATTTGATCAATGTCTGTCTTCCCCCAGTAGACTGTAAGCTACCTACAGGAAGCATCCACCTCTCTCTGGGTCACTCCTTTGGCTCTCTGTGCTCAGCCCAAGGCAGTCACTACATTCTCAATAATATGTAGCTGGAAGAACTACATAGCTCTGAGCCAATTGCCTCTCTTTCCTCCACTGTAAGAGGATAATCGCAATGCCTGCCTCACAGGTTACTGAGAAGCCCACCTAGGACCAGCAGTGAAAGGCACTAAACAGGGAAGAAGCTTGGTACAGTTATTCGTGCTGATGTTTCCCACAATAGCTATGGGCTGCAAGAGCCAGTCCCTATGTTTCAATCGCGTATAGTGCTATGGAGAAGGACGACATTCACAGGAATAATTAAAACGCTGAGGAGTAAGAGCTTATCAGATTAGCCAGCAGGAGGCCTGGCCTGAGGCTCCAACGGGAAGTGCTAACATCCAGAAGCCTTCTACTTCCTCTGCCTCTCCCTGGCGACTCTCAGAAGCCCTCCTGCTTGAATCTCATGGGGAAGAGTGGTTCATACATCACCTCACAGCCTCTGTGAAAACAGGTGTCTCTAGGAAGGGGCTGTGTGTGCGTCCTGTGTGTGTGTGTACATGCCCCTACTAAGAAATTACAATTTCTCAAATGTAAGAATCTTTTGCAGAAATGATTCTTTTTCATTTATTTCTTTCCTAAATATTTATTTATTTGAAAAGCAGTTAGAGAGAGAGGGAGAAGAGAGAGAGAGAGAGAGAGAGAGAATCTTCCATCTGCTCTTGCACTCCCCAAATGGCCACAATGGCTGGGACTGGGCCAGGCCAAAGCCAGGAGCCTAGAAGTCCATCCGAGTTCCCAGGTGGGTGGCAGGGACCCTTGGGCCACCTTCCTCTGCTTTCCTTGGCAAGTAGGGGGGAGCTGGGCTGGAAGCAGAACAGCCTGGACTTGCAGGCGTTCCCACGTGGGCCGCCTTAACCCCTGTGCCCCAGCGCCAGCCCCTTCTTTTTCATTTCCGTATTCCTGCCCAAATCAACTAAGCTGAGTGCCCAATTAAGTTCAGTGAGTGAACCCATGAGTGAATGAGTGGGGGGAAATGAAGTTCCGTACACAGTGGTGGGCAGGTAGAAGAGACAGGTACAGCAAGAGCACCTGGGCTGCGAGCAGAGGCCGGGTGCCAGTCCGGAGCATCGTTTATGGACGGCTGGGCTGTAGAAGGCCCAGCAAGAGGGTGTGGAACCCGGGCGGGGGGGCAGCCCTCAGCTACCCGCCTTCGGCTGCTTCATAATTTACCTGCAGCTTCTCCGGCCTCCAGGTCTGCTTTGGCATGAGAGCTTTAAGTGAACTGCTACCTGCTTCTTCCTCAGGAAAACGGGGCTGTGAGGGGTTATTAATGAATTACTGCAGCTCCTCTTAAGCACAGGCCGGTCTCCGGGCCTTTCATCTGCTGTTGGCGCCTGGGATGGAGCAAACAATGCCTTTGCACCACCAAGCCAGCGCGCAGTGAATGCTAGTCATTGTTAAAGCTTCCTTGGCGATATAACTTCGTATCTTCGGAATGGGGACATCTTCCTGTGCGAGGATCATGTGAGCTCATAGTTAACGTCGTAAAGGAAAAAGGAGAAAAGACAGAGCCATGGCAACCAGAGCAAGGAGGGCCAAGCTCCAGCCTTCACAGGGAGTCAATGCCCGCCCCCATCAGAAGCAGGATCCAGAGTAACTGGGTGGGTGAGTTGGGGGGAACCAGAGGGAAGGAGGGGCAGAAGATCCAGCAACGGGAAGCGGGGGCCGGGGTGGGGGGGGGGGGGGAGATCTCAACAGACCACTGCAGATCTCGGCTTATCATATAGGAAGTCATTCGTAATGTTTCAGAGCATGATGTTGTCTGTACTGTCCTCTTCCTCAAGCCCCTGGCTGTCTCCCTGCTCACTGGGGCTTTGAGAGGCAGACAGAGAAGAGAGGAGAGAGCAGAGATAGAGAGCAGAGAGAGAGAGAGAGAGAGAGAGATCTTCCATCTGCTGGTTCACTCCCCAAATGGCCACAACAGCCAGGACTGGGCCAGGCCAAAGCTAGGAGCCTAGAACTCCATCTGAGTTTCCTATGTGGGTGGCAGGGGCCCAAACGCTTGGATCATCTTCCACTGCTTTCCCAGGCACATTAGCGGGAAATTGGATCAGAAATGGAGCAGCCAGGACTTGAACCGGCACCCATGTGGGATGCCAGCATCACAAGTGGCAGCTTAACCCGCTCCGTCACAGTGCCAGTCCTGAGATGATGTTCTGATTTGAACACAACCTTCTCTGGAGACAGGGTGGGCAGCACCGTGGCCAGGAAGCCCATGTGCTCCTTTGCCTTCTTCCTGAGGCCTCTTCCTCCCCACGGAAACAGCTCTCCGCCCAGCGCAGGGCTCTCAGAACCTCCAGCAGCCACCAAGCGTCCCGAGATGCTCTAGGTCAGTTAGACAGCCCGAGAGACCCCACCCTCTTAGGAAATATGAAAAAGCTCAAAATCTGTTGGCTGGCACATTTGTTTTAGTGTTACAAGATTTGAACAGTATTACAACCCTTTTACGTGCTCCTTTAGGTTGGGTTATGTTTTATTTTATTTGAAAAGTAGAGAAACAGAGCAGGAGTCAAAGAGACAGGGCTCTACAGTCTGCTGGTTCACCCCCCAAATGCCCGCAACAGCCAGGACAGGGTCAGGCCAACACCCGGAGACTGCGTATGCTTGGCGGGTACCCAGTCACCACCTGCCGCCTCCCAGGGCGCACATTAGCAGGAATCTGGAGCCAGGAGCGGAGCTGAGACTCCAACCCAGGCACTCTGATTCTGGATACAGGCATCTTAAACCAGTGCACCTTATTTTTTTAAACTTCTCATCTCAGAATAGGGTTAAATTTACAAAACAAAAAAATGGTGAAGTAGTACAAACAGTTCCCATATACCCTACACCCATCTTTTTGTAGCTAATTTTTTGATTAATCTTTTTTAGTATATTTGTCACAGTCTGTAAACCCCTCGCAGCTTCCCCTGGTATAGGCACCTCGTATTAGCATATTTGTTACAAGCAATGACGCATTCCCATCTTCCCCTATTTCCTAACCTCCTTTAGATTTAAAGCAAGAAAGGCACGTTGATTTGGTCTCCATTTTTCAAGTTGAGATTTCTTAGGCTCTAGCACGGTCTTGAGGTATTAGGTAACTCTGCAAGTTAAACTTTACATGTTAGAGTTAACTTTTAACTCGCATTTTCCAAAACCTATATAACTTTACAATGTAATCCTTTTCTTCTATTAAGTAATACCCAAAACATAACTCTCTCGAATACCCCTCTACGTTTTACCGCCCTGGCCATAGGGATTTTATGTCTATTATTTGGCATTGCTGTTTATTGTCATCCCTCTATAATTCCAGCTTTTGCTGACCTGCGTTTATTTCGGTATCCTTTTTGAAAATCTCCCCTCTGCTTCCTTGATTCTAACTTTGGAACTATTGGGAGACGCCGGAGACCATTTTCCTTAACACAGAACAAGATCGCCACCCAGTGGCCTAGCGAGGCTTCTCTCTTAACATCCCTGCGGATTTCTCCTGACATTTTAATTTCCCTGCGCTAGGAACGGCAGTGCCCTTAAAAACATGTCTGGCCCAAGCCGTCCATTTCTCAGATGAGAAACCGGCTGGCCGGAAGCTTACCTTACTTGGTCAAGCTCACGGTGCCACGCAGCTCATGGCAGACTTGGGCCCAGTACCTCGGAGCTGGAGGCGACCTTCAGCATCAACCAAGCAGGCTTCGTATCACACAGATGGGGAAACCGAGGTACAGAGGCGGACAATGGCTTCTCAGTGTTCACAGAGCTGACAGAACTGGGACAAGGCCCAGGTTTGTTAACACGACACCTGCTGTTCTTTGTCCTACTGGACCAACCCCATCTTCAGTGATTTCTTCCTCCCTCTTGGGATTATTGTGAGTCCAGTCTTTGAGAGGCGACCACAGCTCAACCCTTTCCTTCCCCGAAATGAAGATGACCACACCATAGAAACTGTTAGAATGGGGAAATCCGTTCTCCTGAATGAATTGTTCATGGTTGGTAAATACAGAAATATAATTATCTTTGGCTCATAATGTCTTGATTTTATAATTCTTAAAATTGTTTATCTGAAAGGCATCATAACACACAGAGAGGGAAAGAGACAAATCTCCCATCTGCCGGTTCACTCTCCAAATGGCCACAATGGCTGAGGCTGGGCCAGGCTGAAGCCAGGAGCCTGGAACGCCAATCCAGGTCTCACACGTGGGTGACAGGAACCCAAGCTCCTGGGCCATCGTCCACTGCCGTCCCAGGTACATCGGCACAGCTGGATGGGACTTAGAGAGGCCGGGACTTGGACCAGCGCTCTGATGTGAGTTGTGGCTGGTCGCATGCAGGGGCTTGACAAGCCACGCCGCCAACACGGGCCCCTTGATTCTACAGTTTAAATGTTTGGGTTTGAGAGCTTTCTTTATTTTTTTTTTTTAATTTTATGTGGCTAAGTATTTGTTCCATCACTCACCTAGTAGGTAGTGTGTCCATTTTACACGTGTGCTAGTTGAGGGCCAGGAAGAGTGGGATGGAAGCCCCAGTCCACACCTGCTGTTCTTTCTCACGGGTCTGGCTCAGGCTCCCTGACTCTGAGTGGGTGGGGGACCAGCATGCCGGTTGTTTGCCCTTGGAGAGAGCTTTCTGAAAGACATGGGCAGCCTGGAGAGCTCAATAGATCCTCCTCCAAACGCCACCCACATCTGTTAGACATGCAGCAGTGTGGCCCAGGGATGGAAAGGAAAGGCAGCTTCTCCCGGACCCTCAGACACCCGAGTTGGAAGCCTGCTTTGCTGCAGTGCCCAGTGGGCAGAAGTAATGGGGGGGTCCACCTTCCAACAGAGGTGACACCATGTCAGCTTTCAGTCCCCACCCCACTCACTTCAGGAAGCAAGAAAAGATCCACAGCACTGAGATTCCTCCTCCATCCCTGGGCAGTCAGGATCCACCCAGCGAGGTGGGTGCTGCATGGTCTGACCCCACGGTCTCCCCAGGGGTCTCCTGGGTTCATCCACAGCTGTTGTTCCTGGATGAGGCCTCTACGCGGCTCTGATTTGGGTTGCACAGGAGTTCCCAAGGTGCCCTAAGACAGAGCCCCATGGCCCGGGAGCCTTGGCATGCCATTGCCCTAACTGACCACCTGCATCCACTTCCTGAGCTCCAGGTCTGATTTTCAGGGGACACAAACCACACTCTGGCCATCTCACATTGTAACAAAGCCCTTGCTCTGCGTTGGTGGCTGGAGCAGACCTCCAAGAACCATGTCCCTGCAAGTTGAGGGGTCCCTCCTCTTCCTGGACACAGACAAGTACACCAGGAAGCCCTGGAAGCCTTGCACTTGAACACGCCACTTTCGAGGCCCTGGCAAGGCCTGGAAATGCCCTCCCATTGCTTTAGGTTTGTGTGGACTTGGCCAAGGGGAGGCATCCTAACTGCCATCGGTGAGGACCACTATCACTTTCCAGAGACAGTGGTGGCGAGCACTTGGAGAATCTGGCTAAGGGGAAAATAAGTGAGGAACGTGCATTTCAACTGCGATTTCGAAGATTTCAGTAAAATAACCCATGGTTACAGACTCCTGGATAGAGGAATACGGAATAGGCTTCATGAATACGGAATGTGCCTCCTGCTATCTTTAAATTATATATCTAAAGAGCCAAAAGAAAACGTAGATTAAAAAGTAATGGGGTGGAGCCAGCACCATGCCATAGCACATAAAGTCGCCACCTACAATGCCAGCATCCCATATGGGCACCTGTTCAAGTCCCAAATGTCCCACTTCTGATCCAGCTGCCTGCTAATGCGCCTGGGAAAGCAGTGGAAGACGGCCCAAGTACTTGGGCCCCTGTGCCCATGTGGGATACCTGGATGAAACTCCTGGCTTCAGCCTGCCCTGCTCTGGCCATTGTGGCCACCTGGGGAATGAATCAGTGGATGAAAGCTATGTGTCTCTATCTCTCCCTCTCTTTCTTAACTGACTTCAATTAAATAAATAAATAAATCTTTTTTTAAAAAAGGAATGGGGGAAAAACAAAAGCAAATGCAGCAATCAATAAAATCACTAGACATTATCCTATGTCAGGATGAAGTAAATTACAACAAAAATATTCAGAATACCAAATGCAGTAATTTAGTAAAAAGAATAAAATGAGCAAAAGTCTTGCTAGGTTTATGGATTATTTGATAAGCTGATTAATTAAAAGGAGGGGGTCATAGGACTACAATGGAAAAACTAAGTAGCTCCATTCTTTGACACCAAATACTGCAATCAATGAATATTGATATCTGAGAGGAGACCTCAGATAAACTCACAATGCAACATACAATGAGGACATTATGGCAAACCGACTAATTACTGTCATTAACTCAAAGAATCTAAACACAGACACTGTACTGAAAATGCACTAAGAACGTACAAATCACATGTGCAAAAAGCTTAGCAAAATGGTTCCAGATTTGACAATAATCCGAACAGTTTATATGACATTATTAATAGTGGACTGTGAAGCTATAGGAAATGTTTCTAAACTATCAAAAATGAAAAGCAAATTTTAATCTACCGTGGTGTAGGAAAGGCCAGGTGATCTTTCCATTCTAAGGCACATATTCCCAAAATATTACCATAAGAAACAGTGAAAGGTGTGCTTCCAAAAATTTTAGGAGAAAAAAATTATCAAAGCCTGAGAGTTGTGCCATGTTGTAATGTGTGTGCTATTTATCATTAAACGTTTTTCATCTCTCCTTATTCTAAGCATTGACTTTGATACTTAATTCTGTGTTCATAATTTTTTTTTCTTTCTCTTAAAGAGCATCTCCTGAATTATGTAAGTGTTCAAGTCACTCTGACGGGAAGCTGATGCATCAGGCCTCTTCCCCGTATCAGAAAGGAAGCAATGACCTCTGCTATGCTTGATAGGCCAGCAAAGAACATGTATGAGAGCCCCGTCTTGATTTGACTTTGCTCCTATAGTAGGATCCCTGAACTGGGCTATTCGTAAAGAACAGATATTTATTCCTCACACTTTTGGAGGCTGGGGCGTCCATGATAGAGGTGCCAGCACCCGCCCAACATGTGCGGCAGCATCCCGTGGCAGAAGGTGGAAGGGCAAGAAAGGGAGGAAGGGACCAAACTCATCCTCTTATAAAGGCACCGGTCTCCGAGAGGAGCCATCACGCTCTCACCACCTCTGAAAGGTCCCGCTCCGAACATGGCTATGACGTCAGTAAAATCACAATGTGGGCTCTGGAGGGGACAAACACACAAACCAAGGCCTCTCCGAGGAGCAATGCATGGGAGAGAATGAGGAAAACGTTCACGATCCTACTGATACCTCATGAATCACCACATTCACAGTAAGTGAAAATAAACATTTATTCGAGAAAAACACTGTCCACCTACTTCGTGTTCTGGTGACCTATGCTGTTAACAGCTCCCAAACTTTAAAAAAAAAAAAAAAATGATGTGGGTTACAAAGGTAGTCTCTCCAGTGAATAAAGGAAAACTGGAAGAGATGTTAGGTCAGTGTACCATGTTCCAATTTTTAATTATATTAGTCTGCTTTAGGGCTAATAATGAAATAAGGCAGTATTTTACAGACTGAAGTTTAAAATCTATTATCACATGGTGACAATGATTATAGTAGTTTAAAATAATCACTTTTTTAAAAGAAAAAAATGTTTAAAATCATTTAGAAAATAGATCACATAATCTATTATCAGTTGGTAACCATCCAATAATAGATTGTAACAATCTGCTTTAGGAAAAATGAGTCAGGTCATTTAGAATAACCAGTGGTCACAATACTGGAGTGAGCGCTTTGTGAACACTTTGTGTGTGTGGGTAGGTGGGTCTATGCAGAGTTAAAACATCAAAGGCATTTCTTGCTGTGGGCCAGCTCTGAGTAGGTTTGCAAAGTCTGCAGGAGGAATGCAGGAGAGGCTGTGGATTAAAGCACAGGGAATAAGAATGGCAGGGACTGCCACCAGAGCTCAGTCTGGCAATTCGCAGCAATTTATTTGTAAATTCCTTGGAATAGAGGAGGCATTTTTCCTGTAGAAATAATAAGTTACGTCATGACTGGATCCATGGAGGAGACTACAGAAGCCTATTTGCTAACTAATATATAAACTGCAATATGACATGACATGATCCATCATGGGAGGGTATGAATTAATTAATGCAATCTCAGTGAACTCTTGCAGTGGTCCCAGCCCTTAGTCACGATTCCCTTTCCTTCCCCATCACCTCTCCCATGCATGAAGACGCCCAAGCAAACCGTTTGAAGGCCATCGAGAACACAGGGTATCAGTCACAACACAACATGGGCATTCTTCACAGCGCAGTTTAACATCTCCTAATTTATATTCTGCACTGCCTCTGGATTTGGTGTAACACAATTGCTACCTAAATCTTCTATCCAATGAGAACAACTCGCCCTTCCTTGCATATGTCCCCCAAAAGTACAAGAAAGTTTTTGAATATGCTAAAATGGATGCAGTTTTGAAACTTATAGCAATGGTAAGATCAAATGACATATTGTTTTAAGGTATAACATTTGTGATTCTATCCTTAACATAACTCCAGGGGCTGGGACACAGTGGGTTAAGCTGCCACCTGCGACACCAGCATCCTATATGAGCGCCGGCTGGTGTCCGGCTGCTCCCCTTCTGATCCAGCTTCCTGCTAATGGCCTGGGAAAGCAGCAGAAATTGAACCAAGAGCTTGGCTCCCTGCCCACAGTGGGAGACCTGGATGAAGTTTTGGTCTTCAAAATGCCCCAGCCATTTTGGTCATTTGGGGAGTAAGCCAGTGGATGGGAGATCTCTGCCTCTCTTTCTCTCTCTGTAACTGTGTTTTTCAAATAAATAAATAAATCTTTTAAAAAAAATGATACCACTCTCTTTGTGTCTCCCTTTCTCTGTCTGTAACTCCACCTCTCAAGTAAATAAATACATCTTGGGAAAAAAAAAAAAGAAATGTAACTCCAGTGTTAAAATTGTCCATGCCAGGAACAGGTGTCTAGCACAGAGGTTAAGACACCCCCTTAGTCCATCAGAGTACTTAGGTTCAAGTCCCAACTCCACTCCTGACACCACCTTCCTAACAGTTCACGTCCTGGAAGGTAGCAGGTGATGTCTCCCAAGTGGGAGGCTTGGGTTGAGCTTTCAGCTCCCAGCTTCAGTCCCAGCCCAGCCCTAGTCATTGCAGACACATGGGAAGAGAACCATCAGGTAGGGTCGCTCACGCTTGTTCTCTCTCAAACATTTTTCAGTCGTCAATTCTTCTAAACAATGAAGCAGAAGAATAAAGAGTTAACATACAGCAGCCAAGCTCAATAAAAATCTGCAGAAGGGAAAATCCTCTTCCATGACAGACATAAAATTACAAATGAGCATCAACCCTTCTGAGCTTATTTATCAGATGTTACAACAGAAAGGGAACGGCATCCAAATGATTATTTAATTTCAATAATCATAAGAGTATTGACTTCAGTAGCATACAATCCATATGTTGATCATATGTAGGCAGAAGCATATCTGCTAGATAAGCAGATTCAGACAGGAAGGGAGAAGAAGAAAATCAGCACGTATGAAAAACCTTCAATGTGTTGGGCAATGTATTTAGTCCATTGTGTGCACTGCCTTATAAAATGGAATTAGACTTAACGCATATTTTGTAGTAATATGAGATATCTGTCATTATTTTCACCTTAAAGTGAAAGAAACTGTATTAGTTTTGTGTGGCTGTGGTTAATCAATAATGACTAACATAGTGGCTCCAAGCAACATAGCTGTACTTTCCTACAGTTCTGTAGGTGAGAAGTCTGAAACGGCCTCCCTCGGCTAAAATCAAGAAGTCATCTCCCCCAGGGGCTCCGGGGGAGAACCTGTTTCCTCCCTGTCTCAGCTTCCAGAAGCTTCCTGCATCTCACGCTGCCAATTCCCCTCTCCACTCTCAGGGCTCCGGGGATCACTCTGCGCCCACTGGATGGCCCAGGATAGTTCCCCACCAGAAGGTCAGCCCACAGGCAACCTAATCGCATCTGTAGTACTAATGCCCCTTCGCCCACCATGTGGTCTGGAGACCAAGACATACATATCTTTTGAGACCCTCATTCTGCTTACTACAAAAACTGAGGTCCAGAAAGATTAAGTACCTTGCTCAAAATCACATTATGAGTAAAAGAAGAGTGGAGCCTGGATTCTCCTCAAATGTGCAAAATTCCATCTCTCCTGTTGCATTCAACACACTTTGCTGTGCCATTCGTATGTCTAAACTCAGCAGCAATCTCGGTGCCGTGGGTCCATTCAGGAAATCTAACTCTGGTGCTGGCTGTATGCCAGGCACTGTGTTGGTGCTTAGATACACAAAGATGAATCGAATGCATCATTTTCTTTGAAGAATAATCTGACACAGGAGGCCCTGACATTGCATGATGCGGATTCAAAAAGTTCATGGAAAATTCACATGGCCTTATGATTCCCCCCCTCTAACTTGCTGAAGCTTCTCCCTGTCCTCACGTTCTTACATTACAATGCTAAATGTGATGATGTAAGTTACATTGCAATGCAATAGGACTTCTGTGGGCTTTACAACATGGTGCTATGGGGACCCAAGTGGGAGGAATAAGGACCGGAGGCTTTGCACAGGGTTACACTTGTATAGGGCCAAGAATGATGGATAAGATTTCATCCAGGGGCCAGCACTGTAGTACAGTGGGTTAAGCCGCCATTTGCAATGCTGGCATCCTATATGAGCGCTGGTTCAGGCCCTGGCTGCTCCAGAATCTCTCTCTCTCTCTCTCTCTCTCTAACTCTGGCTTCCAAATAAATAAATCTTCTTTTAAAAAGAAAGAAAGAAAAATATATTTAAAAGGGGGCCAGCTGTGTAGCATAGTCAAGTCACTGCCTGAGACACGAGCATCCCATATGGGCACTGGTTCATATTGCGGCTGCTCCACTTCCAATCCAGCTCCCTGTTAATGGCAGGAGAAAAGCAGCAACAGGTGATCCAAGCTTGGGCTCCTGCACCTACATGGAACACCCAGAAGATCCTAGCCATTGCAGTCATCTGGGGAGTGAACCAGTAGATGAAAGATCTCTTTCTCTCTCTCTCTCTCTCTCTCTCTCTCTCTCTCCCCCCGTCTCTACAACCCCGCCTTTCAAATAAATAAGCTTTTTTAAAAAAGATTTCCCCAGCACATGCAATAAAGAAGGCTGCAGAGGCATTCTTGTAGAGCAGCAACCCTCAGGATTCTCTAGAGAAGACAAGGAAGTGGAAGACACGTAACGAGGAGGGAATTTGGACTTGCTGTGTCTAATCTTCATGGTGAGAGGTTTGAACTTTTCCCTATAAATGGGAAACAAACAGGAAGACTTTGAGGCTAAAGAGGACCATGAACAGATCTGGATTAGCAACACAGGCCTGGAGGAGATGAGGTTTGGAAACGCGTGCCCATTAGACAGGCTCATGCGGCTGTTTTGGGAAAGGCACTCTGGGGAAGATGTGCAGCACAGTCTACAAAACCATCTACTCAGAACTGTCAAGGCTGACAACAGCGCTAATGGTCAGAGTTGCATGTTGCTGTACAAAAACAAAGTGAACCCTAACTCATTGGAGGGAGTCGTTTCCATTCATTTAATTGGCAAATATTGAATTGGTTAAGCATCCATTGTATATCAGGCTCTGTGCTAGCTGAATAATAGTCCACATTAGTGAACAAATAGATACTACCTTGTTCTCAAGGATCCTACATTGTAGTGGGGAAGGTAGACACAGACACACAGAAAAACCAGCAGATAGCAAAAACAATAACTGAAAAGGTAGCTGTATGGAATGAGGCACACAAGGACCAAGACGGAGAATCTCAGAAGAGGTAGTGCTTTGGGTGGGAACAGGACTGGTATTAGGGAGAAGGTGTCAGGATGCCCATGCTTCTTACTACATTTTTTCCCCAAAGATTTGTTTCATTTACTTGAAAGGCAGAGTTACAGAGAGAGGGAGACACAGAGAGAACTTCCATACGTTAGTTCTCTCCTCCAAATGGTAGCAATGGCCAGGGCTGCGCCAGGCCGAAGCCAGAAGCTTCATCCAATTCTCCCACATAGGTACAGGGGCCCAAGCTCTTGGGCTATCTTCTGCAGCTTTCCCAGGCACATTAGCAGGAAGCTGGATCAGAAGTGAAGCAGGGGCCAGTGCTATGGCACAGCAGGTAAAGCCACCACCTGCAGTGCCGGTATTCCATATAGGCACCCATTTGAGGCCTGGCTGCTCCACTTCCAATCCAGCTTTCTGCTATGGCCTGGGAAAGCAGTAGAACATGGGCCAAGTGGTTGGCTTCCTGCACCCATATGGGAGACCTGGAAGAGCCTCTGGCTCCTGGCTTTGGATCAGCTCAGCTCCTGCCATTGCAGCCATTTGAGGAGTGAACCATCAGATGGAAAACTTCTCTCTCCTCTCCTTCTCCTTTTCTCCCCCCCCCACCTCTCTCTCTCTGTCTTTCAAATAAATAAATAAACCTTTTTAAGAAATTAAAAAAAAAGTAAGTGAAGCATCCAGAACTCAAAGAGGTACGGCATTGCAGGTGGTGGCCTTACCTGCTATGCCACAGCACTGGCCCTTCTTATAACATTGAAATAGGCCACAGAGACTCCCAGGCTCCCCATCTACCCTCCACTGGAGCCTGGACCGCACTGGACACTCCTGAGGACCCCCTGGAAGCCCTCATAGATCAGCAACAAAGGAGTTAGTGTTTGCCCTGTGGAGGGCCTCCAGCATCTTGCTCCATTCTAGCAACCCGTGGCACCCTCTCTGACTGTTAAGACACCGAGACTGTTGTCCCTGAGTAGGCCAGCCACAGAGACATAGGTGGAGAGGGAGGAAACAGACATAGATGGAGAGGGAGCATCTCAGCCCAAATGGAACCTTGCAGGAAACATGTTCGAATGACTATGCTATAGTAGTAACAATAACACATAAGAGAGAATTGAAGTAATGACAAGGAGAGAGGAATGTTAATCATCCTGAGTTGATCGGTTTGTTATATACATTCATTGAAATATTATACTGCACAATTACTAAGTCTTTTTTAAAAAAGACATATTTATTTATTCAAAAGGCAGAGTTACAGAGAGACAGATAGAGAATCTTCTATCTACTGGTTCACTCCCCAACAGGCCGCTACACTATGGCCTAGCCCTACATGTTGGTGCTCAGGGAGTGGGTGAGGGATGGGCAAAGATAGAGGACCAAGGACACAACAAGAGGGAACAGATACAGCCTTATTTCCCAGCCTGCCCACAGTACTCTGCTGAGAAGGGATTGAGGCTGCGCCAACATGCCCAGACAGACCTATTTACTCATTGAACCCAGAGTCTCCCAGTCATGGTTTGCCTTCATATCACACTTTAAATGCATGGGAAAGGGGGCTGGCATTGTGGCATGACAGATTACACCATTACCTGGGATGCCAGCATCACATAGGGTCACTGATTTGTGTTCTGGCTACTCCACTTCCGATCCAGCTCCCTGACAGTGGCCTGGGAAAAAGCAGCAGAAGATGCTTGGGTCCAACCCGAGCACTTGGCCCCCTGCCACCCTTCCGGTAGACCCAGATGGAGCTCTTGGTTCTGGGCTTCAGCTAGCCCAATGACAGCCATTACAGCCATCTGGGGATTGAATCAGAAGAAGGAAGATCTCTCTCTCGCTCTCTCTCTCTCTTTCTGTAACTCTTTCAGATAAATAAATCTTTTTAAACAAATGTATGGGAAAACCTTATTGCAAATATATTCACATTCATAGGGTTATTTAACTTTTTCCAATTAAATGTGCAGGTTGATATTTTACAAGGTCTTTAGCATATGCTGACTTTTTCTTCATTCACAAAAAGATATGGTTTACTGTGTAGGAAAAAGCCCAGAGTCACCCTAAGTCAAAAAGTTCACCTGTCCTCATCACTTCATTAGGGTATTTGACAATCATTCACAAATCTTTGGGGACAGTAAGCAGGCTTTCAAAAACTGCCTGGAATAGTGATAAACAGTGTATTTATAAAGATTAATGTGACTGCTGCATGGTCCCCCCGGGCAATTAGCCTGTGTTGCATGCCATAAGTTGCCTTGCTTCTATCCCCACAGAATAAACATTTGGTCCATCTGCTCGGAATGACCATGTTTTTCTTCTTCCCTTTGGGTAGGTCACTGGATTCCTTTGTGAACAGTGAGCATCCAAAAGCCATTTTAAAAAATGCAAATAAATGTATGCAAAAGGCAGCTTACAATATTTCTCTAGAGCACCAAGTCACATTACACAGAATTATAAAATACTATCAGAAAAGGGCACTTTAGATACCATAATAGCCATTTTATGAAGTTCAACTTGGCAATTCCAAGCCACATTTAATTTTCTCTGAAAATTCCCACGTGGCAGGAAGATACTGCCCTTTGTGGCTCTCAAGTCTCTTTTTAGGGAACTGTAAAATGACACTCTTAGAATTAGCACTTTTCCTATAAATAGACACTAAATGACTTATACCAAATAAAGTCACAGATGCATTTTCATTAAAATAAATATTACAATAATAAGTAATTTTCCCATATAGTCATTCTGGGATTTATGCAAATTAGAATTCTGCATTATAGTTTAGTATGAATCATTTGTAGTGCTTCATCCTCAATGATAGGTGGGGTTAGTAATTTCTGTTTTAATTATAATATTTTAGCATATTAAAATCTGTGTCTGGGTGAAGCAGATACTTCAAAGCTTCAAAACTGATGAAACTGCATACTTCTCTTTTTAGGGAAAAAGCTGTTTGCATTAATCTGTGAAATATACTGCTAAAACACCCCCTGCTGATTTCATAGGCTTCTGTAAGAAGTTATGCATAATTTTCTGCAAATTAAGAGACTGGGGATCAGATATTTATGATGGCAAAAATTAGATCTCAAGAACTAATAAAAACTTGAGAGATTCTCCTAAGATGGAATTTTTATTCAGTTCAACAATTACTCAACTCATATCAGTGTTAAAACACACAGCGGTGGCTCTGCAGCCGCTGCTGGGCTGGGGCTAGGTGGGCGCCACGGGCCGCCTGCACTGCACACAGGACCCAGTGCCCGAGGCCGATGCAGCAGCTGAATCAGCTTGGTGCTCGGGTGCCTGGAAGAAGAGTCTCCCAGCACAGCAGCTCCAGGGAGATTTCCTAACTCCGGGTCTTAGCGAGGAGAAAGTCACTTACTTTCCAGAAAACTGGAGCAGAATGCTCCCACCCTTGCCCGATGTGCTGTGGTCAGATTCTGACAATTTACCAGATATGGCATGGAAGTTTGGAGCGACATCCGGGAACAGGGAATTGGAGAAAGTAGGAAGTAATTTTTTTTACAATTAAAGTTGGTGGTTAAGAAAGGAAATCAGGGCCAGCACCATGGCTCACTTGGTTAATCCTCCACCTGTGGCGCCGCTATCCCATATGGGTGCCAGGTTCTAGTCCCGGCTGCTCCTCTTCCAGTCCAGCTCTCTGCTGTGGCCTGGGAAGGCAGTGGAGGATGGCCCAAGTGCTTGGGCCCTGCACCCGCAGGGGAGACACCTGGAGGAAGCACCTGGCTCCTGGCTTCAGATCGGCGCAGCACACTGGCCATAGCAGCCATTTGGGGGGTGGGGGGAGTGAACCAACGGAAGGAAGACCTTTCTCTCTGTCTGTCCCTCTCACTGTCTGTAACTCTACCTGTCAAATAAATAAATAAATCTTAAAAAAAAAAAAAGGAAATCAAACTTGAAAAATTGTATATAGACGTATCCTTGCCTACAGCTTCCAACAGGAGATGGAGTGAGTCAGAGCTGGCATGGAGTATTTCAGCTGATTTCCGTCCCCTGCATCTCCCAGTGCCCCCTCACCCCTTCCTGGGTGACTGCTCCGAGAGGCACCTCCTGCCTGGGCCTGGAGGGTGCTCCATCCAGTCCTGCTCGCTGCTTGGGAGCATGGGTACAAAAGCATTGGGAACAATCACAGGATTAAGCACTGCGAGAACCCTGTGTGATTACCCTGTAAAGACGTTGTTAAGGGAGCAGCCCCCTCCTGTCTCCCGTGACACAATTCCCACAAGCTGTTACATCCAGATTCGGGGAGCAAGTCACCTCCCCATCAAAGTCCACAGAAAATTCGCGCTGCCATCTCTCATGATAACACATTGACCACCCCACCCCCCCAAATGGGAGCGCTCCTTCATGGCTAAGAGGCGGGCTGTATGAGGGACACATGTGGGGTGCTCTTGGCCACTCTGTGTCTAGTGGTGGTGCCTTGCCATTGGTTTTTAATGAGTCACCTGTACATGGACACATGATTGGTCTCTGAAAAAGAACTGAGACTAAACTCTGCCCTCACTTCTGCTTTTGTCCTGTCATGCTCTAATATGACAGGAATTTTGAGGCTATTTGAGCTTACCTTGGTTCAAGCTAACCATGGCTATTGGTTAGATGAGGGAATAAAAAAGGTTGTGAATAAAGTTTTTTCTTAAAAAAAAAAATATAGACACACACACAGTGGTATCAACAGATCTAAGTTCCAGATCCAGCACCATTAGTAAAGAACATTGCTTTGTAAATCATAGGCCACAAGCTCACAATTGTATATTATTGAAGATATATCTGGAGATATGTTCTCAGGACTCTACAAATTCCCATGTGAATGTTCTTTTGCTCTTTGGATTTTAGTTTATTTGTTATGTTAGCTGTTCTTTTGGTTACATCTGAACTACCTGAATATCCTTCTTATAACCATCATGCAACATGGATATTCATGATAGCATTAACGGCAAGTAATTCAACCTCAGTCAACTCCAAGCTAGTGTAGACCTAGGCAGATGTAACAGGCAGCTACCATGTTCTCCTAAGCATAGGACAAGTGACAACAGCAAAAATTTTTAACAAAGCTTTGTTAGTAGTTTGAATACAAAACAAACAAACAAAACAAAACAAAAAAACCTGTTGAAAACATTAAATCATTACCTGGCATACTATAGCACTAATAAGCTGAACTCCAAAAACAGAATCTTGTCAGTATATTAAGAATATTGATTTAATATCATTAGTTGTTGCAAGTTAATAAGATTGTCTATGTTGGTTTTGTAACTTTGTACTTATATTTATTGTAATGGTGTTTTATCCAGTCACATGAAAATTGTTAAGCTAACATTCATACCAAAATTCATGTTTCTATATATTAAACATCATAAAATTAACAAATTGATTTACTCAAAAATAATCTGAAACTTGAGTTGTGTGACCAATGAGATCACAACTCAGAAAACAAAGAACTCAGGTTGTCTTCTCCTTGTAATTTTCTGAGTGATTCTGGGAAAGCCAAATGAAATTGCCTCCATTTCTTCACAGTAAGATAATAATCTCATCCACACAGGACCAGTGTGAAGAGGACTATGAACGAATCCTTCCCAGATAAAGTGTGTTGTGAACGGTAAGACCTCTGAATCAGGAGTTTAGACTTTGAATCTATATGAAGATGTCACTTTGGGCAAAATACTAACTTCCGTGGGTATGCCTCTCCTATTTTCTAAATCTAGGTGCTACAAATAGGTCAGATTACTGCACACTGTTAGTGAATGAGGTAGGTCCACTGCACATAAAAGCAATCTTCTCTTTGAGAAAAGAAATGCTTTATTTCTGGCCAGTAAGAGGCCAGAGAATATGACTTAAATCTGCTTTTGTCATCGGTGTCTGAGTTTTATTGATTGCGTAGGAGAAAGCCGGTATGCACTAATGCTGGCAAGTCAAGTTCTGTTAGGAGCGGCTTCCCAACAGACCTACACAGTACAACTGATCCTGCCTTAAGCAGCTCTTCCAGGCAACTAAAAACAACAGGATTAGACCCATTGTTTAAAGCACAAGATGGGGAACTTTCAGAGGAAGAATGGAAGCCCTAACAAGTTTCTGAGTTTGGGGCATTCGGAGGAACCTAGTAAGGCAGGCAATCAACCCAGCACCTGCCAGCTTGTCCTGAGATAGCTATCAGAGGAGGCGACCGGGTTTTCTATGGGAATGTCAACGAACTCCTCATTTCTACATCACACTCAGAATTACTTTTCTACTTTTCAAAAACCTACTACTGGAGACATAGTTGTTAAGATTCACTTGTTATCAGTTCAGCAATTTGCAAATAAAAACAGGGTTAGAAGAGCAGCATTCTCCCATCATATTATTTCTGTTCGTTGTTTTCTCTGGCGTAATGGAAGGAGAGAAGTCATGACCCAGCTTTCTCTTTGTATCTGGATGTAACACCTTGGCGAACCAACTGACCTCTCTACATTGACCGTTGTGCTTTAAAAGCATGCTATGGACGGTGTGGATTTAAGTCTGACCTCCACTTCGTATTAGCTGGGCAGTACAGGGCAAACTAAAGAACCTGTAAGCCTTCCTTTATTTTTAGAAGTGAGTAGGAGTAGAATCTAGCACTGCTCTGAAAGCCTCCTAGGGACACAGGTTGTGTGAATTCAAATCCTAACTTCATCGCTTATTAGCTACACGGTACAGAGCAAGTTACTGAACCTCTGTAAGCCTTTCTTTTTTTTTTTTAAGGAGTAGTAATAGAATCTACCCCCATTTGAGAGCTATAGCAATTAATGAAAAAATAGTTGCAAAGTACTCAGTTGTAAACCCTGGCACTTTTTGAAAGGTTATGTTAGCCATCATCAACATAATCCTATCATACCTCCTTTTCAAGCTAAGTCTTGCCGTTACTGCTGCAAGAGAAAGGGAAAGAGAAGTTTCAACAATTAGGAGCAAGAAGGGGCACGAAGAAACTTTGTAACAACCAATACTCACAACATAGGCAGTCCTAAAAGGGAAGCCACATACACTTCAGGGAACTTGGACTGGACCTGCAGTCCACAGTGTTCTAGCTTTGTGAACTTCACTAAGTTACAACTCCTCTCTAAGCTTTTAACTACTTGCTGTAAACTGACACCAACAATACTTAACATTTATTTCACAAGACTTAGTGGAAGGCTCAAAAACAACCACCGGATGTATACACACACACTTTCCAAAGTCTAAAGACAAGAGTACGAGTTAGAGACCCTGACGAGCCTTTGTCCACAATGCTAGAGCCTGGCAGGCACCAGAACAGGTTCAACGAACTCCAGCCAGCAAGACGGCCTCAAACCATCTCAGAGTCAGGGAAGGGACGGTGACTCCAGAGAGAAGCCAACCCATCCCAGCCCGGGCCAGCCTGATGTGACCCCTCCGGCCACCCTCCGCTGTCCGCGGCCCAGACTGCGGCCCGGAAGTAAGGGCTCCAGTGCGGAGGCACCCTCAGGCCAAATTTAGGGTAAATGAAGGCAGACGAGGCAGTGCTCCTCACTGGACGCCTTCGAAGGACCAAGACTCGCGTTCTGACAGGTGCTCTCTCTAGGCCGTTGTGCTGGGCCCTGCCCAGGTCGACTTCACCCTCCAGTAAATGTTACAACCTCACTGCTAACTGCGTGCCCACCATGCGCCCTGCTCTGCACTGAGTGTGTCACCAGGCGACCTGCGCACGGACAAGCTCCACATTTGAGGAGAACGTTACGGGGAAAAACAAACACCGGGCCATAAGAACGGCTCTCAAATGGCCAACTGGGCTCTCTAATCGCCCTCCCAGCCGCGGGACCGCCCACTCTGGAGCAGCCACGCCCACAAGGCCCCACGCCTTCCTTCACGTGCGGGAACCACCATGTTCCCAGCCTGCACCGCGCTCAGCGGAAGGCGGCGCATGCGCTCTCAGGACGCCGGTATTTCCTGTCCGGCGACGTCGCTTCCGGCGTGAGTCCTCCGACCAGTGAGGCGGGCTCGGAGGCGGGCCCAGCCCCCTCAGGCTCCGCCCCCTCCAGGTGCCTTTTTGGAGCGGGGCGGGGGGTTGGACACCGGAGGGCGCCCGCCGGGGCTAATGGCTGCCTCCGGGAAACTCAGCACTTTCCGTCTCCCGCCGTTGCCCACGATTCGAGAAATCATTAAGTTGTTCAGGCTGCAAGCCGTGAAGCAGCTGTCCCAGAACTTTCTCCTGGACTTGCGGCTGACAGGTGCACGGCAGCTCAGTGCTTCCGGGCTGTGGCCCCGCTGCCCCCGGGGGCGGTGTGCAGACCCCGCGGGCGGGTTCCCGGGCCCGCTCTGAGAACCCCGGAGTCCCGGGGCGCGGCGAGCCCGCGTGGCGGTGGAGGCGGGCGGTGTGGACGCCGAGCGCGGGCGGGCGGGGGGGGGGGTCTGGGCGGGGCGCCGGGCCCGGGGCCAGGGCGCGGTTTGATGGGTCTGGACGGATTTGTCTAATAACATAAATATTGGGTCAGCCGCCGCGTGCATTCCCGTGAGCAGTGCGGGCCCACCGGTTCCCGCTGCAGCCTGTGGGAGCCGAGGCTTCCCTGTGTGGCGCTCTGGCCACGCGCCGGCGTGCAAAGCGGTAAATCGCGCCCAGAAGTTCAGTTCCCAGTAAGTGCGGCCCAGCCCACAAGACCTAAGTCAGGTTTGTGTCCACACAAGCCTTTACTGCTTGCGCTAGGAGTCAGCTTCACTCCACTGAAGTCGTCTGACTTTTAATTAGGTTCCAGGGCCTTAAAGCGGCACCCACCCGTAAACTTTCTCTGGTGTTAGTAATAGCTAGGACCCAGCTTTTCCTGCTAGTCGTTAGCCATATTCCAAGTTACTAGAGGACAGAGCCCCTGCCTGCTGTCCTCGGTCTCCACGTTTAAAAATGCAAACGGTAAACCCACTTCCCACTGGCAGTACTGCCTATTCCTCCTTTTCCCTCGTAAGGCATTGGGCGACGTAGAGCAAGAGTTGGCCTTGGCATCCAGACCCAAAGTGGAGTCCTTTCTCTCCCATTTGTTTTCTAGGGGCCTTGCAGAAATAAAACAGTAGTCAAGGAAACTGAAGGTTCATAGACTGAGTTGGGCTGGCCGTTCTTGGTGAATGTGTTGTGAGCATTAGGTGGGAGAACGCATATAAAACACCAGAGCAGATGGGCAAAGAATGTCAGTCCCTTCCTACCCCTGCCGAAAGATAACTTTTTTTTTTTTTTTTTTTTTGTATGGTTGGGAGACTTTTTGGCTTGAAACCTACAAAGGAAGGTAAATTACTGATAACAAACTTGGCAGCATCGGTGCCCAGACATGACATACTGCTATGTCTCTAGGGGCTGTATTTCCCGCTGTCCTGGACGGCTCACTGTTTAGGTTTTAATCTCTTCCCCCTCTGGAAACCCAATGCATTGTATGTTTTTCTGGAAGGAATAATTGGTTCCATTGAATCACCAGTACTTTTCCATAGGTCTTTTAAAGAAGTTAACTAAAAGATTCATTTTCTCATTAACATGCATATTGTCAATGCTTTAAAAAACACTGCTGCTAAATTTTTTTCCTGAAAATAATCAGGAGCTGGCGCTGTGGCGCAGTGGGTGAAAGCCCTCGCCTGCAGTGCCAGCATCCCATATGGGCCCCGGTTCTAGTCCCGGTTGCTCCTCTTCCAGTCCAGTTCTCTGCTGTGGCCCGGGAAGGCAGTGGAGGATGGCTCAAGTACTCGGGCCCCTGTGCCTGCATGGGAGACCAGGAGGAAGCTCCTGGCTCCTGTCTTCAGATCAGTGCAACTCCGGCCGTTGCAGCCATTTGGGGAGTGGACCGGTGGACGGAAGACCTCTCTCTCTCTATCTACCTCTCACTGTCTCTAACTCTACCTTTCAAATTGATAAATAATCTTTAAAAAAAAAAAAAGAATCAACAATCTAAATTTCTAAGTCTTGTAAGCAAGTGGCTTGTTGCTGTTGCCTTATTGATCACCAGTTATGTGTCCGTAGCCAAAATTAGAGGGTGCCAACAGTTTCTGCTCTTGGATTTTTAACTAGTGATGTTGAAAAATTCTGAAGGTGAAGCTAGTCTTCAAATCCGAGGTGATATTCAACAGCTATCGAGAACTGCTGGATGTTTCTGCAGTCTGTTTTTAGGAGTTGATTGGTTGGGTGGAGAACACACAGAAAGTACAATATTAGCTAAATTTAAGTTAAGGAAATTTGTCATGATAATCCTGTTTTTGTTATGGGCCTGGTAGAATTCACCAATAATGTGGTGAACTGTTGAGAAGTAAATGGGATAAATATTCTGTATAAGGTTTGGCTAATTTGGAAATGGCTGGTAAACATTTTTATAAATTATTTTTCTCTTTGAAGTCTGTACACTGAGCTTTGCCGAGATAAACAAGATGACTAAATCTTTCCTTTCCATAGATAAAATTGTAAGGAAAGCTGGCAATCTGACAGATGCTTATGTATACGAAGTGGGCCCTGGGCCAGGCGGGATCACAAGGTCCATTCTCAATGCCAATGTCGCTGAGCTTCTGGTGGTGGAAAAGGACACCCGGTTTATTCCTGGACTACAGGTGAGTGCTTACAGTGCCAAGTTTAAATCTTTAAGGCTTAATTCTTAAACCCCACAGTGTCCAAGGACTGTATGGGCGCTCCTCAAACTGCAGATCCCTGACCACATCCTGGGGATTCTGATTCTGCAGGCCAGTAGCTGTGCCTGTCATAGCCCATTCCTTCAAAAACAGCTAAAGGATAAATAATGGCCAGTGGAGACTCATTGGCATGACTGCTAGAACTTCATGTAGGTTCAGAAAAGCATTCCACAAGCAAAAGATGGAGAAAACATAGGCTAGCCCTCTTCTGAGAGAGACTAGCTGTTAAGCTTAAGCATTCTTGTAAGAATTTTGTAAGTGAAGGAATCACCATGTACCATTGTACTTACTGATGTAAGATGAAGGTCGAATGAAGGGTGCCTGCATCTTTAAAACACGGGAAGCTTTTGAAGGAAGTGGTTGCCTCTCAAAGGTTGGCAGTGAAGACAACAGGAAGCTCCGTGTAGGGGTGAACTAAAACACATGGATGCAATTGAGGGGGCAGCGTGGAGGATGGGGAAAGGGAGGGCACACGGTGGACCACTGTAGCAGGGTTCTCACAGAGGGAATTCTGCACAGGGAGCACTTAATGTCTCAAGGCCTTTGTTCAACTCCCTTGTAATTCTCAACTTTGAGTCCTGCGCCATTGGCTCAAATGACTAGCAATTTATTTTATGACGATAATAGAATAATAAGGTTACCCTCATTATTTCAGAAAAGAGGACAAGTTGGCTTAAAATTATTACATTCTAATACTTGAATGTGTATTAATGGAAAAAATGTTTAATTTCCATTGGAACAGTTGGAGAAAATTTGCTTCAAAATATAAGACTATGTGCATGCATGTGTCTGATTTTGTAAGAAACCTATTTTTTTGCTTATTTTACTTTATCCAGTTTTATGATTTAAAAATTATGTAATTTTTCACTTTACCTAATTTTGCCAATCTGCACTTTCAGAATTTCATATTTCTGACTTTATTTTGAGATTGTCATATGGTGCCCTATCTTGATCAAATGTGGAATTTAATAGCGATATTTTCTTTGAACTGAATTTGTATTTTAAGAGCTATATCTCATTTGAGGCAGAAGTAGGAATAGTTATTTTTGGTGGGATTACGAGAGGATAAGAAGAAACTGAAGAACACTGCCTAATTCCCTTCACATTTACTCATCTTGCCGCCCTTTCTGAGCACAGGGAATACTCATCTACTTTTTTTGCCCTTGGAGAGAGTTCTGAAACTTCAAATTTCACCATGTACTTTGTGCATTCTCTCTGACAAGGCGAGGGGGTGAATCAAATTTCTATTCATCCCCATTTTAATGTACACGTTCTGCTCTCTGATCTGGACTCAAGCTCTTCGAGAACAGACTAATTAACCTTCTCCACTTCTCCTGACCCTCTGCCTTTCTGTGTCTTGTTAGATTTGTTATCATCTGATGTAGTATTATTCGAGGATACTGCAATAAGCTCATGGAAAATTGACTTACTAGATCAGTTTATTTTGGTGAGAACAAATTTTTGAGGGGGCCAGTGCTGTGGTATAGAAAGTTAAGCTTCTGCCTCTAGAGCTGGCATCCTGTATGGGCACCAGTTCGAGTCCTGGCTGCTCTACTTACCATCCAGCTCCCTGCTAATGGGCTGGGAAAGCAGCAGAGGATGGTCCATGTCCTTGAGCCCCTGCACCCATGTAGGAGACCTGAAAGAAGCTCCTGGCTTTGGCCTGGCTCAGCTCTGGCTGTTGCGGCTGTTTGGGGAGTGAACCAGTGGATGAATTACCTCTCTCCTCCTTTCTCTGTATCTCTGCCTTTCAAATAAGTAAATAAATCTTTAAAAAACCAAAAACAATTCAGGCATAGTTTTTTTGGTAATAAAATATGTATTTTCGGTGGAGTTTCTGAAGGCCCTTTGTACCTCATACTTGTTCTTGCCATTTGTTTGTGGTCACTCACCCCCCTCCCCACCAGAATATAAGCGGCGTGAGGGCAGGGATTTGTGTCTGTTTTGTTCCCTTCTGTATCTGTACCACATCACACAGTGCCTGGCACGTAGCCGGCATTTCTGCATGTCTCTCCCTGGGAACAGAAACGTTAATGGTCCCTGTGTAGGTATGTATCGTATCTGTGTCAGCTGTCTGGAACGTGAGGAGTTGAGTAGCTCTGATTATTGAGAATTTTTTGTTTCTATAACCTCAGTGTGAAGGCTAATTTCAAGGGAAATTACTCTACAGGAAGTGTATGCTGGGCTTCTCAGAAGAGACAAAATTAATTCTTAATGTCTTATCTGAGGAAAAGGAATTTGCCTTAAAAAGGAATGTTGGGGCCCCGCCTGTCAAATCCGCTTCTTTCCTGTCGAGAATGTTTCAATATGCAGAACCACTTTCTCCCAGAGACCCTGAATTAATCATAAACGGAGGAAAGGCAGGAGAGTGATCTATTCTAAGGATTCCATTTTAGTGATTTCTAAGCTAATAGAATTACTTTTTAAAGAAATTGTAATAATTTATAAAATGTCTTCTAGCTGAAAGTACGACATTTGTAGCTTAATTCCGTTCTCACGGCATTGTCATGAGACAGCCGGGAAAGCCCAGCTGGAGCTCACTGGTAGGCTTCACCCTCAGCATCGTAAAGCTAAGGAAACTGTCCCCTGCGTGACCGCCATAGAGCGTGGTTTTGTGGTGAAGGACGTAGCGTCAGACTGCCTGTGTCTGCACGCTCTGCTGGTGCTGTGGGACCCGGGGCAGCTGCCTTTGTCCCTCTGGGCTTCGGTTTGCTCAGGATTGCGATGAAGATCAGTGGATATTGGGCTCCTAGCACTTGACCTTAGGTATAAATCAGCTAAATTACCGACCCCGGGCCTTAGGTTTCTGCGCTAAGGAGCTCAGGAGACAGCTCATCTGGAGAGAGGTTGAGGAGGAAGCTGTAGTGTATTGGAGCCCTAGAAAGTCCCCAGTGCCGTGGAAACCGGTCAAACTCTCAACGCCCAGGGTTTATCCCGTGATGTTGTAACATTTTGTTTGTGCATTTCTGGGTTTGTTTTTCCCTTAGTTTTTGCTTTTTTATGGCTGAGTGTTTTCTGTGTATATGTTGGAGACGAGTGAGGAGACTACCTGACACCTTAAAGAAGTTTCTTTTTTTCTTTTTTTTTTTTAAAGACTTATTTATTTATTTGAAAGTCAGAGTTACACAGAGAGGGAGAGGCAGAAAGAGAGAAAGGTCTTCCATCCGATGGTCCACTCCCCAATTGGCCAAAACGGCTGGAGCTGCACTGATCTGAAGCCAGGAGCCAGGAGCTTCTTTCAGGTTTCCCTTGCTGGTGCAGCCCTTTCCCAAGGGCTTGTGCCATCTTCTTCTACTTTCCCAGGCCATAGCAGAGAGCTGGATCGGAAGTGGAGCAGCCAGGTCTTGAACCGGCGCCCATTTGGGATGCTGGTGCTTCAGGCTGGGGTGTTAACCCACGGTGCCATTGTGCCAGCCCCAAGAAGTTTAACTCTTAATTGGTTCTTTCTCTATTTTTTTTTAACTATTTATTATTTATTAGAAAGGCAGAGAGACAGACATACCTCCCATCCACTGGGTGATTCCACAAATGCCTGTAATAGCTGAGGTTGGGCCAGGCCAAAACCAGGCATCAGGAACTCCATCTGGATCTCCCTTGTGGGCAGCAGTGACCCCAGTACTTGAGCCATTGCCTCCTGCTTCCCAGGAAGCTGCAGTCAGAATGGAGCCAGGGCCCACACCCAGCCATTCTGGGATGTGGGCATCCCAAGCAGTGTCTTAACCACCAGGCCAAATGCCTGCCCCTTCCTCCAAGTTTAGACTGTAGAGAGCTTCATAAATGATGGGTTCCCCTTCAGATAAGTTGTCCACAGTCCTCTTTTTCCTGTTTTAAAGGTTTCATGTGTGAACAACAGTATCTAATACGTATGGAAGGTTTATCACACAGCTTTATGGAAGTATAACTGATGCACGTGTTGGAAGGGTACAGATTACTGTATAATTACACAGAACCATCACCACACTCAAGACAATGAACACCCATCATCCAGAGCCCTCATTTTCCTTTGAAATTCATCCCTTTTCTCCCAACGATCACTGATTTGCTTTCTGTCCCTATGGATAGTTATTTTCCGTTCTTTAGAATTTTATATTAATGGAATCATGTACTTTGCACTGTCTTTTTAGGTCTGATGTCATTTACTTAGCATAGCATTTTGAGATCCATGTGTATTGAGATAGCTACCATCTTTTATTTCAGAGTAGTATTCTCGTCTATGGATATACTAAATTTGTGAATGTATCCACCTGGGTTTTTACATTTTTTGGCTGTTAGACATTCACTGTTTAAGCTATTATGAACATTCACATGCAAGCGTTTGTGTGGATATATACTTGATTTTTCTTGAGGAAAGACCTGGGAGTAGAATATCTGGGTCCTGTGGGAGGTCTGTGTTGCACTTTTTACAATCTCCCAGTTTGACCTGGTGGTTGTGCCACCAGGTGTGTCTGAGAGTTCTAGTTGCCCTGAACACTTGCTCCTACTTGGTGTAGTCAGTCACTTTACTTTTAGCCATTTATTGAGTATACAGTGGTAACTTATTGTGGTTTTTATTTGCATTTTCCTAGTGAATAATGATATTGGGCCTGTTTTCATGTGCTTATTTGCCATATGTTTATCTTCATCGGGGAATTGTTTCTTCAAGTCTTTTTATGTTTTAAAATGGTTTTTGGGGGTCCAGCGTTTAGGCATAGTGATTAAAGCCACCACCTATGGTGCCAGCGTTCCATATAGGCACTGGTTCGAGTCCTAGCTGTGCCATTTCCAATCAGCTCCATGCTAATTGTGCCTGGGAGAACAGTGGAGGATGGCCCAAGTGCTTGGGCCTCTGCCACAGACATGGAAGACCTGGAAGAAGCTCCTGGCTTCCACCTGGCCCTGCCCTGCCCATTTCGACCATTTGGGAAGTGAGACCCAAATGGGTCTCCCGTGTGGTTGCAGGGCCCAAGCACTTGGGCCATCCTCCACTGCCTTCCTGGGCCACATCACAGAGCTGGACTGGAAGAGGAGCAACCGGGACGGAATCTGGCGCCCCAACCGGGACTAGAACCTGGGGTGCTAGCGCCGCAGGCGGAGGATTAGTCTAGTGAGCCATGGCGCTGGCCAATAATCTGTGTGGTAGTTAATATAGAATACAAAACACATTTAGGAATGAAATGGCTATCATGATCTGATTGTTGTTTTTAGCTCTTATTCAAACTACTGTGGAACTGTGATCTTTCTACTTTTTACTTGTTGTATATTTTTAGTGGAACATTGAGCCTGTTATAGAGTAGATTCAAATTATGTTTTTGCAAAAAGTAAAAATGGTAGGAGAGAAATAATGGTTATATTTTTAGAGTTATACATATGAAATACATGAAGTTGTTCTCTTTATATTAGTAAAGATTATAAAAAGAGATTATTTAAAAGAGAGGGAGAGAAGGAGGGAGATCGATTGATCTTCTGACCACTGGCTCAATCCCCAAATGGCTGCAGTGGCCAGGGCTGGGTCAGGCCAAAGCCAGGAGCTTTATCCAGGTCTCTCACATGAGTGGCAGGGGCACAAGCACTATAGATCACTTTGGGGAGAATTGACACCTTAATTATATAGTCTTTGAATCTATGAATGTAGTATATGTCTCCATTATTTAGCTTCTCTAATTTCTCTTGGCTGTGTCTCTTAGTTCTTAATGTGCAACCCTTTTACTTTTGTCAAATTTACCTCTAACAATTTCATATCTTTTGATGGTCTTATACGTAGTATTGACTTTGAATGTTAATTTCCAGTTGTTTTCACTGTGTGGATATTCATCTCTTAGACATTGACATTGTGTCCTGCAATTTTGTTAAAACTCGCATATTAATAGCTATTTTGTCAATTCCTTAGAATTTTTTGTGTATTTTGTCATGTCATCAAAAGACAGTTTTACTTTATGCATTCCAATCACATACACCTATTTCTTCTTATTGTACTGGCCAGGATCCCCAGGACAGTGTTAGCTAGAAGGCGCATGGGTTGACATCCTTGCCTTGCCCCTGATCTTGGGCAAAATGTGTTCAGTCGTCACCACTGGATATGATGTTAGTTGTAGATTTTATCAGTTTCCTGTAACAGATTAAGAAAGGTCCTTTCTTTACCCAGTTTGCTGAAAGTTGTTTTTTTCTTTGAAAAAAAAAAAAAATCTATACAGGATTTGCAGACATGTGTTTTTCTGAGCTGATTGAGATAATCATGGTTTTCTTATTTTGTTAATATGGTGAATTATATTTATTATCTTAATGTTAAATTATCCATCTGTAAACTTGTAATGATGTCAGCTGTCTCTCATTCCTGATAGTAGCTTATTTATTTATGTCCCTTTTTCTCCTGACTGGTCTAACTAAAGATTGGTCAACTATTGATCTCCAAAAAGCAGCCCGTGGTTCAGCTTTTTCCTCTATTTTCTATTTAATTTATTTCTGCTATGAAATCTTTATTATGTCCTTCATTCTGTCTGCCTGCTTTGGGTTTAATTTTTATTTTTTTAATTTGAAGGGCAGAGTTAGAGAGAGAGAGAGAGAGAGACAGATCTTCCATCTGTGGATTCATTCCTCAAATGGCCACAGTGGTCAGGCTGTGTCAGGCTGAAGCTAGGAGGCCAGGGCCTCCTCTGGGTGTCCCATATGGATGCAGGGACCCAAGCACTTGGACCTTAATTTTCTTTTGAAAAAATTTTTTTTTACATTTTTAAGCTTTTATTCAGTGAGAAAGATGCATAGGAGGGTGAGGGCCCTATCTAAAAGGAGAGAGGGAAATCTGGATTCATACGCACCAGGAGCCAGCCACGTGGAGGAGCATCTAGGCCAGGAAGCGTGAGGTGGGTGGCCTGAAGGCACAGGGCTGCAGCGAGCCCCACACTGGCCGAAGGCCAAAGAATGGAAATGAAGGGCCGGGCACACCCTGTCCCAGGCTTTTAATCCACTTCCAAAGGGGAGTGGTTAATTAACCTGATTGGCCAGTGGGTAGTAGGGGCATGAGGTCACACAGGATCTTCCAGCTCACAAACCTCATCAGTTTTATTCTGTATGCCTGCCCACAACACCCCCCCCCACCCCCAACCCCCCCCCAACCCCCGCTGAGACTCCATTCCCTTAATCCTAAGGGATTTTGAGGGGCGTAGAATCATCTCTACTGTAGCTGCTTCCTGCTTATGAGGGGCTTAGTGCAGGCCCTGCCTGTCCGGGTTCTGGAAGTCTCTGTCTTATCTAACAAACTTGATTTGTGAGCTTGGAGAAGTCCTGGTCACTGCCAATGTCTGTGTCCCCTGCATGGTCAGTTACTCCCAGAAGTCAAGTTCTGAACCATATTAGTTTGTTAATTAGCAAAGGCAAAACTGGAACAAAACCAGTTGTAAGTGGAGTGCCCCTTAAGATGACAAGAACGTATCTTACAGGGTCCCAGTTAGTGGGTGGTGATAGGAGACCCTTATGTAGATTATAAACCCACTTAGCTTGAGCATAAAGAATGATAGTAGAAGAACCTATTAGGTGTTTTCTCATCAATAACAGTTCCCAGAGAGAATCAAGCGAGGCAGGTAAGCACGTCTGCCGTGGGGGCAGCAGTCTTGATGTGACGAAAGCAGAAGCTTTACTTACCCTTTTTGCTTTGAAGAGGTACTTAAGGTCTCTGATTGGCTTACAGGAATAGTCGGGCATGTCTTCTGTGTTCACCTGTGAAGACCTAAGAGGTAGGAGTTGAATTCTGATTTCTCTGTGGTAGTCGTACTCAGTTGCACCTGGGAAGGTCCCTGTCAATTAAGCTGAAACTGATCTGAAGAGGATCTTAGGAATGGCTTGCTCAGGAATTCCTAATGTTGGAGTTTTTGTCAAAAACTTCTTAATTCCTTGGAACACCTTCTGTAGCTCTCTTGTCCAGCACAGTGTGTCTGTGTCAGGGGCTTTTTAAGCAAATACAAGGCTTAGAATCCAAATCCTGGAATCCATATTCCATAGATTCCTGTCATTGGCAATTCCCAATATTGGCGCTTTAGTGAGAAGCTGCTTAGTTCACTGGAACAACTTAGTTGTTTAGAATATTTTCAAAAGGGTTTCATTGGCTCCATATTCCCTATTGATTTGTTATTTGACTTGTGAGATATTTAGAAATGTATCATTTGCTTTGCAAATTTTGATGAGTCTTGTCCCCAGTATCTTTCTGGTATTATTATTTTATTTTTATTTTTATTATTTATTTTTGACAGGTAGAGTTATAGACAGAGAGACAGAAAGGTCTTCCTTCCGTTGGTTCACTCCCCAGATGGCCTCTATGGCCGGCGCTGTGCCTATCCGAAGCCAGTAGCCAAATGCCTCCTCCTGGTCTCACATATGGGTGCAGGGCCCAAGGACCTGGGCCATCTTCCACTGCCCTCCCAAGCCACAGCAGAGACCTGGACTGGAAGAGGAGTAGCCAGGACTAGAACCCGGCGCCCATATGGGATACTGGCGCTGCAGGCGGAGGATTAACCAAGTGAGCCACAGTGCTGGCTCCTCTGGTATTATTATTATTAAGATTTATGTTGTTGAAAGGCAGAGATAAGAAAAGGAGAGAAAGACAAAGATCTTCCATCCACTGGTTCACTCCCCGAGTGGCTGTGATGGCCGGGGTTGGGCCAGGCTGAAGCCAGGAGCAGGAGCTCCTTCTGGGTCTCCTGTATGGCTTCAGGGGCCCAAGGACTTGGCCATCTGCTGCTGCTTTTCCAGGCATATTGACAGCTGGATTGGAAGTGGAGCAACTGAGACTTGAACCTACACACATATGAGGTGTTGGTGCTGCAGGCAGAGGCTTAACCTATGCCACAGCACCGGCGTCTCTGGTATTATTATTATTATTTTTTTTTAAGATTTATTCATTTATTTGAAAGTCAGAGTTACACAGAGCAAGGAGAGGCGGAGAGAGAGAAGTCTTCCATCTGATGGTTCATTCCCCAGATGACCGCAATGGCCAGAGCTGCACCAGTCTGAAGCCTGGAGCCAGGAGCTTCATCTGGGTCTCCTGCACGGGTGCAGGGGCCCAAGGACTTGGGCCATCTTCTACTGCTTTTCCAGGCCATAGCAGAGAGCTGGATCAGAAGTGGAGCAGCCAGGTCTCAAACCGGCGCCCATATGGGATGCCGACGCTTCCAGCCAGGGCGTTAACCCACTGCACCGCAGTGCCGGCCCCCTGGTATTGTTATTTTTTTTTTTAATTTGATTCCATTGTGATCAGAGAACATGCTTTGCCGGGGAGTTCTAGAAATTAGAAATCTAAAATTAACTTTAGCAAGGCTGCACTCCTTCTCAAGGCTTCGGGGGAGAATCCATTCCTTCTGTGCTTCAGCTTGCGGAGACGACCTGCACGGTTAGCTCACGTCTCCTGTGAACGCTTAATAGTCTTGCCTCTCTTATCGCATCCCTTGTGATTATGCAGGGCCCGCCCAAACAATCCAAGATAATTATCATATCTCAAAATCGTTTAACTTGACAAAGACATGGGCTTCAGGGATTAGAGTGGCAGGGGGATGTTCTTCAGCCAGTTTCAGTTCATTGTAACTGGTGGTTGAGGTTTATCCTATAATCTGTCTTCAAGTAATAATATTCCACTTCGTGTATAACCTGTAAATGTTTGCCTTTTCCTGCTACGCCTTTATGTTATTGTCATTTTTTTTTTAATTCACGTGTCAAGAGATTCATAGTACTAACATGGGGGAATGGGTGTATATATTTTTATTCCAGGTTCTTGTTATGCACAAATACAGGAATTCCAGGTGCTGACATAATAAAGTAAATTTTATTCAAAAGGTGAGAAAGCAAAGGCACTTGTGTGTGTGCGTGTATGTGCGTGTGTGTGTGTGTGTGTGTGTGTGAGTATGAGTATGAATGAGCATGGGGTTGCCCCACAGGGCGAGAGTAGGCAGTGGGCCCAGAGAGAGAGCGCTTCCCAGCACTTCCTCCAGATCTGGTCTGCAGCAGAAGAGCGCTCATCTTCCAGTTGTTGTCTGCTTCTGTGAGGTCGGAAACGGCTGCCTCAACAGGCCTAAAATCCTAGGGGAGTATTGGATACTTCCGTAAATTCCACGTGAATCCTGATAGACATCTTCATGGTGCTTCTCCTCCCTGCCTCCCTCCCCAATGAAACAGATACATCCCAGGAAAGAGGGTATTTATATTCACAAATAGAATCGAATGGCTTTGCAGGAGCCTCCGGCTTCACTGTTCTAAACTGCCTGCCTCTCCCATGTGAGTGCAGTAATTCCATTTTAAAGAAACTGACATAATAAGAAAAACGTCTTGCCTATTTCGCTACATGAAAATGGGTTTCCAGGGCTCCTGGTGCATATTTCCATCTCTTACTATTTGCTTTCTCCCTCAAAGCCTTTCTTTAGCGTTTCTTAGAGTGTGGGCCCATTGGTGTTGACTCTCAGCTCTTAAAAGCCTTCATTTTGCCTTCATTTTTAAAGTAGTTTGATAAGAACTGGTGTTAGTTCTTCCTTAAAAATTCGGTAGTAAGAGCTCAGCAGTGAAGCCATTTTGTCCTGGTCATTTCTTTGCTGGGAGATCTATTATTGTTCATTCAGTCTCATTACTTGTTATTGGTCTGTTCAGGTTTTCTGTCTTCGCATTTCAACTTTGGTGGGTTACATGTGTCCAGAAATTTATCCCTTTCTTCCAGATTTTTCAGTTTGTTGCAGATAATTGCTCATATTAGTTCCGGGTGTCACTCACGTCGATTCCGTAACTAGGCTGTTGTGAATAGGAATGCTGCAGTAAACATGGGAGTGCAGATGTCTCTTCCACAGACATACCAGTGGTTTCATTCCCTTGGATGTGTACCCAGTGGTGGGTTTGCTGCGTCATGGGGTAGTTCTGTTTTTAATTGTTCATTTGAGGATTTGAAGCAATTTATGTCAACAGTTTAGGCAATTTATATGAATACATATATTCAGAAACACACATTTAGCAGGTCGACATGGAAAAAAAAGTCTTGAGTAGCTGTCTATGTATTTTTTAAATTCATTGTTGAAATCATCCCCAGTAGACAACTGAAGACCTAGTTTCTCTGGTGAATTCTACTAAACATTTAAAGAAGATATAATAGCACAGTAATATGTTCTCAGAAAATAGAAAAGGGTTGAAAACTTTCCATTTCCTTTTAAGATACCAGCATAATCCTGTTATCAAAACCTTATGAGGGCTGGCACTGTGGCGTAGCAGGTAGAGCTTCTGCCTGCAGCACTGGCATCCCATATGGGCACTGGTTTGAGTCCCGGCTGCTCTACTTCTGATCCAGATCTCTGCTATGGCCTGGGAATACAGTAGGAGATGGCCCAAGTCCTTGGACTCCTGCACCCACGTGGGAGACCCTGAGGAAGCTCCTGGCTTTGGATGGGGTCAGCTCTGGCCATTGCAGCTATTTGCAGAGTGAATCAGCAGATTGAAGATCTCTCTCTCTCTCTTTCTCTCTCTGTCTCTGCCTCTTCCTCTCTGTAACTCTGCTTTTTAAATAAATAAATAAATAAATCGTAGGGGAAAAAAATCTAATGACTACAAGGAAGAAGATTAGAGATCTATAGGTATAATTCATGCAGGTGAATTAATCAAATCTAGGGAAAAGAAAAAAATAAGATATGAATCATTAGATTTTTCTTTTTTCTGTTGCATATCTGCTCTATCCTGCATGTTTTCATGGCAGTAGCTATCGTTTCATTTTTTAATTTTTTTATTTATTTGAAAGAGTTAGAGAGAAGGGGGGGGGGGGAGTCTTCCATCTGCTGGTTCACTCACCAGACGACCACAACAGCCAGAGCTGCGCCGATCTGAAGCCAGGAGCCAGGAGCTTCTTTTGGGTCTCCCACATGGGTGCAGGGGCCCAAAGACATGAGCCATCTGCTGCTTTCCCAGGCCATAGCACAGAGTGTGATTGGAAGAGGAGCAGCTGGGACTAGAACGGGAACCCATATGGGATGCCAGCGCTTCAGGCCAGGGCTTTAACCCACTGCGCCACAGTGCCGGCCCCTGTCATTTCATTTTTAAGGTAGGACTCCCTTAAGCATTCCTTGGATGGCCAGTCTGGTGGTGACAGTGTCTTCCAGTTTATGCTTTTTTTTTTCTAGTTAAAGAATATTTATTTATTAATTGAAAGCAGAGTTACAGAGAGGCAGAGGCAGAGAGAGAGAGAGGTCTTCAATTGCTAGTTCATTCCCCAGATGGCCGCAATGGCCAGAGCTGCAGTGATCCAAAGCCAGGAGCCAGGAGCTTCTTTCAGGTCTCCCTTGCGGGTACAGGGGCCCAAGGACTTGGGCCATCTCCTACTGCATTCCCAGGCCATGGCAGAGAGCTGGATCAGAAGAGGAGCAGCCAGGCCTCAAACTGGTGCCCGTATGGGATGCCGGCACGGTAGGCGGCAGCTTTACCCACTATGCCACAGCGCCGGCCCTCAGTTTATGCTTTTTGTGGGAAGTAGTTCTCCTTCATTTCTGAAGGAGAGCTTTACTGGGCTGGCAGTTTCTTTCAAGCCTTCCAGTGTTTCATTCTGTTCTTTCCTGGCTTGTGAGATTTCACCTGAGAAGGCTGCTGTTACTCTAATGTGAACTCCCTCTGTCTTATGCTTCAATTAGAATCTTCTTTGGTCTGATCTATTAAGGGTCCTTTGGGCTTGGATCTGGATGTACATATCATTCCAGAAATTTGAAAAGCTTCCAGGAATTTGTTCATGTGTCTCTGCTGACATCCCAGTCTGTTTGATCCACTGTTGTGGTGCGTGGTCTGCCTTAGGCAGTCACCTCCATGTGCAGCTGTTTAGGCCTGCTTTGGTCCTTCCTTGTGGAGGAGGCGGCAAACACTGGAAACCTCTATTCAACCATCCGAAAATCCTCCATTTCTTACTGTGTCATAGCTAAAAAATTGCTTTGTGTATTTTTTCCAAATTTTTAAAAAGATTCATTTATTTATTTGAAAGTCAGAATTATAGAGAGAAAGAGATCAATCTTTGACCCATTGGTTCACTCCCAAGATGGCTACAAAGACCAGACCTGGCCAGGTCAATGCCAGGAGCGTCTTCTGGGTCTCCCATGTAGGTACAGGGACCCAAACACTTGGGGCATCTTCTACTACTTTTCCCAGCCCATTACAAGGGAGGTGGATTGGAAGTGCAGAAGCCAAGAGCCAGGCCTGGTACCCAGATGGGATGCTGGCATCACAGGTGGCAGTATAACCAGCTACACCACAATGCCAGCCCCCAATTTTTTTTTTTTTTAATTTAGGAGAATATAAATGGTCCTTTATACTCCATCTTGGTCAGAGTAGTAAGCTCAGGGATTCTCCCTAGCCATTAAGTTAGATGATTATTTCTTGGAATTATGGAGACAGAAGGCAAGTTATTGATTACTGCCCTGGTTTTAATAATCGGTGATGATTTTTACTTTATATGCAGAGAGCAGAGTTCATGGGTTTGAGAATTTTTATCTATTTTGCGTGTTGCAAGAATAGTTAGAGTATGATGTGTGAAGAGCCTGTTGTCAGTAGCCAAAGGTTAACATAATTATTCACCTTCCTGCCATATTATAAAGGGATACATACAGTTATTTAGGCAACTGGACAGAAAGAGGTGTTCTTAGAGATAATGAAATTTTAAAATCCTTTCATCTGACAGTTTTTTTTTTTAAGAAAAGGTTGCCTAAATTGCTGTTGTGACATGACTACTTTACATGCATAACTTAGCGTAACCATAGTTAATCAGAACGCACAAAACTCAACAAATGAGCAAAAGGTGCCTTATAGTTAAAGTGTCGTCCTTCTCCACTACAAATTAGAAGTGCAGAGGTCAGTGTTAGAAGCAGATCCACCGACAACAGCACAAAATGACAACCATTATAGTGGCAAAAGAGCTAGCAACCCAAACATAAAAAATACACTGTGGTAAAGGATGAAACTCACCTCTGATATCATCAAGTCCATGAAGACAGGGTAAAATTGTTCTTAGCTTCAGGAGTGGAATCATGCACTATAGTTTTAATATTTCCATCTGCAAGTTTCTTTGGAAGTGTTAACACTTAAATGAGTATAATAGAACATTTATTAAAATCTAATTCTTTGATGAGACTGAGTAAATGACTTTCTGCTATTCATGTTCTTTCTGGTCTTGTTTCAAAAACAAGCGTCCTGACATTCGGAAATCAGGCCGTAATCGTCTCCTTGAAAAGGAGGACTCTGGTGTTGTCTTAAATTCCTCTTAATAGTAGCATTGATCTTCTCTGCATGTTCTAAGAATAAAAGCTTGTTCTTCATCTGCCATATTCCATATCATATTCTTTTTTGTTTTTTAAAATATATTTATTAGAAAGACAGAGCTATGCAGAGGCAGAGAGAAGGAGAAAGAGGTCTTCCATCCGCTGTTTCATTCCCCAGATGGCCACAATGGCCGGAGCTGCGCTGATCTGAAGCCAGGAGCTTCTTCCAGGTCTCCTATGTGGGTTCAGGGGGCCCAACCACTTGGGCCATCTTCTACTATTCCAGGCAGTAACAGAGAGCTGGTCAGGAAGTAGAGCAGCCGGGACTCAAACTGGTGCCCACATGGGATGCCGGCACTGCAAGTGGCAGCTTTACCCACTATGCCACGGTGCCAGCCCTATATCATATTCTCTTAATCTCATACAGTTTCTTTAACAGTTATGCCAGCTCTTTGACAATTATTTGTTTCAACAGTATGTCCTGCTATGTGGCAAATCAGCTGGAAGGTCATTCATGTAATGCAACTGTTCAGTGTTGGCTGGCATGAACCCTGACCCTGAGAACAGGCATCAAACGTACAGAATAACTATCCTGTATAGTCCTTTGTGTAATGTTGTTGAAGTTCCGAGAATTGCATGCATTCTTTCCAGTTGCCAAAAAGTTACCTAAATTGGACCATGGTTACTTGCGCCCTGTAGAAAAGCTTTCACCATGCCTTTGACTTTTTAGAAGGTTCTTTGAAATGGTCATAAAGATGTTTCTACATTTGTTTTCCAACTTTTGATAAAGGCATTGTTCATTAGATTGTTTCATGTACACTTTCTAAAACTTAAAACCAGAAAGCATTCTCTTGCGTCTTGGAGACCTGGTATCATGACCTCTGGGGAAGTTAGAATGGTATCCTGTGTTCATGATGCGCATCGTTGAGAGCTGGCCACCCTGACGGTCATTGGCTGTGCTGTGGCTCTCAGGTATCTGCTTCCCTTTCTGTGCCTAGCTCTTCTGTCTTTCTGTAGTTGTACTTAATTGAGTGTCTCTTACTCTTAGTTGACTTACATCTCACGTTGGAAGAATGTAGAATTGAAAATGAAAATTGAAATAATAGAATGGTTTTAGAATGGCTGTAAAAATACTCATTTGGTTGTGGTTGGATTCCTATGTTCCTGGTCAGCTGTGCCTGTGCTCCCATCCTGTGGTCACACCTACAGAGTTTCCAGTGTAATGCTCCAGTGTTACTCTTTTTTTTTTTTGGGGGGGGGGGGCAGGCAGAGTTAGACAGTGAGAGAGAGACAGAGAGAGAGTTATAGATAGTGAGAGAGAGACAGAGAGAAAGGTCTTCCTTCCGATGGTTCACTCCCCTAATGGCCGCTACGCCAATCCGAAGCCAGAAGCCGGGTACTTCCTCTGTGTCTCCCATGAGGGTGCAGGCACCCAAGCACTTGGGCCATCCTCCGCTGCCCTCCCGGGCCACAGCAGAGAGCTGGACTGGAAGAGGCGCAACCGGGACTAGAACCCGGGGTGCCGGTGCTGTGGCTCACTTGGCTAATCCTCCACCTGCGGTGCCTCCAGTTTTACTCTTAAAGGGCTAGAAAAGGGGTCTTCCCCACCCCATTGCCATCCCCCAAATAATCATTATGATGGCGAAGATACTTTTCTCTTACTGGTTGGTTAGAACTTCTCTGTGTGTCTTTAGTGAATATAATTTTAGGTGTGTGAAAGGATTTTGTCTGTACAGTAATCATATCAGTCCAGTATGGATAGTACTGCATTTCCCTCTGTAATTGCTTCACGGCCCTCACGTAATCTGGGGACACCACCATTCAGTCCTTCTGCAGCAGGGTGTCAGAAAGGGAGGATCAAGCTACAGAGTTGTTGAGGACGAGGTCAGCTTTTAAGGATGGAGTTGGTTTGTCATTGAGACTTAAACCTGAAAGGGAATCTGTGGGAAATGAAATAGAAATTCAACTATAATTTTAAGAAAGGAAGGTGCATTTAAATTTATATCAGCTTTTAGGTATGCAGTTGAGTCTGTGAGTGTGGGAAAAATTCATTTTCTTTTTTTTTTTAGATTTCTTTATCTATTTTAGAGGCAGAGAGAGGGAGAGAGAGGTCTTCCATCCACTGGTTCACTCCCCAAATGGCTGCAACAGCTGGAGCTGGGCTGATCCAAAGCCAGGAGCTTCTTGTGGGTCTCCCACATGGGTGCAGGGGCCCAAGGACTTGCGCCATCCTATGCTGCTTTCCCAGACCATAGCAGAGAGCTGGATCAGAAGTGGAGCAGCTGCGACTTGAACCAGCACCCACATAGCAGAGCTGGCCTTGAAAAATTAACTTTCAGATCAATTGTCAGAGCATACAATGACAAAAAGGCCAGTGTAGGTTGTTTTAATCCTATCTACTAATTGCTTAATTACTTTCTGTATATTCACATCATGTAACATAAGCTATTAGTTTAGCCTTTTTTTGATGTACTGATTTGTAGTGTTTTAATTATGTGGAACATAATTATAGAAGAAATGTAGCATCCTCCATTGTTGATAAACTCCATCATTAAGTACGTGCTTTTTAAACACAGCATTTCTCAGAGAACTGTCTCTTTTAATTTTTAGTATATTGAGGCCTTTGTGTTTTCTTTAAAGAAAAAATTTATTTGAAAGGCAGAGAGAAGGAGAGAGAGAGAGATCTTTCATCATTGGTTCTCACTTCCCACATGGCTGCAACAGCCAGGGCAGAGCCAGGAGCCTGGAACTCCATCCTGGTCTCCCACATGGGTAGCAGAGGCCCTAGGACTTGGGCCATCTTCGGCTTCTTTTCCAGGTACATTAGCAGGGAGCTGGAATGGAAGTGGAGCAGCTGAGACACAAACTGCACCCATATGGGATCCTGGTGTTAAAGGCAGCAACTTAACCTAAGGCCATTATGTTTTCTATGAAGTATTGTCTGGAATTCACAGATCAAGTTTTAGAAGCTCATGGTAATTAAAAATAATCCATAAGTACATTCATGCTAGAGGTGCACAGTTCCATTTGTTGAACTGCTATGGATGGGGCTGGTGCCATGGCGCAGTAGGTTAATCTTCCGCCTGCTGCGCTGGCATCCCATATGGGTGCCGATTTGAGTCCCGGCTGCTCCTCTTCCTATCCAGTTCTCTGCTGTGGCCTGGGAAAGCAGTAGAAGATGGCCCCAGTCCTTGGGCCCCTGCACCCACATGGGAGACCAGGAAGAGATTCCTGGCTTCGGACCAGAGCAGCTTCGGCCGTTGTGGCCATTTGGGGAGTGAACCAACGGAAGGAAGACCTTTCTCTGTCTCTCCCTCTCACTGTAACTTTACCTCTAAAATAAATAAATAAAATCTTAAAAAAAACAAAAAACAAAACAAAAAAAAAAAAAACCTGCTGTGGATGGGGCCAGCCCTGTGGCGTAGCGGGTAAAACTGCTGCCTGCAATGCCGGCATCCCATGTGGGCGTGGGTTCGAGTCCCAGCTGCTCCTCTTCCAATCCAGCTCTCTGCTATGCCCTGGAAAAGCAGTGAAGAATAGCCCAAGTCCTTGGGCCCCTGCACCCACGTGGGAGACCCGGAAGAAGCTCTTGACTTCTGGCTTTGGATTGGCACAGCTTCAGCCGTTGCAGCCAACTGGGGAGTGAACCAGTGGACGGAAGACCTTTCTCTCTCTGTGCCTCTCCTTCTCTCTGTGTGTAACTCTGACTTTCAAATAAATAAATAAATATTTTTTAAAAAAACTGCTATGGCTAACTGAACCCAGCTAGATGATTCCCAGAGTTAAACTGTCAACCTTCTCGCCAACATAGGCATTTCTGCTGTGTATTTTTGGTGCATATAAATTAATTATAATTTGATTAATTAAGTACAATTATTTGTATAATCCTGTCTGATTTATTAGTGAAATTAATCTTTGTAAGTTTCCTGTCCCCACCAATTTTGAGAGCAGTCTCACAGGATAAAAGAGAAAGTTTCCAACCTCACAAAAAGCTGATGCCATTTGGTTTGTTGACTGCCTCATTCACGGGTTGAGTGTGTAGTCAGCATCCCCTGTGACCTGCTGTAGCTTCAGGGGCTGCTGAGGCAAACAGGCAGCAGGTGCCGCCCTTGGGGAGCCTGTGTTGGTGCAAAGGAAGGAAACGCCCAGGAGTGGGCACATAGGATCCGGGTGCTGTGAGAGCTACTACAGAAGTGTGGCAGGGTGCACTGTTGACAGCAAGGTGCGAGTGGGGAGTGGTCAGCAGGCCATGTGCCTTGCCCCAGTGTCTCCTCTCTGGCTCTGTGACACCTCTCTCATCTTTGCTGTCTAGTGGCCTATTAGGCAACAGGAGTGTTAGGAGAGAAAATCAGCTTTAATTGAGCTAGAAGAGTAGGACAGGGGTGTTTGGCAACTGAGTGGGATCCAAGGTTCTCTGAGCTCCTGGAGCTGGAACCTAATTTGCATTCTACTTTAGCTGTGAAGTCTCTCCTCACTGATTATATTCACTCCTGTATTTTAAGCTTTGTATGCTCAGGGACTGCATGTTTTTTTGTTTTTAATCAAGTACTTCAAGAAGTAAGTCTCCTTAAGGGGCACTTAACACAATACAGCTGTGTAGATGGCTTAGCCATAAGGCTTTTCTGAACTAGACAGAATCTCTTTAGTACTGCTGAGTATTGTAGCAAGGTGCCTGAACTGATGACGCATAAGATCACAGAGGAAAGGCTGGTTTGTTTTGTGCTCAGAAGGACTGAAAGGAGAAGGAAAGAAACTGATTAGGAGGTGGAGAAGGCTGTGAGGCAGCTGTTGATAGCCATGCAGGATCATTCCTTAGCCTGATAGCATCTGTGGATCAGGAAATAGGAAGATGGGGGACACTGATCAGGGGAGTACCTCGGAGCACTGAGTGGGCTTGACATACACAAGTGAGTCTACCCATAGATTAAGGTAGATCTTGGTAAGTTATTGCCTTTGTATATATTTAGACATAAAGATTTAGTTGAGCTGAACTCTTCTTTCTTAGGGTTTAGTTTTGATTAATTCTGGGGGTTTCATTGTAAAGTCCTTGGTCTCCAATTTAAGATCTTAGGAGTTGAGTTTATGCTACATCTATGCATAAATAGTCACTCTGAGGAAGGGAGTTACACTTAGACACTATTTGTGACATTGTAAGCTGCTGGGTACTGTTAATGTGTCACAGTCCCTAGCCATTCTGTGTATTAGAGTGAAGCACAGTCGATCATTGTGGTGGACACGTGTCCTGTTAAGTCATGATTGCTTCTAGTCTCTGGCCTTTCCAAGTGATTTCAAGATGCACAGTTTAAAAATTTAGGTTTGTAGGCCGGCGCCGTGGCTCAATAGGCTAATCCTCCGCCTTGCGGCGCCGGCACACCGGGTTCTAGTCCCGGTCGGGGCACCGATCCTGTCCCAGTTGCCCCTCTTCCAGGCCAGCTCTCTGCTGTGGCCCGGGAGTGCAGTGGAGGATGGCCCAAGTTGCTTGGGCCCTGCACCCCATGGGAGACCAGGAGAAGCACCTGGCTCCTGCCATTGGAACAGCGCGGTGCGCCGGCCACAGCGCGCCTACCGCGGCGGCCATTGGAGGGTGAACCAACGGCAAAAAAGGAAGACCTTTCTCTCTGTCTCTCTCTCTACTGTCCACTCTGCCTGTCAAAAAAAAAAAAAAATAGGTTTGTTACTCACAAAGTAAATGAGCTCACTTTCTTGACCTTTTTGTAAACTAGATGCTTTCTGATGCAGCACCCGGGAAACTGAGAATTGTTCACGGTGATGTACTGACATTTAAATTGGAAAAGGCCTTTCCAGAAAGTCTTAAAAGACGCTGGGAGGATGGTAAGTACCTTTAGATTCTTTTAAAATATTCTTTAAATAGCTAAATACTTAATTATTCATATCACAAACATTATACACTTATAAATATTGTATGTATTAAAAAATTGAGCAGAATTAAGTAATGCACATTGTAAATTTTTCTACCATACTACTTTGTTCCAAAATGTGAAATTTAGTTACTTTTTCTGGGTTTCAGATTTTCAGTGTTTCAGTTCTGTCCAAATAAACTTGTCCCTTATTTTTTTTTTTTTTTTAAGGTTTATTTGTTTGAAAAGGAAGGTGACAGAGAGAGACATCTTCCATCCAGGGTTTACTCCCCAGATGGCCACAATTGCCAGGGCTGGGCCAGGCAAAACCAGGAGTCTGGAATTCCATCCATATCCCCCACATGGGTGACAGGGACCCAGGCCCTTGAGCCATCTTCTGTTGCTTTCCCAGGCACATTAGCAGGGAGCTGGATAGGAAGTGGAGCAGCCAGGGCTCAAACCAGCACCCATGTGGGATGTGGGTGTGGCTGGCAGCAGCTTAACCCTTTGTGCACAGCACCTGCCCCATAAACTTGCCATTTTTATAACCTATATAGACAGATAGGCTATACTATAGGGTTACTTGCTCCTCATGGTGAAAGATGTAAAATAGTAAATCATGCCCAAGCCTTCATTTAACTTTTTCCATTGTTTTTCAATACTCGGTGACCAACTAAGGCATTCTTCATTCATGGACAGCGTTTGTTGGGTACCTGCTCTGAGCCAGCTCTTCAAAATACTCTTTTAAAAAAAAAAAAACAAAAACCTTTTCTTGCCTGTTAACAAGTCTCAAAGCGGATGGAGGAGGCATTTCGATCTATCAGCATCGGTGTCTCTGGCCCCTTAGGGCAGGGCCTCTTCAGAGTGGTCCTCACCTTCTAGTGAGTGCTCTCTTCCCAGCACACAGCCCTCAGGCTGTGCGCCTGCTCAGCCACACTGGCATCACGGCGAGCTCCTGACTGCCTGTTGGAAACCTTTCCTGACCGAGTTGTCTGGCATTCATCAGACATCAGACTTAACCACTGCCTTCTGGGAGATGCCTCTGCTCTTGTCTTTCCTGATACCGCACCCTCCTGGTCCTCCTGTCACATTTGTGAGCTTCCTCCTCAGTGTCCTTTGCTGGTGTTCTTTCTCCTGCCCCTTTCTGCACGTGGTTGCTTCCAAGATTTGTGTGTTTGGGCATCTGCTCTCGCTGTCGGTATGCCTGGACACCTCCACCCCTGTGATGTCACTTAGACCAGCACACTGCAAACACTCCTGTCTATCCACAGCCTATCTGTGTCCCCAGCCTGTCTGTATACCCAGCCTGTCTGTGTCCCCGGCTTGTCTGTATACCCAGCCTGTCTGTGTCCCCGGCCTGTCTGTGTCCCCACCCTGTCTGTGTCCCCAGCCTGTCTGTGTCCCCAGCCTGTCTGTATACCCAGCCTGTCTGTGTCCCCTGCTTGTCTGTATACCCACCCTATCTGTGTCCCCAGCCTGTCTGTGTCCCCAGCCTGTCTGTATACCCAGCCTGTCTGTGTCCCCTGCTTGTCTGTATACCCAGCCTGTCTGTGTCCCCAGCCTGTCTGTGTCCCCAGCCTGTCTGTGTCCCCGGCCTGTCTGTGTCCCCGGCCTGTCTGTATACCCAGCCTGTCTGTGTCCCCACCCTGTCTGTGTCCCCAGCCTGTCTGTGTCCCCAGCCTGTCTGTATACCCAGCCTGTCTGTGTCCCCGGCTTGTCTGTATACCCAGCCTGTCTGTGTCCCCAGCCTGTCTGTGTCCCCGGCCTGTCTGTGTCCCCACCCTATCTGTGTCCCCAGCCTGTCTGTATACCCAGCCTGTCTGTGTCCCCGGCTTGTCTGTATACCCAGCCTGTCTGTGTCCCCAGCCTGTCTGTGTCCCCGGCCTGTCTGTGTCCCCACCCTATCTGTGTCCCCAGCCTGTCTGTATACCCAGCCTGTCTGTGTCCCCGGCCTGTCTGTGTCCCCGGCCTGTCTGTGTCCCCAGCCTGTCTGTATACCCGGCCTGTGTTCCCAGCCTGTCTGTGTCCCCGGCCCGTCTGTATACCCAGCCTGTCTATATCCACAGCCTGTCTGTGTCCCTGGCCTGTCTGTGTCCCCAGCCTGTCTGTATACCCAGCCTGTCTATGTCCCTGGCCTGTCTGTGTCCCCGGCCTATCTATGTCCCCAGCCTGTCTGTATACCCAGCCTGTCTGTGTCCCCGGCCTGTCTGTGTCCCCAGCCTATGTCCACGGCCTGTCTGTGTCCCTGGCCTGTCTTTGTCCCCAGCCTGTCTGTGTCCCCAGCCCGTCTGTATACCCAGCCTGTCTGTGTCCACGGCTGGTGTCCCATTCAAGGTCATCGGACTCTCTGTCAGCTCCATGGACACTTTTTCCTCATCTTTCCAGACTCAATTGTCTCTTCCCCCACACCAGCTATGTTTCCTATACTTCCTAATCCAGTAGTCTGGGGACTTTGACTTTGAGTGTGAACTAGCTAGAATTTTTCCCTCAGTAGTTCAAAGCTGATTGTGAGGAAACACTGCTTTTGAAGAATGAATGCCCTGAAAAATATTTAGCCATGTCTCTTCATATGTTGTTGTTTGATGCTATTAATATGCAGTTAAATTTTGCTCTGAGCTAAAATTATACTAAGAATATATTGATGAAATCATTCCATGTTGTTTGATCCCCTGCCACGCAGACCCTCCCAATGTGCATATTATCGGAAATCTGCCGTTTAGTGTTTCAACTCCACTGATTGTCAAGTGGCTTGAGCATGTCTCCTGCAGAGATGGACCCTTTGTATATGGTAGAACCCCGATGACTCTGACGTTTCAGGAGGAAGTGGCTGAGGTAAGGGTGACTTTCTGGCTAGTTGATCACATTATCAAACCTTGAAACAATTCAATTACAGAAAATTTCAGCTTCAGCTCAGCCTGTGATGACGAGAGTAGATAGACATAATTGCTAGAAGCTTCCGGAGAGAACAGCAGTGATGTATATTGGCCAAAGTGGCCCTGTAGGAAGTAGCGGGACACAGGGGCCATGGCTGAGTGCGATTGGCCATGCACTTGTAAATAGGGATTGGATTCAAAGCTGAGAAGGGGAGGAGGTTGAGGTCTTGTCCACTGTAGACTTTGACTTCATCCCTCACCCCACTTCTGTGGGCACTCTCTGGAAAGTAGGTCTCCAGGGGCAGTCTGGCATTCATCAGGCTGTTAACCACTGCCTTCTGGAAGATGCAGTGAGAAGGGGCAGTGTTTGGATCTGCAGACGTGATGTGTAAATACTAGAGTATTGCGATATGTATGCTTGGTCTAATAAACACCTACGTCAGTAACTGAACTACCAGCACCTGTGACACCCGCTTGTACACCTCTGACTGTATCTCCTGTCCACCCCGCTATGACTTGGGAATTTGTTACCCCCCCTACAGAGGCTTTTCACATAGATTTCTATGCATATAACTAATGTAGTTTTTGTCCATTTTTGCGTTTTATATAAATGGTTTACAACTGTATGTATTCTTTATATCCTGAACATTATTTGTAGGATTTGCTCATGTCGCTCATAGCTGTAAGTTTGTGTAGTGATAGCTGTACAGACTACGTACTCTTTTGACTACATTATAATTTATCTGTCCATTCTTCTCTTTTTGGACTCTGCATCCGTTTCAGTGTTTTGTTATCACAAACAGAACTGTCACAAACATTGTTTTCATTTATGTGAGCTACAGCACAGGATCAGGATTTCTGTAGGATGTGTGTCCAGAAGTGGAACTGCACGTCTTCACTCTCCCCACAAGATGCTAAATTGTCCTCTGAAGTCACCGGCAGTATGTGAGAGTTCATTTTGCTGCCTATTCTTGCTGGTACTCACTATTGCTAGACTTGTACATTTTTATTAATCTGCAGGTAATAGGATGTCACTGTATTTTATTTGGTCCCTGCTGATTTTTAATGAAATTGAGCACCATTGGTAGGGCCTTTTGAGTTTTGTTTTTGTTTGTATTGTTTTTTCGGTCAAGTGCTTACCTTTTGCTGCTTGTTTATCTTCCTAATTTGGAGGAGGTCTTACTCCACACAACTACTTATTAAACTTGTTGCATATTTTTTTTTTCAATTTCAGTGCACATTCCTTTTTGTTTATTCTACAACATCTCCTGCTGTGTAAAAGGCCTTTGGGAAGTATCAGCAGAAGATGCCATGGATGTCTGGACTAGATAATTTTTTTTTTCATTTATTAAACTTTTATTTGATGAATATAAATGTCCAAAGTACAGCTTATGGATTACAATGGCTTCCCTCCTCCTATAACTTCCCTCCCACCCACAACCCTCCCCTTTCCCACTCCCTCTCCCTTTCCATTCACATCAAGATTCATTTTCAATTCTCTTTATATACAGAAGATCAGTTCAGTATATATTAAGTAAAGATTTCAACAGTTTGCCCCCATATAGCAACACAAAGTGAAAAAATAGTGTTGGAGTACTAGTTATAGCATTAAATAACAGTGTACAGCACATTAAAGACAGAGATCCTACATAATATTTTTTTAAAAATTAATTAATTTTTATGCCATTTCCAATTTAACACAAGGTTTTTTTTTTTTTCATTTCCAATTATATTTATATACAGAAGATCGATTCTGTATATAATTAGTAAAGATTTCATCAGTTTGCACCCACACAGAAACACAAAGTGTAAAAATACTGTTTCAGTACTAGTTATAGCATCACTGCACATTAGACAACACATTAAGGACAGATCCCACATGAGATGTAAGTACAGAGTGACTCCTGTTGCTGACTTAACAATTTGACACTCTTGTTTATGGTGTCAGTAATCTCCCTAGGCTCTAGTCATGAGTTGCCAGGGCTGTGGAAGCCTTTAGAGTTTGCCGACTTTGATCTTATTCCAATAGGGTCATAGTCTTATTCCATAGGGTCAAAGTGGGAGTTCTCTCCTCCCTTCAGAGAAAGGTACCTCCATCTTTGATGGCCCTGTTCTTTCCACTGGGAGCTCACTCGCAGAGATCTTTCATTTAGGTCTTCTTTTTTTTTCTTTTCCATGGTATCTTGGCTTTCCATGCCTACAATACTCTCATGGGCTCTTGAGCCAAATCCAAATGCCTTAAGGGCTGATTCTGAGGCCAGAGTGTTGTTTAGGACATCTGCCATTCTATGAGTCTGCTGTGTATCCTGCTTCCCATGTTGGATAGTTCTCTCCCTTTTTGATTCTATCAGTTAGTATTAGCAGACACTTGTCTTGTTTGTGTGATCCCTTTGACTCTTAGACCTATCAGAGCCATCAATTGTGAACTGAAATTGATCACTTGGACTAGTTTCTGTACTTCAAAAGAAACAGTCAGGAAAGTGAAGAGGCAACCGACAGAATGGAAAAAAATATTTGCAAACTATACTACAGATAAAGGGTTGATAACCAGAATCTACAAAGAAATCAAGAAAATCCACAACAACAAAACAAACAACCCACTTAAGAGATGGGCCAAGGACCTCAAGAGACATTTTTCGAAAGAGGAAATCCAAATGGCCAACAGACACATGAAAAAATGTTCAAGATCACTAGCAATCAGAGAAATGCAAATCAAAACCACAATGCGGTTCCACCTCTCCCCAGTTAGAATGGCTCACATTCAGAAATCTACCAACAATAGATGCTGGAGAGGATGTGGGGAAAAAGGGACACTAACCCACTGTTGGTGGGAATGCAAACTGGTGAAGCCACTATAGAAGACAGTTTGGAGATTCCTCAGAAACCTGAACATAACCCTACCATACAACCCAGCCATCCCACTCCTTGGAATTTACCCAAAGAAAATTAAAGCAAATAAAAGAGCTATCTGCACCTCCATGTTTATTGCAGCTCAATTCATAATAGCTAAGACATGGAATCAACCTAAATACCCATCAACAGAAGACTGGATAAAGAAATTATGGGACATGTACTCCATAGAATACTATACAGCAGTAAGAAACAATGAAACCCGGTCATTTGCAACAAGTTGGAGGAATCTGGAAAACATCATGCTGAGTGAATTAAGCCAGTCCTAAAGAGACAGATATCATTTGTTTTCCCTGATCGGTGACAACTGAGCACCAAAGGGGAAACCTGTTGAAGTGAAATGGACACTATAAGAAACAATGACCTGATCAGCTCTTGTCCTGACTCTAGATGTACAATGTAATACTTTATCCTTTTTAGTATTTTTTGTTTTTGTTGTTGTTGTTGTTTTTCTAGTACTAGTGGTTGAACTCTGTAATTAACACACAATTATTCCTAGGTGTTTAAATTTTAACTGAAAAGTGATCCCTGTTAAATATAAGAGTGGAAAAAGAGAGGGAGGAGATGTACAATGTGGGACATGCTCAATCGGACTTGCCCCAAATGATGGAGTTAGAAATGTGCCAGGGGATTCCAATACAATCCCATCAAGGTGGCATGTACCAATGCCATCTCACTAGTCCAAACTTGTTGCATATTTCTTATACTCTCTAGCCATTGTCACTGTCTTTTTGCATGGTCTTTTGAAGAGCAGGCATTCCTAATTTTAAATTTATGGTTAGTGGAGCAGGCATTTAAGATGCTGCTTGGAATGCCCACATCCCATATCAGAGTGTCTGGGATCAAGCTGTGGCTCAGCTCCCAATTCTGGCTTCCTGCTGATGTACTCCCTGGGAAGCAGCAGGTGATGGCTCAAGTACTTGGTCCCTGTCACTCATGTGTGAGACCCGGATTGAGTTCCAGGTCCTTGGTTTTAGCCTGGCATAACCCTAGCTGTTGCGGGCATTTGGGGAGTGAGCCAGCAGATGGAAGATGTCTGTTTCTCTGCCTTTCAGATATAATAGATATTTAACAGTTAATTAGTGGCTAGTGTTCTTTGTGTCTTATGGAGAAATCTTTTTGTATCTTGATATCATGAAGATATTCTTCTGTTAATTACTGGAAGTTTTATGTTTAACCTTTTACCTTTGTTATCTGTAATCCTCTTGGGTGTTTAGGCTGGAAAACTTGGCCTTCAAGTATGTGGCCCCAAAACTCTTTTGCTCAGTAGTCTGAGAACGGCTCATCACAACAATATAGGCTCCTCTGTGTTTGGACTCCAGGACGCTGGCCCCACTCTCCTCAAGGTCCTTCTCACTACCTATTTGTGAATCTCCTGCATGTCTTCTGTGAGTTTGAATTAGGCTCCTGCTAGTAGTTTTCTTAACTTTTGGATTTGTTGGTTCTGACAAAAAACACTGTTGCCTCTGCACTCACAGCACTTCTGACATCTGATGCGTGGGTTTTCCCTACACCAAGCAGTTCTCCCACAGCTGGAGCTGGGTGTCCTGCCATTTAATTAAACTCTGATACCATCCACCTGTCGTTAGTGTCAGACCCACCCCCTCCCCCCAAAAGTTAAGGGCTGAGTCCCCCCAGACCGCTCCATTCTTGATGCCAGTTGCACATCTGTGCCTCCAGAACCTCTGAACGACCAGCTAAACGGGGGTCCCCCAACCCTCTCTTCAGGTTGATCGCTTTCCAGAATGGCTCACAGAACTCAGGGAGACACCTTACCCACGTGGAAGTAGCTGGTAATCACCGGTCTTTCTGATGGCCAGCAGCATCCTCGGGATACCTTGGGACCTCACCCCAGGTCACTCCATCACCTCAGCAGTTCGCAAGTCACGTTTGATGGAAATGGGGTTGAAGGACAGAAGGCGTTGACGTCACTCAAGAAATTGTAAGCCGTTTAGGAGCTCTGCCAGGAACAAGGACCAAAGACCAAACATACGTGTTCCTGTACCACACAAGCATTATGGTGTTTCTGTTCTCAGGTGACCGAGAGGTGGAAAATACTGTGTGCTCTCATTCTTTGTGGGAGAGAGCAGAGGCTTGGGAGGAGGAGTGAGGTCCCCAGTGACTCTGAATAATGCTTCAACTTTGACGTAGACTGTTTTCCCTTAACAAAATAAGGTGGATTTTAGTTTAATTTCATCATGACTATGGAAAAGAGTTTATAGTGAATCTCTCTCTCTAAAGATAGATTATATAATGTACATATATATATATATATATAAAATGTACCTATATATGTATTATGGAATGCACTAGAAGCGTGAGTATAGAAGGGTGATCCTCTGGTTTTCACGTTTTGCAAGTGAAAGTGTCTATGGGAGAGTAGACAACAACATTTTCTTATTTACTGTTTGCCCTTGACATGGTCATCTGAGCAATTTTGTATGTTAACCACAGATAGCACTTTTTGACATTTATTTGGTTTGGCTCTGTGAGCTACAAAACAAAACAAACAAATGAGCACCATCATCTTATTCCTTTTTCTAGGGCTGCAGGGTCTAAATGTCAGAATCCGGTGCCTACACATTAAGGCACATAGAGACAGTATGAAGTCAGCAGCTCATAAAGTAGAACCACACTGTGTAGCAATAAATGAGATCAGGGGATCTCATTGTCCTCATTTTACAGTTGATGAAACTGAGGCTTAGCGTGGTTTAATGCCTTCTCGGAGGTCATAGAGCAGTGACAGAGCTGAACTGGAACACAGGTCGTGTGCTTTCTGCTGAAGTCACAACTTCTAGTTCTCTCTGTACCTGGAACTCTGGGTCCAGAGTCAGCCCCCCATCTCCTTTCTTCTCTGGGAGCCCTGGCTGCCTTGGGGCACATCCCCAGCAAAGAGGAAGTTGCCTTTCCATGAGTTATGTGGTCTCCGAAGTGTGCCCGTGTGGCTTCTCAAGTATAAGCCTGATTTTTCTACTTGTACTTGAAATAGCTGTAGAAGAATAATAAGAAAATTTATGACTTATTTGACCCCTTGTTTTTCTCATACTCAGAATATTTTTAAAAGCTGAAGGGTTAGAGATTTCCTTTCCATAAAAAATTAACTGATTTGGGGCTGTGGCATAGCGAGTAAAGCTGCCACCTGCAGTGCTGGCATCCCATGTGGAGCCAGTTCCACTCCCTGCTGCTCCACTTCCGATCCAGCTCTCTGCTAATGCACCTAGGAAAGCAGTAAAAGATGGCCCAGGTCCTTGGGCCCCTGCACCCACAAGGGAGACCTGAAAGAAGCCCCTGGCTCCTGGCTTTGGGTTGGTGCAGCTCCAGCCATTGTGGCCATCTGAGGACTGAACCAGCGCATGGAAGACTTCTCTCTCTCTCTACCTCTGCCTCTCTGTAACTCTGCCTTTCAAATAAATAATCTTTAAGAAAAGAAAAAAAAATTAACTGGTTTTGTTTCCCAGCCTTTTGTTGTTAAAATCCTCTGTGACAGATTTTGGATTTTCATGTCTTGCCCTGTAATCTGTCACAGAAGTTGCCAAGTTTGAATGGCTGGTAGACCTTTTAACTGTTAGCAGCTTTCCAGGAAGTCCTCTGTGGAGGCTTCTGCTCTGGGACTTGGACTTTCTCCTAGAGTTGGGGACGGCTGTGTGTGCGGCTGCTTTCTGCAGTCAACGGTCTGCTACGTGTTCTACCCCACATGCTGGGCACACTTGCTCACAGATTGAATAGGTCGAGTTAGTAGGTTAGCGTAGCCCTACGCCCGACGTTACTGGGTACACAGCTCTAAGAAATCCTCCAGTGTGTTTTTACTTCTGATCGGTTTGCTTTTTACATAAAGTGACTTTTAAATTCTCAAATCCACCCATGGAGACCTGCTTTTCAAATGTCAAATGAAATATTAACTATGAAGAGGAAGAAAATCATAAATATAGGCATTTCTTTTGGCTTATTTTCTGATTTTGTAATTGTACTCATGCTAAGTGTTAATTTTAATGACCTACTTTGAATTGTTCCAGTTGGATATTAACCATTTACAATGCATTTGGAGTTTTACTCCAATAGTGAAATTACATAAAATTAAACTTTATGAAGAACTAGAAATATTTTTGACCATTTGATCCATAACCACCTTCTTTATCTCACATCTGTACTTCTGTTATTTGTCTTAATGTTTTTTTGTTTTTTGTTTTTTGACAGGCAGAGTGGACAGTGAGAGAGAGAGACAGAGAGAAAGGTCTTCCTTTTTTGAGGTGGTTCACCCTCCAATGGCCGCTGCGGCTGGCGCGCTGTGGCCGGCGCACTGCGCTGATCCGATGGCAGGAGCCAGGTGCTTCTCCTGGTCTCCCATGGGGTGCAGGGCCCAAGCACTTGGACCATCCTCCACTGCACTCCCTGGCCACAGCAGAGAGCTGGCCTGGAAGAGGGGCAACCGGGACTAGAACCCGGTGTGCCGGCGCTGCAAGGAGGAGGATTAGCCTATTGAGCCGCGGCGCCGGCCTTAATATATTTTTTTTAAGATTGATTTATTTATAAGAAAGGCAGAGCTAGAGGGAGAGACAGATTAAAAGATCTTTCATCAGCTGGTTCACTTCCCAGATGGCTGCAACAGCCAGTGCTGGACCAGGCCAAAGCCAGATGGCCACAATAATACCTTAATTTTAGTGTCTAGTGAAGCAATCTCTCATCAACATTGGCGGAGTAAGAATGTCCAGGCTGTTCTTGGCCTTACGGAAATTTTATATGGAGTATAATTTAAAATACATATAAGAGTATGTATGTGGAAATTAAGCTTCTCTTTTAAAAATCCTGCTGGTGGCCGGCGCCGTGGCTCACTAGGCTAATCCTCCGCCTGCGGCATCAGTACTCCGGGTTCTAATCCCGGTTGGGGCACTGGTTCTGTCCCGGTTGCTGCTCTTCCAGGCCAGCTCTCTGCTGTGGCCCGGGAAGGCAGTGGAGGATGGCCCAAGTCCTTGGGCCCTGCACCCGCATGGGAGACCAGGAGAAGCACCTGGCTCCTGGCTTTGGATCGGTGCAGCGCGCCGGCTGTAGCAGCCATTTGGGGGGTGAACCAACTGAAGGAAGACCTTTCTCTCTCTCTCTCTCTCACTAACTCTGCCTTTCAAAAAAAAAATAATCCTGGTATTTTTGTTGAAATTTCATTGCATTTATGAATTTTCATATACTTAAATAATTTTAAAATGAAAATGTTTTTGTGTTTAAAAAATCCTAATTTACTGCAATAGTCTTTTATTAAGAATACCTAATTCGGGGCTGGTGTTGTGGCATTGTGGGTAAAACTATTGCCTGGGATGCCAGCACCCGATATGGGCACCGGTTTGAGTCCCAGCTGCTCCACTTACGATCCCACTCCCTGCTAATGGCCTGGGAAAGCAGTGGAAGATGGGCCAAGTGCTTGGGCTCCTGTACCCACATAAGGCAACTTGGAAGAAGCTCTTGGCTCCTAGCTACAGCCTGGCCCACCTCTGGCCATTTGTGGAATGAACCAGCCAATGGAAGATTTTCTCTCTCCCTGTCTCTCTCTAACTAACCCTTTCAAATAAATAAATTAAAAAAAAAACAAAACAAAAAAAAAAAAAAAAAAACCCTAATTCTCCAAGTGTTCTAAATAAAGAAGAGAGAACACCATTAAAAATGTCCATTCATATTGGGGTAATTTAGAAAATTAAATATTTGAGAATCTTTGGTTCATTGTGCTTGCTAGTTTCATTGTCAGCCATTTGCTGATTGTTTATTTTATGCAAGGCCTTCTCTTATAGAATAGACAAGAATTTGGAAATCCCAACAAGGCTGGGGTGGGGAAGTTTTCTAATCTGATCTTGTGAGTGTGATCCAGTGCACATTTCTTAGCTGTACCTCAACGGGTACTGGAGGAAAATAACTCCCCATATCGGCTGCCCCGCATGTGTTGGATGGCCTATGATTTCATCATTTCCTGCAGGAAATCCACCTAGAGGTCAACGGTGGTGGAGTGTTGGCTCTGCTCCATCAGCACGGGCTGGATTACTCACTCACTCAAATGCGTTTTGTCCTTCTGTAGAGACTTGCAGCCACTACCGGGAGCAAACAGCGCAGTCGCCTTTCCGTCATGGCCCAGTACCTCTGCCACGTGGAGCACATCTTCACAATTCCAGGTCGAGCATTTGTCCCCAAACCAGAGGTGAGGCTCTGCTTACCTGCTTTATCAGAATTGGGATTTTAGTTGTCATTTTTGTTCTGCCTAAGATTTGTCCTAGGAAATAGTCTCCAGGATCTAATCTTTATTTACATGTGAACTATGCCATAATGTTTTCTTTACTTCTTCTGAAAAAGAACCACAGAAATCACACAGGATTGTGAGTATTGCCCTGGTGGTGGTGTTATAGGCATATGTATCCTAATTGTCATTCCAAGTTCTTGCCCCGCATGGAGTTAAGAATTCAGAGACATAGACAGTGCACAGGTGAAGAGCAGGACTTATTTAAAAGTGAGAGTGAATATACATTCATTCATGTGAGTGGGCCACCCCACACAGATACCCATCATGGATGGGCCAGGGAGTTGCTTGGGAGGAGGTAAGAGAAGGACCCATAAGCAAGAACCAGAAACCAAAAAGCAAAAATAGGGTGTTCCCATGTGTAACAGTCACTTTTATGAGGTAGGAGGTGGGGTTCTAATTGAATACACAAGCAGGATGGAGTCTGGGCAGTGTTTAGCATGCATGAGGCTTTCTGGGAATTTCATGGTGCCCCGACATGTAGCCATCATGGTGTCTCTTCTTCCTTGTCCTGGCTGAGACACAGGTGCATCATAGGAAAGTGAGTGTACTGGATTGACAGGTAAGGGTGGAGTTACAGTGCAAGGCTGGAGGCAGAAATTATTAGGAACATCTTCTGGCTCACCTATTCCTACCAAATCTTCCTTCCTGTTTCCCCCATGTCAGTGGGCTCTTCATCATCATCTGGTAGTCTTAAAAGTGTCCTTTTATGAAAGATAAGTTATGTGGCCACCCTGTGAAAAAGATATTTTTGTGATTTCTGATGAGACTTCTAGCTACATCAAACATTACTTATTTATAATTTTTTTTTTTTTGCAGTTTTTCAAGAGACTTTTGGTAGTGTTATTTGTGACAAATCACCTGTGGGAAAATAGTTGAGTATTAAACTAGGTTTAGTTTGTTATATGCTGGTTATGTGAGCCGATGCTAACTGCAGAAACCAAGTTTTTCTGTCCTTCTCATCTCCCCAAAAGAAAACCTGGTGTTTTAGCAAAACCACTGCTTGATAAGTTGCTGCATGATGCGGGCCATGAAAGCTCACCGGTTTCTTCACTGACTGTTGAGCACCTGTTGTTTGAAATTCCCTGGGTGGGGCAGCAAGGGGAGGCACCAGGGGTGGGAGCCGGTCAGATGGAGAGTCTGCTTGGGGGACTTCCCAGCCTGGAGGGGAACAGGCATTTCCCTTGTTACTAAAACTCTGGAATAGAAAGTCTTGTAAAGTCTTCTTTGTAGCATTTGGCCTTCATAAAGTATATAGCATGGAGATATGTATGATGTGCCTTACAGATTTAGAGTGGAGCCCCCACCAACAGTGGTAGTTCTCTTTGTACAGCTTAAAGTGTGGCCATAGACGTGCCCGTGATCTTTGCCACCACATTCACACTTCCACTGCCGTTGGCCATCCTCCCCATCCCCCCACCCATCAGCCAAGGGGACTGCAGGAACTGAGCCCATCTTCCGCTCATGGAACAGACCAGCCATCAGCTTCTTCTGGAGTCACACTCGGAGCCTGGTGATCACTCCCACCTCCCTTCAGCACCTCAAGGCTTCCAAGACAGTGGGAATGACTTCTGCCCAAATAGTAATTTTAACACCAGAAAGGTCTAATAGGTTGTCGTCAGATTTAATGCTTTTGTTCCTTCAGGGACTTTTCTTTTAGAAAGATAAATATTTTGCCATGCATATTTGTGCACATGAAACATTTTGTATGGCATAAGACCCATTATATCAGAAACTAACATCTTTATTTATAGATGTTAAATAGCCCTTGCTATAATCGAGACTGGTTATCCAAGTTTTATAAGGCATTTCTTGGGGTGTGTGCTAAAATATTTTTAGTAGAAAGTTTCTCTTTGTTTTAGTTCCTCAGTTGAGAATATTTGATGGTTTTTAGAGGTTATTCTCAGCTTTGATTTAAGGGTAGGTTACACATGCAGTTTATTAATTAAAATCTCTTTCCTCTGGAATTACGGCCTCAAGAAAATATTCATTATTTGAAAAAAAAAAAAAAAGCCACTAGTCATGTCTTTGATTCTCTTTTTATTGAGCGATATTAGCTTTTTTGGGAAAACTACACACATTCTTAGCAATTTTCTTTGTATGCTTTTCATTATGTTATAAATATTACATGGAGGGGATTTATTTTTAATCTAGGAAAGCAGTTACCAAGGAGAGAGAATGTAGGATGATAAAGGAATACAGTATATCAAATGATTAAATTTCAGTTCTGTGAGAATTCTCTGCTGTTCTGAAGTAGTTTTATCGTATTAGGACAGATTAGGAGGACTCTGAGGAAAGCCAGAAAATATTTGATAGTTGCACTGACTTTTTAAAAATTCATTTTCTCAAATAAGAAAGGGAAAGAATTTTCCCAAAGATGATAAAATAATAGTACGAGACTGTCCCTCTGGCTAAACCTGAATACAGGGAGAGAAAGTGCTAGACACAGATTATTGCAGCACAAGGTGAGACTGGCTAAGTGTTAACACAGAAGGGCAGGTGGATTGCTGGGGCCATTGCAAGGGAGAGGTTAATGCTCAGAGGAAATTTACATTCACGACCTGTTCTCAGTCAAAACTCTAAGAATTAGATCCAGAGAATTTCTTTTCTCATCTGATGAGCAGCTGATGTATAACCCCTCTCCCCTTAAGGTTCTTTCTATGAGTATTGCTGTCCTGTCTGTCCCTTCTGTTTATTTGTCTTTTTTCTTTATTTTTAACTGATACATAAAAATTGTACATATCTGCAGAGTACCATGTGATATTTTGATACATATATACATTGTGTAATGTTCAATCCAGGATAAACATCTGTCTCAAACATTTATCATTTCTGTATGTAAAACTTTTAAAATTCTATTTTTTTTTTAAGATTTATTCATTTATTTGAAAGGCAGAGTTACAGAGAGTGAGAGGTCTTCCATCTGATGGTTCACTTTCCAGGTGGCCACACAGAGACTTGCCAATCTGGAATGAGGATCCAGGAGCTTCTTCTGGGTCTCCCACACAGCTGCAGGGGCCCAAGCACTTGGGCCATCTTCTACTGCTTTCCCAGGCCATTGCAGAGAGTTGGATTGGAAGTGGACTTGAACCGGCGCCCATATGGGATGCTGGCACTGCAGGTGGTGGCTTTACCTGCTACACCGTAGTGCCAGCCCCCTTATATTCTTTTAAAAAGTGTGTGTGTGTGTGTATTTATATGTAATCAGATAATATCATTTTTAAAATATTTATTTGATAAGAATTAGAGATCTTGCATAGTTAGGGCTGGCCAAGCCAAGGTTAGGAGCCTGGAACTCCATCCAGGTCTTCCAGGTCTCCCACATTGGTGGCAGAAGCCCATGTACTTTGGTCATCTGCTGCTGTTCTCCCAGGTGCATCAGTAGGAAGCTGGACTGGGAGTGTAGCAGCCAGGATTCATGTGGCATTCATGTGGGATGATGGCTTTGAAGGCAGTGGCTTAACCTGGTGACACAACACCAGCCCCCATATAATACATCATATTATCATTACCTATGCAGAACACGAGAACTGCTCCATCCTATCTAACTAATACCTGTTAATGAAATTTCCTCCATCTCCCCCAGCTTCCCAGGGCTCTTGGTAACCGCCATCCTATTCCCTGTTTCTGTAAGGTCAGCTCTTTCAGATTCCACATGTGAATGAGATCACCTGATAGTTGTCTTCCCCTGTCTCTCTCACTTCACTTTAACATAATGACCTTCACTTCCATCCCTGTCGTGCAGGCGACAAGATTTCATCCATTTTTTATTATGGGATAGTAAGGAGTTGATTGTGTGTATGTTCCACATTTTCTTGGTCCGTTCCTCGATGGATGGACATTTGGTTTGTTTCTGTGTCTTGGCTCTTGTGAACAGTGCTGAATTCAACACGGGAGTGCTGATGTCTCAACAGACTGATTTCATTTCCTTTGCTGTTTCTTGGCCTTTTGATCAACAAGCAGACTTCAGTGGCAGAATTTTGCTGCCATGTGGCTGTCACAACCCTGTTCTGACTAGGTGATCTCAATTCCTGCCTGACTTCAGCTCTCAGTAGCTGCTCTAGTGTTGTCTCTAGAATTGAAATGTTCCTGTCTACAGAAAGCAACTTGTTAGGTTTCTAATGTTAGCCATTTGGTCTAATTTGGTACTTGAGCTACTGAAGTTTGTAGTATATAGATTTCAAGTTAGAAATTTTTAATTTTGTGTTTTCATTTTCACCTTTTCTTATAGATTTATTTATTTATTTGAATGTCAGAATTGGCAGAGAAGAGAGAGGGAGGTCTTCCATCGCTGGTTCACTCCCCACATGGCTGCAATGGCAGGAGCTGGTCCATTCCGAAGCCAGGAGCCTAGGAGCTTTTTCCAGGTTTCTCATGGAGATGCAGGGGCCCAAGGACTTGGGCTATCTTCCACTGCTTTCCCAGGCCATAGCGGAGAGCTGGATCGGAAGTAAAGCAGCTTGAACTCGAACTGGTACCCACATGGGATACCAGCACTACAGGCAGTGGCTTTACCTGCTATGCCACAGTACCAGCTACATTTTCACTATTTTTTTTTAAAGACTTCCTTATTTATTTGAAAGGCAGAGTTACAGAGGGAGGCAGAGAGATCGTCCATCCACTGGTTCACTCCCTAGATGGCCGCAACCAGGAACCAGGAACTCCTTCAAGGTCTCCCATGTGGGTGCAGGGGCTTAGGTCTCACCACCAATCTGTGTCAAGTTAAAAGGCTGAGTTTAACATCCAAACTGAAACAATAATTCCTCCCTTGAAGGATTGTTGTGGGGAATTGGGATACCAATGCTGAGTGCCTCAGTTGAGTGTCTGGCACATGGAGGCAGTCAATTAAAGGCAGTTGTAGCTGTTAGTTATCATTGTAAACAGGAATATATAGACTAAGTTGTAGTATCCTGATATAATAGGATGGGTAATATTTTTAAAATTTTTCTTTATATTTGAGAGGCAGAGTGAGCATACGTCCACTGTCCACTGATTCACTCCTCAAATGCCCACAACAGCCAAGGCTAGGCCAAGCCAAAGATGAGAACTGGGAACCCAGTCCTGTCCTCCATGACTGGCAGCAACCCCATTACCTGCTGTCACCTGCTGCTTCCCAGGGTGCTCATTGGCAGGAAGCTGGACTTGAGGGCGGAGCTAGGACTCCAACCCAGGACTCCAGTGTGGGATGCGGGTGTCTCAGGCAACATCTCAACCCTACGCCAAACAACCACTCAGATGCTTTATAATTTTTAAAAATATGTATGTGTACATAATTTGTATCTGATTTTGCCATCTAAATTTATAAGTATAGTGTGTAGAACAAATTGCCCTCAAATATGGTACACATTTAAAGCATAAATAATAACATTTTAGGGATTAATGACCATATATCTATGACATATAAAGGAGAGGCTGGGGCTTGGAGCATCCAAGCCTGACCTTTGAGGTCACACAGCTGTTGAGACATCGGCCTATTGTGAGGTCCTCCCTTGGGTGCATGGATCTGCTGAGGGACAGCCACTTTCTATGCCTTTGTGACACTGAGGCTATTACCTCTGTATATATGGCCCTCTTGTTGAGACTCATTCGAACATAAGGTCAGAGCACCAATTATTCCTGCTTACTTAAGATTCTTTGATATTTGGCTGGATTTCGTGGAATCAGAGATTGAGATTGGGTTTTTGTAAAAGGGCTGTGTTGAAGGAGGGCACTTAGGAGAAGGGGCCTGAGGGCAGCAGGAGAGCCAGGGACTGGGGATTCTGAGTGGGCATAGAGCCCCTCCCACAGACCAGCTCCAGCCTCAGCCCTCGCAGGAGAAGGTGCTTCATGGTCAGCCTCCCTTACGCAAGGGCCAGCCTGGTGGGCCCCTGTGCCCTGCAGTCTTGCAGAAGTGCCTGCACTGAATCTCCAAGGCTTGCTGTCTCTGCCACCTCCCCAAGGCATGAGGCTTAAAGGCAAACGCATGTGAGGAAAAAATTCTTTGCCTTGGGGAGATGACTTGCTGGCTGGCTACTGGGGGCAGTGGTGCTGTAACCACCCAGCAGAGACAGCAGCTCCAGATCTGGGAACCCACAGCCCCCAGCACTTCCAGCAGCTGTGGAGGGAGCCTGGGCAAGGCACTCCCAGCAGCCTCTGGAGGTCCTGCTGACAGGCAGAGCTGCAGGATTGCTGGTATTGCTGCTCTGCTGGGCTTGCTGGGAAGTTCTAAGCGCAGTTGCATGCGTAGGTGAACATGTTAGCATGTTGAATCAGGGTTATTTAATTGCATTTTGTCCTCTCTCCTCTTCAGCAACTTTAGCCTTTTCCTGTATCAATGGTTTGATTACCATTCCTACAGTCTTCTAAGTTGGCTCAAGTTGTTCTTGAATGCAAGTTTGAGGGGCCAGCGCTGTGGTGTATCAGGCGAAGCTTCCACCTGCGGCGCTGGTATCCTATATGGGCGCCAGTTTGTGTCCCCACTGCTCCTCTTCCAGTCCAGGCTGCTATGGCCTGGGAAAGCAGCGGAACATGGCCTGAGCGCTTGGGTGCCTGCACCGCGTGGGAGTCCTGGAAGAGGCTCCTGGCTTCTCTTCGGCCCACCTCTGGCCATTGCAGCCATTTAGGGAATGAACCAGCAGGTGGAAGACCTTCCTCTCTGTCTGCCTCTCTGTCTGTAACTCTGCCTCTCAAATAAATAAATAAAATCTTAAAAAAAAAAAAAAAGGAAAAAGAAAGCAAGTTTGAGTCTGAAACATAAACTGGAAGCCAGTTTCATAATTAGAGTCGTCATCCACAAAAATCAGATAAATAGAGATGGGAATATGGTCCAGTGTCCTCTATCTGAAATGCCTGGGACCAGAGTGTTTCAGAATTCAATTTTTTTCAGATTTTGGAACATAATGAGATATCATGGTGGGTAGGACCCAACTCTAAACATGAAGTTCATATGTTTCTCATACATGTAACCTGAAGGTAATTTTATACAATATTTTAAAAATTTTATGCATGAAACAATTTCATGATAATGGAATTTCCCACTTGTGGTATAATGTCAGTTCTCAGAAGGCTTATTTGAAAGGCAGAGTTACAGAGAGAGAGGGAAAAACAGATCTTACATCTGTTAGTTCACTCACCAAATGGCCAAAATGGCTAAAGCTGGGCCAGGCTAAAGCCAGAGTCCTGGATCTCTCTCATGTGGGTGACAGGGGTCCAAGCACTTGGGCCATTTTCCTTGTTTTACCAGGTGCATTAGCAGGGAGCTGGATTGGAAGTGGAGCAGCCAGGACTTGAACCAGCACTCATGGGATGCTGATATTGCAGACAGAGCCTTAACCCACTGCCCACTGTGCCTCAGTGCCAGCCTTCTATAATTCTAATTGAATACTAGTCATGCTTTTGTGATTGCTCAAGGATAAGAGTGTTTTAAACCCAAGAAGGAAGAAACAAAATAATGTTTTAAAGATGATACTTTGATATAAAATGCAGTGAAACAGAACAGTTGCTAGAGATAATGATCAAGTGTATAGCCACGTTTAGAATTTGTAGGTTGTGATATCAGTCCTCAAAGTCGGTAAGCTCGTGTATGACAGTAGCTGACGATGTAGTCGTGGAAGAGATGTAAGAAGAAAACATCAAGTCCAAAACTGACGTTCTGTCTGCCTGCAGCAGGCCTGCTCCTCCCCATGTGTTCATCGTGCTGCTCACAACCTCCTCACCTGCCCAGGTCATCCCTGCCCCAACATGGCCGTCAGCCCAAGCAGCCTCCTGACCTGTACCCTCACAGCTAGCCAGTTGTCACCAGCTTCTGGCATCAAGTAAAGTTCTCCCAATTCCTTCCCAGACGTTTACCAGTTCTCCTGAGTTAAGTCTTCATCGTTTTTGTCAGAATTATTAGATTCTTCAGTCACACATCTTAGTCCGTTTTCTCCTGTTGAAACAAAATACCCGAGGCTGGTTACTTTATAATCAAAAGAGGTTTATTTGACTCACAGTACTGATGGCTGGAAAGTCGGGATGGTGAGGGTCTGTGGGCTGTGTCCCCTGTGACAGAGAAGCTAAACGGGAAGTGGCCGCTTGCAGAAGAGGCCAGGCCGGTGAGGTGGCCTTGCTCTCCCACAGCCGCCCCCTGTGAGAACTCCCCGACTCTTGACCAGCATTGATCCACCCATGAGGGCGGAGCCTAATTCCCTTCCACTGTGCTCCACCCTTGAAGGTCCACCACTCAACACTGCCACACTAGGGAACACGCTTCCAGCAGACCAACCTTTGGGGACCAAACACACCCTAACCATAGCTGTGTATACAAGGGTGGGCCTTTGTCTTAGAGGCTACGATGCCAGACATCATTACATCCCACGTTGGACTTGCTGGTTTGACTCCTGACTGCAGCTTCCTACTAATTAGGACCCTGGGAGGCAGAAGCAATTGAGTTCCTTCCACCTTCATGGGAGACATGGGTTGAGTTCCTGGCTCCTGGCTTTGCCCCCCCAGCAGTTACTGGCACCTGGGAAGTGACCCAGTGGATGGGAACCTATCTACCCTCTCCCCTCCTCCCTCTCTCTACCTTTCAAACAGTAAATAAATTAAAGTTATTTTACATCCACTAATTGAAGCAGCTCATCTGTAAGAACAATATTTCTGTGAATCAAATTGGAAGAAAAAGTACCATCACTTAGCTTATAAGTTAATGCTTAATGCATTAAAAGGGTGTGGTTTGGCTTTCCTTTGCTGTGGTGGCATTTACTGATCTCTTAATTTGCATGTAATATTGGCAATTCTCACACGTGTGTGTACATAGTTTCCTAATGTGAGAAAGGAGATGGTGGGTCTGTTGAGGTTTTGGCAGAGTTCAAGCAGAGCTCCTCTGTTCCTCAAGACCCCTCATACATGGTGGCCTGAACGCAGAGCAGGCCGCTCCGCGAGCTGGCAGGTAGCCCAAGGGGACGACACTCGTGAAGATCCCAGGCCCTGGTCCTGTTTCTACTTGGCAGTTTGGTGATGTTATAAAATCCAGTTTGGAAGCTGTATCAACAAGTATCTTAAAAGGAAAACAGGGGCCAGCATTGTGGCTTAGGTGTCTGCCTGTGGTGCCAGCATCCCACAGCACCAATCCCATAGAATAAATCTTGAAAAGAAGGGGGGGGGGGGGTGGTGCAGAAAATGCTGTCAATTGCCCTGTTAATGTAATCAGAACTTCTAATGGTAGACTTTTAAATATGAAAACAATAATGGAAAACTAAAGGAATCTTCAGGCAGATACAACTATATAGGATGTTTTACTGGCATTTTAAACTACCGTATAGTTTTCAAACATTTTGCACTGTTTGTAGTGAAAATGAAACATTCTGATGTTTCAGATTTAAAACCAAGTCCCAGCTGCCACCCCACAGCTTCTTGCCACCGTGTGCAGCAGTCATCTATACATAATCCTTCAGGTTGTAGGCAGGTCTGCTCTCGGGCTGCGGGGCCGAGACGTGCTGCTGTGTGTGTGTGCAGAGCCAGGCCTCTGGCTTCCTTTTTATGCAGGAAGTGCAGAAAATAATGCCAGAGATAAACAGCAGCATTGCCGAGATGAAGCCAATGTAGAGTGCTCCTCCTGGTTCGTATTTGTTGCTCTCTGGAATTGTGGGATCCAGGAAGCTTGCTATGATCTTCTTTGTGTACCACACTGTTGGTATGAAACCAGAGACCCCCGCAGACATGAAACAGACTCCTCCGGCAAAGGAAGCCTGACTCTTGGTCTCTCTGTCACCTCCTAAGCGGGTGCACTTCATTCCCACTGTCGATGTGCAGATTCCCAAGGCGGACAGGATGCATGCCAGCACCATGGCGACCCTCGCAGCCTGCACGTGCATGGGGAGGGACAGAATGGAGTATTTCAGGGTGCAGCTGAACATGCCGGTGCTGTACCACGTGCAGTCCATCCACAGCCCATGGAGCCGGACCATGGCCATGAGGATGTTGGAGCCCACATCCACCTTCACCTTCCAGTTGGGCAGCAGAGTGGCCGTGAGCACTCCGGAAACCCCAGACAGGGCCAGGGTGAAGGCCAGGAGCTGGAGCCCCTCCGAGGCCATGTTGTCGCTGCTGTGTCTGTCCTCTGGGAAAGCCTGGTGGCAAGGGCTAGGGAGAAAAGACAGAATGAGGATTGAGGGAGAGGAAGAAGGGGTCAACACAAGGCCTTCTGTTCGAGTACGAGCTGAGATCGCCTCTGAGTAGGGAGAGCACACACATAGCCTTTTTTTTAAGGACCCACTGTGTGCTAGCACAGGACCCAGGTAGACTGTTGAAGAAAGAAAGTAGTGGGAAACATTGAAGTCTCTGGCGTGGTCACACCCATGCAAACTCCTGCCCACGCCAGCCTTCACTGTACCTGGGACAGTGGAACCAGTGTCATTTGCTAATGAGAATGTGAGACCCGTTCTAGTTGGGAGCAGAACCAGTCCCTGACCCAGCCTCAGAGGTCTCCTGCAACGGTGCCTCTTCTGAATGATTCCAAAGTCAGGTCAGCAATTCTCAAAACAGAAGTAACCACACCGCCAGCTGATACAAAAGGGACCCAGAGAAATGGAACTGTGGTGTTTTTTTTTTTTTTTTTTTTTTTTTTTTTTTTAAGGGAGAAAATTGCACCTACTTTGTGGCTTAGCCCTGTTTTAAGAAGCGAAAAGACTTCTTATCCTACCATCTATCCATTCTGTCTGTCAGTATTTACTGTCTTTTTTTAAGAAAAATATAACAGTTTCTGAAGTATTGTACTAGCATTTTTCATATTTCTGAAGTCACTGTGAGTTAACTAGTGTTGAATTAATTACAGAGTGGGATGTGGGCTCTTGGATGCAAGCACCTGGATCAGCTCTTGGCTCTCTCTAACCTCCCTGCACTGCCGTGTTCTCTCCTGGAGAGGTGGTGCCTGTTCACAGGGTGAAACAAAAGGCCTAGGACAGTGTCTGAGTCATAGAAGGTACTCAGGAACTTATGACTGATTTTATTAGTTGCATTTTTTATTATATCATGCAACAGTTGATGTCCAAAGACATTTGAGGCTTCTCTTTTCTCTCCCATTGTAAGTCAGTTGAATTTGTTTTCGTAGAATTGTGCAGCTGTAATCTGAGGATCCATGTTTTTTCAGGTTAGGGTGCTCAGGTAGGAAAGCACGCCTGTGCCACCCAGTGTCAGCAGCTGGTCTGCTGTGGTCCAGTCCTTCCACTCCCCCCTGCCTCCTGCATCTTTTCCACTTGACCACAGGACTTCCTGCTAGAGCCCTGCTCCCCCCCCCCCCCCCCCCCCCCCGTGCTTCCCATGGGATGCAGGAATGTGCTACATCTGGAGGCAGAAGACACCGTAGGGATCTGTTTGACCCAGCTCCGTCCCTCCGGGAAGAGGACACCACGGGGTATGGACAGGCCACACAGCTTAGCTCCAGGTGACTCACCAAGGCAGCTGATGTTTTGTGTTTGAATTTTGAAGTGCTACTAATCCATGCCTCTATGAAAAGTGCTAACATCCCGTGGTGATGATAATTGGAAATGTTGGCTCTCTCAGACCTTGGAGTCTGAGTTATCTGGATTGAGTTGTGCTATTTTTAGAAGAAGTGCAAAACCTATAATTCTTGAAGAGGATTTCTCTCAGATTTTAAGTTCTTAAGAGTCAAACCCATCTGTAAACATCAGTGTGGTGTGTTGAGATTTTGCCCACCATCAGACAGTTCGTGTCTTTTCATAGCTGAGATCAAAACAGAGCAAAAGTTAAAGCTTCCAGAAAAAAAAAAAAAATATGCAGGTGTTGCAGCTTTAGATGCACTGTTTTAAGTTTGGGTTTTTGCATTTGAGACTCCAGCAGGTTTGCTGAATGATGCCTCCCCAGACCATTTTCAGTTTAGATCCTTTTCAGGAACGACAGTGCTGTTCACATGTCAGGAGAGCCTCTGTTCTCTCCTCTCTCATACCCTTGCTCCCTTCCTCTCTCCCGTCCCAGCGCCCCTCCCTCCCTCTTCCTCCTTTCCCTCTTCCCTTCCCTGCCTTCCTGCCTGTCTGCCTTCCTTTCTTCCTTGGTTGAATAATCTTTAATATGTTGATCAATTTATGCTGAGCTTACCAATTAGAGCCCCTTTCTTCCCCTGACCAATACACTGCGTGCATGTCCGTGTGATTCAGACCTGCTGACGGCTTGCTCGTCACAGTTAACGAGGGCTGGCAGTGATGAATTAGACAGGCAAGATCAGCACAGACAAGATGACGGTGCTCTCAGTTAGTGAGCGCTTGCTCAGCGTGAAAGATTGGGCTTCACGTGCTTTCTGCTGCGTGGAGAACTTAAGGAGAAAGAATTTGACTCCCAAATGAAGGTCACTTTCCTGTCCCTTTTATCCAGTTGCCTTGCCTTTTGGCTGTGTTGCTGTGAGTTATTTCTTCCTCTCCAGCCCCAAGAATAATACAGCTTGCGGCCTGTTCTCTCAAATGTCTGTCTCATGGAGAATAAAGACATACTTTGTGGCGGTGGCGGTGACCGTGACCGTGGGGGTGGTAGACAAGTACCAGGAGGTGCACAGGCTACATTCCATTCCACAGGGAGAACTCCCGCACCACACATGCGGAACCTAGCCTCGCGGGTGCACTGCTCGACTGTTTGCCAACAGAAAGGCTAATGCAGATCTCATTAAAATGTAACATAAGTTTTCCATCTATGTCAAAAATAATACATAAAAACAGCCGTACAACTTCTACTTCAAACTAAATAATGCCTGAAGATCTGCACCTAGGTCTCAAAGCAGTAATAGAAGCGACTCATTTTCCATACCTTTTGGCGGTGGGCTTCCCTGCTTAGCTCCTTTCTGTCAGTTGTCTTCAAGTTAACACTCCTGGGCTTAAGAAGAGAGACCGCATGCGAGACTCGTGTCTGAGGGTCTGAGTGTTTTGTAGGAAGGTCCCACAAGTTAACTTGAAAATCTCAAATAAGGAGCAGCATAGAAATCCGAGAGGTGGAAACTGCTGATGGTGCTGGAAGATAAATACCAGGTTCTCCATCTCATTTTTGGAGCTGTGGGAGAATTAAGAAAGGAGAGGCGGGGAGGGGAGGGAGCTGTTGTTCAAATGGGATTTGTCCAAACCTGAAGGCTAAAAATGCTTTTTGTGTCACTGAGTATGGAGGAGGGATTATTTGGGTGCTCACAAAAAGGCTTTCTTTTCTTTTAATATTATGTTTCAGTCACAGTTATAATTTATCTTTGAGTTTTTATCTTTTCTGGAAGATACAACTTATTATTTTATGTCCCCAAAGACTATGTATGGTCTGAAATATTTTTAAATGGATTGTGCTTTGCAAATGATGAGCAAGAATCTCTTTATTCTGGTGCTTGTCTGAAACCAAGACTCATAAAATTGTTAACTTTTAAAAAACTATTCAGGAGTGAGTTTAAATATTTTTTTTTCCAATGAAAGGAAAGCCAATGACAACTTTCGACATAGAATCTGATCCGTAAACTCAACCTGTGTCTTTGTTTTGTTTTTGCTGTGATGCCCTCAAATTTTTTTTCTGTTCCTCATTTCACTGAAAAAAGAAAAAACTCTGGAGTATTATTATATAAATTAAAGATTTGGCATGAAGAAATAACACCAGAATGTTGTGATAACATGTGTCAGATGAAAGTGTGGTTACATATTGAGATTCCATGAATGATGGTGCAGGCATGCTTTCCTACCGTTCTTCCAGGTTCTCATTTCTTTTTTGAGTTTTGATTCTCCAGACTATAGATTCATAGCCATTGTACAGAAAGAAGATAATTACATAACTGGGATTTATATATATATATATAAAAGGGTTGAGTCTGGAGAGTGGAAAGGATCGGGATTTTTTTTTTTTTTTTTAACAGGTAGAGTGGACAGAGAGAGAGATGAGAAAGGTCTTCCTTTTCCATTGGTTCTCCCCTCAATGGCCGCCGCGGCCGGTGCACCGCGCTGATCCGAAGGCAGGAGCCAGGTGCTTCTCCTGGTCTCCCATGCGGGTGCAGGGCCCAAGGACCTGGACCATCCTCCACTGCCCTCCCAGGCCACAGCAGAGAGCTGGCCTGGAAGAGGAGCAACCGGGACAGAATCTGGTGCCCCAACCGGGACTAGAACCCTGTGTGCCAGTGCCGCAGGTGGAGAATTAGCCTATTGAGCCGCAGCGCCAGCCTATAACTGGGATCTTTAAAATTTACAACCATTAGTCATGTTAGACATCAGTCATCAAGATGTCGTGAATCTCTTTTTTAATATTTATTTATTTAAGAGAGTTATGGAGAGAGAGGGAGAGACAGAAACCTTCCATCTGATGGTTTACTCCCCAGATGGCTGAAACAGCCAGAGCTGGGCCAGCCCAGAGAGCCAAGAGCCAGGAGCTTCTTCTGGGTCTGCAATGTGGGTTCAGGAACTCAAACGCTTGGCCCCTGTTGCTGCTGTCCAGCAGGGGGCTGGATCAAACTGGCACCCATCCTCAAACATGTTCGGCTGTTCTGTCTTGACAGTAATTATCCTCTAAAACATTAACCACCTGCTTTAGAAGGGAAAACTTTTGAAATGGAAGCAACTTTAACTAACTATGGACCTTTGATCAAGGCAGAATTTATTTTATAAAAAACTGGAAAGCAGGAAAGATGGCCCAAGTGCTTGGGCCCCTGCTACCCATGTAAGAGTTGCAGAGGAAGCTCCTGGCTCCTTGCTTCAGCCCGGCCTAGCCCTGGCCATTGCAGCCATTTGGGGAGTGAACCATCACATGGAAGACCCCTCCTCTTTCCCTCCTTCCTTTTCTCCCTCTCCCTCTCCCTCTCCCTTTCCCTCTCCCACCCCCACCCCGCCTCCTTCCCTCCCTCCCTACCACACCCATCTGTTAGTCTCACTTTTAAATAATTTTTTTAAAGTCACCCTTGATTCTGTACCCAACATCCATTCAGTCAGCAAATCCTTTTGTTTCTGACTTCAGAATAGACCCAGAACCTTTCCCACTGAGCTCCTGTACTACAGTCACTGTGGCCCAAGACCTCTGCTCTGTCTTCTTCCCTTCTCATTTTCCTGTTCCTGGAGCAGAGCCTGACTCACCTTAAGGATCCAGTTGAAAACTGAATGAGTGAATGAATTCAGAACCTGATTTTGGCATGTAAAAGAAGGGTAATTAAGCTGTAAATCACTCCTGAATGATTCCAAATTGAAACTTGTAGTTTCTGAATTGAATTCTGACTGAATTTCAAGTAATTTTGAAATTCCTTAGTTTTGTGGGCTAATAACATCTACTTTTTTTTTTTTTATAGAAAACTTATTTAAAAATATAAATTTCGAAAGTACAACTTTTGGATTATAATGGTTTTCTGCCCCATAACCATCCTCCAAACCATCCCATCTCCTACTCCCTCTCCCATCCCATTCTTCATTAAGATTCATTTTTAATGATCTTTATATACAGAAGATCAATTCTATACTAAGTAATGATTTCAACAGTTTGCACCCACACAGAAACACAAAGTATAAAGTACTGTTTGAAGACTAGTTTTACCATTAATTCTCATTGTACAATGCTTAAGGTCTGAGGTTCTACATGGGAAGCAAGTGCACAGTGACTCCTGTCATTGATTTAACAATTGACACTCTTATATATGACATCAGAAATCACCTGAGGCTCTTGTCATGAGCTGCCAAGGCTATGGAAGCCTCCTGAGTGCACAAACTCAAACCTTATTTAGACAAGGCTATAGTCAAAGTGGAAGTTCTCTCCTCCCTTTAGAGAAAAGTACCTCCTTCTTTGTTGGCCCATTCTTTCCGCTGAGGTCTCACTCAGAGATCTTTAATTTAGGTAATTTTTTTGCCACAGTTTCATGGCTTCCCATGCCTGAAATACTCACATGGGCTTTTTAGCCAGATCCGAATGTTTTAAGGGCTGATTCTGAGGCCAGAGTACTGTTTAGATCATTTGTCATTCTTTGAGTCTGCTGTGTGTCCCACTTCCCATGTTGGGCCGATCTCTCCTTTTTAATTCTATCAATTATCATTAGCAGGCACTGTTCTTATTTATGTGATCCCTTTGACATTTATTCCTATCTTTATGATCAGTTAGCGTGTGCTGAACTGTATATCTTTTTTCTCTCTTATTCCCACTCTTATTTTTAACAGGGATCAATTTTCAGTTAAATTCAAACACCTGAGAATGATTCTGTGTTAAGTAAAGAGTTCAATCAATGATATTCAGTAGAAAAAGAAAATGCTAACAAGACTAAAATGGTAAGCCGTTCCTCGGTCAGGACAAGGGCTGATCAAGTCGTTGCTTATCATACTGTCAGTTTCACTTCTACAGGTTTCCTTTTAGGTGCTCAGTTGTCACAAATCAGGGAGAACATATGATATTTGTCTCTTTGGGACTGGCTTATTTCACTCAGCATGATGTTTTCCAGATTCCTCCACTTTGTTGCAAATGACTGGGTTTCATTTTTTTTTTTAACCACTGTGTAGTATTCCATAGAGTACATATCCCATAATTTCTTTATCCAGTCTTCTGTTGATGGGCATTTAGGTTGATTCCATGTCTTAGCTATTATGAATTGAGCTGCAATAAACATGGAGGTGCAGATAGCTCTTTTATTTGCTTTAATTTTCCTTGGGTAAATTCCAAGGAGTGGGATGGCTGGGTTGTATGGTAGGGTTATGTTCAGGTTTCTGAGGAATCTCCAAACTGTCTTCTATAGTGGCTTTACCAGTTTGCATTCCCACCAACAGTGGGTTAGTGTCCCTTTTTCCCCACATCCTCACCAGCATCTGTTGTTGGTAGATTTCTGAATGTGAGCCATTCTAACCGGGGTGAGGTGAAACCTCATTGTGGTTTTGATTTGCATTTCCCTGATGGCTAGTGATCCTGAACATTTTCTCATGTGTCTGTTGGCCGTTTGGATTTCCTCTTTGGAAAAATGTCTATTTAGGTCCTTGACCCACCTCTTAAGTGGATTGTTTGTTTTGTTGTTGTGGATTTTCTTGATTTCTTTGTAGATTCTGGTTATCAACCCTTTATCTGTAGTATAGTTTGCAAATATTTTCTCCCATTCTGTCGGTTGCCTATTCACTTTCCTGACTGTTTCTTTTGTAGTACAGAAACTTCTCAATTTGATGTAATCCTAATTGTTAATTTTGGCTTTGGCTGCCTGTGCCTCTGGGATCTTTTCCAAGAAATCTTTGCCTGTGCCTATATCTTGCAGGGTTTCTCCGATGTTCTCTAATAATTTGATGTTATTGGTTTGTAGATTTAGATCTTTAATCTATGTTGAGTGGATTTTTGTGTAAGGTGTTAAAGTAAGGGTCTTGCTTCATGCTTCTGCACATGGAAATCCAGTTTTCCCAGCACCATTTGTAAATAGACTGTCCTTGCTCCAGGAATTGGTTTTAGATCCTCGATCAAATATAAGTTGGCTGTAGATGTTTGGGTTGATTTCTGGTGTTTCTATTCTGTTCCATTGGTCTATCTATCTGTTTCTGTACCAGTACCATGCTGTTTTGATTATAACTGCCCTGTAGTATGTCTTGAAATCTGATATTGTGATGCCTCCGGCTCTGTTTTGTTGTCCAAGATTGCTTAAGCTATTCGAGGTCTCCTGTGCCTCCATATGAATTTCAGCATCATTTTTTCCAGATCTGAGAAGAATGTCTTTGGTATTTTGATTGGTATTGCATTGAATCTATAAATTGCTTTTGGGAGAATGGACATTTTGATGATGTTGATTCTTCCAATCCATGAGCATGGAAGATTTTTCTATTTTTTGGTATCCTTTTCTATTTCTTTAAGGTTTTATAATTTTCATCATAAAGATCTTTAACATCCTTGGTTAAGTTTATTCCAAGGTATTTGATTGTTTTTGTATCTATTGTGAATGGGATTAATCTCAGAAGTTCTTTCTCAGCTGTGGCATTGCCTTTGTATACAAAGGCTGTTGATTCTTGTGTATTGATTTTATATCCTGCTACTTGACCAAACTCTTCTATGAGTTACAATAGTTATCTTAGTGGAGTTCTTTGGATCCCCTAAATAAAGAATCATATCATCTGCAAAGAGGGATAGTTTGAGTTCTTCCTTCCCAATTTGTATCCCTTTGATTTCTTTTTCTTGCCTAATTGCTCCGGCTAAAACTTCCTGTACTATGTTGAATAGCAATGGTGAGAGTGGGCATCCCTGTCTGGTACCAGATCTCAGTGGGAATGCTTCCAACTTGTCCCCATTCAATATGATGCTGGCCGTGGGTTTTTCATAAGTTGCCTTGATTGTGTTGAGGAATGTTCCTTTTATACCCAATTTGCTTAGAGTTTTCATCATGAAAGGGTGTTGTATTTTATCAAATGCTTTCTCTGCATTTATTGAGATAATCATACAGTTTTTCTTCTGCAGTTCGTTAATGTGGTATAACACATTGATTGATTTGCGAATGTTGAACAGTCCCTGCATACCAGTGATAAATCCCACTTGGTCTGGGTGGATGATCTTTCTGATGTGTTGTGGGATTCTATTGGTTAGAATTTTGTTGAGGATTTTTGCATCTATGTTCATCAGGGATATTGGTCTGTATTTCTTTCTTTGCTGCATCTTTTTCAGGTTTAGGAATTAAGGTGATGCTGGCTTCATAGAAGGAATTTGGGAGGACTCCCTCTCTTTCAGTTGTTTTGAATAACTTGGGAAGAATTGGAGTTAGTTCTTCTTTAAATGTCTGGTAGAATCCAGCAGTGAATCCTTCTGGTCCTGGGCTTTTCTTCTTTGGGAGGTCCTTTATTACTGATTGAATTTCTGTCTCAGTTATGGGTCTCTTTAGGTTTTCTGTGTCTTCATGGTTCAATTTAGGTAGGTTGTATGTGTCCAGGAATCTATCTATTTCTGATAGATTCCCCAGTTTGTTGGCAACTCTTTGTAGTAATTTCTGATAATTCTTTTTATTTCTGTGGTGTCTGTTACATTTCCATTTTCATCTCTAATTTTATTGATTTGAGTCTTCTCTCTCCTTTTTTTGGTTAGTTGGGCCAGTGTTGTGTCAGTTTTATTCATATTTTAAAAAAAACCAACTCTTCATTTTGTTGATCTTTTGTATTGTTTTTTGGGATTCAGTTTTGTTGATTTCTTCTCTAATTATTTCTTTGCTCCTACTAGATTTGGGTCTGGTTTGCTGTAGTTTTTCCAGATCCTTGAGATGCACTGATAGCTCATTTATTTAGTGCCTTTCCAATTTCTTGATGTAAGCACCTATTGCTATAAACTTTCCTCTTAACACAAGCTTTTGCTGTATCCCATAACTTTTGATATGTTGTGTTGTCATCTTCATTTGTTTCCAGAAAGTTTTTGATTTCTCGTTTGATTTCTTCTGTGACCCACTGTTCATTCAGGAACGTGTTGTTCAGTTTCCATGTGTTAGCATATGCTCTAGGGATTCCAGAGTTGTTGATTTCCAGCTTCATTCTATTCTGGTCCAAGAAGATGCATGGTGTGATTTCAGTCTTTTTGAATTTGCTGAGATGTGCTTTATGGCCTGTATGTGGATAGTCCTAGAGAAGGTTCCAGGCACTGCTGAGAAGGATGTGTATTCTGCAACTGTAGGATGAAAAGTTCTGTAGATATCGGTTGGGTCCATTTGGTCTATAGTGTCAGGTTGGTTGTTTTTTTTTTTTTGTTGTTGTTGTTTTTTTTTTTCTTTTAAGATTTATTGTATTTATTTGAAAGAGTTAGAGAGGTAGAGACAGAGATAGAGGTCTTCCATCTGCTGGTCCACTCCCCAGATGACCGCAACGGCCAGCGTTGACCCAATCTGAATGTAGGAACCAGGAGCTTCTTCTGGGTCTCCCATGTGGGTGCAGGGGTCCAAGGACTTGGGCCATCTTCTACTGCTTTCCCAAGCCATAGCATAGAGCTGGATCGGAGGAGGAGCAGCTGGGACTGGAATTGGTGTCCATGTGGGATGCCGGCACTTCAGGCCAGGGCTTTAACCTGCTGCACTATATCACCAGCCCTATAGTGTCGATTTAATCTGTTTCCTTGTTGATTTTCTGTCAGGTTGATCTGTCCATTACTGAAAGTGGAGTATTGAAGTCCCCCAGTGCTATTGTATTGGAGTCTTAAGTCTCCATTTAAATCCCTTTTATATAGCCAGGTGCCCTGTAATTAGGTGCATATACATTTATAATAGTTATATCTTCCTGTTGAATTGACCCCTTGATCATTATATTGTGCCCTTCTTTGTCTCTTTTAACAGTTTTTGTGTTAAAGTGTATTTTGTCTGATGTTAAGATGGCTGCACCAGCTCTTTTTTGGTTTCTGTGGAAAATCTTTTTCTATCCTTTTACTTTCAGTCTGCATCTTTGTTGGTGAGATGTGTTTCTTGTAGGCAGCAAATAGATGGGTTTTGTTATTTAATCCACTTAGCCAGTCTGTGCCTTTCAACTGGGGAGTTGAAGCCATTTACATTCAGTATGACTGTTGATAAGTAATGACTTTGCCCTGCCATTTTTACAAAGATATTCCTGATTTATACTTTGAACTTCCTTTGATCTTTTACTGAGAGATTTTCTTCCTTTACCTTCTTTCATATTGATGACCATGTTTCTGTGTGCAACACATCCTTAAGCATCTTTTGCAGGGCTGGATGGGTGGTGAAAAATTCTTTGAATTTCTCTTTGCTATGAAAGGTCTTTATTTCACCTTCATTCACAAATGAGAGCTTTGCAGGGTATAATATTCTGGGATGACAGTTTTTTTCTTTAGGACTTGTACTGTATCTTGCCATTTTCTCCTAGCCTGTAGGGTTTCTGATGAGAAGTCTTCTGTGAGTCTAATTGGAGATCCTGTGAAAGTAATCTGGCTTTTCTCTCTTGCACATTTTAGAATCTTCTCTTTATGCTTCACTGTGGTGACTTTGATTACAATATGTTGTGATGAAGATCTTTTCTGGTCATGTCTATTAGGAGTTCTGTGTGTATACTTGGACATCCCTTTCTTCCTCCAAATTGGGGAAATTTTCTGTAATTATTTCACTAAAAAGATCTTCTAATCCATTCTCTCCTTCCATGGCTTCAGGAACTCCTAAGACCTATATGTTGGATCGTTTGATAGTGTCCTATAAATCTCCAACACTTTTTTACTTTTCTATTTTCTTATTTTTTTTGTTTGACTGTAGATTTCCAGAGATCTGTCTTCTAACTTAGATATGCTTTCTTCTGCCTCACCAATTCTGTTGTTAAAGTTTTCCACTGCATATTTTATTTGACCTTTTGAATTTTTTTTTAAAGGTTTATTTACTTCTTTGAAAGGCAGAGTTACAGAGAGGCACAGGCAGAGAGAGAGAGGTCTTCCATCTGCTGATTCTCTCCAAATGGCCACAACAGCTGGAGCTGGGCCAATCTAAAGCCAGGAGCTTCTTCTGCCTCTCCCACACGGGTGCAGGGTCCCATGCAATTGGGCCATTTTCTACTGCTTTCCCATGTCATAGCAGAGACCTGGATCGGAAGTGGAGCAACTGGGTCTTGAACCAGCGCTCATATCGGATGCCAACACTTTGGGCAGCAGCTTTACCCACTATGCCATAGCACCAGACCCTTGAATTCTTCACTTCTAATATTTCATTTTGATTTCTCTTTAAAATCTCAATTTTATGGGAAAAAATTTCATATCTATTATTGATTTCTTTAATTCATGGATTTGCTTCTGATTACTTCTAAGTAATCCTATGATCAGTTCTTTGAATTCCATTTCCAGCTTTTCTTCAATCTCTTCATCTGCACAGTCTAGTATTGAAGTGTTGTTGTGTTCCTTTAGGGGTGATGTTGTCTTCCTTATTCTTGTTTCTTGAATTGCTGCGTTTATTTTTAGGCACTTGTGGAGAGAGTGGTTGGTTTTTTTCCCCTCCCCCGTAATGGCTTTTTATCTGTGGACTATGCCTCTCTGGCTTAGTAGACTGTGTGTTCTTACAGTGAATATCCAGAGGTGTTGGCTGGCTGTGGCCAAGGGACTCTGTTCAGTGCTCCAGGGTGCGGGGAATGTCCAAAGTGACACCCAAGTTGGGCGTGTTAAATCTTTTTTTTTATCAGAGGGAGTTTTGGTCTGCCTGGCATAGTCTCACGTTCAGCTCCTCTCCTGTAGAGAGACCAGTGCCTGGGCGCTAGCCCCGGTGGGTACAGTATTCATCTGCACTGCCACAAGGACCACACAAAGGGTCCGTACAGACCTCAGTGTGAGCATGGGTCCTGCAACAGTGACCTCGCCAGGGATCAGGGCGCCCCACGTGTGTGGAGCGGCCCCCGGTGACAGCCCAAAGACTGAGGCACACCCTGCGCCCTCACATAACCACAGTGTTACCACAGTGTTTCCACAGTCCCAGCACACAAGGCTCCCACACTCACAAGCACTCGGCTCCCTGTCAGTTCTCCCAGCCCTGCTCAGGCCTCTCCTCTCAGCTAAAGAACACCGGTACCAGGTGGTTGGGGAGAGAGGAACGTGCCTCTTTCGTCCCCTGTGTTGGCAGGTACACTGTCCCCCACCGGGCTCCACGCCGGACTCAGCCAGGCTCTTCCTGCAGCTTTCTCGCCAGTGGCTTGGGCTGCTGCAGTCTGGTCTCCCCTCACCTCCGAATCTGGTGCTGAGGCTCTCGGCTGCTATGGTCCTGAGTTGTGCACGTCCCCACGCTCCACCGGGCAGATGCTCGGTGTCCCTCTAATTTGGGTGGAGTTTCCAACGCAGTTTTCTTCCTGACTCTTCCCTGAGATTGCACTGTCTCTGCTTCCACTTTGTTTTTAAACTGCCTTCCCCTAGGCTAGAGCAGTAGGCTTACTCCCTATTCCACCGTCTTGGAACTGACTTTGTTTAGGTTGAAACCATCACTGAGAAATGGTTCATTCTGATGTGCCGGAGTGTCCCTGCACCTGCTCCCCAGGAAGCCAGACCCTGTGAATGTCCAGGATTCTGCCACACCAGGCCCTGAGGCTGCTCCCAGGCCAGCCCTGCCATAGCTCCCAGCCAGAGCAGGACCTGCAGATGCTGCTTCACGACACCACGGGCGTGGGTCTCCAGTGATGATCCAGGAACTCCAGGTTAACAGTAAATCCTTCTCCGGCATTTGTGTTGCTCATCTGCTTTAAGTAGGATTAGTCAAGCATTCATGTCTCTGAAGTTATTTCATCTCACGGGGCCAAGAAGCACTGACTTATCTTATTACTCATCATTATAATCAACGTGCGCACACACACACACTCACACTCTTCCATAGGCAATCTTCACAGTAAAGTAAGCGTTCTTGTCTCCTCCCTCACTTGGGTACCTCTTAGTCTTACTTCTTGGCATGACCTTAAGTGAGTTTTTCTGTTCTCTCGGCCTTAGATCTCCCTACTGCTTATGCCCTGAGAGTCAATACTACATCATTCTTTGAAATCTGTTTTTTTTTTTTTTTTTTTAATTCCAGGGAAGAAATGAGAAAAACCAAAGATCTCTAGAAAGAAAAAAGGGTTGAGTGGAACTTGTGCAGAAATTAATATTATTAACACAAAGTGCAGATTTTTTAAAGAAAGATATTTAGGTATTAATGTAGTCTTTGTTGAATATATTGGTTTGAAATACCTGGAATACTATTAAAGATTTAAGGGTTTACAGCTGAAATTCTGTCCTTAAATTGGGTTTAGGACATAGATTACAGGAAAGATCAACCAGTTCTAAGAAATTTGATCTATGTCTGTTGGTACTGTGTGTTTCTACAAAATGCATAGTTATCGTATGGTTGGCTTCTGTGCCTTGCCAATCCTGTTGTTCTTGGCTGGGGAAGTCGGGCATTGACAGGGACTGTGATTAGCTCAGGTAGTACTTAAAGACGATGTAGATACTGGTGGCTGGGAGAACCAAGTGTCGCCAGGCTGCTCATGCTGGCTGCCATTTCCCCTGACAATAACCATGACTCTCCCAGCCCATCATCCTGTGTTCTACTGGGCGCTGCCAGCAACCTCCGTAATCAGCCAGATTACACAGAGCTACAAGACTGTGTGTGACACCCTTGAACCCTACTGGTAGCAGTACTGGAAGTCCTGGAGTGTTCTGTGGGATCTCCCTCTCCTCCCCAGCCCTCTAGTCATCTCCGGGTTACAGCTCTTCCTCATTGCGTCTCTCCCTGCGGCTCGTCTTCTACTGTTCTGCCCACCATGGGAAGTTGAGTGAAGACACTTCCTTAGACAGTGGCCAGGGCCCTTTCTGTGTCTTCTCCCATGGTAGTGGCTTGGCTCTCTGGGTATTAGAATCAAGCAATGGGACGTTTATTCCTCCTAGTCCCCATGTGTCATGTTGATCAGAGAGCCAAGTTGTACTATCTAAGACTTGAGATTTAATGTGAAAGCTTCTTAGGCTCTTCCCTTCTGAGTTCCAAGTGCTGCTCTGAGCCGATAGCCCTGGCCTTGAAAATAGTTCATCTGTCTCAGTTCTGATATGGCCAAGACTGCCAGCATTGAGAACACAGCCACAGCTTGGTTCCACACTGACCTTATAATGAGTTAGAGAGGCAAATATTTAAATTCATTATAAATCCTTTAATTTGAAATTTAGTAGGTCATTTTGTTATGCTTATAAACTGAGTTTAGAAAGAGGCTGCAACATTAAACTGTCATATTTTAAGTGCATCCAGCTATTGTGATTCTAAATTCCTTTTTTCAACCAACTCCTTTAATAGACTTAAGAAAGGAAAAAATGGTTGTAATTTTAAAGAAGCATTCAATTATAAGTAAAAGGCATTTTTTTATCTGTTACCATAGTTACCAAGCAGCCTTCCTGTGGTTCTCAAGAAAATGGGACCCACCCCTCAGTAATTCTGAGAAGGGCTTTTGGGGAGGGGCAGGAGGACCCCCAGCCCAGGGGCAGGCAGCATCACTCAGAGCCCTCCACTAACTAGTGACTGCGATTGTCAGTGGGAATTTTCGTTTTAAATTAATGCCAGCCAAGGTACCTACCTGGGCATCAGCATCGTATTCAGAACGTGAGGATTGCCATGGTTTCATGGGGTGCTGCTATATTTGTGAAGGACTTTAACATTCTATTTAAATGAAGCAAATGTTAGCCACTTCCTATATTTTCAAGCATCAGGCGTATCTCAGAAGAATGAAATCCGGCAAGCAGGAGGCTAGATTTTAAAGTCTGGGAGTGTTGAAGTGGCAGCTGAGCTGGAAGGAGAATGCGTCTATCCCTGTATTTGTGCATTTGGTCTCACTCATTTAGGGCTGCATAGGGGTTAAATTTTATCCCAGATTTTGCTAGAAGATCTTTTTTTCTCGAGAGGCCAGCAGGCTGTTGGGTCTCCCTTGGTTACTGCAGGAGGGTTCCTGCTAGAGCCGACTCTGTGGAACTGAGGAGAACTGGATTGGAAGGGTTGGGGGAGGTTGGGTCCCAGGGTGGCAGGAGGTAGACACAGGAATGCTGCTGAGCGCCGAGGTGAGGCAAAGTCTAGAGATTGCTCTAGAACACCTCTGGGCCAGTTGGGCTCACGTCTCTGTCCCACATCAAGGGAAGGGGAGGTGAGGTGGGTGTGTCATTGCTTGTGGGAGGGGTCCTGGACACAAAGTCACGATGGTGCCCCCAGGCCACTTCTCACCCTCTCCCAGGTGCAGCTCATCTGCTCTTTGTGTCCACGGAAAAGCTGGTGCTTCCCCCATCCCCGCAGCAGGTCTCTGCCCTCGCACACCTACCCCAGTTCACACCCCGTCCCCTCCCATTGTCACACCCCCCATCCTTCTCTGTGATCACAAACCCCTTCGTGGCCTCTGGACCCTGTTCCGTGGTGGGATCTGTTCAGATCTAAGGAGAGTCCTAGGCCTTTTGACCAGAGTACTTGAAGTTCTATGAGAAGTACTTGTCACTAAAACACTTGGTAAACTTCATTAAGAACACTTAGCATTGTGTGAAGTCACCACCATTCAGAATGACGCAGCCCTGTGTCATCTTTGCTGGAACGGTCCGGGAGCTGAGATACAGTGGGCATTGTAGGTGCGGGAAGGCCCCCACAAGACCCTTCTCAGTTGGCCATGTGGAGCGCTGGGCATGCGCCAGCCCACGCCACCCCTGCCATCAAAGCCGTGTGCTGCCGGTGACATCCCGGAGGCGCATGTCTGGCACCTTGGGGACAGGCTTGGTGATTGTTCAAGGAGACAGGGAAGGTCTGGTGGGTCAGCTGGCGGCCAGGTCTGGCACCGCAGGGGCCCCTGTTCAGGCCCTGGGGCCAAGCACATCATTGCTCATTCTCTTTTCCAGTCCACACATGTGCAAGTGACCACCACCACGCTGCCATCCTCATTGTTAGGGACCTAGGGAGCCACAAGCCAAGTCCGCCCAACAGAAAGAGAAGCCCTTGTGACCTGTATGGAGTTCTAAAATGAGAATTCCTCTTGAAAAGCGATGGTACAGCCCACGCTCCCCAAACCGCTGTATCTTGCCCCGTAGAGAGTACGTGCTGTCCTGAGTCGCAGGCTCAGCAGCCCCTGGAGACCAATGCTTGTCAGTCCTCCAGGCCTGGTCTCCGCCGGGCACCCTTGTGTGCGCGTTGCCTGCTTGCCTCAGTGTCTCTGCTCACAGCGTTCTGCCTTCGGTTGTGAGTGTATCCTTGAGAATCACGAGTCCCTGTCTGGACTCTGGCAGGTACAGATCTTATCAGTTACGCCTGAAAAGTTTTGTCTTCTGATAATTAAAGAATCTCAACAGCTGGTAGCCGCTCAAACCCTCGCGATGGTGACATTCTTGGCGGCCTCTGTTTTCGGTTTCCATCCCGGCCGTGCCTCCTGCGGCATTTAAAGCTGCAGCCAGAGTTCCGTGGCCGTGAGACCCTGCTCGTGAGTCCAGTGGAGCCGATAAATCCTTTTGGCAAGCTGGGTGCTGAGTGGTCCCTGGGGCCTGCCTGCCCTCTCAGCACTGCTGCGGCTTAGCCTCCTGCTCACTCAGAGGTCACAGCAGTAGCCTAATGCTGTTGCCTGCCTACCACTTGAAAAAGCCGTCGTGAAACTGCCTTGCAGAATTAACTGGGGAGCAAGCACAGGTGCAGTGGCTGTCAGTCTACACCTGACGCGGCCCCTAAGCGTAGCGTCCCACGTAGGCCTGCAGAGGAGGGAGGTGAAGCGTGTGCAAAGCTTTGTTCATGGGAACCATTCTCTGGCCGGCCTGGCCCAGGATTTGTGAAGTTAAGTTGTTTAGTTGCATTACGCCGCAAAATGATCTCTGTCTGCTTTCAACCAAGGTGGACGTGGGAGTGGTGCGCTTCACCCCCTTGATACAGCCCAAGATAGAGCAGCCGTTCAAGCTGGTGGAGAAAGTCGTGCAGAACGCTTTCCAGTTCCGGAGGAAGTACTGCTATCGAGGGCTTGGGTAAGAACGCCTTCTCTTCTGCTCAGTAGCCATATTTATAAAATCCTCAGTCACTTTTTAAAAATGTGTCTATTTGAGAGGCAGGCAGAGCTCCCATGTGCTGGTTGGCTCCCCAGATGCCTGCAATGGCTAGGACCGAGCTGGGTTGAAACTGGGAACAAGGAGTTTCTCACGTGGGTGGCAGGGACCCAACTACTTGAGCCATTACCATTGCCTCCCGGGGTCTGCGTTGGCAGGAAACTAGAGATGCAAACTAAAGCCAGGGCCCAGTGAGGGATGCAGGCACGTTAAGTGGCACCTTAACCACTAGGCTAAACATCCAGCCCCTCCATCATGTTTAAAGAGTAAGAACTTTGATTTTCTGTGAACATTGCTCTTAGTTCAAACACTGTGATGAGCAGATCTGGAAGGAGGAAAGCCGTAATTTCACCTCAGATGCCATCTACAGATTAGGTCTTGTCTTTTTGTTTTGTTTTTGGTAATATTTATTTATTTGAGAGGGAGAGACAGAGGTCTTCCATCTGCTGGTTCACTCCCCAAATGGCCACAACGGCCAGAGCTGGGCTGATTGGAAGCCAGGAGCTTCTCCTGGGTCTCCCACATGGGTGCAGGGGCCCACGTACCTGGGCCATCCTCCACTGCTTTCCCAGGCGCATTAGCAGGGAGCTGTATCGGAAGTTGGAGCAGCTGATACTTGAACCAGCACTCATATGGAATGCCCGGCCCTTCAGGCGGAGGCTTAACCTATACACCACGGTGCCAGCCCCAGGTTAGGTCGCTTCTATCTAAATTCAACCTAAAACTTGTCCTTGCATAGCTAACATTGGCCAAGTCCTAACTTGGCATCAGCACTCAGAGGTGAGTTCTTACCAAGCTGTGTTAAGGACACACTTCAGAGCTGGGGAGCACACAGCCACGCGTGCATGTTCTCTGAGGAGCCACTCTGTCCATCATGCCCAGCACACCACGCGGGCACCATCAGGACAGCGGAGCACAGGGGCACCTCGGTGACACTGCAATCTGCACTGAGTCAGGACACGTTGAGTCATGCACAGCTGTAGCCGGGAAGTGTGTATTTCTTTTACAGTTTCCATCAATATTTGCCTCAGCTTCACAGATTCTCCTCATTTTTACATAACTCCACTTTAACTGTTTTTCTTGGTCAGGTGAAAAGCCCCTTCATTTATTTTTTCTTTTAAAGATTTTATTTATTTGAAAGTCAGCATTGGAGGTTGGGGGGGAGAGAGAGATTTTGATCTGCCCACTGGGCCACTCCTCAGGTGGCCACAGTGGCCAGGGCTGAGCCACACCGAAGTCAGAAGCTTCATCTGGGTCTCCCACGTGGGTGCAGGGGCCGAAGTACTTGTGCCATCTTCACAGCTTTCCCAGGCACAGCAGCAGGGACCTGGATCAGACGTGGAGCAGCCAGGACAAACTGGTGCTCATGTGGGATGCTGGTGTCGGGGGTGGCAGCTTTGCCTGCTTTGCCAGCGCCGGCGCCCCCTTGTGTTGTGTATGCCATTACTTGAGGTACTGGCGGGCGGCCACATCCCGAAGCCGTGGCTATCCACGGAGCCTGGCCTTGAGGACCTCAGCTTGCCTTTTGGTGACTGAGCGTGACTCAGAACTGTGTGGATAGTTCCGACCCGTGATGCACAAAAGGGACGTCCTACTTTTGGAAATCCTGGAATTGTCTGAGCCTAGAGCTGCCCCTGTGTTTCCAGGACAACCTCCCAGCGCAGTGACAGCCCAGTAATTTCAGGCGCGCAATGCCCGGTGGACAGGGTGGATACTGTGACCACTCTGGCCGGCCAGTACATGTCAGTCATTCTGCACTATGACTCCGCCCCAGTGTTAGCCATCATGGGACCCTCCCCCTCCTCGCCATGAACTGAAAGACCCGGGCCACCTCCCCTGAAAATGTGGAGCGCATCAGCGGTTGCTGAGAGGACCCGCAGCCTGTAAGGAAAACACTCCCTCCCTGGGCCACGACACCGGCCGAGCCCCAGGAGGTGAATCCGGTTTCCGAGGGTTGGGAGAAGAAAAGCAAATCTGGGCATAACGTTGCAATAACTTCACGCAGTCGGTTTTGAAACAGTTCGTTGGGTTAGGTGAAGTTTAAAATACACACTTGGAGTCAGTTTTAAAGATGCTTCAAAAATCTGTTCCTTTCCAGCTTTGCAAAAAATTCATTCTTGGGATAAAGAATAAATTCAAATGATAGAAAATCAGAACTTTCATATCATAGTACGGGGCCAATTTCAACTTACCTTGCTACAAGACTGCTCCTTCACAGCGTATCCACCAGGAAATGTTTTCCCACCGTGGAAATACCCTGAAGTGAGGTTGCACCTGCCCACCCTGGTGGCCTGCCTCCCTTGCCGGTGTCGTAGCCCAAGTTCTTCCACGTCAGTCCCCTGAAGCCCCTCCAGGTGTCACTCACCTGGGCAGCCTCAGGATCAGCAGAATTTGGGTGAAGCTCTGGTATTTTTCTCTTTCCCGCAGAATGCTATTCCCCGAAGCCCAGCGCTTGGAAAGCACGGAGAGGCTGCTCCACCTGGCCGACGTCGAGCCCACCCTCCGGCCCCGCCAGCTGTCCATCGCACATTTCAGGAGCCTCTGTGACATCTACAGACGCATGTGTGACAGCGACCCGCAGCTCTTTGCTTACAATTTCCGAGAAGAGCTCAGGCAAAGTAAACGCAAGTGTCACCAAGAGGAGGACCGTGGGGACAATGGGGACCTTAGCCATTGCTGTCCCCAGGATGTCCTCCACGTCTCCCCAGGACAGTCAAGAGACCAGTGAGCAGATGGCGTGTATTCTTTTACTGTACAGCTTGGTAGAGAAAATAAATATCAAATAAGATACAGTACAGGCTTTAATACATATATATATATATATATATATACACTGCATAGATAGGATGTGTTCGGTATAAACATGAAGTATTTGCACACTGCGCCCCTACACCACATCAGAATAACTTAGGTATTCTTTAAATAAAGCGGACACTGGCAGCCCGGAGAGAGAGAATGCCCAGAGGAGTCGAAAAAAATGTCCCTTTTAAAAGCTTTTAATCCAACCTCTCCAGCCTTAATTCCCCCCCCCCCCACATAAATTAGAATTATTAAGAATGCAATCTAATTTTAAGGATTCTAAGTCATTTTGATGCCTGCTCAAAAGAGATGTAAAGTAAGCAATTTACAGATTCCGATCAGTCTCATCTGGTTTCCCGAACCATAATAAATTAAAATAACTTAAGTCTTTACAGCTGTCTCACGGGAAACGCGTGCTGCACGAAGCCCAGTCGCGACCAGTCTAAGCGAGCAGCCTGCCCCGGCTCCGGCGGTGCTAGGATTTCCCGTGGCTCTCTGTCTGGTAGAAGCACTCCTCGCTCACCACCGACGTTAAGCTCTGGACGCTGAATTCCCGCTCCAGGACAGAGTTGAGGTCGAGGCTGGAGTTTTCCGATTGGCAGTCCAGGGACTGGTGGCGCGTCTGCGCCTTGGCCAGAGCGCCTCTGTCCCTCTTGGTGCTGTTGGCCTTCCGCTTAATGGGGCAGAAGTGGCCCCGGACCAGTTTGGGCTGCTGCTCGCCGCCCCCGGGCTGTGTCTCCGCCTCCTCCGAGATCCTCAGCCTCTGGAACTCAATCTCGATGTCCCTGGTAGGGCTGCCCCCTCTCGGAGGCGGGGGGCAGTCATCCTCGTCGCTCAGGATGTCGCTCTCTTTGACGAGACCATCCGAGAAGTCGGCCAGGCCCTTCCCGGGCGAGCCGCCCTTGGAGTCCTGCCTGCCGTCGGCCGCGGGGCAGCCGCTGCTCTGCGTGGTGCTGCTGCTCAGGCTGCCCTCGTCCGAGTCGAGCGAGTGGCCCTTGCCTGTCTCCCCGGGCCACTCGCTGCTGGAGGAGTTCTTGAGGACTCGCAGGGACCTGGAGGAGGCTGCAGGGAGAAAACGCGTGGCCCTTAGAAGGCAGACCCAGCTCCACAAGTGGGGTCCGCACCTCGCGGGATCTGAGTTCACATCCTGCTCGCCCTGCCTCGTGTTCTACCGCGTAACGGGAGTGACCGCGACCCTGGCAGGGAAGCCGACACGTGCAGGCGCTGCGGGCACGGCTAGACCTTACTCGGGCCTCTCTGGAAGTGTAAGCTGCGGGATTCAGCCCCTTGGATTACCAGAGCAAGCCGTCCTGAGGGCAGGGTTCTTGTGCTGCCGGTGGGTACAGAGGCGTTAACTGTGTGTACACCTGGGTTCCCTTCTCTCACTAGCGTTCTCTCGTTGATAACCTGCACTGAGCTTATCACCCTGTTTATTTCCTAACTGCTCACCTCAAAGGAAGTTGCTCTTTCTCCCCTGCGTGCACTGTCTGCTGGAATATCCAGCCTTCAGGGATCTCGCAGGATGGATATGCATGTCATCACTTGGGGATGTGTGTGTGAGGCTGAAGGGCAACGTTTCTACACAAAACAGTGTACCATTTTGATGGCCATAGCTTATTTTAACGATAGAAAATAGTAAATCTGAAGAGGAAAAAACTGACCCAAAAAAGAAAAGAGAAGTTGCAGATTCTCTAAGACTAAACGCAAGAACAAAGGTGATAACCAGATAGAACGTTCTGGAAAGTGAAGCTGAGATTTTGGGGAGGAGGAGAACGCGTGATGCAGCGTGTGGACCTGCGGACTTCTGCCTCGGCAGGAATGGGGCACTGGATTCTGATCACTGAGATCCACGAGGATGGAGCCAGGTGCCTGGACTCGGGCACAGCAGCGGCGGAAGCACGATGGGACTGGGGGCCGTGTCCCGGGGGGAGGTGCTCGTGTTGCCTAATATCTCGTAATCTGCTTGTCTACAGGCACGCAGCACGTTTAGCTCCTGAAAGGACTCAAGCCCCCCCACCCCACCCCGGGAGAGCGACAGCTGTCCCAGGAAGGTCACGGCACGTTTCTGATCAGCAGGTTCACCGGGCTTCCTGGGAGAGTTGCCATGCCACCAAGGGCCTCACCTAATCGGGCTGAGACGGGAACTCGGTTCTTGAGCGGCACCGGTCGGTCCTTGCTCGCCCTCTCCTGCGGCGGCTCGCACTTCATGTGGCGCCGGAAGTTCTCCCTCAGGATGGAGCGGATCACCTTCACCATGCTGGCTTTGCTCTCGCTGTCACTGTGGGGAGAGCACACGGCCGTCAGCGCTGGCGTCCCGTGCTGCCCTGGCCTGGGCCTGGGCCTGGGCCTGGGGGAGCCTCCTTGCCTCGCTCACAGAGGCACACAGGACCTCGCTGTTAGCATCCAAGGGGACTTCAAAGAGTTCGTAGAAAATGGAATTAAAAGACATTTTGGTTCAGAAAAAACATCTTGAAATCCATGCACGTACAGGAAATTCATTATGAAAATGCCTGAATTTCAAAACAAATTTTGCACGAACGTCTCTGAATCCCATTTTCCGTGAACTTGGTTGCCGCTCCTGTGTATGTATGTAGTTCAGCATGTCCTGCACTGGAGTTTCGGCTGCCTTTGGGGCGGGGCTGACCCGACATTACCAGACTCCAGGAGGGCGCCCACCCTGGCCTGCGGTGTTTGGGCCTCGGAAGTACCTGCAGCACAGCTGAAAGATGGTTTCCGGCCGTCCCTCTATTTCTGACTTGGTGTGGATCAGCTCCCAGATGGAATTGTTTTCTGTCCCTGCGTGAAGGGAAACGGAAACAAGCGTCTATGGCGTTGGCGGAGATGCTGTGGTTAAGAATACCCGTGAAGTCTACCAAGCCACGCATTCCCAACCCCGACTGCCACCGTGGTCTGCGGCCCCTCCGCCGCGTGATTTTCACCAGGAGCTGCAGAGTGACGGCCGCCTGGGCCACTCCCACAGGCTGGCCCAGGTGCTGTCCTGTTCTGGAAACATCGGGCAGAAGTTAAACCGGGGCCCAGAGCATCACCGCCTGCCTCGACCCCTCGGCCCGGTCCCCGAAACCTGAGTGTCCTGCAAGGATCGCTGGACATTTTACAGCATCAAAAACTTTGTATCACTTGCAGTAGCACCTAATCTTCAAGAACTTTCTGGTATATCTAAATTTTCAAGAATTTTAATTTCTGGAGCTTTGTTTCTTTAACAGTCTTTAGGACAGCAAGGGTATTAGCCAGAAAGGAAAATGGTGGAAAACTACTGGTAGTAAAGACCAGGAAACCACGAAGGGAGGCACCTGGGGGCTTCAGTTTCTCCCAGAACCGGTAAGGAGAGGCAGGCCCTCCACTGCCTCCCTTCCCTTGTCTGCAAGGTGAGCACCACCGCAGGTCCCACCCACAGCCCTTTCCTCCTCCTCACTCCCCAGCATCAACTGCACCGAGTGCTTACCTGCCGGGTTCCCCAGTCTGACTTGGAGCGCGGAAATCGGGATCAACCAGCGGAACTTGAACGGGTCCAAGTCAGCAGAGCTGTGTGCAGGCCGGGAGTTGGAGGGCTGCAAGGGGAACACCCACGAGGAGCAGCGTCAGAGGATGTTCTCGCCCAGGGCGGACACATGCAGTCGCCAGGAGGCTCCCGGGGTCTATGCACGGGGCTCCGGGCACAGCGCCCTCACAGGTGGAGGGTGTGGGGACAAGACGAGCCAGCCAGCCAGCCTCCCCATCCCCACGTCCCATCTGCATGGCCAGCGGTAGTGACTGCCCACAGGTTCACATGGTGTTTTGGGGGGCGGGGGGCAGCAAGGGTTAGTCAAGGTTAAAGGCATCTTGGAACAAACCCCAGTTAACACAGACTTCTGTGTGCATCGAACAAAACATGGGCCATTGCAGAGAGAAGCAGACTGCGTGCGTAGCCATGTTTACAGCTAAAGTAACATGCCCAGAAACACCAACGACTGAACTAGCTCAGGTCCCCCAGGGCCCCGGCAGGATTGGCGGCTCCACGTCAAGGGAGCCCAGAGTCACGGAAAGGAAGCTTGAAATAATTCTTGTCTTACCAACTTCTTTTTCAGTTTGCAGTTTTCTTTATAAACCAGTATGACAGCTCTCTTAAAAACTAAAGAAAGGAAAAGAAAAGTCTGTATTTTATACAAACTCTGGCAAAGTGAACCCAGGGCTGAATGTCTCATTAGAACAAAGCTCTTCCCATGTACGAATCTAAGCCCCCACAATGCCCCACCTGAGTGAATGAAAGGCCCCTCCCTCCGTTCCTACCACGACCTGCCGCAGCACCTGCTGATTTAAAAGCTACTCTCTGAAGTCATTCTTGGCACTTTCCTTCTTTTTGCTTTATTGAAAAGCTGAGGACGGTGTTCACCTGGGTGATAACACTTGCTCTGCCAGCCCTCAGTGCAAATCAGGAGACTTTGAAATCCGGCAAACCATTAAGTTAGCTGATTTCAAAATAGCCTCGGGAGATCTGTTCCTGCAACGCCAGGCCCAGCCCAGCCGCAGATGGCAGAAGGAGATAATGAACATGGGGAGTGATGGGGCTTTCAGTAGTCAGGGGCGGGCTCTGCGCCAGTCTTCCAACTCCCTCTGGAAACCGGGGGTTACTGAAGTTCATTACGGCCACGCTCTTTTACGTTTACCTTCTCTGGGATGGATACTGACCAAACACCGTGAGCTCCAGGTCCTTTCTCGCTTTTCCGAGCGACAGAAACGGGTTCAGCCAGGCCACCGTAGAGTGCATCAGAAGTTCCCCCATCGAGAGCTCTGTTACCTGCAAGTTAGGCAGGAAGTCAAGAGCAGGCTGCTTCCCGGGGCAGACAGGTGCTTCAGGAAGCTCATGGAAAATGGAAGGCAAAGGCAGGTTTATTTTCATGCCAACAAATTCTGAGAGCCATGCAGTGCTGGGCTCTCCAACACATTCGTGGGAAATACGTGTCATGAAAACAATTATACATAGGTTGCAAAACTTTTTTACACCAAAATAAACTTCCCTTTTAATTCCATTCCCTACCTACTCTTTGCAGTAAGCTCATATGTGGTCATTGCCAAAATGAAAGCACATTCCGTGTGATCGGTAACATAAGCAAGGCATGTTGCTCGTTGCACATGTATGTAGGCGAGGCACACACATGTTGGTAAGGCACATGCATGTAGGCGAGGCATGCCGGGGAGCTGCTCCACTTCTCTAATGTGCCCTCTCCCCAGTGGCCTCATTCATGCAAAGGACCCTTAACGAAAGCTCACCACGGGCTCTAACGGGTGTGCGCATAGGACAGTGCCCACAGGGAGACCATCAGAATAAAAAACAAGCTCCGGGCCGGCGCCGCGGCTCAATAGGCTAATCCTCCGCCTAGCGGCGCCAGCACACCGGGTTCTAGTCCAGGTCGGGGCGCCAGATTCTGTCCCGGTTGCCCCTCTTCCAGCCAGCTCTCTGCTGTGGCCCGGGAAGGCAGTGGAGGATGGCCCAAGTGCTTGGGCCCTGCACCCCATGGGAGACCAGGAGAAGCACCTGGCTCCTGGCTTCAGCTCACCGCCGTGCGCCAGCCACAGTGGCCATTGGAGGGTGAACCAACAGCAAAGGAAGACCTTTCTCTCACTGTCCACTCTGCCTGTCAAATATATATATATATATATATATCAAGCTCCGGCTCTTTGTTGTTTTTGGCATTTTCTACTTAGACAATGTTGCTTCTTATAGGCTCAAAAAAAAAAAAAAAGTGGCTTCTTGTTCTGGCCACATTGTTTAAAGATCTATTTCTTTGAAAGCCAGAGTGACAAAGATAGACCTTCCATCTGCTGGTTCACTCCCCAAATAGCCACACCAGCCAGGGCTGGGCCAGGCTAAAGCAAGGAACCAGGAGATTCATCTGGGTCTCCCACATGGTGCAGGAGCCCCAGCACTTGAGCCACGTTCTTCTGCTTTCCAGGCGCATTAGCAGGGACCTGGCTCAGAAGAGGAGCAGCTGGGACTTGAACTGGTGCCTATATGGGATGCCAGCATCGCAGGTGGCGGCTTAACCCGTTGTGCCATAATGCTGGCCTCTTGGTTGTAGACTTTAAAAGCATAAAATTCTACATTTAGCCATCAAGAGAGACTGTCAAGCTGCGCCCAGTGCTTACTTAGAAGTAAGCACGGAGTCACCAGCACTTGATGCCACAGCAGGAGAACGGGCAGGCATGTAGCCTCGTGGGTCAGCCACCAGCTGCCACTCTGGAGTGCCCAGGTTCAGTGCCCGGCCCTAGCTCCTGACCCCAGCTTCCTGCTACCGCAGACCCAGGGAGACTTGAGTAACTGGGCTCCTGCCATCGACATGGCAGGCCAGGATTGCATTCCTGACAGTCCCAGCCCCTGTGGGCATTTGGGAGTGAATCAGCAGACAGAAGCTCTTTCTCCCAAATGCATACATTTTTTTAAAAAAATTTTCAGACTTTTACATCGCTTTATCTAAATTGGTCTGATTCACTGTACTCAGGTTTGCTGGCATCAAGAAGAGAACTCGGGGCATTTTCTCCTCCTTCTAAGCTGGTGGCGTGGTCTGGGAGGACCCCCAGGCCCCAGGACCCCCGCGCCTCACACACCTCCTTCTCCGGGCCGCTCTGCTCGGCCACGAGCTGGTCGAACACGGCGCCGTAGTCCTCGTAGATCTTCTGCATCTCGTTGATGTGGCTGGCTACCTTCTCCATTGCCTTCAGTGCCTCTGCAAGCCGGGAACCCGCCGTTAGCTCCCAGTTTGTTTCCAGTCCCACCCGACAGCCACCGAGAGCTCAGGACTCGAGACCCCTTCTGCCGGATGGCGGTGTCCCTCACCACAGCACGCTGTCATTGCTGACTGCGCCGGCGAGGAGTCGGGTCGCCTCCCCCGGAAAAGTCTCTCTCAAGTGAAGTGGACGAAGGGCAGAAGCTCGCACTGACTCGGCCCTGTCTGCCTGGCCTGCAGCATCTCATCCCACACTGACCCATTCCATGAGGAGACCACAGAGGGGCAGACTGGGTGGCCAGCGTTCCGGAGAGGACAAGGAGCAAAGCCAGAACCCCACCCAAGAATGGGCAGCCTGGGCATCTCCCCTTGAGCCTCGCCGTCCCCCGGGACCCTTAGTGTGCGATGCTCCAGGCTTCGCCCTCTGAGAACCCCTCACTGCCAGGGCAGCTGTGTGCACTCCACCTGCTGACCCTCTATGTCTGTGAAGGCAGACGATGGACCGGTGATTTTGTCAAAGTCAAAAAGCAGAACATCAGGTCACTACCAAATTCAGTATTTAAAAAAAAAAAATTATCCCAATTCAGGACTTTAGCTCAACCAAGAGGGAGGTTTGGAAGGAAGTTTTTTAAAGGAACCCTTTTACCCATCATCGCAATGCAAAATGAATTCACCACTGGTACTAGAATACTAATCCTGGTTGGCATCATTGGTAGAACATAAGTTACATATTAAAAAAAAATCTTTTGTGTTGCCTATGATATCAAAATGTTTGTCTTGGGAAAAGGGCCAGTTTGATTTACACACTCCCCATGCAACCTTTCTTAAGCCTGTGTCCCTCCCCAGGAGTTCTAGCACACGTGGCTTAACTGGACCCAGTTTCAACATGTGGAGAGCAGATCGCTCAGCTCTCTCTAAAGTATGCTTCATTTCCTATGAAACCGCAGGGCCTTGGGCTTTGTCATATCAAACCTGGGGCCGGTTGTTTCCAAGGTTACAAATACCAGCACATCAACTTTAAAACCCAGTGGAGGTGGGGAGGGAGGGGTTGGCGCTTGCTTTCAGAGCCGGCTATGCTCAGAGATGTCCACAAGGTGGCGCCTCACCCAACATCTCGGCTCACCAGGGCTAGGATAAGCCGCCCGATTTCCATCCAGAAGCACTGCCAGGTGAGCCTGAGAACTCAGGTGAGCTTCCGGTGCCTTCCTTTAAAACAGGAAGATGGGGGCGCCGCTCCAGATTGGGGCTACTACAACGAGACCGTTTCTGTGCTGACTCTAAGGGTGGCCACGGCGGTCCTCGCACAAGGACAGCTGTATGCAGACCGGCACTGGGGGAGACCTCTCACCTGTCAGGTGGTAGTGCTCCTCGCTCTCGTGGTCCGTCAGGGACACGAGCTCCTTGAGCAGCAGCGGGTACTTGAGCACTCTCTGCACTGGCTTGATGAGGTAGGACTCCAGCGTGGACGCGTGCTGCTTGGTGGGGTTCCGGGCGTCCAGGAAAGCCTTGAAGGCCTTGTCGGTTTTAGCTGCAAGCAGTGGACAGACAGAGGGTGCTTAGAGGAGCACTGCGGGGGGGAGTTGAGCTCTGCTCGGTTGATCCTGGGATGGCGTTCTAGACCGTCCAGTTCTAGACTCCTAACGCGGGTCCTGCAGCATGGGTCCCGGAAGCCACAGGAGGGCCCAGTTGCACGGAGGGCTGTGAGCTCCCGAGCACCCCCAGGGGTGGTGCTGGCACAGGTGGCCAGAGGTGAATTCCAGATTCACAAAGCCACAAAAGCAGGGTTATAAAACAAACAGCACTTCTCCTACTGGCCTGCTGTTCATTCTAATAAGAGCTATTTGAAAAGCAGTGTCTGTTTTCCTTTAATTTTTTTTTAATTCTTTTTTTTTTCCGTTTTTGTTTGTTTGTTTGTTTTTACAGGCAGAGTGGATAGTGAGAGAGAGAAACAGAGAGAAAGGTCTTCCTTTTTGCCGTTGGTTCACCCTCCAATGGCCGCTGCGGCCGGCGCATCACGCTGATCTGAAGCCAGGAGCCAGGTGCTTCTCCTGATCTCCCATGCGGGTGCAGGGCCCAAGCACTTGGGCCATCCTCCACTGCCTTCCCGGGCCATAGCAGAGAGCTGGCCTGGAAGAGGGGCAACCGGGACAGAATCCGGCGCCCCGACTGGGACTAGAACCCGGTGTGCCGGCGCGGCAAGGCGGAGGATTAGCCTGTTAAGCCACGGCGCCGGCCTTCCTTTAATTTTTTAAGAACTAGAATTAGACGAGAGACAGAGAGGTCTTCCATTCACTGCTTCACTCCCCAAATGGCCGCAACAACCGGGGCTGGGCCAGGTCGAAGCCAGGATCCCGGAGCTGCTTCCAGGTCTCCCACACAGGTGCAGAGCTAAAGATTCAGGCCATCTTCCGCTGCTTTCCCAGGGACATCAGCAGGGCGCTGGATCAGAAGTGGAGCAGCCAGGACTCCAAGCAGCGACCATAAGAGATGGCAGTGCTGCAGACTGTGGCT